>NC_137775.1:82451975-83051975 GCF_963455305.1 Plecotus auritus | reverse complement strand
CTTGCGAAGGTGACTAGCTGAAATATGTACAGGAACATCTGTGGGGAAGGGTTGTGATATACAAAATACAAGACATAAATTACTCTACCTCATAGGGTCTCATCATGAAGATAACAGAGAATAAGTGTCAAGATACCTTCTAAATATGCAGGAGACTCTCATGTTCAAAATATAGCTTCAAGAGAAGCCCCAGCCCAGTTAAGGTAGATACGAGCTGATGCCCTCTTTTTATATCGTGATACCTTTAGTCAGTATCACATCTGAGAGCAAGCAGAGAGCACAGTCACATCAGACAAAACTATCTCAGCTGTCAACTCAAAATATAGACTCCAGACATCCTGGTAATGCCTGAAAGTCTAATTAAATGTTGAGTTTTCCCGGGAAAAAAATGTAGCTGGCTCTGTGGACAGAGAAAAGTTGGCCACCTTTCACAGCGGGTGGGAGAGGCACACAGCAGCAGACGTCCATAAAAACATAGCCAGCCCAGCTGAGGAATGCTGACATTTAACTTCAGTTTCTCTATTAGAATTTCCTTTAAGCCCAACCACCTGCTTCCCCATTCCACATCGCCACAGAGAAATAACACTGGGTACTTAATTCCTACTTGGGTTTGAACTGTTTCATGCTTTACCAAAAGTTTCCATTTCATTAGCTACTCTCAACAGCTCTGGGAGGTGGGTCATTTGGGTACCCTAATGCCTCCTTTAGAGATGAAGAAAATGAAAACTAAGAAGATTCAGAAGCTTGCCAACCAAGCAAGGAAGGTTTTAATTAAAATCCAGCTTGCCTTCTACCTACTCAAGAGTCTTCCTCTTAAATCCCACACTGCCTTGGAGTGTTAATAAAATACCACTGTATTTCTTAAATGCAAACAAAATTCTCATCCTTTAAAAAAAGATTATTCTACATTTGCATAACTTGGGGCCATCACCATTTCAAAAGGCCAAGTGAAGGCTGGCTTCCCCTGCTGTTCTGCAGGCAGTGATGTGAGGAGTATCAGCAATAGAAGGTGGTGGCAGGAAGAGTCTGTCTACGCATGGGCTGCAAGTGTCTCATTGTTGATAAGGGAAACAGCACAGTGATGGACTTCACAGAGGCAGGGCACTGTTGGCACTGATTCACCCACTTATCAGACTCCAGTAGCGACAGAGTCCAATAGCCTAAGGACCTTCAACTTTTCCTAAGTTGCCCTATTAGAGTAAAAACACCACTTTATTCTTCCCACTCAAGAAGATTTATTGCAAGCCCAGCATCTTTCTGCCTGGGAGGGCAGAAGATTGTTGGACCATGCACCAATTTTTATACAGCCACTCTTGAGTTCTCCTGAGCATCCTTTCTGATTCCCCTACGTTTATACAAACTAAATAACAAATTATAATCATTTATAACCCTTATCCTTTGTGAAATGTGTATGTTATTGAAGATTTGGAAACTACTCTCATCGCATCTGAAAGCTCCTTCTACCTTTGTTATGACCACTACTATCCTCAATAGCATATGGCGTCATCGTGGAGTTTAATTCAAAAGACCCATGAATCTTGGCCTAGGAAACACCAGAGAGAAGAGGACTGACCTGAGATCAAAAACCCAGTTCACACCTGGACCCCGCCATCAACTATCTGCATGATTATTGGGCAAACCTCAGTGTAGTGGGCTCAATGGTGGCCCTCCAAAAGATATGTCGCCCTGGCCAGTGTTGTTAAATAGTTAGAGCAGCAGCCTGCACACTGAAGGGTTGCAGGTTCAATTCCCAATCAAGGGCACTACCTAGGTTGCAGGTTCGATCCCTGGTCCAGTCACATTGATGTATCTACTCTCTCTCTCTCTCTCTCTCTCTCTCTCTCTCTCTCTCCCCCTCCTCCCCAAACCCCCCTACCTTCCATTCTCTCTACAAATCAAAGGAAAAAAATTCCTTGGGTGGGGATTAAAAAAAAAGATATGTCAATTCCCTAATCCCCAGAACCTATTAATATTACATTATAAGGCCAAAGAGTTAATATTACCTTATGTATAGCATAAGGTGTGGCTAAGTCAAAGCCTGAGAAGAGTTTATCTTGGATTGTCAGGATGGGCCCTGGATCACATATATCCTTATGAGAAAGGCAGAGGGAGTTCTGAGACAGAAGAGGAAGAGACAATGTGACCATGGAGACAGCGGGTGGAGCCATAGCCAAGGGCAGCCACCAGATGCTGGAAAAGGCAGGAAATGGACTCTCCCCATGAGCCTTCAGAAAAAGTGTGGCCCAGCCAACAATTTGATTTTGGACTTCTGGCCTCAACTGTGAGAGAATAAATTTCTGTTGTTTTAAGCCACGAAGTTGTGGTCATTTGTTATGACAGACCCAAGAAGCTAATCCACTGTTTCCACATCTATAAAACTAAAAGTTAGGGATTATATTAGCAATGCTATGTTATTGTTACTGTCTAAGTCTTTATTTAATAAGATCATTTTCAGACCCTGGAAAATAAACAAAATAGCATTCAGACTCTCCCCCTGCCTGACAATCTCACAGGATGTTGCTTGCCTAGAAATGCCCCTAAAACTGTAAATGAGAAAAGCTGCACCGTCCCCCCATTTGCCCCTTTACCAGGAATCACTGTATTAGAAAGATGGATGCGAAAGTGTCCTCCTAAAGGTGGACTTGTTCTCTGAAGTCTCTGCGTTGCCACCTGGACCATCCCAGATCCTTCTTCTGCTCCTTCAGTGGGCACAGCGCTGTGGCATATCAAACACCAAGCATTAACCACAGTAACCTTCCAGAATGCTGCTCCAGGCAGAACATAGCTTCTTCTCAAAGACCAGCTAGACCCACGGTTCCAGACCACCCTGAGCTCAGGCTCCCAAATATCTGGTGCCCCTCTCCTATCACAGGAGAAAAAGTGTGCGGTAATTTTAGGATTTTTTAAGAATGCCCATCCTTCCCCTTCACTGGGCACCAGAGGGATGACACTGGCCTCCATGGCTCTGGTCCCCAGCACAGAGTAGAGGGAGAACAAGTTATACCATTAGGTGAAAAGAGCATACAAATAGAGTATGTTATTTTTGGTCCTAATAAGAGGTTTAAAAGTGCATATATACATGTATATATGTATGTAAAAACTGCTTGGGGAAATAGGCAGCCAGAATATGGATCCAATATGTTAATTGAAATTATGTCTGAGCAGACAGAGTGATTTTTATCTTCTCCTAAGTGTTTTTCTATATTTTCCCAATTTTCAACAATAAACATATCTAATTTCTGTCAAAAACAGTATTCAGTTTTACATACTGACGTGGGTACACACAACCAGACAGAAGCAGTAAGACAAAGTGACACTATGGGTGTTGGAAGATAAATCTAAGAGAGGCCAGACTGAAGGCTGCCCTGTCTTGCTTAGGCTGGAGGCTCCCAGGACTGAAGGGACTTGAGGAAAAATCAGTAGGGAAGGGTGTGAGGACCACTCAAGAGTGGACCTTTCAAAACAACCTATATTAGTCCTGTCGGTTCAGAGTTAATAGCTTCGACATTTGGGGCACAGGACTGCAGGTTGGTGGGTGCAGCAACTCCCTCCCTACCACCAAAGAGCTTGCACTCTTTCATTCAATTGATGGATTTCACTTCTTTCCTGCCCAGAGGACCAGATCAAGGAAAGTGGAGCGCAAAGTCAAGCTCTCTGCACCTGTCATTAATACACTGTCTTAAGCATGGTATACGTGTGAGAACTAATTTTGGAACATATTAGAAAGAGATGGGGTGGGGGAGGGAGATTGTAAAGGCCGAGCTTCTTAATTCTTCCTGTCCTACTGGGGTTTTGGAATCTGCATGGTTTTATTAACCAACCAGTCACTCCAATAAATTCAATAAAATGAAAAACGAAATAAAAAGAAAAGAATGAATTAGAGCCTACACGTGCTCCAGGAGCTTAGAGGAAGAGCCTGCTCTTTAGTTACTGCTTTGTAAATTTGACTAGGAAGTTTGACTATTTAAAGACAAGCGATGCTTATGGGGCTCTAGTGCCATCTGGTGGTGATTTCTTAGAAATAGCTGTGTTTGTTCTTTAGACTTCCATTTAGCCTCAAATAATTCTAATAAGATTAATATAAGAAATGAAAGGAGGGGTGTGAACAGAAAATGGAGGCAATGTGAGCCTCTGAAGAGCATAAACATACAACTACTTTTAAACAAATTCTCTAGGAACCAGTTCTTAAAGTGTAGTCCCCAGACCAGTAAAAGCAGCATTGCCTGGGAACCCACTGAGAATGCAAATTCTCAGATCCTGCCTGATACCCAGTGAATTAAAGGTGGTGGGGTTGGGACTCAGTGATTTATGTTTTAACAAGTCCTCCAGGTGTCTGATACTGCATTCTTAAGACTGAGATGCATTGCTTTAAGCAACAAGATGGGTGACTTTTCCTAATAAAAGTCCCACTTTTGTGTCCTCCAGGACCAACTGGCAATCCTAAGGAGCGACCAGTGAACAAAGACAGCTTCCTACCTTGCAGTGATGAGTGGGAGCTCTGAGCCACACCCTGCCAACCAGGAGGTTACATGGTAGACTGGAGGGGATCCCACCACAGAGAGTGATTCCACCAGATTCCCGCCTGGGCGAGCTGTTCCAGAATCAGCCTGAGAAACTGGAGAGCAACAATCCAATTAATATCAAGTAACTCAAGGTGGAAGGCCAGCTGTGAGGAAAGTCCCCGCTGGAGATGCTGAGTTACTTAGATCTCAGCATACACTCAAAGCTGAGATTCCCGCCCTCTGCTGGATGCAGAGCACAGTGAGAGGAGGCAGGAGTTTAGTACCAACAAAAAAAAATGCAAGGTCATGGTGTAAGGAGACAAAGTCTGATTTCACTGCCAAGTTCAAGGAGACATAAGCCAGACAAACATCACTCCCTGTGCCACAGGAGGACCCTCACACAGATAATCTACCACAGTGTGGATGGCCACCCTTTCCTCCTTTCTTTTCCCTGGCAACTCCAGGAATGCCCAGCAGATCCTCCTTAGGAAGACTGAACACACAAGGCACGTACTGGGGATACCTCCTATTTATCCACAGTGTAGAGTCAGCACATGAGCAGGAAAAGTGCACACTTTGAGACAGACCACTGTTGAAATCCTGATTTTCCACTTCTCTTAGATTACCATTTGGCTAATCAAACTAACCTAATACATTTTCTCATTTCTAAAATGGGAATAGTGACATATACCAACCTGCACAGCAGGGAGAGTTTAGTGATGTGGCAGATTTAAATGACCAGCACAATGTAATTTAATATTCTCCTCCCCTCCTACTAGGCACTGTGTAAAAGATAGCTTCTTCCCCAAGACAGTACAATGAGACAGAAAACAGTTCAAAGGCAGTATGCTTGCATATCCAATGCTTAGCACAGCACCAGGCACAGAGTGGGTGCTCAGTAAATGTTGATTCACTCAGCTGGGTATGGAGTCATTGAAGTTTTGGCTTTGGTATCAATAATCTCAGGGTTCCAGGGTTGCCCACATCCCTGCTATGGATTTGGAGCAAGATACTCAGCCCCTCTTAGCTTTGCTTTTGTCATCTATAGGGTGGGAATACTAGGTCCATCGCATGAGGTTCTGAGAAGTAATTGAGAAATAAATGGTAGTTACCATTAGATAAGAAAAACTTCCACAGAGGACATTTAGATGGGAGAATATAATAGTGTTAAATTGATCAGAGAAATGTCAGACAATTAACTCTGAATATTGAGCCCAACTGTGTCAAGTTTATGTTGCCATTAAAAAATCCTCAAAGCAAAGGTGTTGCCAGCACGCTAACTAGCCAAAGCAGGAAACATGGTTTTACCCAAGCCACCCATCTTCTTTCTTGTCTCTGCCCTCTTCCTCTCTGCTTCCCTCCTCACCTCACTCCTAGGATGGATCCAGATAGGGGAGCATTTGGTGGCAGGAAGGTGGGGGCACTGAGAAAGCACTCTGGATCTTACACTTTGAAGGTTTGTAGGTGTAAGATAGCATTTAAAGGAGAAGAGGAAAAAAAAGGGAAAGTCAACTATTATCTAATCCTGAGTTTCCCTATAACGGAGTTCAAGTGTCTAAAATATTGAGACCCTCAGTCCTCCAGGAATCTGGGCAGCACTTGGGGGTCACCAAAGGTCCAGCCCAGTATCTTAAGCACCAAGAATTCAGGCAGTTACCCAAGCACACCATTTGAATATTATTTTCTGTGTGCCAGAACATAAGCAGGGTTTAAAATAAGCAGTGACACAGTCTAACCCAGATGCCCTCAAAACACTTAAACCATTGAAACAAATAAGAGACAGAATTTTGATGAGTTCAAATACAACGTAATTTCAGGGCTAAAAGAGTAAAAGAGAGACCTTTTGCCATGCACCCCCAAGTTTCCCTGCCCTCAGCTCTGCAATTTTATAGGCAAAAGGCTGAAAACTTGCACATTTTGAAATCAAATGTAAATGACTGCTTCCTCCCCTTCTCCTGGGTGAAGAGAAGCTACTTAAAGCAGGAAAGCTGAGCCCCAAAGTCACAAGGATCTGACGGGAAATGGAGAATAAACAGAACTTGGAAGCCTGGAGGCCCTGGGAGCAATGACACCATCTGCCTGGTGGTGGGCTTCCCTTCCCCTGGGTGTGCGGTCTCCGGGGCCAGTCTCAGGTCCCCTGATGAGCACTTTGTCCCTAAGACCTGTGAACAAGCAAAGCCCAGTGAGGTCACTGCGCCTAAGGAAGGTCAAAGGACTTGGTGGACAAATAGGCCAGGCCTGAACCCTAACTGACAAGTGGGAGGAATCTAGATGGGCAGAAGGAAGGACAAGGCTATTCTCATGAGGGCCTGGTTACCCTCTAGCTCTCACTGAGTCTGTCATAAATCAGAACTTTAGTCCCTTTATATGGCCAGATATTGCTGTGTTCTTCAGCACTTTGTATGACAGATAATAACTGATAGAGAAATCAAGAAATCTTTCTGGACTTCTTATTAACAGTAATAATAATGTTAATAGTAATAATAATTGCTCATGTTTATTGAACACTTACAATGGTCAGGACCTGTGATGAGTGCTTTCCATTACACTTCAGTTAATCTTTGCAGTTAATCCAATGAGGCAGGGACCTCAATATGACCAGTTTATGGATGAGGAAACCAAGGCTTCTCAGCAAGAAAGGAGTAAAATCGGGGCAACAGCACAACTACCAGAAGCAAGAGCAAGCATTGCAGGGAATAGGAAAGAAGAGGAACTAGTAAGAGAAATATAGGGGCCAAGGGCACACAATACTGACCCCATCTTCTCTCTAGGAAAAGGCAGGCAAGATGGAGAATCGCCTGTGCCCTCTTCATTAAAATAACAGCAGCCCCTAGCAGAAAAGTTTAAGGTCAGCCTTTGACGGACAGGTGCATGGAAGAGAGTGGATTCGATGATCACCTGTTAGGTTTGTGTCTGCAATAATAATTTCATCCACATAGAACACGCCAGTCTCCTGAGCTGGAGGGAAGAGGTCAATTCGATGAACCAGCACCGGGGAGTTTGCCAGAGGCCTCTGGAGATGCACAGAGCGATGCACGCAAGTCTTCCAGAGGTTAGTGCAAGTGAATCGCCAGCTGAAAAACAAGTGCACAGCAGAAATGGGCTTGTCCCTGTGCATCCACAGTCCCCTCCCGATAGAGCCCTCATTCTCCAACCTGGGGGCCTGAGGACTGTGTAGCCAGGAGAGGGACCCCGTGAACCCCCAGCACCCAAACAGGCCTGTGTGCCTTGGGTACAACATCCAAGACAGGCTGTTAAACTGAACTTGTGCTATCACATTAGTGAATCACATTTTAAGGCAATCATTCATTCCTGACATTGAGTCTTTTTCAAATCCTATATAATAAAAGCCTAATATGCTAAGAGTCCGGTCAACCTGTCAGCCATTCAACCAATCAAAGCATAATATGCTAATGATATGCTAAGGCCGCTTAACCACTCGCTATGACATGCACTGACCACCAGGGGGAAGGCGCTCTGACCACTAGGCCAGCTTGCTGCTGGGGTCCGGCCAATTGGGAATGATTGAGACTGAATGAGATGGGCTGGACACACCCTGGAGCCCTCCTTCAGACCCTCCCCGGCTGGCCAACCTCCCACACCTCTCTCCAGCCCCTTTTATGCACCAGTGGGGTCCCTTGGCCTGGCCTGTGCCCTCTCACAATCTGGGATCCCTCAGGGGGATGTCAGAGAACCAGTTTCGGCCCAATCCCACAGGCCAGGCCAAATTGGTGCACTGAGCCTCTAGTTACAATATAAGTGTGTGTCTCAGGCAGATAGTATGTTAGGCTTTAATGAGAAGGAAGATTAATACTCCTGGACATTACAGGACTACTTAGGTTTAAAACCGCTTACAAAACCCATAATAGATCTCTGGAAAGAGCACTGAGTTAAGGCACCGAGATGCTTAAATTTTATTCCAGAATCTTGTTCACTCACCAAATTTTGGTGAATCACCAAATGGGGTGAATCACCACCCCATTTTTCTCATCGGTAATGTCCAGGAATATTTTCTAACGCCTCTTCCAAATACTATGTTCTGTGACTCTATGAGAAATGTCAGACTCCTTCTAGGAATATTATATTCCTCACAACTAACTGTTTTTACATCAAACTTCTCCAGGCTCCATTTTTTCCCATCTGTGTTCAGAGCCTAAGTTAGCTCGTATCTGAGGCACAGTCCCCGAGAGAGCTAATCATCCCAGTTGGCTGAATTCCCACAACTCCCCACAGATTATCTACCTTTCGGGACTGGTTCCCATGAGACTCCAGTCATAGGTGATGTTCTTAATGATGTTTTGAAGATCGATTGTGAAAGACACGGTCACCTTCAGGGTCTTATTCATGTGGCCTTTGTATGCAATGCACAGCTGTGGACACCAGATAAGTGCTTCAGCTCTATCAGTGCAGGAAGCAGCCATTCAAACAATGTGAGGTGAGGAGAGCCCATCTCTCTAGGACACTGCCTCACACTGTGAGGGAGTCAGCCCAGTTCCTGCCCTCCCACATCTTACCAGTCTAGCAGGAGAGACAAATCATTTAGAGTAAATTGTTATTTTCTGAAAGAAAGTTATTAAGTGCACTGTGTTTGGCAATGACAATTTTAGAGGATCTCAATTAGAAAACCCCTGTTCTGACCCGGTTACCTGTGCAACCTTGAGCAAGTCAATTAACCTCTCTGAGCTGCAATTCCTTTAACTCCTCAGCATCTTTGGTTTCTAATTCTGAGTTAAGTAAAATTATTTGGCTCAAAAAGTCTTTAGTGCAGATTTTTTTTTTTTTTTACTTCAGCACTATTGACATTTTGGATTGAATTTTTTTTTTCCTGTGAGGGGTCTATTCTATGCAATGTACGTATTTAGCAACATCCTTGGGATCTACCCATGGATGCCAGTAGCACTGACCCAGTTGTGGCAAACAAAAATGTCTTCATAAATTGCCAACTCTTCCCTAGGAGGCAAAATTATGCCCATTGGGAGCTTCTGTTGTATGGGAAAGGCTGAGAGATGGGTGGTGCCCCGACCTGAACCATTCAGTCCCGTTCCCACTGCCATTCAACTAGGCCAGGATGAAGCCACTGCCATGGGCTCAGCTGTCCCCAGCAAGGCTCACCCTGGTTCCCACGGGGCAAATGGGCTTCATTTGAAGAACTGCAGAGCCATTGACACACAGGATGTAAGAGGGATTCAAGAAAGGGGTCAGTCAATGCATCAATAATAATAATAATAATAACTATAATAAAAAACAATAGCTAGCCTCAGCTGAGTCCTAACCACTGCACAGGTACTTTAGTGGATTACCTCATTTAATCTTCACCGAATCCTGAGAGGTAGACAACATTATTACCCATTTTTTCAGATATGTATACTAAAGTAAGACATTGAGGGCACACAGGGTGTAGAGTCAGAATTCAAAACCAGAAAGTCTGATTATAGATCTGCACTGATACCTAAAGAGCAAAGAAAATAAAGGGGGCTGGGGGGGGCAAAAGTAGGTTTACAGTTGTTGGAAACTAATATAATAATCAATAAATAATACAAGAATAAACTTTCTGCTTGGCATACTCACAACTGTAGACTGACTTTTGCCCATCCCTGTACAAAGCATATAAAAATTCCTATAGGTTTCCCACGGATACAAAGGCATTTCTATTAACAAGTAGCTAATGGAGGGCTGGAGGCATCTGTTCACACCTGAAACAGCATTTAAGAAACTGAGAACCTCAACCAGAAACGTGTTAGGCAAATCACAGCAAACACAGCAATCACTCGTTTGTGCTTCTGTTTCTTCATCTCAACCCCCGAGAGTAAGACCAATGCCTCCCTGGAAGCATGAGGGCTGCTCTGTACCTGTGTGTACTGATCCAGCCGGTAGCCCTGCTGGGCAGCAGGGGGTGTGAGGACAAGGTGTCGAGGCCGACA
Organism: Plecotus auritus; assembly: GCF_963455305.1. Classification (NCBI taxonomy): domain Eukaryota; kingdom Metazoa; phylum Chordata; class Mammalia; order Chiroptera; family Vespertilionidae; genus Plecotus; species Plecotus auritus. The sequence continues at coordinate 83,041,552 of NC_137775.1, read as the reverse complement.
GAGGCTGAACCTCCCACAGAAGGGCTCTGTCCCACTGGTGAGGTCCCCATCAAAGCTGGAACCTTCTAGGCCTGAATGCAATTCAAATAAAATGAAAAGACAGGGTAGATGTTAAAAAGACAGAGCTTCCCAACATGAGTGCAGGACATGAGCTATGGGTCCCCCATGATATTGGCCCCCCAGCCCTCGGGTGAGCTGGGCAGGGCTCAGGGTGCCCTGCAGCCCCCCATTTGCAGGCTCCAGCTATGAAAAATCCATTCTGTCACTCCTAGAGCATTGAAAATATATAGTCCCCCCCTTACTGTGGTTTCACTTCCACAGTTTCAGTTAACAGCAGTCAACCATGGTTCAAAAATATTAAGTGGAAAATTCCAGAAATAAACAACTCATGGGTTTTTGATTGCACGCCGCTTTGAATAGCATGATGAAATCTCACACAGTCCCTAGCTTAGATGCTCCCCACTGGTAGTCACTTAGTAGCTCTCTGGGTTCTCAGATCCCAGTGCTTGTGTTGAAGTAACCCTGTTTTACTTAATAATGGCCCCAAAGAGCAGGAGTAGTGATGCTGGTCATTCAGATATGCCAAAGAGAAGCCGGAAAGTGCTTGTTAAGTATCAATACGGTCAACAGTAGCCTAATGTTCTGTCATAATGCGTACATTATTCACCTCCCTTCATCTCATCACCTAGGCATTTTATCATCTTGCATCATTACAAAAAGAATAAGGGTGAGTACAGTATAATAAGGTATTTTGAGAGAGACACACACCACATTCCCATAACTTTCATTATAGTATGTTGTTATAATTGTTCTATTTTATTATTAGTTATGGCTGTTAATCTCTCCCTTGCTGAATTTATAAATAAACTTTATCAGAGGTATGTATGTATAGGAAAAAACATGGTATAGCCAAGTTTTCATGTACTCACTGGGGTTTGCATAAAGGGGGACTACCATTTCCATGTGTACCATGACATGAAAAATTGTTGACAAGTAAAAAGATAAGGAGTGTCGGTTGAAACTTAATTCACCTTAGTATTTTTAAAATATACCCTCTCATTTTTATAATTTGTTAAGACTACTGTTTTATGTAATAATTCCTTTACTCAAGATGAAATTTAAATTAAATAAGATTTGTACTGTCTTGCCGCTTCCCACCTATATCTTTTGCAATTCTTTTCCCACTGTGAGCCTTAACTCTAACTCCCCAGCACCCTTGGCTTCTAATCGGACAGCTCAGGAGGACACCACAACAAGCAGCTCCCTCCCAAGAAAGTAGCTACTCCTTTGGCCACTCAGTGTCCAAATCCAGTTTCCATATCTTCCTTGATTCTATTTGCACCTTGGAGAGGAAATGAACATTGTTCCCATTTTACAAGAGAGACAGAGAGAAAGAGAGAGAGGGAGGGAGACAGAGAGGGGGAGGCAGGGGAGGGAGAGGGAGACAGAGTGAGAGAGGGAGAGGGGGAGACAGAGAATGATGGAGAAGAGGGTCAGAATTTGTCAAGCCAGGGACAGCACCTTGTTCAAATCCAACTCGGAGTAGGATGTTAGCCGAAAAGGGTTCCAGCTGGCATTTGACTGCAAGTAACTCTTCAATGGCTGTTTGAATCTGTAGAAAAGAAAAGCTACTAGGAGTTTATACCGTGGATGTAAAGACCACCCCTGGCTCCCCCACCTCTCCGTATGTGAAGGAGGTTCCCACCTGATGGGCTGTGGCATTTGCAGGGATAGGCTGGCTAGAGACATTGTCCCAAGTAAGGAGGAAGTTCCCACTTCCAGACACAGTTAGCATCTAAAAAGTCAAGAGTAACAGGACTTAATGACATGTGCTAATCAAGCCATAGAGGTCATCTAAGAACATACTTCTTGGCTTGCTATTTTCTTATTAAAATTTCCATTTTTAAACTATAATCTAGAAATATCTGGAGAACACAAGTGTTATCTCCTAATGAAAAAACTTGCCTTGGAATAATGTGCATGTCTGTCTCCCTATTTATCTTTGTTACTTCCTCCCCCGCCACACACATTGCCCCTGAATAGCCCACTTCCCTCTTCTCCCCAAGCACTCTCTCTCTCCCAGCGGCCTGGCAGGCAGAAGCAGCCACATGGCATGTCACACTCTCAGAGGCTTACTCCATCTCGGCTTGGCTTCCAATACATTCCCTGCCAAGCACCTTACACTTTCATTATGGAGTAAGACCTATCATCTTATGTCACTTGTTATTTTTAACTGCTTATATCACTTGTGATTTTCTTTTTTTTTTTTCCTTGTGGCTATTTATATACATGTGTGTGTGTGTGTTTTTTTCGACTAGAGTATAAACTTAAAAAGCAGAGTCCATAGTGACTCATCCTGTACACCAAAAAGTGAACAACAAAAATACACCAAAATTACTCAACAAAAGTATGGAGCACAACTGAGAGACCCCAACACCTTGATCTTTACAAAGTAGACTTAGAAAACACAGCCAATAGGGAAATAGGACCTGAATCAGTCAAAAGGCTATGAAATCTTGGGTGTACTAATACATGCTTTAGCATGCACACGCGAGTGTGGGTGTTCAGAGGACCCCATCTCCTCTCTAAGGAGTAAGTTTCCAAAAGAATTATTTATCCAAACCTTAAATTCCTGACACTAAGTCCATGAATAAAGTCTTCTCAATAACAAGACTTTGCATTTTTTTTAAATGTCCCCACAACCCTATTGGATACATATCCTTTTTCTTTGGCAGCAGAGTGATAATTACAACTCAAATTTTCTGCTCCCAGGCAGTGATCCTTCCACTAGGCAACATTACATCCCTTCCAGAATTCAGGCCCTGAACGTAAGTCCAAGGGACTGAGAAGGGATGCAGACCTGGATATCCGGAAGTCTCCGAGCGCGGATTCGGATCTGATGCTTCTCCCGCAGGTAAGTGCTGACCACATCGGGATTCAGCCAGGTGTTGTGGATCTGGACACCAATTCTCATGCCCCGGCTGGGGGCTCTCCCACGCTGCTCTGCCTCCAGGTAGTACCTGGCTCCCCCAAGCAGCTCCAACTTGGGGGACTTCCGTTGCCAGGTGCCTTCATCATTCCCATTCTGCTCCCAGGAGTCAAACCAGTCAGCAGTGCCCACCCTGATGGAGGCCACCTTCACCTGTGCCCCAATAAACATATCACGATCAGCACTGTGGAGCTTCTGAGTATTTCCTTCTCCAACAGCAAGTGTCTGGACAGCTATTAACAAGGACCTGAGGATTGGTCTGCCTTTCCAGCCAGTTAGCCAAGCCACAGTGAGGCTTATGGCTGTTTATGCTTCTGCACCCCTCCTTCTCCCTCTTTTTCTCAATTGAGTAGTATTGAGGAGAGGCTGCATGAGCCACCTTTAGAGCAGGAACAGCCAGCCTGAGACCCTGGGTTTACATGATGCTGCAGATAAAGCACTACCAAGCCCTTCAAGAAATGTAGAAGGAGTGATCATATCAAAATCTGTAATGTTTCTCTAGCCAACTAGCAATTAATATGCTTCATTTAATAGAAGCATATTAATAAATTGAAAAGAGATCTTTTGGTTCTTTATCAATAGCAGTAGTGAATTTGGCTGTTCGTTAAAATCACCTTTTCTTATCCTTCAAAACTGATGGGGAAATTCCTACAGAAGACTGATTATATCCCTACCCAAAATTAGGGGGCAAGGCACAAACTTTGGAGTCAGACAAATCGGGGTTTGAATCCTAAATATGGCTCTTATTATCCCAAGTGGCCCTGGATTGACCATACAACCCTTCTAAATCCCAATTTCCTTATCTGAAAAAATAGAAATAAATATACATAGCTCACAGAAATCCTGTGAAAATTAGAGACAAGGTATATTAAAAAAATGAAGCATAATGCCCAGCCTATAGTAAGTGCTCAATAAACAGTAGGTGCCAACATATTCAACCAAATTTTTTTCAACAATTAAAAGCATGTCAATTATATCTCAATTTAAAACTTTTCTAATGAGCCCCTCCCCCCATCAAAAAGAATCTATATTTGCCTAATGGTGTGTTACAACTATTTGTAGAACATGAGAGTTTTAGTTTTAGATTTTTTATTATTTTTTTATATGAGTAAAGGACTGGGGACAAGGAAAAGGAAAATGAGAAGAAGGTGAATACCTTGGTCCTGGGATCCTCTGACCGACTGACATGCAGGGAAGCTTGGCTGTCCGCCTGGAGCCAGAAAGTGTAATTATTTGTTTCTGGGGCCACAAAAAACCCACTGAGCCGTGCTCTGTAACGCAGAGGAACACAGGGTCAAGCGAAAGCAACCAAGGCCCGAATCACTGACCCAGCGAGTGGTTCCGCCTGTACTTTTTTCTTCTTTATGGTAATGAGGAAGAAACACTTGACTTTTGTGCCACGGGATTGGCCAGTGTACCCTGGAAACAGCTGTGGCGCCCAACTAGTCTCAATATCACAACCCATCCTTTCACACCAGCCACAGCTCCCCTGCAGTCCCACCCTCTTTGGGAAAGTGGAAGCCCCAGCATCGGGCTGTCTGGAGGCTTGACTGAGAATCTATCTCACACAGCAGTGCAGAGTCTAGTCCCTGGTAGGAGCTCAATCAATACTAAATATTATTCTTATTATTAGAAATAAGGAGAGTTCACTGATCAGAAATTGTTCTGACTTGATCTGGAACCCTTGTTCCTTGTCTCCATCTCTAACACATTCATACATCACAAGCTATATTAGATCACCCCTCTGGCTGAAGTCACACATTAGCCACCTTACATTCAGTCTGTGCAGCTGTCCGTGTATGGGGATAATCATACGTTAGCTAGAACGTTTCCTCCCAAATAATCTTGACTTCTAGACGACACTGTGCATTTCTTTATGAGAAGTAAAGTGATAGTCCTGAAATGGCCCAAAATGATATCAAGAGGGACTTCTCTCCATTTCCTCTCCCTCGTGTAGATATTAACTTCCTAGAAACAGGTGTTTGTTTATGTGGGGTTTGACATGCAGGTGTGTCCTTTTAAAAACCATATTCCCATGGAGAAAGAGGGACATGTGCCCTAATGTGGCTTAGGTGACTTTAGGGAGAAATCATAGGCCTTGAAGTCAGAAAAATTCAGAACTTGGTTCTGCCACTTGATTATTGTGCAATATTAGAAAAACCACTTTACCTACTGGAGACCACAGTTCCTCATCTGCAAACTAGCTCTGAAATACTTCCTCAGTTGTTGAGTCTCATGAAGTCATTGATCCTAGAAGGCCTGGGACAGGCAATAACTCAATGTGTATCAAGTGAACTGAATAAGAAGATCAGGACACACACTTGGGTACACTGAGGAATTTCAGTGTGTGCCGTCTTGCCTTGCTCTGTGGCTGTACATGTGCGTCACAAGGGTGGTCATTCCGCAAGGACAATGACCTTGTTCTAGACCTTCTAACACTCACAGTACTGAATCTAGGTGGTCAGTAAATTGTTTTCAATTGTTTGGGGTTTACTAATTAGGTAATATTTCACACACAAAACCAAAAGTATATGCTCTGAGCTTATCAGATACCCCAACACCTGCAAAGTCTTTTATTCCCAATTAAAAAGACTACTGTCCACAGAGAAGAGTCAATTGAACATGTTAGCAATTTCAAATTAAAATACATCCGATTGCAAGCAATGTTACAATACTATTATAAAAGTCTATGTGGTCGTGACACCCTCACACTGTGATGCCCTCACGCTGCAACAAGCAATCACCGGGAGGTTGCGTGCACAGCAGGCACGCACAGGTGGGCAGAACTGCGTGCACACGCGGTTGAGCAGGGGCTTGATGCTGCATGAGCGGCGCAGAGGCGGGTCCCGTGGCTCCGCATAGCGAGGCCTGGGGGTCCCGCAGCTCCGCGTGGCACAGAGGTGGGACCTCCGACTCCAGCCTACCTCTTTGGGGCAATCCATCGAGGAGCCCCAGATGGGTGGGTGGGCCTACACTCTTTGGGGTGATCGATCGCGGGGCTCCTACACTGTGAAAGGGCACAGGTCAGGCTGGGGGACCCCCCCCCCCGTCCAAGTGCATGAATTTCGTGCACCAGGCCTCTAGTGTTTAATATAAGTTCTAGTGACCTAGTATTAGAGACAGATATGGATAAGAAAATTATTACACTACCCCAATAAATATCAAGAGTATTTTCTGAGTCCAGGCAGCATGGCTCAGTGGTTGAGTGTTGACCTATGAACCAGGAGATCACGGTTCGATTCCCTGTCAGGGCATATGCCCAGGTTGCAGGCTTGATCGATCCCTGATATGGGCCATGCAGGAGGCAGCAGATCAATGATTCTCTCTCATCATTGATGTTTCTCTCTCCCTCTCCCTTCCTCTCTGAAATCAATCAATAAATATATATATATGTGTGTGTGTGTGTGTGTGTGTGTGTATATATATATATATATATATATATATATATATATATTTTAAAGTATATTCTGAAATAGTTTTGAAAATAACTATTTTAAAGGTCCATCAATATAATTAATTTATCAATTAATAAATATTCCAATTCTTAACTTAAAATTTTTGAATTTTAAAGAAATGAATGACATAGAAGAAAAGAGTTACTCTCTGGTTTATGGCTCCTCAAAATAGCAGTTAAAGAGACATACCCTACAAGTCGTACCATACAGTCAAAATGCTCTTTTGTCTTTTGAGGTGGTTTTACTCTCTCCTTAACATCCCACACACTAACTATAGCTAAAAGGTTTTCCTTTGAACATCATTGATGGTCCTCCAAAAGGATGACAAAGATGAATTAGGTGCCATAAGGGACCACAAATTATTGCCACTTTAAAACCATATATTGGTGGTCTCCAGCACCAAACTTCTCCCAGCATAGACACAGCTGATCCTTACAGCCAACTGGCCTGGAGGTCAATTCCTCCCAGTGATACCAACAACAATCAAGACTTAATTACAACAAGGCTGTACACACAGTCCACAAAGGGGTGCACCAAGAGTGTCCACCTCAGGTTAACTGGGGAGGCTGACCCACTGGGCCATATAGGAAACCTAGCACACAAATCTACCCTACAAACTCAGGGAATCAGTGAAAATGCAGGGGTCAAAGAAACAGATCACAAACGAAAGAAATGGAGGAAAATAAATGACTGGATATAGAATTCAAAACCACGGTTATAAGGCTTTTCAAGAATATCCTAGAAAAGGCCGATAAATATAACGAGACCCTCGAAGATATGAAAAAGGACCAACTAGAAATTAAACATACACTGACTGAAATAAAAAATATTATACAGAGACCCAAAAACAGACTAGAGGAACACAAGAATCAAGTCAAAGAATTGAAATACAAAGAAGCAAAAAACACTCAACCGAAAAAGCAAAAAGAAAAGAAAAAAATCCAAAAAGTTGAAGATAGTGTAAGAAGACTCTGGGACAACTTCAAGTGTACCAACATCAGAATTATGGGGGTGCCAGAAGAAGAGAGAGAGCAAGATACTGAAAACCTATTTGAAGAAATAATGACCGAAAACTTCCCCCACCTGGTGAAAGAAATAGACTTACAAGTCCAGGAAGCACACAGAACCCCAAACAAAAGGAATCCAAAGAGGACCACACCAAGACACATCATAATTAAAATGCCAAGAGCAAAAGACAAAGAGAGAATATTAAAAGCAGCAAGAGAAAAACAGTTAATTACCTACAAGGGAGCACCCATACGACTGTCAGCTGATTTCTCAACAGAAACTATGCAGGCCAGACGGGAGTGGCAAGAAATTTTCAATGTGATGAATAGCAAGAACCTACAACCAAGATTACTCTACCCAGCAAAGCTATCATTCAGAACTGAAGGGCAGATAAAGAGCTTCACAGATAAGAAAAAGCTAATGGAATTCATCACCACCAAACCAGTATTATATGAAATGCTGAAAGGTATTCTTAAAGAAGAGGAAGAAGAAAAAAGTAAAGATAAAAATTATGAACAACAAATACATATCTGTCAACAAGTGAACCTAAAAATCAAGTGAATTAAAAACCTGAGGAACAGAATAATCTGGTGAATATAATAGAATCAGGGGCATAGAAAGGGAGTGGAATGATAATTCTCAGGGGGAAGGGGGTATGGGGGGTTCAGGAAGAGTCTGGACAAAAATCATACACCTATGGATGAGGACAGTGGGTGGGGGGAGGTAAGGGCAGAAGGTGGGGTGGGAACCGGGTGGAGGGGAGCTATGGGGTGAAAAAGGAGAAACAATTATAATAATCTGAATAAAGATTTATTTAAAAAAATAAATTAAAAAAAATAAAAAAAATAAAAAACATATATTGGTGGTTAAATACCTAGTTAGTAAGGCTTCCAGAACAAGAGAAATTCTATTCTGCTTATAGATTTCCCTAAGGGAAAAAATCTTTTCATTCCACAACTGAATTAACAATGAATATGGCCAAATCTTTGGAGGAGCTCACAGAATGGCTCTAATTCACACTCAGAATCATGACCAACCTCTCTCAAAAGAGTAAAGGATATCACAGAAAGGATCTATGCTTCTATATACACTAGAGGCCTGGTGCACGAAATTCGTGCATGGGGGTGGTCCCCCTCAGCCCAGCCTGCACCCTCTCCAATCCAGGACCCCTTGGGGGATGTCCAACTGCCGGTTTATGCCCGATTCTGCAGTCAGACATCCCTCTCACAATCCTGGACTGCTGGCTCCTAATTGCTCACCTGCCTACCTGCCTGGTCGCCCCTAACTGCCCCCTGCTGCCGGCCAGGTCACCCCAAACTGCCCCCCTCTGCCAGCCTGGTCGCCCTCAACTGCACCCTCCCCCCCCACCCCCCGCTGGCCTGGTCGCCCCCAACTGCCCTCCCCCCGCCGCCGGCCTGGTAGCCTCTTACTCCCCCCCACCCCCCGCCAGCCTAGTTGCCCCAAAATGCCCCCCTCTGCTGGCCTGGTTGCCCCTAACTTCCCCCCCCACCTACTGGCCTGGTTGTCCTTCATGGCCCCCCCACTGGCCTGGTCATCCCACACAGCCTGCTGTTCAGTCATTTGGTCGTCCCTCACTAACACCCCTGCCAGCCTGGTTGCCCCACGCAGCCTGCTTGTTCAGTCATTTGGTCATCCCTCACTGACCACCCTGCCAGTCTGGTCTCCCCACACAGCCTGCTTGTTCAGTCGTTTGGTCATCCCTCACTAACCCCCCTGCCGGCCTGGTCGCCCCACACAGCCTGCTTGTTCAGTTATTTGGTCGTCCCTCACTAACCCCGCTGCTGGCCTGGTCGTAGGCAGCCATCTTGTGAGGGTGTGAGGGTTAATTTGCATATTACCTCTTTATTATATAGGATTGGGAGTACATTAAGAAACAGTATGTCTAAGAAATTCTCATTTTTTATACTTTTAAGCCCACTTTGGAGAACTAGAAATTTTGGCAATATCCTTGCAGGGTTTAAAAAGACTCAAAACCACATAATCACACTGCAGTCACTACTACTGAAAACAATGTCTCACAGGGCTCCAGCCTTTGCTCCCTCATATGACCAATGGGCAAATGCTGGCATCTTTCTTCGGCATCATCCAAATGTGAGTTTCATGTCTTAACCACGTACCCACAGCAAATTTTACCCTGCTCTCGTATAAGTCTCTTAGCCTACTCAACTCAATATGCCAATTAATAGTCATCTCCAAATCAAATTGTAAACTAAATTGTATAAAGTATGAAATTTATCTATTCAAAATTTAGCATGCACATGCCCGACCTGTGTGGTTCAGTGGTTGAGCATCAACCTATGAACCAGGAGGTCCTGGTTCAATTCCCGGTCAGGGTACATGCCCAGGTTGTGGGCTTGATCCCTGGTGTGGGGCATGCAGGAGGCAGTTGATCAATGATTCTCTCTCTCATCATTAATATTTCTATCTCTCTCTCCCTCTCCCTTCCTCTCTGAAATCAATAAAAAAATTTTAAAATTTAGCATGCACCTATAAGAGACCTGCAGTACACTAGAGTATGACCAATACCAGTAAATAACAATGATCAAACTCTGTTGTGAAATTGGTGGACTTTATAAATTTTATCCTGGAAACCTAATAGCTTAGTTATCTGTCTCCTAAAGATGCTTTGGACATGGATTCTCACTTTTCCTACAACATACCTGAAAGGTTGCCCTTCCTTTGACCAAAATCCAAATGGAGAACTGGCATTAGGGACAATGTGCCGCCTGTACCCAGGGGTGGTTTCATTTAGGTCCAAGCACTCAGCAGCATCTCCAACTTCAAAAAGAAGCCCCCGGTTGCCTGGAAGACAGGTATACTTCATAAACACCAGAGAGCATTCCTCCCCAAATTGAGGAACTACTTTACTTCAGACAACAGAGTAAAGATGATCTAGTTACTAACTAGAAGGGTGAGTCAACTGAGACCCAGGTGGAAAGGGCATGGAATTGGTTCTATAGGTAATACTAATGTTCTGCAAAGCAGTAAATACTGCTTGGGGTGGGATTTAGCCTCTTGGAAAGAGAGGATGAATAAGGAATGGTAAGGGGAAATATTTTTAGAGGACCAGAGAAGTGTAGGGAGTCTTTTAATGAGAGTGTCTGGAGAAGAGGCCCAAGTCCTAGAGAAAATGTAAACAAGCAAACTCTGGTTGAGTAAAGGGGAAGATGTGATCATGTACTTGGGACTTGATTGTTGAGGAGTGGATTCAGTATCTTTTAATGTCCAATCCAGTTTGGGAGTTGTATTCCCTAAGATCCTTTTATTCCTCAGAAAATTGGCAATCCTTACATTTTTCACATGTCATGGCCTCAGTTTGTGAATCTGCACATAGAACAAATCATGTGACATGCAGCTATTAAGTGAAATTTTCAATGATGTTGTACTCATTAATTTGTATTTTATTTTAGGCGAACCCTGAGACCGAAGGCCCATGTGTAATCAATATTAGATACAAACTTGAATTGAGGGTAAAGGCTCTGGAATCACATATTTGTGGGTTCATATGCCAGCTCTGCCACTTATTAAATGTGTAGCTTTGAGCAAACTGCTTGATGCCTTCATTTTCTCATGCATGGGGCCAATAATAAATAGAGATAATGCAGAAAAGACTAATGAAGCTTGAGTTATATGTCAATTATATCTTAATAAAGCTTGGGGGAAAACTGGGTAAATTTGACAATTCTGGCCAAAAAAAAAGACTAAGAGTGCTTGAACTATATACACAAAGAGTCTAAAATATACTAAGTACTCAATAAAGGACAGTGACAGTAATTATTATTTTAAACTACTACTATTACTCCTCATTAACCCTTAAAAGGGGAAATGATAATGAATAAGTAGAAAAATAAGAGCATATTTTGATATATTACTTGAGGCTTCTCAACCTCAGCACTTTGGGCTGGATACCTGGGTGTTGGCTGTCCTGTGCATTGAAGGCTGTTTAGTGGCACCTATGGGCTCCAGCCACTAAGAGGCCAGTAGCACCACCACCCCCTTCCCAGTTGTAACTGCCAGGCGTGGTCAAATGTTCCCTGTGGGCCATTTAGAACCGTTGCATTACATAATAATCTGCTCTACTTCCACAGAAGAAACTTCCAAGCATCTTCATAAAGGGCACTGTTAATCCTCAAGAACAGCGGCATTCAGGAAATTATCCTACCATTACCCAAGTAGCTAATGCAGGAACCCCTCAAAAAGGGGACAGTTCTCCATTTCCTGACAAAGGAAACATTCTCTCCAGCACCTGCTTCGGTGGTTTCCTTGGATGGGAGCTTTCCCTGAGTAAAAACTGCAGATCTGGGACCTGGAGAAGGCCCCAGCCAAAGCTTTGCATGCATCTTCACACCCAAATGGCCTTTCTTTAGGAAGGTTTCTCCACCCTCTGCCTTCTAAGTGCTGAAATCCTGGAAGTGAGTTCACTGCCTGGATTTTAACCATGAAGTCAGCCCATGCGGGCAGGTGAGGAATACAGGCATGCAGCTTGCCATTCTGGGCTACGTAAGATGCCGGCTGCCCCCATCCCTAGCTACACTTGAGCCTCCAGTCCTAATGCTTCCCAGAAAAGTGCCCCAGTTGTGTGCTTTCCATTTGTAGCCATGAGGTGGAAGGTTTAATTAGAGAAGGATAGGTGGGACCTCGCCTTCTCCATTTCTGCCACTTCAACCATAAACTTGTGGCAATGGCACAGCACAGCCTTACCTTTCAAAGTAGCAGACAGGTGCCTCAGAGAAGAACCACCATTTAAGTGCACCCCACTGTGCCCCACTCTCTGGCCTTTCCTGATGCTGCTGTTATGAGCGTGCTCTAATGCTCCGGGATAACAATGACTTGATTGCAGTTATGCTTCCAGGATCATGGTCTCCACTGAACCCCATTGGCCGTCCATCTGGGGCCAGGAGTGCAATGTTGATGAACAACTGAATAAAGCTAGAGCCACTCTGAGAGGAAAGCCCTGACAGAGGTATCATGGACCCAGAGCTCACTGAGCTAACCAGTCAAAAGACAGAATGCCAACACTTTCATTTCTTCTTCCAAGCCCATCCTGGTTAAAATGTAACCGAAGGTCACTGACCAGCCCTGGTGACCTCCTTACCTGCCTGAGGAGCAGTGAGCCTTGCACCTTCTCCCGGGGCCCTAGTGGTGCATGCAATCCTCGTGGGAGACACGTGTCTAACATCACAGGGAATGCCTGAGGAGAATTTTTTAAATTAGATATAGGTGTAGGTATAGATATGAATATACAGAGAGATAGATACATAGAATTTGATGGTAAGACAACAGGATCACACTGAAGTACACAGGCTCCTAGTCTAAGGCACAGGGCTGGATGTAAAAAGTATAGCAAAACTTGTCACCCCCAGTGAAGGAAGCCAGGAAAGGGAGAGTACAGGGCAGTAGAGCATAGGGCAGCTTATAAAATCCAAAAGAAAGCAACGCAATGCCATCCACAAAGGTGTACTGAACCCCTTAGCTGAAATATTTTAGCAAGAGGAAAAAAAAAAAGAAAAAAGGTAAGCTTCCAAATATAGACCAGGATGAGCTTGGGAAGGTATGTGTGACGTGGGAGTGTTAGGGCATTTTCCTGCATCTTGGTGTCACCACCTAAAGGAGCATCCACCTGGCATAACTAAAGGTTCTAGATAGGTTCCACATAAGGGTTTGCCATAGGGCATTCCAGAAGAATCTGCAGAGTAATTGCCTGCCCGCTCCAGCCTGTCCACACAGAGAGGGCTAAGCAAGGAGAAGGATAGGGGTTGCCTATTAGTAGGTGCAAACCTTTGTGAAGAGGCAGCTATACTTTTGCCCACCCCCCCTTCATTCCCAAGATGGGGACACCTGAGGGAATTGCCCATGAATTGTGAGTGTGTCTAAGGACATCCTATTCCTGTTACATGTAGCAGAGCTGCAGAACCACGATCCCACCTGGTCTCAACCAAACACAGGTAAAATATGAGAGCGGGGTGGCACGATGAGTCAGAAGAGACAAAGATTGCTTCCCCCTAACCCTCTCCATGCCCTAAGAGACACATAACCTCCTACAGCATTTTAAACTGTGAACTATTTTCAGCCATTTCAACTTACTTACCTGCAATGATAACCTGGGCAGGGATGTCAAAGAAGTCTCCTGTAATTGTGATGTCTGTTTTTCCCCCAAGGCTCCCAGTTTCTGGAAACACAGACAGTATTTCTGCAAGAGAAAAAGAAAAAAAAAAAGGTAATCTTCCAAATATAGACCAGGATATGACCCAGATAATAATATAATAACAGAAACTATCAATAATTTATATGTCTTACCATAACTTTCTAAGACTAAGAAACAGTTGAAATCTTTTCTAGTAATAGTCATTTTAAAATGCAGATAATAAAAAGGACTCTCACATAATAATATGTATGATGACATATATTATATAGGATCAATATTTGAAAGGGAAGGGAAATGTAATCACTTAGGCTGTAAGCAAAAATACCTACATACCACGATGCTTTCTTAGGAAATCTGTCTCCCAACCCCAAAGACTACCAACCTCAAGTCACAGAACAGGTTATACTTTATAGAGGAATCGCCTTTGGATGCACCATGCAAGGCCTCAGTTTACCCATGAGTCTGAATTTTCTCTAAGCAAAGGAATGGATCACACTGTCTTCAATACCCTTGCACTCCTCCCCTTACTGCATGTCCCAAACTGCCCCCCCACCGCCCCCGCACTTACCACCTCACACCCATTTTCATGCTGCCTTCTGATTGTTTCAAAACACAGGAAGATGTCACATATCCCTAGGAATTTCAGTTTCCCTGATCCTTTCCTCATCTATGATCAAACTTGGACAGTTCTAAATGTTATTCCCTCAAGGGGAAAGAAGAGCCATGATCTATGATAAATTGAAAGTACCACTTCCAAATATGAATTTTATCAGGGCATCTCATAGATAACACTTTGGTCCATGAGACAAAGCAGAGGAGATATATGGGGGCAATGATGGATCTCCACATTCAAGTATCAAAATTCAACACTAATAATAACCCCCTTCTTTTCATCTACTATTTTATAATTCTTTTCAACATTCACAGAGCACATATGATGCAGTGCTAGGAATATAAAGATGAATACAAAATAGTCCCCATCCTTGAGGAGATCAAAAGAATAAGGAAGGGCAGGTACACAAAAGTATAATTATTATATCTTAGGCTAGTGAAATTAGAGAGAGAATAGGAAAGTGCCCAGGAGAGATTTACGTGAGGGGAGTGGGTATGGTAGAGTAGAAAGTGAATGTTAAAGGATGAATTAGAACTGGCCAAGTGAAGGTGCACAGTGCATTTAAGAGTTGCTGGAATATGAGAGAGAGAGAGAGAGAGACAAGGAGGAGGTCAGAGCTTGTACCATCCCCTGCAGAGTATGAGAAGCCTTTAGAGGAGGATGGTAAGCAGGGGAGAGGCATCAGATGTGTGAACGGTGGTGGCTATGTAGAGCATGGATCAGCAGGGACAGATGGCAGGTCAGGGCCCCTTAGAAACTATTGCAGCATGCCAGGCAAGAAATGATGAAATCCTGAATTAAGGCAATGGTTGTAGAGACAGAGTGGATACGTCATATTTAAGAAATATATGGCAGATAAAATTGGTAGAAATTGATGATTGA
This sequence comes from Plecotus auritus, assembly GCF_963455305.1. Lineage (NCBI taxonomy): Eukaryota > Metazoa > Chordata > Mammalia > Chiroptera > Vespertilionidae > Plecotus > Plecotus auritus. The sequence goes on along the minus strand of NC_137775.1, from coordinate 83,026,439 downwards.
ATTGATATGGAGATGAGGGGAGAGGATCCCAAACTCATCTGCTTCATCAACAATTCATGGAATTAGAAGGACAAACTCCATCCTGTCCACTTTATAGATGTTTGTTTGGGGTTCAGAAAGGCTAAATGACTTAACCAAACTGAACTAGTACTTTAATGCCAGCGCTAGAGGAGTTCAGCCTTGGGCTCTTTACATAACAGCCTGCTCTGCTATGAAGAAGTTCTGGCCTGAGAGTCCACATCCCAAGAAGATATTGGTGCTAGAAATATGAAATAGTTGTGTGATCAGAGATACCTGCCAGCCTATCTCATAGTCAAGGTTCAATATTGATGGGCAGACTCACAAAGAAGCTTGGGGTGGGTGGCAAGGAGAGTATACTTCCAATAGTATATTAATTACATGAATAAGATTTAGAATTAGACCTGCACTGTCTAGCACTAAGAATTTTGGAAGGAGGGCCCAAGGTTCAGTGAGGTGTGAGGGAAGGAGTGAGGAGTATAGGGTGAAGGGACTAATACCTGAGTATGTCTGGTACAGGAAAAGGTCCTGTTTAGCACTGATCAGCCATGCATTCTTATGGACCATTGACCTTTAAAAAAGACAAAATGGTGTTTTGGATGAATATAGCATCTGAAATGGCTTTTTTTTTTATTGGCTGCCTAAAAGGAAGACTGTGAGCTAACCTCCAATAATCTTTAGAACTGTTTAAATATCAGCTCCTTTTGATGACTATAGAAGGATACCAAAGGGGCAAAGTATTCTGATCTAGAAAGTGACTGTATTAGAATAATAATACCAGTTTCACAGAGTATCAAGAGCATGAAATGAAATGATGAATGTGAAAGGGCTTGATATGGAGCTGGCCTATAGCAGATACTCAGTGGATATTAGTTTTATTCCTTCCTAACTTAGAGAGAGAGAGAGAGAGACAGAGACAGAGAGAGACATGGAATACCCATACTTTGGACTGTGTAGCTGAGGGTAACATGTCACCGTCATCACAATGAAATTAATATTATTTAGACAATGCGTTTTTAAGGAAAATACCTGCCAAATTATATAGTGACAGAACATGAGGTAAGTCATACAGAAAGAAATTTAAAATTCTAATTTATATCTCCATACCTCTATGAAATTTGTACACTTCCCATCATGAAATTCCTGGAATGGCACAATGTATTTAATAAAATTATGTACTATCTTAAATTTACAATGCTATGAGAGTATTCATGAGGTAATTCCCAAAATTCTGACCATCATCACATTAAAATATTTACATTATTTCAAGATGAGTGCATAGGAATCAATTTTATCTACCCAAATAAAAGAGATCAAGTAGGTACACATGGTTTTATCATTCTATTCTGTTCAATATGTTTGAAATTTTTTTATACAAGGTTAAATAAAGGAAGCAAGATAAGAGAGAGATAATACAAGATGAAGATAAATTTGGTTCCTCCCAGTTACTTACTTTCCTTTGTTAAATACTGAGAAACTAACATTCTGGGAACCTGTAACAAACAAACAAAAAAAGACATTAGTACAGGAATCTGCATTAATCACTTAGGCCAGGCCATTACTACCATTACCCCAAGGACTCCAGATACCATCAAGCCATGACCCAAACCTGTAATTTCCTCAATGGTACCCAAAATAAACACCTCGCATCTCTGCTCCATCAGCAATGTTAACATCCACCAATAAAAGGAGAAATGTATTAGCAGATGGCAGATAAGAGCTCAGGCGTAAAGTTAGACCAACTGAGAAATCCTACTCCACTGATTACTAGCTTCAATTTTATCCCACCAATCTCACAGGTTTATTGTGAGGATGATATTAGTTTATATTAAAACTGCTTTACATAGGGTTTTTGTTTTATTTTTATTGTTTTCAGAGAGGAAGGGAGAGGGAGAAAGCGATAGAAACATCAACGATGAAAGAAAATCATTGATTGACTGCCCCGTACTAGGGATTGAGTCGGCAACCTGGGCATGTGTCCTGACCAGGAATCAAATCGTGACCTCCTGGTTCATAGGTCGATGATCAACCACTGAGCCACACCAGCCGGGCATATATAGGGTCTGTAGGGAGTTCTCAACAATGGTAGTTACTATTATCATCCTCATGAGAACCAATGCTTGAAATAGTTTTTTTCCACATATAGGGAAAGAAATGAATAAGACTTTAAAGCTGATACTTCGCAAACATACCAATATAGTTGCCTTCCACACGGCACTGCAGAGTGCCAAGACCATGGTCTTCCTGAAGGGGGTAGCTAGGGAAAGAACCAAACACCTGAGGTGACAATTCCCAGACAACTTAGTTCAGAAGTTCTAACTCTTTAGTCATAAACATAAAGCAATAATAATAATAATAATAATAATAATAATAATAATAATAGCAAATTAGTCAGAGAAACTTGGTAGATACTAAAAGCATAATGAGGTCATTGGGACAGATGCTTAGGGCACTACTAACTAGGGTTGTCATCTCATTTGCCACCAGTCAAAAACACAGTGTGAGAGACATTTTACTTACTCCTACCCTCCATCAGTCCTGTCTTTCCAAAATCTGTTTTATGACAAAGACAGCAAAATTCTTATTTTAAAAAATCTATTAGCAGGAGTGAATTTAAAAGAGGACAATCCTGGGCAGAAAAACTTAAGACACCAGGAAGAAACCACGTTATAGAAATTGGCTCTACTAAATGCTAGTCCTAAAAAGCTAAGCCATAGAGTATAATTCTTGTGATGACCTCAAAGGGAGGTTAATCCACTTAGTCTAGAGTAAAGTGAAAATCCAGCAAAAATGTTGGTTATCTGGACTACAAGTATGTAGACACACTTTTTAAAAATTGTCATTGTTTCATTGTCATTGTAAATAAATATATGTAGTAGTTGCTTGTTTCTTTAGCTAGTCATTATAGTATAGTGGTGAAGAGCATGAACTCTGGAGGCTGGTTAGTCAGCCAGAGTTCAAGTCCTACCTTTGCCACTTTCTCTTTGTAAGACATTGGGCAAATTACTTAACCTCTCTGTGCCTCAGTTTCCTTAGCTATAAAGTGAGACTAATAACTATATGTACTCACAAGGTTACTGAGTGGCTTAAAGGTAAAGCATTGGAGCAGGGCGTGGCCTACAGTAAGCACTTAGGAAGAAGTAGCCACTGTTTTCAAGAAAGGTTTCAGAATCACTTCAATTTGCATTTTGAATTAATTACTGTGCCTTTTTCAGAGTCTAAAGCCAAAGCATTCAACAATTATGGTAATTTGTATTTAAAAATAGCTGTTTGTGTATGTGCACGTGTGTTCTACCCAGGTGGAAGAACCTAAAAGCATATATACTAGCAAGAAAAACACTCACTGGCTTCCAGTCTGCCTATTTACAAGAGAGCAAGGAGTGACCCAGTAGTCTCCTTGAGCTTCCAAGATCAATGGGCTGGATAAAAAAAAAAAAAAGAGGGGGGGGGGAGAAAAGAGACAATATAGTATGCAATGCTTCCAGCAAACATTCCAGGCAAAACTCAGACAAAACATTGTTATGAACATTCTCTTCTGAATTTATGGAGTATTACTGCAGGTGAGTGAAGTCTGTCCTGTGAGGACATGTTGAACCAAATTCTCAGCCTGAAGGTAGGGGTGCACAACACTGTTTCATGGTTCATCCTCTCACAGTGCAGAGGGAGCATTTCTTCTCTCCCGAAAGATCTTCATCATCCTCACATTGGCTATAGTGGGTCTACACAAAGCTATAGAGGGGTTTATGCCTTTGTTCCCCCTAACAAAGACTGTTTCCCAGACCAAGGCTAAAATGGAACCAAGTCGTGAATAAGGTATATTGCCAGTGGTGTGCTTTGGGCTTCTATCTTCCACAGGAAAAATAATTTCCTTTCAAGACAAGTTGAGCCTTATTGAATGCCAGAAATGTAGATCTTGAGAGTACTCGAGTCCTGTTCTCTTCAACTAGGGAAAAATCAAAGAGAGGAAGCGGAACAGAGGAAGATGGCCCACCCTGTCCAAGGGTGAAGGAAAAATTAGACACAGTATACAGAATCTACTCAGCCAAGCATATAGTAAGATTATGTGCCTTCTACTTTGTAAACTTTCACTATAATTGCTTCATAGGTTAAATAACCACCTTCAACACTCCCCTCTTATTCTCTTCTTTCTGGTATAGATTATTTAGTAGTATCACATTCCATTTTTTTAAAACTTCCAATAGAAAAAGTCATGTTGACATCCTAATCACTCCCAGAAAACATTACTCAATGGCTTGCAGTACCTTCTTCCATATTTCCTCTGATCACACTAATAGACAGCAACCAAGCAAGGAAGTTAATGGTCTTTTGGGTTCACACATCATTTTATAAAGAATTTAGTTCATCCTGAGGAACAAAAAGGGGATGGGGAAGAATGGAAAAAGAAAATCCAGATGCAATTACAGTATAATTCACACTAAGCCCAGAGTGACTAGTTGTCAGTAAATAAATGGACAAACATAATTGACCAGTCACAATTACATTAGCCAAGTATGCTGAAGCCCAGCTCACCAGGGACCATAAACTGCAAAGAGGGAAAATAGTAATTCTGTGCCAACTGCTTACAATTTATTGCTATCAGGGACGCCTGCCCCAGGAAGCAATACAGCATATTTGTAACTAGTCGTACATCAAAACAAACACACGCTTACCTATCAATGTACTCAGCATTAAAATCAAAGGTTTCTAATCGTCCAGTGATAATCCAGCCATGCACATGTATTAATTGTCCTGTTTAGTAGAGAAGATTTTTAAAAATTGAATATACTTATCTCAAACTCTAAATGAATAACATAAACTGTATTTCTTTTTATACATCTACTCAATATGGCCAAGTTGGTCATGATTCAGAATATTTACTTCTTTATAAACTGTACAACAGGAAAGGATCATGATCCTTTGATTGATATTACTGATTAGAAAGGCTAAAATAACCACTGATTGCAATTATAGTTTAATGGTCTATGTATATTGCATAAAAGGAATGAATAGTGGGCCTTCCTCACAGTCCCATTGAAGCATAATGGTCCCTCCTTTGGAAAAACTGCTGTTTGAACTACTCTGTTATTCTTAGACAGTCTCTTATTCTGTAGGTCAACTCTGTTATTTTTAGACTGTAAAATAACTTTGTTTTTTGCTTGAATAGAAAATATAAACTTAATTGTCTGACCTTGCAAGCTAGCCATCTAAAGGGGCTGATACACTATATTAATTCACATATTCTGCCAAGTGTTTGCTCATCCAAGGTTACAGGTGTTTGATTCGATATAATATGTACTCAAAGTTACAAGTTGTCTGTATAGATATTACAGGTGTTTGATTAGATATAATATGTATTCAAGGTTACAAGCTGTCTTACACAAAGAACTAGAAGGATATAAAAAGGAAATACTCTCTCCTATGTTTGTTCAGAATTTGACAGAGGTAATATTTTCTGAACCTGCACTCAATAAAGATGACTCCTAACTAATTGGTTCATTAGGTGTCTTGTCCAGCTCGCTGATTTGTGATACAACACCATGAAGCATGAAGCTTTCAAGAGGAGCAGGTTTCTGTACCCGGCTCCCTTCTACTTGCTTGCCTGTGTTTAGGCCATCCACCCAATGTGGGACTGAAGAACAGCATGCCTTGGGCTGCTCCACGTTCCGTGAGACTTTCCTCTGGACACTTGCTAATATGAACTCCTGTGATATGAGGAGGCTCATATCACCTGCATGGGTACTCAGGGATATTAAACTTTTTTCCATATCTCAGAGTACAACAGAAATATCATGTTTGACCCAAATGGACAGGAACTAAAAGAAAGGGCATGAGATAGCAGCAGAATTATGGGTAATCTCATGTCTTGTTCATTTCATTAATGTGCTCATGTTCAAAGGTAGGATAATTTGGGGGTCCACAAATAGCTGGTGTGTACCTTGCCCGCTGAAACATGGGTGACTTCTGCTGGGTTTCTTCTATGTGACTTTCACGGCTTCCCATTGGGTATTAAGCTTATTCTTAATACCCCCCTCTGTTGAGTTCATAAGATGAATGAAGTTACAGTCATCAGCGGTTTCCTTTCAGCAAGGCACACTTCAGTACGACCCCTAGCCCTCTGCTTATAGGAGTAGGGGAAGAAATCTAAAGTAGCCCCTTCTCAGAAAGAGCTTGGGGGCCCTACATGAGCTGATCACTTCCATAGTTGAAAAACAGCTAAACTCAGTTCTGTGGAACTGCATGAGGTAACTTTTAAGCAAATACATCACAACAAGGTTATGACGTTAAATAAAGAGCACCACGCAAACTCCAATCTGGAAGAATGTGCTTTTCAAAGAATTACAGAATTTAACCATCTATGCTGTCATCTTTCATCATCACCTACAATGTTTAGACATGAGACGTGTTGGTTTAGGAGGTAAAACTTCTAAAATATAAAAGAGAAGGGCACCTATGGGGTTCATAAGGTCACTGAATTCACAGGTATGGCCGTGAAAGAACATTACCATGAAATTGTCACCTTCACAGTAGATGACTGTATTGAAACAATGAGAACCTTCCAGGAAGTATTACTGCCACTTCACAGGTGAATGAGTAGAAAGAGAGGAAACCTAATGACTTAAGCCAGTGGTCAGCAAACTCATTAGTCAACAGAGCCAAATATCAACAGTACAAGATTGAAATTTCTTTTGAGAGCCGAAAACCGTCTTCTGCGCATGGGCCACGAAGTTTCAATTGCACTGTACATGCGCGCCCGCATGTGGTATTTTGTGGAAGAGCCACACTCGAGGGGCCAAAGAGCCGCATGTGGCTCGCGAGCTGCAGTTTGCCAACCACTGACTTAGGCAAAAGTCAGAAAATTGACAAAAGCCTATTGTCTGAAGGTCTCTGCTACTGCCAACAATTAGAAAAATAATTCTCCTTCATTTTAGTAGGGCTCAGTTATCGATGTCCTAACTTTGGTGGACATGATTTCTAGCTTTGATGAGCATAATTTTAGAAACTACTAACAGGTTGTAGAAATTAAGAATTCTTGTGAGTTTCTGTTTTGTTTCTAATCAGAGAAAGACCAACTGAATCTGACAAATGGCTAAGCCAGATTGTGAGGCTGGAGGATTCTGCGTCACAGTGAACAACTGTTAACCACACATAGAAATTCAACTGCTCATAAAACATGGTCTCTCCTGAACCCACCACCTCCCCCATCTCCCTGGCTGCTACTCTGGGCAGCCTTCCCAAATGAAATGAGAGTAATCGTATGGAAAGTGATTTCAAAGATGCAGCTGGGTGGATCCTGCCCAGAGGGACCACTCCAAGCAGGTCAGTCACCAATTGTTCCCCCAGAAGGTGGAGGAGACAGTGTGTGGAAGTCAAACTCAGTGGGAGAAATGGGCTTGACAGATCTGGGTACCAGCTGACATCCCATTTCACACTTCTAAGGGCTGGCTCCTTCCTCATGCCTCACCCTAACAAGACTTCTTCTGCCATCTAAACAGGACTTTCTAAACTCAGAACATCAGGAATCCAAATGTCTGCATGTGATTTTCATAGACCACATCTCTTTTTAATAAAAATTATCATGTGCTAATTATTCAGACAAATGGAAATAAACAGATTTGTGAATAAACTGCATTAATAAGGTAAAGCTGAAACTGTGTCTATATATACACACACAGATGTACAAAATCAGATGCTCATTTTGACATTCCTGAGCATTCAAGCCATTCAAAACAACCAGTTAGTTTATGCATTTAGACACAACCACATATAAAAATTTGGCAACTTGTATTCCCATCTGGAAACCCTGAACAAATTAAAAAAACCTAATATACATGTAAAAATTTGCCAAGAATCAAACAGCAAATTATATATAATCCTAGCTATGTTTACGACTTCGGTTGAAAGCAGTTTTAGCAGTTCCTGAATCTCTTGGTTGCAATCACTTCTTTAATGTTAATCCCCCAGCTTTCTCGCCTTCTCTCCTAGCCTCTTGGCCTTAGCATATCTGTGAGCTAACTCATGCACAAACCCCCAGGATAAGGATCAGGGTTAATGATCTTCATGTGGTACCCAACACTGCTCAACACAGGACAAAATGTTGGGCATATGGGCCCACTCTGGTTTCTGACTATCTAGGTTCCAATCTCAGCTGTATACTTATTAGCAGGATGACTTTAGGCAAGTGATTTAACCTCTTGGTACCTATTTCCTCATTTGAAAAATGGAAATAATAACAGTTCCTACATCATCAGGTTCTTGTGAGGATATAATAATGTAATATATGCCAAAAGCTTGAACAGAACTCGCTTCACAGTAAGTTTCAATAAAGCTTTGCTATTATGTGGCTAGTTATAAAGTCACAGCAATGAAAATGTCTATTTCCTCCATTCTCTGGCAGCACCTGGTTTGATTTTGCTGCCTCTCTTTTCATGTTTGGATTCCTTTCGTTATCAGTGAACTAACAGAGCAAAAGTGCCCAGAGGTAAAAACAAACCAGGTTAAAAATAAACCAGAGACTGACACTTATTTTCAAAACAGTATCACAGAAGAAGCTGGAATTTCCCATTTAGGGAGACCACCCACCTGGGTAGAGGAATTTGCAACAGGCCTTAGCAAAGGGATTCATAAGTATTCCTATTTTAATAGGAGATGTCTTACCTGGAACTCCACTTGGTGGATTCACTTGGTAAACAATGGGTGTCTGTGTCCTGGAAAACTGTTCAGAAAATGTTATCACAAGTGAGGATTTCATTAGAGTCTTACCACAAACACAGGAAGGACAAGTCATTCCTCACAGAGCATCCAGCTAAGGTAGTAAATGGTATATTTCCTCAAACCACCTTAAATCTAGCTTTTTTTATCTTTGTAATATTTCTGTAAAGCAGGAGTGGCAGATATCATTGCAGCTCTTCCATGGATGAGGTAAAGGAATTCAATAAAAGTCACATAAGAGCGCACCCTTGTACCATGTTGCCCAAACTTTGGCGTGTTTCTACCTGCCAGACTCAGGAGCACGTTCTACCTGAAGGAAAGGTAGGCAGCCCACACTTTAAAATACCAACCTTTTAATTCCATTATTATAATTTGGTATCTTGGAGTCTTGAAATGTTTTTTGTTTTTCTACATAATAATTTGTTTATTTAAATGGAAAGCATTGCAACTTAAACTATTATCAGCCAGCATTATGGTAGGAAATTAGCAAACTACGAAAAATTGGAAGTTGGAGATGCACACAAGCAAGGTAGTTATTGGGAAAATGGAAGGTGCCTGTTGGGAGGAAAATGATTCAAATGATTAAAGGAATGGGAGGAAAAGCACGGATGGAGAGGTGGGAGCCTGTGAAACCCTCGTATCTGGCAGTGCCTCCAAAGCACTTCATGTGCTTACCATAAACTTCACAAGTAAGGCACAATGCCTGGCTCAGTCATTGTATTCCTGTGCAGACTGGTAGGTAGAAGACGTTCAAGTTTTTGTGAGTGAATGGAGAGGCCCCATCTGAGATGATGAATATACTGGCAGAGAGAATGAGACAATTCCAGGAATTCTATCTTGCCTATAGGCATCTGACTTAGTCCCAGATCAGTTTGTTTCAGAGTCAGGGCCAGTATTAAGAAGTAAAGCATTAAGAATGGACTGACCAGGCCAAGGTGTGACGGTGAGCTAAGGACTCTCCCAGAAACAGACCAGTTCTCCCAAACTCCTCTATCTGCCTGAACCACCACAATCACTCCCCACAATCTGCAGTGCTTCCACTTGCAAAACAAAGACAGCAAATTGTTTTGCTTGGAGTGCTTCCAGCACCCCAGGAGTCCACTTTCCCAAGAAGAATGTTACCAAAGAATAACTCCCTCGTTAATCAACAGCCCTAATCAGACATCAAGAATCAACAGACATTTCCACAAAGCTGATGAAGGCTTGGCAAGTGCAATTTTAGATATTGATCCACACAGCTGTGCCGTTTGCCATCAAGACTAATTTTCTCACTTTCTAAAGGAAAGGGTTAGAAAATAGTTAACAGAAAATATGTAGTTAGGGGTCAAAAGAAGAATGCAGTGACCTCACCCGTTGGGAGCTGGTTCCATCTCACCAAAGATAAAGATTAATGTAATTCCACATACACCTGCCAAGCACATAATCCCCATTAGTACCTCCCAACCTCCTCCTGCACCCAGGCCTTCATCTCCCACCGGTTTTCCCTTCATCCTGTTGCAGAAGACCAAAGAAAACCAAGGACGCTTCTGGGAAAAAAAGGAGGGACACTGTTTAATATGCCAGCAGACTCGGGGAACAGCCTTCCAAATCTGAGGGAAGGAACACGCATGGGGCTTTCCTTTATATCTCCCTCCCTGTGATCTTTGTCCCACAAACATGGATTATGCTTCCGGTCCTTTTCCCGGGCCTTGCAAGAAGGCCCCCAGGTGTTGGGAATCTCCAGGCCATATCTGATGGTCTGGCCTGGCGCCAGCATTAATAACCCCCCCTCTGGGACAGTGCACTGTCTACAGTAACAGGTTCTGCAAGACCAGTATCTGGGAAGGAGAGAGGGCCTTAATTATAGGTTATCAGGAATGTACACTGAGCTTGCTGGCTTGGATTCAGATCACTAGCCCCGAATATCAGGGTTACATTGGAATTAGTCCTTTTTAGCCTTCTCAATACCATTGTCACTTCCATTGGAACTTTATCATAGGAGCTTCATGAAGTAGACGAATGGTCGTTGTTCCTCACGATGTTAGAAACTGAGGCAAATGGAACAACCAAGTCCAAATCAACTAAGGAAACATACCTCTTGATTTCAAACTTTAGATATTAAAATCTACCACTTAGACTGTAAGCCTCCCACCAGAAGTTGGGGGAGAAGGGGGGCGGGTAGAGCAATTCCTTCATCACCCCCTCTCAATTCCTCAGACATGGTGGGGGAAGCTCAGAGTTCAACCTCCAAAAAGGCTTCACCTGTGATTCTCTCTGAGCTGACACAACATAAAATGGTACATTTCTAAGAGAAACAAGCCCCTGGTCACCCACCAAGCTAGAGACATGACAAAGTGAAAAATTAATGAGCTTCCAAATCCAGCTTACCACATGCTGATCCTTGAGACTACTAAATCAGATCATCAGCGAGGTGGGGAGCAGGGGAGGGAGAGGAAAAGCAGGGGATTAGAATGAAAAAGCCACAGCCACCAGCTGCTTGATAAACCTGTGAGTTGTTGAACTTGTCAGTGCCTGCAGCAGGCTCTTTGGAGTGGACCGGCGAGATAGAATTAATTTTTAATACTCACGGTTCCCCCAGTCCCAATCCCAAAACAAAAAGACCCCCGTGTTTTATTTAGCTCTCATTAACTACATCCCCTGGTGATTTTTCATCAACACGCCAAGCTGGTTGGAGCACTGAAGGACTTGTTTTCTTCAATGTGCAATTTTAGGCACTGTTTCTCTTCTTTCCCCTTTTGCTTGTTTCCAAGCTTTAATAAGCAGGAAAACTATCTGGGGTGAAAGGGCATCAAAACCCAAGCAGCATGGTGACTGAGGAGTATGCTCTGCCATCTCTTTTCTGTGAGAGTCACCAAGGCAGTCTAAAGGTGGTGGTGCGGGTCTTGATAACAGGGAATGATTTTTTCCTTTCTGTGCCTATGTGCAGAAGGAAAATTCTGGCAAAGAAGATTCTCTTGGAGTGAGAAACAAGTTGGTAAATGTGAATTGACAGCAAATTCCAAAATTGAAAAATGAATTGCCTATATCAAATGTGGATAATATTAGAGGAGAATTTAGAGGATGAAGTCTTGCTCTAAAGGAGCACTGAGTAATGACTGAATTGTACTTTCATACACAGAAGCTCCCAATGAGGAGGACATGTCAAAGGAACACTGCCAAACCTCTGCCTTTTATGAGAAGTCTGGGACCTATACTTTCAGAGTTTATTTTGGTGTAAAACTAATCTGAAATGGACAGTACACTGAACCAAACAGAACATGAAGCCCCAGTGTGCATATTGAGTCTCTAAAATAAGTCAAGCATTAGCTTATAAACTCTTCCTCTCTCTCTCTCTCTCTCTCTCTCTCTCTCTCTCTCTCTCTCTCTCTCTCTCTCTCTCTCCCCCTCCTTCCCTCCCTCCTTGCTTCCCTCCCTTTTCGTTTCCTTTTAGCTCTGAGCTTGAAGGAGAAACTTTCACTCTAGGCTTAGAAAGAGTATAGAAATCAACGGTGAAGTAGAGAGGAAGGTAGAATTTAGGTTCCTGAGTCCCTTTACTATGCTGAGACCCAAAGTGCTGGCAGCTGTACAATGGAATGCTGATGCATACTGGTGATCTTTGTGGCTCCTCTGAGCTTCAGTTTAGGCGAGGATCAGAGTCAGATGCAGGTTCAAATCCTAGTTCTGCCATTTAATACCTGGGCAAATTTTTTATGACATGGGCAAATTATTTAATCTCCCTAAGCCTCAGGTTGCCCATCTATAAAAACAGGATAATAAATAGCTACCCCATAAAATTGTTGTGATCATTAAATTAACATGTATAAAGATATACAGCACTCAATACTTACCTTTCATTAGTATAGTCTCAAAAACCTCATAACCATCATCCACCTTTCCTCTTACCCTGGCAAAGCAGACTCCCTGCCTCATTTATAACTTGCTTGTCAAAAGCACAAGCACACCCTCAGACCAGGCACACTTTTCTCCATCCTTAGAACCCACCTTGAAAGAACAGCTGTCTGGTAGTCCTGCAGTTGGGCTACCTACCACCTGTCCCCCAGAGTGCACTTCCAGGTGGTACATGCCCTCAGGTACTTGGGACAGCAGAGACCTGAGGACAGACAGTGGAGATCCTTGTGAATCAAACACTGTGAATGTCAAAACTAGCAGCCCCACCTGACCACTTCAAATCTCCTCCCTGCCCCTGTGCAGCAGAGCTAACTAAGGATTCCTGTATTCTATTTTTGACCTATATCTACTCACCCACTCTAAAGGTTGAATCCTTCAGCAAAAGAAGTTATGATTTTTAAATTGAAAATAACTTAAATTTTAAAAAAGTCCTGAAAAGGTTGGAAGGGACATTGCTAGTTTCCATTTTTTTAATAAACGACGGTTCCAATTAGATGAAGAGATTTATGTGTGTGAACACAGCAGGTCAAGGACAAAGTGGGACTTGAATCCTAGGCTCTTTATGATAAAAGGCATTGATATTACTTTTTGCCAAAAAAAATTATCTATAATAATAAAAGGGTAATATGCTAATTAGACCAGACATCCTTCTGGACAAAGCCAGGGCTACGAGGGAAGCCTGGGTCCTGGGTGCCAGAGGGAAGCCAGTGCTGGCAGCCGGGAGAAGGAAGGCCTACTCTTGCACAAATTTCATGTATCGGCCTCTAGTTCACTTCATAATCATCTAAGCAGCCCATAAACACTTCACATCTCCATCAGGAGAATCCCAGTCCAGCTGACATGGCTCAGTGGTTCGATTCCCAGTCAGAGCACATGCCCGGGTTGCAAGCTTTATCCCCAGTGTGGGGCATGCAGGAGGCAGCCGGTCAATGATTCTCTCTCGTCATTGATGTTTTTATCTCTCTCTCCCTCTCTTTCCTCTCTGAAATCAATAAAAATCTTTAAAAAAATAAAGAGAGAGAATCCCAGACCTTCTCTCCTCTTTTCATGAATATCACAGCAATTTCTTTGCCTCTTTGAGGCTGCCACTTATGTTGATTTGTATAAGGGGAAATATGATGAATAAGAAGCTAGATTTATGAAGTGCCTCCCTTGCAAACCTTCTCTTCAAAAATCTTTTAGTATGACCTTAAATATTTAAATCTGCACTGTCCAATCAATGTGTTGGCCACTAGGCACAAGTGTTTTCTGAGCACTTAAAATATGGCTAATCCCAAATAAAATGTGCTCTATGTAAATTACACATTGGATTTTGAAGATTTGATATGCAAAAAAAGAATATACAGTATCTCATTAATAATTTATATATTGACTACATATGAAATGACAATATTTTGGATATGTTGAGTTATTGAAATTAGTTTTACTTGTTTCTTTTAACTTTTTTATGTGGCCACTAGAAAGTTTTAAATTATACTTGTGTCTTACATTACATTTTGATTAGGCAGTGCTGATTTAGATGTTATAATGCCTGTTTTCTGAAAGCAGATAAGTCTTTTCATGTTAATGAGTGTGACAGTATTTCATTGATCATACAATATGTTTTTTACACTTGAATGTTAATTGAACTTGATAGTCATCTTCCAATGAATGAGTACATTGAAAAAAACTAGCACTTCCTTTTCTCTAAAAAGATGGTATAAAATGAATAGTACATTATTTGTATAATAGGACTGCCGAGATTAAACAAGTGAATCTTCTGAGCTTTGACTTATTTCACAGCAAGTTCTTGCAGGAATACACATGCTCAAATATACTAGTATCATAAAACCTATGGGAAATATAAAGCCCAGTGTGAAAACCAATAGTAGTGCTATAAGAAATTTCAGTTCAACAGACATCTATTGAGCATCTTCAACTTGTAAGGTATTGTGCTAAGCACCATAAGGATCCCAAAGTGGGGTTAAACACATCCCCTGTCCTCAAAGAAGTTGATTCTATAAGGATGAATCTGACAAGTGGGCAACTGACATCAGTATCAGAGAAACACAGGGCTGAGGAAACATACCACTAGGGCAACACATGCTATGCTTTTGTGTAAATTATAAAAATACTAGAGGCCCGGTGCACGAAATTCGTGCACTGGGGGGTTGTCCCTCAGCCCAGCCTGCACCCTCTCCAATCTGGGACCCCTCAAGGGATGTCCAACTGCCCGTTTAGGCCCGATCCTAGTGGATCGGGCCTAAACGGGCAGTTGGACATCCCTCTCACAACCCAGGACTGCTGGCTGCCAACTGCTCGCCTGCCTGCCTTCCTGATTGCCCCTAACCGCTTCTGCCTGCCAGCCTGATCACCCCCTAACCACTCCCCTGCCAGCCTGATTGATGCCTAACTGCTCCCCTGCCAGCCTGTTTGCCCCTAACTGCGCTCCCCTGCAGGCCTGGTCACCCCTAACTGCCCTCCCCTGCAGACCTGGTCACCCCCAACTGCCCTCCCCTGCTGGCCCGGTCACCCCTAACTGCCCTCCCCTGCAGGCCTGGTCACCCCTAACTTCCCTCCTCTGCTGGCTTGGTCACCCCTAACTGCCCTCCCCTGCAGGCTTGATTGCCCCCAACTGCCCTCCCTTGCAGGCCTGGTCCTTCCCAACTGCCCTCCCCTGCTGGCCATCTTGTGGTGGCCATCTTGTGTCCACATGGGGGCAGGATTTTTGACCACATGGGGGCAGCCATCTTGTGTGTTGGAGTGATGGTCAATCTGCATATTATTCTTTTATTAGATAGGATAGAGGCCTGGTGCATGGGTGGGGGCCAGCTGGTTTGCCCTGAAGGGTGTCCCGGATCAGGGTGGGGGTTCCCTTGGGGCGTGGGGCAGCCTGGGCGAGGGGTCAGTGGTAGTTTGCAGGCCAGCCATGCCCCCTGGCGACCCAAGCGGAGGCCCTGGTATCTGGGGTTTATTTATCTTCTACAATTGAAACTTTGTAGCCTGGAGCAGAGCCAAGCCTTCTGCTTGCTCCATGGTGGCAGCCATTTCTATTGGGATTTATGTATCTTCTATAATTGAAACTTTGTAGCCTTAAGCGAGGCCTGGGCTGGCCAGGGTGTGCGAAAAGCTTGGCTTCCTCCATCGCCTGGGGCAACCCTAGCCTCCTGCTCTTTCCAGCTCCATGGCTGCCACCATTTCTGTTTGGATTTATGTATCTTCTATCATTGAAACTTTGTAGCCTTGAGTGGAGGCCTAGGCTGGCAAGGGCAGGCGGAAAGCTTGGCTTCCTCCATTGCCGGGGAAACCCAAGCCTCCCTCCTGCTCTCTGTGGCTGTAGCCATCTTGGTTGGGTTTATTTGCATATTTTCTCCTGATTGGGTAGTGGGTGTGGCTGGTGGGCATGGCTTGTGGGTGTAGCGGAGTGATGGTTAATTTGCATATCACTCTTTTATTAGATAGGATTCCCCTTCACAAAAGGAATTACACACACACACACACACACACACACATCTTGTGGATGAATTGCTAAAAGATGCTCCTTTCTCAAAGCTGTTGCAACCACAGCCTGGATTTCAGCCCTTAAATTGTCCCCTTTTCAATGAAAGGAAAGATTACACTCAATTGGATGTTCAGGGAAGAGGCGGCATTTGGAGTATGGTTGATTAGGATTTCAATAAGGAGAGATGGAAGAGGAGGAAGGAAATGACCATGTTTTTTTCTCTCTACCAATGACCCACTTTTATGAAGCATCTCTAAGACATGAGAAGAGAAAGAATGAACTAGTGTAAACTTCATAGGTCAACACAAACTTGAGTAGAACAATAGATTACCTGGAATGCTATACAAATCATATCAAACTCAGCAAACACACTAAGAGGATTAAAGCAACTTTCCTTTCTAGCTGGTTTTGGGTTTATGCACAGTCATTACAATTATGCCTATTTCAAAAGACAAATTCTTTAGATGGCAAAATGGAACCACTTACTGAAATCTTACTAGTAATAGCTATAGAGCTTCTTGCAAAAAAAAAAAATGTTTTTAAATAGCTGGAAACCCATCTAGTCCCTTCTTATAAATATCTCAAAATTCACCATATTCTCACCCTCCTTTAAACCCTGATAGAGACCTTTTAAGAAGCATATTCACATAGAACATTTTAAAAGACTATAGCAAATAATTGCAGCCACAGCAGGAGTGGCTCTAATTTGCCACCAAAATACTACTGAAATAAGCAAAGCACTTGTCCTGTCTGATTTTATTTTGGGGCAGTTATACCTCGTCTTGCACATCACCACCGGCAAATCCAAGAAGACAGGGAAAACATCACAGGGGATGCTGGGCAGTGCAGGCACAGCCACATTCACCAGGTGTATTTCCAGCTGAGAGCCATTGGTGGGATAAAGGAGACTGGACTCCAAATCTAAGCATAAGGAAAAGAGGAATCTCAGGCTGAGCAGAGTCGTAACCCATACAGGAGAATATAAAAACATGGCCACATGGGGGCAAAGTGAGACACTGAGTTTGCCTAAGGGTTAAATCAATGTTCCTCATTCCAAAGGCATTTATGACTGCTATGTAAATGAGTGTTCATTTATAAATTTATGTAAAAATTTTATCTCTTCAATCCATCCACCTAAACCAGGAAAGAATATTTCAACCCTCAAAAAACTCTCTACTGTGGAAGGGATGGATACACTAAGCCATGGTTAGAAGCTCCCATGTATTGAATGACCTAAAAGGAAGATAACCAAGATTCTGGGGTGACACATTGCCAAGTACTATGTCAAGTGCTTCCATACCTCACTGAGGGTCCCTAGAGTCCCATCCCACAGGTGGGATAAGAAAGTGGACATGGGCTGGTATGGTTCCGTGGTTGAGCATCAACCTATGAACCAGGAGATCATGGTTCCATTCCCAGGCAAGGTACATGCTCAGGTTGTGGGCTCAATCCCCAGTAGCGGGTGTGCAGGAGGCAAAAGATCGATGATTCTCTCTCATCAATGATGTTTCTAATTCTTTCTCCCTCTCCCTCTCCCTTCCTCTCTGAAATCAATAAAAATATTAAATAAAAAAATAAAAGAAAGTGGCCACAGCTTATAATGAGCTCTGCTTCTGTGACATTAACATGTGAGCATCTGGAAACAAAGAAGCTGGTCAGTTGGACCGTCTCCCTTCAGGCCCTCTTTTACACCTGTCCTTAGACAAGGAAAAAAACCACAGACTCATATTATTTAGAATTCTTTAGGTTAATAATTAAGAAACTTATATTTAGTAAGACACAAGCCTACCATCAAAAATGACTGTGATCCACGTTCCGCCTGCAATGCTACCTTCTTCAGGTTCAATGTGGAAACTCAGGCAAGGCACTATAAATAAGTGAGAAAAACACCGCTTTTGAAGGTCAGATTCAATCCACCAGCTTCCCTAGTGTTATGAAGCAAAATTGAACATTCATCAGAATCTCCAAAAGTATTGACAAAGCAAAGATTGCTGGGCCCCACCCTAGAGTTTCTGATTCAGTATGTTTGGGATAGGGCCCAAAATTTTACATTGCTGACCGGCTGCTGTTGGTCTAGGGACCATACCTTCAGAATTCCCATTTGAAGGAAAGTTCTGACTGATTCTCTCATCTTAGGCAACCAAAAACCCATTGTTCATCAGAACAATCCTGGATTTCTGCTTCCTCTGGAAAGAGCCTCCAGGTCATCTTTAGTACCTAATTAAACCCATAATAGCTCTTATCTCTCTTTCTCACTCTTTAATAAGGGAGTTGTATTTAATTAGAAAGTCACCACTTATTTCTTGTATTTTCACTTCCCAGAAAGAGGAGAAACTTCTAGACGCTGTCCTAATTTGAATCCTCCTGTTCAGTACACCACCCTCTGCTTTCCCCCTAGTTTTGAATACATGATCCGAATGACTCTCCAAGTAAAAATTCTCTAGATTTTTGCCTTGCCTATACAGAAAAGGATTGAAGCATGGATCACTGCTGGAATTTCCTTAAAATAAGAAAAGCCCTATACACTTCACATGCTAGGCTAGATTGGGTTCTCCCACAGAAACCTTTGGCTGAACATGACCTTATTAATCCCTCATCTTTGAAAATGCTCCTGAACATGCTTTGGCTAAGTAAAGCCAATTCAAGGAAACCAATAAAAAGCAGTCAGCTACTCAGTGAGGTCACCAGGAAAAGTGTTATCTACAGAACACTTCAGTTTCTATGTCAGAAACATTAAATGATAATCCAGGCCTCCCTAACTCTGGCTAGCCTAGGGCTTCCATGTACAGGTTTACAGGTGGTACACTGTACAACCAAGGGTGATGGAATCATTCACATCTAAACAGTCATTCATCGCAACCCCGGCAAGACCAGTCCATGCTTACACCTCCAAGGTGCATTAGGTAGTTCTACCTAAAGAAAACCAAAAACAAATGCCATAAAATGACACAGAGGATAATCAGATTCACAGAGACAGAGACATAATTTGAAAAAAGGAGATTTTAATACAAGTAGTCATTAATCACTAAGACAAGATAAGTTACTCCCTTTGGGAAGATAAAACAATAAAACGTAAAAAGAATTACATCATATGACCCAAAAAGCAATTATAAAAGGAAAGTTATAAGTTATAATTAAAAGCTCTAGACCAGCCGTGGGCAAATCTGGCTGTTCTATCCGGTTCTCTTGCTCTCCCCTCCGCTCCTTTACTTTGAATTTATATTAGTTCACACAAACACTCCATCCATGCTTTTGTTCCGGCCCTCCAGTCCAGTTTAAGAACCCATTGTGGCCCTCGAGTCAAAAAGTTTGCCCACCCCTGCTCTAGACTATAAAAGCAACCTCCACTGGTCAATTGATGTATATATTCATAACTATTTAATATATAACCTCAATTACTATGCAGAAAAAAATTATTATAAAGCAGAGAAAATTTAAACCCAGAGCAGATACTTCAACACTCCTCCCCCACAATAATATTTAAGTATCCTTAAACTAGTTCTGAAGGTAACCTGTCATGTTCTATCTATTAATTCCTTCAAAACACATCCTACTTACCTGCCAAAAGTAGCATTTCAATACTTCTCAGAGAGATCAGCCAAGCAATCATCTCATCCACTTAAGTCAATCCTCTCAAAGTTGCTCAGACACAGAAAAGCATTTTCAGTTTTGATTGGAGCAGCATAGCTCTTGCATTCTATAAAAAATAAAATAAAAAAATTACTCTTTTTTTTTTTTTTTTGCTTAAAAATTGTTACTGTGCTATGTTAAACGTTGGGAAATTAAAGAAGTGATACCAATATAACCACAGAATACTCAAAGGGACCCACCATCTTCTGAAACTGTGGTGGAAAAGACAATCTATGAACTTTTTATAAAATCATCACTATTTCACCCATCCCCTTATCCCACCAACTTATTGTATGCATGTCTGAGTTGGATAAATAACATCTCTGATTAACTCATTATTATACAAAAGCTTAATTTTGAAAAATAAATAAATTCTAGATATTTATTACATCTAGATGTAAATAAATACTAGTTAATGGTGGTTTGGGAAGAGGGTTTTGTTTGTTTGTTTGTCAGTCCTCTAGGAAAATATGAACCCTAAAAAGTGAAGACTTTAGCAAAGTAAATGTTAAGTATGGTAATGGGTTGAAAAACAGTACTAACGGGAATTGAGGGAAAATTGTGTTATCCTCACAGTAGAAGAGTAAGGGAGGAAAGAAACAGAGGAAGGAAAAGCTGGATCCTCCAAACTGGATCCTATCTCTGTACCCCACCCCACAATGCCCAGTATGCCAGACCTACCCTCTTTAAACACTGTCTTCATTGTGCTATTCTTCTGCTTTGTGGATGAAAAGGGGCTAACCTGACAAACTTAGGGAAGGCCTGTGTGGTGGCCTTGCAAACTCATAAGCCTAAAGTAACCACAAAGGATGGCCTGAAATTAAAACCTTTTCATTAAAAAGCAGTTTATAGTGGGTAGTCATATCCTAAGTCAGTATCTTCTCCAACAAAGATCAAACTTCGATCTTTACTGAGCCTATCTTCCTTTCGCATCCTTGTGAAATGTCAGGGTAACTTGTAACTTCCCTTTTTCCAGACCGCTCAGGGCACAACCTAATGTACCTGGGCAGAGACCACAAATTCCTTCATTGTCATTGTTATCACGTTAATTGTTGACTGTTAACTATTCTGTACAGGCAGTCCTCAGGTTATGTGGGACTTACATTATTTTGTGGTTACATTGCCATCTACCATTTATTTATAAGAAAAAAAAAAGTTCTGTCATTTCGATGTATGTACATAAGTGCTTTATGTTTTTTATTATTTATTTACCACAAGTAAAGGTCAGGAATTATCTTTCTTTTAATTGTTTTTTACTGTTTCACTTCATTACTGCTGTGTATGTGCTCCATGTGAGTGACCTAGGTGCTTATGCAGGTGGGTTCCGACTTAAGGCAAAAATTGCATTACGTTGTGCCGTAGGAACGAATCTCACTGCCTGTACCCACCTAAGGAAAAGAATTATGTGTCTATCATATTATTTTTTATCCAGTTCCAGAGGTTCCCCCCCTGTTCCCGCTCCCCTTGGCTTTCTTCCGCCTCCTTAATCTATCACCAATAGATTTCAAGTAACCCAGTTACGTCTCTTCCTTTGATTGTAATGCATAAAACAAGGTAATAACTGCCATTCTTTGGAGCACTATCTCAGTATCTTTGGATTCTGCCTCCTGGCAATTGTTGACCTTTTGGCTCAAATAAACTCACAAAAATTCTTTACAGGTTTGAATGTTTTTTACTTTAACAGCTTAAAGCTTTTTAATTCAATGCAAAACCTCCATCACTGATAAAATGATGATAAGAATACTTCTTAGGATTTGTTTCAAGATTAACTGAAGTGATCCTATCTAATAAAGAGGGAATATGCTAATTGACCCTCACACCATTGCAAAGATGGCAGCGCCCACAGCCAATAAGGAGGGAATATGCTAATTGACTGCCATGCCCTCAAAGATGGCTACACCTACAGCCACAAGATGGCAGCACCCAGTCCCCTCAGCCCCACCAGGGCGGCAGGCAGGCCCGGCCGCTCTGCACACCTGCCTCCGGAGTCCCCTAGTCCCCTCAGCCCCAGCTACCCAGGACCGGCCCAAGGCACAGGCAAGCCTCAGATGGCGGCTTCCCAGCCACCCAGGGCATGCCCAAGGCACAGGCAAGCCTCAGATGGCGGCTGCCCAGCTGCCCAGGACCGCCCGAGGCTCAGGTAACCAGGGCCGGCCGAGGCTTGCAGTGCCGGCAGTGGCAGCAACAGAGGTGTGATGGGTGTCACCTTCCCCTGATCGCCAGGTCACCTCCCGCCCCTAAGGGCTCTTGGACTGTGAGAGGGGGTAGGCCAGGCTGAGGGACACCCCCCCACCTCCAGTGCATGAATTTTCATGCACCAGGCCTCTAGTATATATATAAAGAAATTAACACAGGGGCAGCCCAACAAAAGTTAGCTTTTCTTTCACGGGCTTTGTACTTCCATTTGAAAGCCCTCTCTTGGACCTTTCAGTACCTTTCCAACTGACCCTCACGTGGCTCACCAGTATGAACCCTGCACTGCAGCCAGGCAGTTCTCCCCACCACCTCTCAGACAGGCCTTCCACATGTCAGCCTCCGCCTTGGCTCCAACTAGTTGCTTCCTAAATTCCCCAAACTCCTGCATGGCCAAGCTTAGGAGCCACTTCATCCACAGAATCCATCCCTTGTGTTGGTTCATAAACTGAGGCCCGAACCCAGAGAGCAAGGAGAGATGGAAGAAACAGACAGACCACTCCAAATTGGTAGGTGGCAGGTTTAGTAAGCAAGGGGACTTACATACATGCTTGTCTTGGTGGAAGCAAGATGAGTAGAGATCTCTGCACCCATTCATGAGAATCTTTAAAGTTTATATAGAGACTGTAACTGGGTTCAGTCACATGTACCATCCAGATGGTTTCAACAACATCTTACTCTCTGAAGGCTTTGTCCCTAAAAATTATTTGTACCTCCTCTACAGATTTCCAGGGTATTACAGGCCTACAGAAATTACCCTCATAGGGCCAAGCCTCTCTGTAGGCGAGAATAATCCAATCTATAAGGGAGTAAGATCCTTGAACCCCACCTTCTTCTCCACCATGCAGACTCTGCCAGAGTGCAGGGTGTATGGTGATGTTGCTCTTTCTTTTTTATTACTTTCTTTTTCTTTTTTTTTTTTTGCCTCCTACCAGATCAGAAAAATGCCACCATCACCACCACCCAACCCCCCAATCTTTAGCTGCACTAATCACACCTGAATACTTTCCTTGGGCTTTTACTGGAAGTTGGTAGCTAGATCAGTAAGCTCAGCAAGAATATATTCTCTCATCACGCACATTTCCTGAGTTGGGGGCTGCCCACTTGACTGAGTTTGTTGTTGCTGTGCTTTTGCTTTCCTCCATACTAGAAGTTGGACAGCATGGGGCATTTCTTCCATTTCACTGTCAATCACCACAACATCCTCCCCTTCATGCCCCTCACTTCCCCATGGATTCTGCATCTTAGCGTCTCAATCAGGCTTTGTCACAGAGTTCAGATCTTAACTCAAGGCAGCACGTGTCCCCCTAACTTCGCAAAACAGCATGCTGAGCTCTCCAACTCATTATCCTGCTCGCAAACCTTGTCTGCTAGCCCCAGTGTGGACAACTGCAAGTCCTTCTCTAACCTCAGCTCTTCTTCCTACTTTCTAACTTGAGTTTCAGCCTCTAGTTGGGCATCAGTGCCCAACAATACATTCCAAGGTCAGCAGAGGTTGAAAAGCCTCTGACTGCCAGGTCCAGTGAAGTGGTCAGCCTGCAGTCACATCCTCCCCAACACACAGTCATTCCAGCTCTCATTGCCCTTTCCTCCCTGAACCTCTAGCTTGTGCCTGTGCAGCCTGGACCAGATGGTGCAGTGCCACACATACATGCCTCTTCCTGTAGCCTGTCCATTCCTCAGCGAGGACTTCTATTTCCACAACCCTCTTAGTGCAAAGGCCCCACACAGCACTCAGTCAGTTCTAACTGGTGAATACATATTTAAATAATAGCCTGGGTTCACCTACTCTGAAATAACTTACACATACATGGGATGGGCAGAACTCACAAAGCCTGGCTGAAAAGCCATATGCCTTAGATAACACCCTGATGCCTGCTCTGGGAAGGCTACTGAGCGACTCCCTGGCACCCCTGAGTCATAAGGCACAAATATAATACTATGAAAAATACCGGCTCTAAAACTTTCTGAAAGTTTAAAAAATTACCAGAATTAAATACATACACATGTTACTAAAGATACATTTAACTTTAATTTTTAAGAAAACACTGAGACTAGCAAAAATAGTTACACCATTTCAAAAAATATAAAAACCACAATAAATGCCCAGAAGACATATTTGGAAAAAAATCTTAGAATTAACTTACAGATATGTCCTGATTAAGATAGTCCAATACTATATAAAATCATCTATATTTAATTCAAATCCACAAATATTTATTATATACCTAATATACCCTGGGCACTGTGATAGGAGCTGGGAAAACTGAGACAAATAAAACTGATTAAAAAAACCAAACAGCTGTTCCTTTAAATTGCACTAGTCCCTAAATGTTTACATATATTTGGAATGGAATTCATTTTTAAAACATTGAATTTTAAGGAAGACCCCTCCTGCATAGAGGAAGGTACCCAGTAGTATTTGCTACTTAGTCCCAAGCATGGGATCTAACTTGCTTGTTCCACCCAACAGAATATCCCCAACACAGGAGTCTATTTTCAATCTGGCTGTACAAATTTAGCATATCATTTCAGCAATTACTCCCAAGCTTAGAACAATGGAAGTAGATATTCACACACTGGTTTTCTTAAAGCCTTATGTTCAGATTTGCATCTTTTCCTCTTGAATAGAGCAAATCAATAATGAATGCAATTTTTCTTAATACAGTTAATCCACAAGTTCTTCCTAAGGATAAATTCAGCCTCCACTTAATTCTTTTAACCAGGAAATTTTCAACCGGAGGACAGCCGTGTGCATTTGGTCTAATATTCTCACTCTGTTCTCTCTGTTCTCCATTTTCTTCATCCTCTTTTCCTCCCTCCCCTTACAGTCTTTCTTTTGGAACTTTGCAAAATGGAGCTGCAAGGTTGTTACTACAAGATGCCCATTTCCTTTTGTTCCCCATGACATTGGCAAGAGATGCAATACCTAGAAAACAGAGAGCACAGACAGTTTTGATCAAACAGTACCTTTTTTCTGTTTATTTCTTGTTGTGAGTCAAGGGAGAAATTATCTTTCTTCTCCAAATGATCTTATTCCTCTCTGCCAAGAAATGGTGGCCTTGTTATCTGGTTAGAGCCCAGCCCGCAGCTACCATGCAGGTAACTCACTCATGTTGGACTGTAACTCACCTAACTTGTTTGTCCTGGCCAAACGTACGCCAAAGTAAAAGTTCAGAGCCAACTCTAGGGCAAGTTTAATGATTAACACAAACTATTTAGGATTTTTCCTCAGGTTTTTTTTACTAATGACCAAAGAAAGGGTGTCTTGCACTTTTCTCCACTTACTGCATGTGCCACAGACAAGAATTTTAAGTAAAAGACCAGCCAGTAAGACAAGCAGGCATTCAATGATTGAAAAAATTTGCCAGTAAACCAGTGACCAAACCCAGTACCCAGGAAAAGGACCACTAGAGGACTGACCCCCATTCAGGAGCAGGCTCTAGCTTTTGATCAGGAAACATGACCCATAAGTGACCTGCTATGGGCTGACATTCTCATAACAGGGGTGTGAGTCTAAAGAAGCAGAAAAGGGAAATGACTTGTTCAAAATTTTGCTAAGAAAGAACCAAATAGCCTCTTTGTTGTTTTACTTTCCTCTCTGATTCCTGTCCTTGTTTTCTTGACCAAGAGGAAGTCCTTGACTTGTGCCCATCATCTTCTACTAGAACCCAGACCATAGGTCTTAGTTATTGATTTGACTGTCTCTTGATAAAGAATCTGAGAAGCAGAGAGCCTAAAAAGTCAACAGCACCTTCTTACATGGACCATGGCTGATATTTCTGTCTCTGTTCCACTACCCATTTTAATTTACATCACCAGCTTCCTGATCATGTCAAACCATGCCCAGCAGTTCCTGACAAGAAGAATAATCGCATCTCCTTTCCTTTGGGAGAGGAGCCTTTCCAGTAGAATTTGATGGCCCTGAGTCTCCACCACAAAGGACCATCAGTAGACCTGGGAAGCATTTCCTGCAAGGCCGGATTTAATCTATGGAAATATAGCACAACCATGATGAGAGCATTGGAACAACCCTGTAGGAAGTATGGGAGTTGACACTGAATCTGCTGTATATCACAGCTTGGCAACCAATGACAAGCAGAATAATTTTCCTAACTGCAGCCAGTAGAGTAGAGAGAGCAGGTGTGATGTCAATCACTCTGCCACCCTGCCAACCAACTGAAGCAATTTCCACTCTAGATCCTTCCAATGCAGGTCAACAACCATCAGTTGAGCCACATTTGGAGATAGACCAGGTTTGGGATTTCAGAAGTATTTGCAAATTTTTTAAAATTTTTGTAAAGGAAATTATATTCACGAATTACTTAGATGATTCAAGATTATTTTTTTAAAGAATATAACACAGTTTCTGCCCTCGAAGTGCTTGCAGTCTGGCAGGGAGACAGACTGATAATCAGGTTAGTTATCTATACTATAGTCAAGTCTCTTGATGAAGTCTTAACTCGTGTTTTATTTCTTGGTACTTTAGCAAGAGGTTGCCAAAAATTAATCTTATCTATCCTTCGGTAAATATCCTATAGTGGACATTTATAATTATTTTTGGCAGCCTAGCTGTCAAGACTTTATTCTAAAAACACCCCAATTTTCTTATGGGTAGATGTACCTCTCCACTCTTGATTAAAAGTATCTTAATGATACACAAGACTTAATGATACATCTTGGCTCTAGGAACTTCCTGTTGGGCAATCAAACTCTACGGTTACAGAAATGAAGTGGAATGAGTCATTTCATGCTCCAAGGTCTAAGAGGAGAAGTTGTAGAACTCTACAGACAGTGGCTGTCATATGACAGGTTGGGGAGCCTCAAGTACTGTCTTCTGTGAGCTCCCTCTTCCACCTCAAGACCCCCAAAATATACATATACATCTAAGTTTGCCATACAAACATAACCTCTAGACAAGCCCCCCTTTCTCATATAGAAATTCTAAATAAAGTCTTGAGCTCAGGTCTCTGACCAATGATAAAGACAAATACTCCTCAGAAGGCAGCCTGAGCATGGTTCCCTGCCACCCCAAAATAGGTAGTCATGCCCACCACCAGACGTCAACACTATTCCACAGAAAGCTAATTCATGGGGGTTTATGAAATCGCAACACAAAAATTGTTGCTCAGGTCTATAAAGCAAACTCTGGGAGATCAAGGAGAAGGGTATTTTCTGACCCTTTTCTCTTAGATTCCACTCTGAATTCCTGGGGACCAGCAGCTTTGGGAATTTAGTGGTGGGTAGTATGAGAATGCACCTCACAGGTCTCCAATTATGGGAAGAATAACTGACTAAGGGCCTAGCTGCTGTACTCTGAAATTCATCACCACATTTGGACCAAGGCCACACTTCTACAGGCTGCTCCCAACCAAAATCTGAACATGGCAAAGCTAAGGCAGCTTCGTCCAGAGGAGACACAGGACTCCTCTGATCATGGCTTCAGCTTAAAGACTCCCTGACAACCTTACAGAACCTTTCTCAGAACTGTAATGCACTCAGGCTAGGATGTGTCTATCCCTCTCTCCTTTACTCAGGGTCAGTCTGATGGCTCTCCCAACCTTCCCAGCTTCATCCCCCACTTCTCTTTTAGGCACTTCCGCTAATAAATCCTTGCACTTTTAATTCTGTCTTAGCATCTGCTTCTTAGACGACTCAGACTAGCACAGGTACACTAGAAGAGAACACTATTGGAAGGACTATGGAGTCGAAATTCGTGCACGGGTGTGTGTGTGTGTGCACGCTGTGTGTGTGTGTGTGTGTGTGTGTGTGTGTGTGTGTTCCTCAACCCGGTCTGCACCCTCTCCAATCTGGAACCCCTCGAAAGATGTCCTACTGCCTGTTTACAGGGATTGGGCCTAAACTGGCAGTCGGACATCCCTCTCACAATCCGGGATTGCTGGCTCCTAACCGCTCACCTGCCTGCCTGCCTGCCTGATTGCCTCTAACCACTCTGCCTGCCGGACTGCTCGCCCCCAAATGCCCCCCTGCCAGCCTGATCACCCCCAAATGCCCCCCCACTGCTGGCCTGCTTGCCCCCAACTGCCCCCCCTGCTGGCCTGCTTGCCCCTACCTTCCCTCCCCACTGGCCTGCTCACCCCCAACTGCCCCCCTGCTGGCCTGCTCACTCCAAACTGCCCCCCCACTGTCCTGATCACCTCCAACTGACCCCCACTGATGGCCTGCTCACCCCCAACTGGCCCCCCTATTGGTCTGCTTACCCCTAATGGCCCCTGCCGTCCCATCCTGGCCTGATCACCCCCCGGCGACCCAAGGTCCCAGCTCCTCCTTTTTTTTTTTTTTTCAGCACCTCCTTGAGCGAGGCCAGGGCCAGCTGGAAGCAAGTATCTAGGATTTATTTATCTTCTATAATTGAAACTTTATAGCCTTGAGCATAGGCCAGGGCCAGCCAGGGGGGCGGGAAGCTTGGCTTCCTCCATTGCCGGGGCAACCCTAGCCTCCTGCTTGCTCCAGCTCTGTGGCCGGCTGCCATCTTGGTTGTGTTAATTTGCATACTCGCTCCTGATTGGCTGGTGGGCATGGCTTGTTGGTGTAGCGGAGTGGTGGCTAATTTGCATGTTTCTCTTTTATTAGTGTAGATATATGTTTTTATTGATTTCTTAGAGAGAGGGAGGGAGAGAGATAGAGAGATGGAAACATCTATGAGAGTCAAACATCAATTGGCTGCCTCCTGCTTGCCCCTTACTAGGAATCAATCCCAAAACCTGGGAATGTGCCCTGATCGAGTATCGGACCGGGAACCTCTTGGTTCATGGGTCAATGTCCAACCATTGAGGCACACTGGCCAGGCAGGACTATGGACTTTTTATCAGTGGCCCCATGATTAGCAGCTTTAATGAAGATCCTTTAGATAACTTTGCAGGTCATGGATATTAAACAAAGGAATCCAGAATAGAAGAGGAAGAACAGAATCATAGGAACTCTCTGAAATCAGTGTGCTTGACATCTTCTATTTGACCCTCCAGATCTACTCCCTACTCTTCTGCACTCTGCTGTGTGCCCTGGAATGGTGACCTGTGTAGACTATACCAGTGGGCTTCCTTGCCCATAGACCTCTGGTTGGTTTCACAAATAGCAGACACCACCAGGTGCCCAGAAGGAGGTGCAGAGGGGCAAAATATTTTTCCCATGGTTTCAACCCTACTCATCTCAGCTTCTCATAAGGGACCCTTTCCATATAGCACACTCTCTTGTTCTCTCCCTCTCTTGCTCTCTCTACAAGTTCTGGTAACCTTCTTCTCTTTGCTCCTTCATGCCCACAGGTAACAGCTCCTGTTGCTGCTAGCTTGCATGTACTGTACCATCCCTTATTGGCCCCTGGGTGGTACAGGTAAAATAATGTACAAAATCCATGTGCTTGGGAGCAACAATGAAGTACAGCTAGTTCCTCATTTGGATGAGCAGAGCTGATTGGCTACTCTAGCATTATATAGTCTAGGGCAGTGGTCAGCAAACTCATTAGTCAACAGAGCCAAATATCAACAATACAACGATTGAAATTTCTTTTGAGAGCCAAATTTTTTAAACTTAAACTTCTTCTAACACCACTTCTTCAAAATAGACTCACCCAGGCCGTGGTATTTTGTGGAAGAGCCACACTCAAGGGGCCAAAGAGCTGCATGTGGCTCGCTAGCCGCAGTTTGCCAACCACGGGTCTAGGGGCATATGGTGCTCTATGCCTCAATGATCCTGAAGACGTCACTAAATTTCAACATTCAGCATAGCTGGGTTCACACCAACACAAAGAGTCATAAGAAAATAGTGAAATCAAGCTCATATTTAACTGTAAGGTAACCAACTGTCCCACTCTCCCCTGACTAGGAGCTTTCTCAGGACACAGGACTTTCAGTGCCAAAACAGGACAAGTTCCAGGTAAACCAGAATGGTTGACCACCCTACGTCTACGAAAACAGGAAAATGTGTGTAATGCACCTTAGGTAGATCTCATTCCAGAAAGTTTAAACATTTTATAAAACACATTGGCACTCCAAGGCAGTAGACTTCAGTTGTTCATAAAATTCACGTACGTGGAATAATGATTCCTGCCATGTCAGATTAAATAGATGTTGCAATGTCCAATGTCTTCCAGACCACAAAAACATCCTTATCTTCGAATTTGGAGCAACTGTAAGAGATGTGGGCAAAACAGCGTAAGTCAGTTTCTGAGTTACAATAGAGCACCTTCTCCCAGGGTTCAGCAGAATTTAAAATAAACCATACCAGCAACAACACAAAAGCAATGAATTTTTTCTACTCTGATACCACGTT
The DNA here is from genome assembly GCF_963455305.1 of Plecotus auritus. Classification (NCBI taxonomy): domain Eukaryota; kingdom Metazoa; phylum Chordata; class Mammalia; order Chiroptera; family Vespertilionidae; genus Plecotus; species Plecotus auritus. Next base: position 82,996,231 of record NC_137775.1, on the reverse strand, counting down.
ACTATCTGAGTCCAGGAGCCCAGCTGAGATTTCACATTTAGTTTTTTAAAATTGTGAGTGACATTGAAGTCTCACATTTCCACAGCCTGGTAGAATGCTTGTTTGAGCCACAGAATGTTGTGTTCCTATCAAGTTCTGTATCTTAGAAGGAATTGTTTTAAAAATGAAAGAAATGTTTGCCCCTTCTCTGGCAAACATTGCACAGCTGATAAAACAGCAAAGTCTGATACCTGATATAAGGAACATACAGGCAATGAAAATGAGGGGACTACAAAACTCTAGAAATAAGATTGCCTTCAGAGTTAAACAATGAAAACAACAAATTACTCAGTCAAATTACTCAGTAAGCCTTACAGCTATAAATGTATATGTAGAAAGAAAACCATTCAGATGGCCTATTTGTGAAGATGCATAGCGGGCCAGTTTTCTAGAAATGGTCACAAATTTTCTGTCAATTATCTCATTGAAAGGAGGGTCTGTGTCTCCTACCTCTGAAGCTGGGCTTGTGACTCACTTAAAATTAACAGGTGTCAGAAATGATGCTGCCTGATTGCTAAGGTTAAGTCAGGAAACACAATGCAATTTCACCAGGTGTGCTGGAACATATGCTTAGTGCTGTGACCCACCCTGTGAGAGGCCCGACTACCTTGGGGCCACCATGCTATGAGGAAGCCTCCAGTAAGTACGCCTGATAGTAGTCTTGGAGTTTGCTCCTCCAGCCCAGACATTAGAGCCATGAGTGAATGGGCCTTCACACCATTCCAGCTCCCCAGGCACTCAGTTACCACCACCTGCCTTTCCATTTTCCCATTGAGACCTCAAACATCATGTTTTAAAGACCAATCTTCCCTATAATAAAATAGCTAGGATCGACATTGGAGGGAATAATGGCGGCGGAATAGACAGACGTGTTCCAAGCCTTGTCCCGGAGCAGAAAAGAAAGAACAGCTGAGGGTCGCACAAGGAGTGTTTGTTGGCTGGTTGGGAGACAGCTGAATTCCAGAAGGAGGTGGGGGACTGCTAAACGGGGTTCCCCTGACCTGGCAGCACCAACTGCAGCTGGGTCCCCTCCTGGAGCTGCGGGCTTGGACGCGGAGTCGCCGCCATCTTGATCCGGAAAGTGGAGCTTATCGGAAGCCTGAGAATCCACAACTGCGGCACCCAAGGAACGACTGCGAGCCCCAGAACAACGCTCCCCAATTGGCGCAAACACACGGGTTCAGAGGAGCTCTACACTCCACCACGGAAAGGTCAGATTTCGCATGGGATAAGGTGAGGTCTCTGGTCCCGGCTGGAGAGAGGAACGCGTGTTTTGCGGGAGCTGGAGGACCAGGGAAGTCTGTGCCTAGAAAAATCCGTGGCTGTAGGGGCTGGCGTGATCTGTGATTGTGGAAAGGGGTCCTCAGAGCTTCTAAGAGAAGGGCACTCTAAAAAGCAACCCATTTTGATCTGACATGCAGGGACACCCTAAGAATTTCAGGCAATCCAGACTTACGCGCAGCCCCTGCGTTCCCTGGGTGCCTGGGCTTACGCGCAGTCCCGGAGTTCGCACAACTGGGCTTTTTCCTCTTGAAATTCTTGCTTCTGATTACTAAGCCCAATACATAGGATCACCCAGTTGGGGACACCCTGGGAGACTGCAGGGGAAAGTTGTTTTTCTGGAACCTGGGGATCGGAGCAGGGAGTGACCATCGGAGAGTCAGCTCTGAGGCAGCCCACTCCCACAAACCGGTAGTGAGTGCCACAGGGAAAGAAGGCTCTAACACTGCCTAGAGAGGCCATAGATAGACCCGGAAGTCAATCCAGAAACACTGCCACCCAGGGGCTGAATCACAAATTGACTCTTGTGTAATCAAAAATAAAGGAATACGAGAAATTAAGACACACCGCCTGCTTAAAATCAGGACTGGCTTACAACACTGAAGAGCAGTGGATCGCAGGGAACTGCAATACTGTCTGGACTGAGAAACAGGCGTGCCAAACAGAAAAACAGAGGAAGTGAATGACCTTCACTACTTCACATCTTATTTTTACCTTTTATTTTTTTATTTTTTTTATTTTTTTATTTTCATTTTTTGCATCTTTTAATCAAGAAACTTTTTTTTTCTTTTTTCATCACTTGATTTTACCTTTTTAATTATTACATTTTTATTTTCAATCCATATTATTACTACTGCTATTTTATCTTTTTTTTTTTTTAAGTGTCATTTTATTTTCTCTTCATTTTATTTTGGGATTAGGGATCTACATTCTATTTTTATCTTTCCTTTAGCATCGTTTTACTCTATCTCAACTCTACCTTTAGGCCATCACTCTCTTCCTAACCTCCCCCTTTTCAGTGTCCTGTTTATCTTACCCTTTTACTGTTTTAGATTTTCCCTATTCTTTCTGTTTACCCCTTGTTAAAATTTCACCCTACTTACATATCTAATCTCCAATCCCCTGCTCCAAGTCCACATACACCTCTCCCTTCACTGTCTGAGCTATCCATAAACTTGTCCTTCTCTCTGTCCTTTTGTTGTTGTTTGCTTGAATGTAGATTATATCGAATTTTTATGCTTTTTTGTGAGATTGTTTTGCTTATTCTTCTTTTGTTTATTTTTTTGTTTGTTTTGTGCTTCAGCTTTCCCTTGCCTCACCCCATATTAGTTGGTGTTGTAGTTTGTACTAATACCCAGGCACTTGTTGCTGGCATTTGCTGGGATTAGTGATTGTTCTATTGGAGTTTTATCCCCAATATATATAGTCTGTTCCCCTTTCTCTCTTAGTCACTTTCTTGTCTCTCTTACTTTTTTTTTCTTTACTTTCCCTTTTCCCAATTTCATTTTCACACTCCTTTTTTCTTTTTTTCTTTCTTTCTTTCTTTTTTCCTCTTCTTCTTTCTCTCCTATCACCTAATTTGCCTTTCTCTGGTGGTCACCTATATTGGAGGTTATTAATATCGTGAATACATTCCTGTTCAGTGCCTTGTGAGTTGTACCTGGTAGTGCTGTAGTTTGTGCCTTTAAATCAACCCAGGGGAGAGAGAACTACATAACCAGACACCCAGAGAAGAGAGACCATGGGGAGACAAAGAAGCAGTCTGCATATGAAAGAAAAGCAGGCATCACCAGAAAAGGAAGTAAACGAAATGGAGGCAAGCAACCTTCCAGAAAAAGAATTCAGAGAAATGGTCATAAGGTGGCTGAAAAGAATGGAAGACAAATTCGACAATATGAGCAAGAACCAAGAGGAAATGAAGAAGAACCAAGAAGAAATGAAAAATGACATCGCTGCTGTAAAGAACTCAATAGAAAGCATCAAGAGTAGACTAGAAGAAGCAGAGGACCGCATCAGTGAGCTAGAAGACAAGATGAAAAAAAATACCCAAGTAGAGCAACTTCTAGAAAAAAAAATTAAAAGGCAGGAGGAGAGTCTAAGGGAACTTTGGGACAACACGAAACAAAACAACATCCGCATAATAGGGGTTCCAGAAGGAAAGGAAGCTGAGCAAAGAATAGAAAACCTCTTTGAAGAAATAATGACAGAAAATTTCCCTGATATAGGGAAGAAAAAACCCACACAAATCCAAGAAGCTCACAGAGTCCCAAGCAAAATGAACCCCAAAAGACTGACGCCAAGGCACATTATAATTAAATTGGCAAACACGAACGACAAAGTAAGAATCTTAAAAGCAGCAAGAGAGAGACAGAAAGTTACATACAAAGGAACCCCCATCAGACTAGCAACTGATTTCTCAACAGAAACTCATCAGGCCAGAAGGGAATGGAATGAAATACACAAAGTCATGCAAAGGAAGGGTCTGAATCCAAGAATACTGTACCCAGCAAGGCTGTCAATCAAAATTGAAGGTGAAATCAGGAGCTTCACAGACAAAAAAGGACAAAGGGAATTTATTACCACCAAACCAGCAATGCAAGAAATGCTAAAGGGTCTGCTGTAAAAAAAAAAAGAAAGAAAGAAAGAAAGAAACAGGAAGCGAAGAAGTAACACAGGGGTAAAGAATAGGAATGGCGACAAATAGGTACCTATCAATAATAACTTTAAATGTAAATGGATTAAATGCCCCAATCAAAAGACATAGGGTAACGGATTGGATAAGAAAACACGACCCATATATCTGCTGTCTACAAGAAACCCACCTCAGAAAAAAAGACGCACACAGACTGAGGGTGAAGGGATGGAAAAAGGTTTTCCAGGCAAATGGAACTGAAAAAAAAGCTGGGGTAGCAATACTTATTTCTGACAAATTAGATCTCAAACTGAAGGACATAACAAGAGATAAGGAAGGCCATTTCATAATACTAAAGGGAGCAATCCAACAAGAAGAAATAACTCTGGTAAACATATATGCACCCAATACAGGAGCACTCAAATACATAAAAAAAAACTCCTGGAGGATATCAAGGGAGAGATTGACAGCAATACAATCATAGTAGGAGACTTTAATACCCCACTATCACCATTGGACAAATCCTCTAAACAAAACATCAGCAAAGAAACATCAATCCTAAATGACTCACTAGACCAGATGGAATTAATTGACATCTTCAGAACATTTCACCCCAAAGCCACAGAATATACATTCTTCTCAAGTGCACATGGGTCATTTTCAAAGATAGACCATATGTTGGGACATAGGCAAAGTCTCTTCAAATTCAAGAAGATAGAAATCATATCAAGCATCTTCTCAGACCACAGTGGCATAAAACTGGAAATCAACTACAATAAAAACAACCCAAAGAAATCAAACACATGGAGACTAAACAGCATGCTATTAAACCATGACTGGGTTACCAGAGAGATCAAAGAAGCAATAAAAAACATCATGACAACAAATGACAATGAAAACACTACAATCCAAAATCTATGGGACACAGCGAAAGCAGTCTTGAGAGGGAAGTTCATAGCTCTACAAGCCTACTGCAAAAAACAAGAAACAGGGGTAATAAATTACCTAACCCAACAACTCAAAGAGTTAGAAAAAGAGCAACAAGAAAAGCCCAGTGTAAGCAGAAGGAAGGAAATAATAAAGATCAGAGCACAGATAAACGACATAGAGACCAAAGAAACAATACAAAAGATCAACAAAACCAAGAGCTGGTTCTTTGAAAGGATAAACAAGATTGATGAACCTCTAGCCAGGCTCACCAAGAAGCAAAGAGAGAGGACCCAAATAAACAAGATCAGAAATGAAAGAGGTGAAATAACAACAGATCCCGCCGAAATACAAAGGATTGTTAAAAAATACTACGAACAACTCTATTCCAACAAACTGGACAACCTGGAGGAAATGGACATATTCCTAGAAAAATATAACCTTCCAAAACTCAATCAGGAAGAATCTAAACAGCTCAACATGCCAGTAACTATGGAAGAAATTGAAGCAGTCATCAAAGAGCTTCCGGCAAACAAAAGCCCGGGGCCAGACGGCTTCACAGGAGAGTTCTACCAAACATTCAAGGAAGAACTAAAACCTATCCTCCTCAGACTATTCCAAAAAATTCAAGAGGAAGGAACACTTCCAAGCTCCTTCCATGAAGCCAGCATCACCCTAATACCAAAACCAGATAAAGACAACACAATGAAGGAGAATTACAGGCCAATATCCCTCATGAATGTAGATGCCAAAATCCTCAACAAAATTCTAGCAAATAGGATCCAGCAGTACATCAGAAAGATCATACACCATGACCAAGTAGGGTTTATCCCAGGAATGCAAGGATGGTTCAATATCCGCAAATCAATAAATGTGATACATCACATAAACAAATTGAGAGATAAAAATCACATAGTCATATCAATTGATGCAGAAAAAGCATTTGACAAAATCCAACACCCTTTCTTGATAAAAACTCTCAACAAGGTGGGAATAGAAGGATCATACCTCAACATAATAAAAGCTATATATGATAAACCCACAGCTAACATCATACTCAATGGGCAAAAACTAAAACCATTTCCCCTAAGAACAGGAACAAGACAGGGATGCCCACTCTCACCACTCCTGTTTGACATAGTACTGGAAGTATTAGCCACTGCAATTAGGCAAGAAGAAGAAATAAAAGGCATCCAAATTGGAAAAGAAGAAGTAAAGCTGTCCTTATTTGCAGATGACATGATATTGTACATAAAAAACCCAAAAGACTCCATCAAAAAACTAACAGACTTAATAAATGAATTCGGCAATGTAGCAGGATACAAAATTAACACCAAGAAATCTATGGCATTTCTATACACCAACAGTGAACTTACAGAAAGAGAGACTAAAAAAGCAATCCCATTTTCCATCGCACCAAAAAAATTAAGATACTTAGGAATAAACCTAACCAAGGAGGTAAAAGACCTATATGCGGAAAACTACAGGACACTGAAAAAAGAGATAGAGGAAGATGTAAACAGATGGAAGAACATACCATGTTCATGGATTGGTAGAATCAACATCATTAAAATGTCCATACTACCCAAAGCAATCTATAGATTCAATGCACTCCCCATTAAAATACCAACGGCGTATTTCACAGACCTAGAAAGAACTCTCCAAAAATTCATCTGGAATAAAAAAAGAGCCCGAATAGCCACAGCAATCCTGAGAAAGAAGAATAAAGTAGGAGGGATCTCAATACCAGATTTCAAGCTGTATTACAAAGCCACTGTCCTCAAAACAGCCTGGTACTGGCACAAGAACAGACATATAGATCAATGGAACAGAATAGAGAATCCAGATATCGACCCAAACCAATATGCGCAATTAATATTTGACAAAGGAGGCATGAGAATACAATGGAGTCAAGACAGTCTCTTTAATAAATGGTGTTGGGAAAATTGGACAGATACATGCAAAAAAATGAAACTAGACCACCAACTTACACCATACACAAAAATAAACTCAAAATGGATACAGGACTTAAATATAAGACGGGAAACCATAAAAATTCTGGAGGAATCCACAGGCAGCAAAATCTCAGACATATGCCAAAAGAACTTTTTCACTGATACTGCCCCTAGGGCAATGGAAGCCAAAGAGAAAATAAACAAATGGGACTACATCAAAATAAAAAGCTTTTTCACAGCAAAAGAAACCATCAACAAAACAACAAGAAACCCCACTGTATGGGAGAACATATTTGCAAATGTTATCACTGATAAAGGTTTAATCTCCAACATCTACAGGCAGCTTATACAACTTAATAAAAGGAAGATAAATGATCCAATAAAAAAATGGGCAACAGACCTAAATAGAATCTTTTCGAAAGAAGACAGAAGGAGGGCCAAGAGACACATGAAAACATGCTCAAAGTCACTAATTATCCGAGAGATGCAAATCAAAATGACAATGCGATACCATCTCACACCTGTCAGAATGGCTATCATCAACAAATCAACAAACGACAAGTGTTGGCGAGGATGCGGAGAAAAAGGAACCCTCGTGCACTGCTGGTGGGAATGCAGACTGGTGCAGCCACTGTGGAGAACAGTATAGAGTTTCCTCAAAAAACTGAAAATGGAACTCCCATTTGACCCAGTAATCCCACTCCTGGGAATATATCCTAAGAAACTAGAAACACCAATCAGAAAGGATATATGCACCCCTATGTTCATAGCAGCACAATTTACCATAGCTAAGATTTGGAAACAGCCTAAGTGCCCGTCAGCAGATGACTGGATCAGAAAACTATGGTACATCTACACAATGGAATACTATGCTGCCATAAAAAAGAAGGAATTACTACCATTTGTAGGCACCTGGATGGAATTAGAGAACATTATGCTAAGTGAAATAAGCCAGTCAATGAAAGAAAAATACCACATGATCTCACTCATTTGGGGATAATGAAAAACATTATAAACTGATGAACAAAAAGATAGATACAGAGGCAGTAAAGCATCAAACAGACTGTCAAATTACAGCAGTAAGGTTAGGGAGAGGTGGGGGAAATAAGAGATCAACTGAAGGACTTATATGAATGTATATAAGAGTAACCAATGGATGCAAAACATTGGGGGGTGAGGCATGTATGGGAGTGGGGTGGGGGGGCAATGGTAAGATATGTACACATATAATACCTTAATAAAAAAAATAAAATAAAATAAAATAGCTAGGATCTCATGCCACTAGTGATAGGATGGTTTGTTATGCAGCAAGTATAACTGGACTCAGTCCTAAAAGCTTAGAAACAGGAGACCCCAGGGACAAACATTTGTGTGATCTTCTAAGGCTTCTAAGCTCTCAACTAAGAACCACCTTGCACTCCTGTTACCGAATTGTTAGTTCCTGTCCATCCTGAGATCTCTAAGTGACTATCCTATCGAAAGCTTCCCTCTTAGACCAGATGTGGTTCCCCCATTATATACACATGTTAAATCTTTATTTCTCCATTGCAGCACTTAAGCCAATTGTGCTTAAACAGTGATTACTGATACAGTATTGAACTCTGTATGGGTCATTACTGATGAAGGTTAAATGGATTTATATTTATCTGATCACTGCCTTCAACCGTGCTCATCAAATCTCTCTTTTTTTTTCTTATGTCAGGCAAATCTCATAACTTGCAGCTTACTTCTATTGGCTAAAACAAATCCAGTCCTGATGAAATGTTAATAAGATATGCAGTTGAGTTAATAGTATGACATCAATGTCAATTTCCTGGTTTTATAAGGCACTGTGGATATGCAGGTTGCGACCTTAGGGAAAATAGTTCTGCTTGGCTCTATATTTTGTTATTTCCTGACACCAGTAGCATCACCTTGAGAAATGAAGGATTTCTCCATATCTTTCTAGGTTAGATATTGATACACTAATTTGGATCCCCAAATAATTTGAACAACATGAGTTCATTGTCAAGTGGAAAGAGAGCCTGGGTAGATTCAAAATAGGCAAAATTCTGATCACTATAGAATAATCTCCAAACTTGTAATATTTATAAAGTAAGCAAGCAAATAAGCCTTAATCAGGTAAGACACTCAGATTATTTTAAGTTAAAACAAGTCGAACTTCAGAGAAAGTAGAGTCCATGCCATGGTAACATGTTTCAAACGCAGAGTTGAAAGCAGAGTTCTTAGTCTTAATATTCTGGTTTTCAGACAGTCCCTCAGAAAGATATATATGTGTGTGTGTGTATATGAGTGTGTGTGTATATATATATATATATATATATATATATATATATGTATGTATATATACACACACACATATATATATACATATATACACATATATATATGTATATGTATATGTATATATATTTTTAAAAGGAATCTGGAATCAAGAATCAGCAAACACAGATTAAAATCTATGACTTGCTAGCCTTACAGTCTTGGACAAGTTTGGGTGTGCCCTCTTCGGGACACAGGTAAGTGGTACCTGAGACAGCTGGTACTAGACTAAGGCCCATCACCTCCACCTTGAGCAGCTCTATCAGTTTATCTCAGGGTAAAGTTCTATTATTTTGTATGTACATCTAGAAGTAAAAAAAAAAAAATAGGGAAGTACTGCATAACTTCTCTACAGAATGGAAATTCTTATATGAGTACTCCATCTCCAGGAGGCAGTCATGAGGATGAGTTGAGATAACCGAACACAGTAGAGTCAAGAATAAGCCCCAGTAAGTGTAGTTATCACTAGTGTTACCACCAGGGGGGTGGGGAGGGATGTCCAGGAGGCACTGCTGGTTGGGAAAAGTCTGAATTGATGTGGGCTCCTGGGCTCTTACCCAAATGCTTATTTCTTTCTTCTTTCTTCTTGTTAAAGGGAAGCAAGAAAGAGTCTGTTGAGTGTGACACAGCTTTGATTATTTTCTCTGGGGCCTTCGTGTATTTTCTACATGAAGTTGGAAGTGGAAGGATTGAGGAGAGGTAGGGGAAAAAGAATGAAAAGAGGATGTATCCCTAACATTGTCCTATACTCTCTGTGTTCTTGTAAGTGCCCTTCATCTCAGATCTTCGGTGGCACTGGGCATGACTTATTTATAGACAACAACTGCTACAGGACTTCAAAGGGGCACACAGCCAAGCCAGAGACATGGAGGGAACACTTTGAAGGGCTATGTTCTCAAATGCAGAATGGAAAGGATGGTACAACAGCTTCTGGGATCTAGCTCCCAACCACGCCAAGAATGCCCAATTGTCGCCAGTGCAGTAGATGGCCAAAGCCCTCTACAAGTGGGCTTTATTTGATTTTCTACCACTATCTGACAAACTCCCATATTTACCAGGCCTTTAAACACCGTGAGTTCCAGAAAATAAACACTTAATTCTCACCTTAAATTCTTTAAAGAGAGAGAAAGAGAGAGAGAGAGAGAGAGAGAGAGAGAGAAGAAAGAAAGAAAGAAAGAAAGAAAGAAAGAAAGAAAGAAAGAAAGAAAGAAAGAGAGAGAAAGAAAGGAAAAGATCAGTGTGGTAGACTAAATAACCGCCCTCCCAAAGATTCCTAATCCCCAGAACACGTGAATTTATTACCTTACACGGTAAAAGGGATTAAATTACACATTCTGAGATGGGGAGATTATTCTGGATTATCTAGGTGGCCCCAATATAGTCACAAGGGTTTATTTTATTTTATTTTATTTTATATTTTTATTAATTCCAGAGAGGAAAGAAAGAGATAGAAACATCAATGATGAGAGAGAATCATTGATTGCTGCCTCCTGCATGCCCCCCTACTGGGGACCAAGCCTACAACCCAGGCATGTGCCCTTGACCGGAATTGAACCGGGACCCTTCAGTCCACAAGCCCAAGCTCTATCTACTGAGCCAAACCAGCTAGGGCAGTCACAAGGGTCTTAATAAGAGGGAGGCAGGAGGATCAGAGTCAGTAGTAGATGTGATGACAGAAGCCAAAGTCTAATATGATACAAGAAAGGGACACAAGCCAAGGAATGCAAGTGGCCTTGAGAAGCTGAAAAAGGCAAGAACAGATCTTTTTATTTCAAAACCTGCACTAGGTACCAGTCCTGTTAACACCTGGACTTTGCCTGTGAGACTAATTTTGGATTTCTGATCCCTGAACTGTAAGACAAGACATCATATTGTTTAAACACCTAGGTTTGTGATGTTATGTCACTGCAGCCACGGGAATAACACAGCCGGGAAATGTCAGTTAGTGCCATTAAAGTACATATGTTCCTCTTGGAAAACACTGGAGCAATTAACCATGAAATGTAATGGGTTACTTAGCTCCTAAGTTACTCCTTTAATACTTCACACTCTCTCTCCTGCCTCCTTCCAAGGGACCAAAAATACTCAAGGAGAAGGTTCTTAATTGAGGTTCAAATGAAATGAACAACAACAAAAAGGCTGAAAAACATGTTAGGAGCAGGGAAGGTATGAACTTTTATGTACATGTGTAAATAAAATAGACTGAAAGTTTATACATATTGAAATTATAATAATTAACTGTTGGGCAGTAAGTTTATGGGTTAGTTTTTATTATTTTGATTACCTCTTTTCTCAATTCAAAACAAACACATATTATTGTGTCATAAAGGATTTTAGGTGATACAATCCTATGTAATAAAGAGGTAATATGCAAATTGACCATCACTCCAACACACAAGATGGCCGCCCCCATGTGGTCAAAGATGGCCGCCCCCATGTGGACAAAAGATGGCCGCCACAAGTTGGCTGGCAGGGGAGGACAGTTGGGAGGGACCAGGCCTGCAAGGGAGGGCAGTTGGGGAGGACCCAGACCTGCAGGGGAAGGCAGTTGTGGGGGGGGGGGGAACCAGGTCTGCAGGGGAGGGCAGTTGGGGGCGACCAGGCCAGCAGGGGAGGGTAGTTAGGGGCAGGGGGGATCAGGCCAGCAGGGGAGAGCAGTTAGGGGCGGGACCAGGCCTGCAGGGGAGGGTGGTTGGGGGGGACCAGGCCTGCAGGGGAGGGCAGTTGGGGGGGACCAGGCCAGCAGGGGAGGGCAGTTGGGGGCAACCAGGCCAGCAGGGGAGGACAGTTAGGGGTGACCAGGCAGGCAGGGGAGGGCAGGTGGGGGGAACCAGGCCTGCAGGGGAAGGCAGTTGGAGGCAACCAGGCCTGCAGGGGAAGGCAGTTAGGGGTGACCGGGCTGGCAGGGGAGTAGAGTTAGGAGCAATAGAGCTGGCAGGGGAAGCAGTTAGGGGCAACCAGGCTGGCAAGGGAGGGAAGTTAGGGGTGACCGGGCCAGCAGGGGAGGGCAGTTGGGGGCGACCAGGTTGGCAGGGGAGGGCAGTTAGGGGCGACCAGGCCAGTAAGGGAGGGCAGTTAGGGGCAATCGGGCTGGCAGGGGAGCAGTTAGGCATTGATCAGGCTGACAGGGGAGTTGTTAGGGGGTAAGCAGGCTGGCAGGCAGAAGTGGTTAGGGGCAATCAGGCAGGCAGGCAGGCAAGCAGTTGGGAGCCAGCAGTCCTGGATTGTGAGAGGGATGTCCAACTCACAATCCAGGGCAGTCGGACATCCCTCAAGGGGTCCCAGATTGGAGAGGGTGCAGGCTGGGCTGAGGAACCCCCCCGCCCCCGCCCGTGCACAAATTTTGTGCACCGGTCCTCTAGTGTATTATAATAATATTATCTTTTTTGTAACTTTAAAAGGTTTTATTTTGTAGAAACTGCCAAGGTCAACAGTTTGGAGTTTCCTCAAAAAATTAAATATGGATCTGCCGTTTGACCCAGTGATCCACTTCTGGGAATATATCCTAAGAAACCCAAAGCACCAATCAGAAAGAATGTATGCACCCCTATGTTCATAGCAGCACAATTTACAATAGCTAAGATCTGGAAACAGCCCAGTGCCCCTCAGTAGATGAGTGGATATAAAAGCTGTGGTACATTTATACCATGGAATTCACATGATCGCACTCATATGTGGAATCTAAGTAACAAAATCAACTGATGAACGGAGTGGATCCATAGACATGGAAGCATGGAACAGAGTGCAAAATCTCAGAGGGAAGGCAGGGAAGGGTAGGTGGGTGGGAGGTAATCAACCAAAGACCTTGAATGCATATATGCATAACTCATGGATACAGACAATAGGTGCTGAAGGCCTGGGGCAGGGAGAGAGGGAATGGTAGTGGGCTGGAGGGGGCCCATGGTGGTGAAAGAAAGACATATGTAATACTTTCAACAATAAAAAATTATTTAAAAAAGAAGGAAGGGAGGGAGGGACTACCAAGGTCATCTCTCAAGTTTAGGATAATTGCACAGAAAATTTAGGATCTAACTTTACCCACTAGAGGGCAATATTGAGCCACTGAAGATAAACACAGAACCAGACTGCTGTAAGCAAATACTCATTAAGAGAAGATAGCCACACAAAATGTAAAATCGCAGGCACCTCAGTGCCCAACCTGGCCCAAACTACCTCCCCACCAATCAACTCTGCAGAGTAGCATTAGAGCAACTTCTTTCCTTTGAATGGATTTTAAAAAGTATATTCTGTGCAACTCAATAATTTAGAAAGACACCCATCCTCTGAGATCCCGTGCTTCCATGCTTCCATGTCTCTGGATCCACTCTGTCCATGAAAAAACAAGTTCTGTGGCCACACAAAATTCGAAAATGATAAGAGCTATTCCCTTCCTTGGAGACTTACAAAGCACACTGGTTTATTCAAGTCTCTGAGAAGCCCTACAGAAAGGAACCCTATTTAAGTTTGTTGAAGTATTTTCCCAAACACTTCATCACAGATCCATCATTTTGATTGGAACTAGTGTTTCTGAACATTCTTTGGGAAACTCTGTTGTAACACTGTGATTTGTAGTAAGAAATATACTTTTATTCTTTGTCCCATTTCTGGCATTGAGCTCTGAAAATCCTTGAAATTTCCTAAGTGGTAAGAGCAATAAAGGTGAATTTTGATATTCATAATAACCCTCTTTCAATTACACTTGAGTTTATATTAATAAGTTAATTTTTATAAAGTACCTAAGGATAGGTGCTGGTTTCCAGGGGAACCAACCACATGATTTGAAGGTTGAAAATTTCAACCCCACCCACCCAATCTCCAGGGAAGAGAGAGGGGCTGGAAGTTGAGTTCAATCACAATGGCCAATAATTTAATTGGTTGTGCCTATGCAGTTAGATATCCTTAAAAACCCAAAAGGAGGGGTTTAGAAAACTTTTGAGTTGGTGGAGATTTGGGGGAGAGTGAGATGCAGGGCATGCAAGCTCTGCCCGCTTCCCATATGCCTTGCCTTATGCATCTCTTTCATTTAGCTGTTCCTGAGTTATGTCCTTTTATAACAAACTAGTGACCCAGTGCACGGATTCATGCACATTGAAAGGAAATTCATTAGAAGAAATATTTTAATATTGCTATTCGCCCTTTCTCTATAATAGAAGTGTCAACCAAATTCATGATTGACAATGATAGCTCGAAACACACGTGTGCAATTGGCGCCAGTGAGAGCTTTGTATGTATCTCACATGTGTGAGTCAACTTAGCCTTTTATATATATAGAATAAACTTGCTTAGTTAGACCTGCTTTCTGATTTAGCTAAACTTTTCCCAGCCCAGTGAAGCACCCCAACTTCTCTTTCAGGTAATTGTCAGCAACACAGCAGTAAATATCAACATGAAGTAGATTGTAGATTGTTATTGTAGATCATGCAGTGAGAAGAAAGGGTAAAATATTTAACTGCAGCAGTGTTTGACTATATTCTGCACAGTGAGAAAACCTGAAGTCATTTTCAAGGTCTACCATTTCTTCTTTTCAGTTGGGTCAAGTTTCTAAACTTCCTAAATCTCTGTTTTCCAGCTAATGAAAAGAAAATAGGATTCTACTGAGTCTCCTATTTACCTACTCCAAGACTTCTGTGAGGATCAAATGAAATGAGGCACGGGAAAAGGCTTCACAGACATTTAGTTAAAGTGTAAAATGTTTGTACCTGGCTATAAAGCAAGTCGCATTCCTGGGCTGAAGAAACAGCAAGGAGGCTAGTTGCTAGGGAGAGGAAGCCGGGCATTGCTATGTGACATCATTACCCTGTGCCCACAGCCACCATTTCCAGGCTGGGCTGGGCTATGAGCCGCATTTTATGCCATGGGGTCTCGCAGTGATTTGGTGGGCTGTTGCTTCGGGGTGGTGGCGGGGCCTGTGTCCCACTTGGGGGAAGCCGAGTGTTGCTTTGTTGGTGCCAGGTCTGCAGTGCCGTTTCTTTGTAAATGGCCAGTGCGTGTCATGGCAGCTCCTGCATTGAGCATCTGCCCCCTGGTGGTCAGTGCCCGTCATAGCAACCAGTTGGACGGTCAGAGGGACACTTAGCATATTAGACTTTTATACATATAGATTGGTAATCTAATAAATAAAATGTTTCTCTGAGTTCTGTGAGCCACTCTAGCTAATTAATTGAATTCCTGAAGAGGAGGTCATGGGAACCTCTGATTTATAGCCTGTCAGAAGTACTGGTAACCACCTAGACATCTGATTGGCATCTGCAGTTGGGGCAGTCTTGTGGGACTGAGTCCTTAACTTTGTGGGATCTGACACTATTTCTGGATAGATAGTGTCAGAATTTAGTTACATTGTAGGACAGCCCGCTGGTATAGCAGAATCACTTAATATGTGAAAAGCCCACACATCTGGTGTCAAAGTGAAGTAGTACTGTAGTATCGAGAGTAAAGAAAACCACCAGGAGAGTGGGTGATGTTTTTTTGTTTATTTGTGTGTTGTTGTTGTTTTGCGGGGGGGGGGGGGGGGGGGGGGGCGGGCAGTGTTGTTATCACATCTGGTTTTGAAAGTTGAATGCAAAAAAAAACCCAATATATTACCTGAAAGGAGCAACATAGTCCATAAACACCATTTGGGACTTCAGAAATTGATTTTTGAAATCGTTTGGTAAACTGTAATCATTTCCAGAGGAGCTAGCTACCTGGGCCATGAAGTTTACCCTTCTGACTGCTAGTGTTACCTTTTATTCACCTAAAAACTTGTGAGATGGGCTTGGAGCAGAGAGATTTGATCTTAAAAGGTCTGGCATGTAGGACCAATGAAAGAGCTAAGGGACACTCTAAGAAGTAAGCAAGGACACCATTGTTCCCTACAAATAGGACTTTTATTATGGAACTCTGAACTGGGGGGACCCCACATGCTTAAACATGCTTCTATAAAGAGGTGATCAAATAAAGGTGTGTCCACTCGAATGTGTGTTTTCACATGGTCCTTCTCAGTCACATGGGCATCTTAGCAAAGTCATGACCACCAGATAGCCCATTAGCAGGATCCATTTCCTGAGGATATGGGGCAGCGGAATGAAGGGGGTTAGGACTGGAAGAGGAACAGTGTATAGCTGGGTAGATCAATATGGGTGAGGAGTGTGAGGGGAAGGGAGCCTGGGAAAGGTGGTGGGGTTTGCAAAGAGTCTTAAGAAGCAGAGTAGTGATATCTCATTGCTCCATGTCCTTGCTGATTTCCCGGGCTGGCCCATTGCACCTTAACTTTACCTTAAATGGGTCTCCTTCCCTACCAGAGGCATTTGACAATGGAAAACTCTGAGGCACACTGTATGTAAGTTTTCTTGCCTCCTTTTACACCATGTCCATGTTTTAAGCGTAAGTCCTTTCCCCCAAGGACAATGAGAGTTAATTCTATAGTTTAAATGTTGGGGGAGGGAGCAGATTGTGATGAAACCAAGGCCTCTCACCTCATACCCAGCTAAACCCCAAAGGATGGAGTCAGAAAAGGTTGGCCCCCTTTAATAGAGAGCAAGGCCCAGAACAAATCAATCTCTTAGATTTGCCCTCATTACCCCAAAGTCTCCCTAACAATATGTGTATGCAGGTGAAATATGAATAAAATGAGTTCTAATTAGTGACTTAATACCTCAAAGACACAAAATATCACTCAAGGGGAATGTGTGGAAATGGAGAGAAGCCATCTCACTTGGTTGGTTTACCTTGGTTGTTGGCTTCAGAGAGTGAGTGAGGAAGAAAGAAGAGCTGTAGGTGTGGAATATTTATATCATTCCCAAGGTTTGTTGCCTGTGTGTTTTGTTAAACTCTAGTGGCTGCCTCCTTGAATCCCTAGATATCCCCTTAGTCACCAAATCAATGCACCTTCTCCCTCCTCCACAGGGATGGGATCTAAGAAAGTCATTTGAGGGAGTGACTGTAACAGAGTGAGGAGCCACACAAAGCCCCTGGGCAGTGATTGAAGACCACTGAACTAAATTAGGAAGGAGACAGATTTGCTTTCTGACCTGCCATCTCCCACTTTCTCTCTCTTCCTCCATCTCTCTTGGCCCACACTTGCTCTAGAAAAGTCTGCCAGCAAGGGCTATTCTCCCAGGGTCTTTCAAAAGATATGCAGATAGGTGTCATTAACTGAGACCCTTCTGGTAGAAGGCCTCCTTCTCCTCCATCCCACTGTCTCTGTGACCCCCTTGGAGTCTGGCCCTCTGCTCTGTACACCTCACACAGAGGCGGGGAAGCTAATGTAGAGGAAATAGAAGGTCCTGCTTTGATTCCTGCTTCAGCATGAACATAGACAAGTGTCTCAGTCTCTGTCTTTCAGATTCTTCCTGTGCCAGATGAAGAAGGTAATTTCTGTTTCTTTTGAAGATTAGATGAAAGAATAATTGTGAATATACTTTGTAAACTGTAAAGTGCCCTCAAACATTGGTGTTATTTCAATATCTTACTAAGATGTATTCATGCATAACATGTGATTTAAAAGAATAGAGAGGGATGGTGCTAGGGATGAGGTATGAATGATACGTTTCAATTAAATGACAATAAGAGAAAATGAGTCTAGAGTAATATTATTATGTGTTTGATACATTTTAATAAACTACTAAATTTAAATAGTTTTCATTACTAAAATTATGAAATAATTCTTTTTTATACTTATGGAATATTTGTTACACTTCATAATTTAAATTTAAATATATCCCATACGTGTTTAATTAGATTGGAAACTAAATTGAAATGAAAAATTTATAATAAAAAGGGAAATTAAGATGAAATAAAACAAATAACTTCTTAAAGTGTAAGTTATTTTAATAATTCGGTTCCATGAAAGTTGAAGTGAAAGCTGACCGCTCTTCACACCCCCCCCCCCACCCCTCCAGAAGGCTCCCTGTACCCTCTCACCTTACCCCTCCTCTTCCAGTGCCTCCTGACTCATCACCTCTCTATGGAGTCTTTCTACCCCCTATTGCACACTTGACAGCCATCCCATGAATTCTCAAGGGCAACAGGAGATTCCTGAAATGTGATCCCAGCTGGCTGTCCCAGGGACAGTTGTTCACAGTGGAAAAATCTCCCAGTGGTATTCAGCCTGATTGGCAGCCTCTGCTGAGGAAGGGGAAATCTGCAAGGGATTTGGTGGCATGTGGCCTCTTGTCCCACCTGCTCCCTCTTCTCCCAAAGGGAGGCAGCTGCGTGTCCTGAGAGCATGACATCTCCTGCCCAAAGGTTAAAAGGTCTGACTGTACTCCCAGGTGCTTTGCAGTCAAAAGCTGCCTGCAGAAGCTGAACGGAAGACCCCAGCACAAGCAAGATATTCATTCATGACAAACAGCTGCTACGAGGAAACCTGAGTGGACGGAACAAGAGTGAATCATGCTAAGGCTAAACCCAACCAAATTTGAATGTAAAACAAAATTGAACAGGATAGTCTATTGAACCATTTTTAAAAGGGAAGAAATGGAGAGAAGGAAAAGAACCTGTATTCTTCACTTATACCTTTCTACAGTGAACTGTATAATAAATACACTTTTAAAATATATAAATTAAATAAAGAGGAAAAAACAAGCCAAAAATAAATGTAGGACTTCCTACAACTATTAAGAATAAAACTAAGATAGAAAGTTATCAAAATATTTATGAAACAATACCAACATCTTTGTTCAATTTAAGGTACTCTATTAGTCCTGCACTCTCCTTTTTTAAAATTTTTTATTATTGATTTTAGACAGAGAAAGAGAGATTTATTGTTCTATTTATTCATGGATTCAATGGTTGATTCTTGTATGTCCTGACATGGGATTGAACCCACAACCTTGGTATTGGGAGGACGTTCTAACCAACTGAGCTACCTAGCCAGGGCCTCTTTATTTCTTGAGCTACCTTTCCCCCTGATCCCATGTAACACTGAATGAGCATGGTCTGAGTACAGGTCCAAAAGCTTCAGGAAAAAACTGCTCCCTTCTGAAGCTGGCTTAAGTGATTGCCACCATCCCCTCACACCTTCTTCACAGCCAGGTAGGTTATTGGGGAAGACTCAGGGGTGAGAGACAGAAGAGAAACCCAAAAATAGAACTGAGTCAAAAGACAGAGGTGCAATAATGCCCAAAATAACCCTGATGGGAGGCCTGCATGTCGGACTCAACAGAAAGTTTAAGGTTCCAGTTGGAGATGGTGAGTATTCTGACACCCAATATAGGAGTGATTTAGCAAATGAGTCTTCCCAGAGATAAATAACCATAAAAATGTTGGATGAATTTTGGTCCCACAGGTGCAGCCTGATACCTTTCATCACTTCCATGGCCTTGTGTACTATCTGTGTGTTGATGACTCTAATCTTTTGAGTTCCTGACCTGAATATCCAACAAGCCAACACAGTATTTCCACTCAACTATTTCTCAGACACTCAAAACTCAACAAGTTCAAAGACTTTGAAACCTACATCTTCTGCCTGAAATCTCTTCCTCGTCCAGTGTTTTCTGTCCCTGGAAATAGAAAACCATTCGTACAGGTATGCATACTAGAAACCTCAGATTTGTTCTTGACACAGCTTAGCTTCCTATTTCTAATCAATGGCCACATCTTATACATTCAGCCTCTTAACTGTCTCAAATCCACTCCCTTTCTCCGTCCCCACTGCCACATCCCTAATCAAGGATACCACTCTCTCTCCCAAACTATCAGAAGATCCTCCTGTGGTTATTGCTATTCAATAGCCACACCTACTCTCCCAATCCATTTGTCCCAAGTCTTCAAAGCAATCTTTTTTCAGAGGGAAACTGACTGACACTTTTCTCCTTAAACTCATTCAGTGGCTTCCCTAAAGTCCAGAATATGTAATGGGACCCACCAGGCTCTCCCTAATTTTTCTTTTGATAAAGGTTTACTGAAAACCACTGTGTGCCAGGCACTGTTCACGCACTGAAATATAATAGTGAAGGGGGGAAAAAAAACAGGTAAAAAACCCTACCTTCATAGAACCTACAGTCTAGATGAAGAAAGGGAAATTAAATAAGAAAGTTAAATAAAATACATGACAGTTTAGATTGTTCTAAGTGCCAAGGAAAAATAAAGAAAGGAAGAAAATGTCAGGGTGGGAACTAAGATTTGCAATAAAGAAGTGAAGAAAGTTCTCAGATGAAAACATGAAAGCATGAAGGACAAGCCCACAGATAGCTCAGGTCAGAGAGTCCCAGACAGAGGGACAGGAAGCGCAAATTCCTAAGAGATGCATCTGCTTGGCACGTTCAATGTATACTAAGCAGGCTAGTGTGACCAGAGTGGAGTAGAAAGATGAGCTGAGAGAGGTGGTGGTCTGGCACAGGAAGGTGTAGCAGATTGTGTAGGATCTTGTAGGTCATCAAAATTACAAAACCTCGACTCAGCTTAAGATGGGAAGAGGCAAAGTGTCATTAGCAGAGGATTGACTTGTGAGCAACCACTAAATGCCGTTGTAGGCATGGGGGAATGCGCATTAAATAAGGCAGTTAAAATCTGTGTTTCCATGAAGCTTATATCCTTGTAGAGGAAGACAGGCAATATACAAGTAAATAATAAATGGAAAAAAAAATTCAGATAGTGAAAAACACTAATAAAATATAAAATGATGTACTGGGATAACAAGGTTGCCTCGCCTCTTTAGATGGTCAAGGAAAGCCATTCTGAAGCAATGAAGGGTCAGCGGAGACCAAATGTTCAGAGGGAGATAGCCGTGTGAATATCCGGGGACAGAGGATTCCACACAAGGGAGCAGCCAGTGCAGAGAGCCTAAAGTGGGCATGAGCAGGGATGTCTAATGAATAGGAGGGCGGTCACTGTGGTGGAGAATAGAGCATTGGTGGAAGTGACAACAGCTGACATGAGAGAAGCTGACAGGGTTCACATAATTTATGGAGGGAGATCACAGTAAGGGTTTTAGATTTTATTTTAAATAAAATGGAACTCTGTTAGAGCGTTTTAAACCATAAAATAAAATAACATGATTTGTGTTTTTATGGCCAATTAGGTACAAACTGATCAAAGGGAAGCAATAGTGGTCATGGCCCACACAAGAAATGTTGGTGGCTTAGAACAAGGTGGTGATAAACTGGAGGAGACAGATATGGAATATATTTGGAAGAGTTGCTGAAAGACTGAATGTGCAGAGTGAAGAAAACAAGCGATCAAAGATGATACATGGGAAGGGACAAGGAGGGGAAGGGAGGTGAGGGAAGGGAGGAGGGAGAGAGGAAGGGAAGGAGAGAGGAAGGAAGGGAGAGAAGTGGGGGGGGGGCACAAGGAATTATGTAAGATGTAAGATTGCTGCCTTTATCATAGTTCTATTGAACAGTGTGAGTTTCTGCATGCCTTTTTTAATTTAAACTCTTCTGTAAGAGGAAGTAAACTAAAGCACTGTTAAAATTAAAATTTATTAATAACCCACCTCTTCTCAACACACACACACTATCCATATGAAACAGAATTTATGTATGGTATATGCCCTCTCCTGGAGACAGGCAGGAAACCCCCACTTGACTGGTCAAGGTTTTTATTTGTAATCTTCAAGGGAAGTAAAGACAAACTCACAGGATTTCTTTCCCTCACGTGTAAAGACATGTATGGTGCCATAAAGACCAGCCAGATGCCAAGCCCCTAGAAGGCCTAAAGAAGGAATGCTTTGTTACTGACCTCACGACGGGGAGAGTCTCCAATGATCACTTGAGAAGGAAAGTCAGGCCAGTGATAGAACCACCCACCAGGGTGCTGGAGCTTGCCTGCCCACCCTGACTAAGGGAGTCTAAAGGGAAATACAGCCTGTGAATTTTTGTCTGCAGAAAGAACCTGGAATCCTGCAGCTCAGAGCTGGATAAAGAAACCAAAGAGAAATCTATCCTGACGGTAGCTGCTCCTGTTTCACTCCCTCACCCTGGAAAGCCACTGGGCCTGCTTCTATGAGCAATTTATGGCTCACGCAGCTGCTCTGACAACAGGTTTGGGGCTTCTTTGGTTTCAGCCATCAGCTCAGCCCCGTGCTGCCTTAGGAGTGTGCTACCGGCCACCCTCATCATAGGGCAACAGATGTTCTGCATGTAGGGAGGAGTGAAACTAATGGTTCTCTCCCTCTCTCCTTGCCAGCCAACCAGGATGGAGACTCAACTTTGACTTTCTGCTGGTCTGGTCAGAAATAAGCTAGGAAATGGACTTACACACTCAGTAGCATATATAGTGCTCCTCATACTTTTGTTTATACTGTAACAGAGATGTATGGAAGAAGAAGAAGAGAGGACCAGCCAACTTCTTTGCCTTATAGTAAAGCAAAGATGTTACTGATTCCTAAATATTCAACTTCAATCAAGTTCTCTGTGTGTATGTGTGTCATGATTCAAACCATTTATCAAGGATCCTACAGGATATCATCACAACACGCTGAAACTCAACCTATAATCTACCCTCACAACTCCCCACCCCCACCAAGTGGGCACCTTCCTAACTCATCCCTCCCTTCCAATGTCCCCACAGTAGCCAAGTCTATAAAGTCCTCTCCACGGTCCCTCAAACTCAGCCACCTCCCACCTTTTCAGGTACCATCACCTTCTGCCTGAATTACCTGCTCTGTCTCCTGACTGGTCTCACTTCCTTAAGCCTTGTCTCCTTTCAACACTTCTCACCCTGCAGGCAGTGTGGTCTTTTTAAAGCACAGATGAGATCTGGGCTCCTCCAGCTCCAACCCTTTGACAGCTCCCCAGAGCCCTCCTGTTGAAGACCACTTTTTTCCAAAGTAGCATGTTTGCATTCCCCATTAGACTTTGCCTGCACTTTCTGTCTGGAACTTTTATTTTCCCACTCTCTTCTCTGTAACTGGCTAATTCCTACTAATCTTTTAGTTTTCTGCTTAGATATCATTTCCCTATCCCTCTGAAGCCTAACATCCTTACTATGATCACCTTAGTATTCTCCACTTCCACTGTCTCTGTACTTCTCAGACTCTTATAATCTCCTATTTACATGTCTATAAACCCAACAACCAGCACAGAGCAAAATGAACAAAATATTTCTTAGATGAATAAATGAATTAACTAGTCTACTTATTCTCTAAAACCAGAGAGTCAGCAAAACATGCATCCATTCTGTCTACCACCCTTCTGGTCAAAGCTCAGCAAAAACAAAAAGAGTACAGAAATATAGCAATACCATAGCACCTGAAAACACCTTCTTAAAGCCCCAAAGTAACCTGGTATGTTCTCCCTGTGCTCTTAATCCCACAGGCTCCCACCTCCTCATGGCTTCCTGATTTTGTAGTACCTTTGTTTGTCCTCAACCTGACCTCCTCTCTGTAAATAGTCCCTTCATTAAATTCTTCTTCACTGGAATATTTGAGTAAGCCATTGTTTTTTGCTGGGACCTGAACTGATACAAAAACCTTTTCCTGTTTTTCCTTCACTATCTTATTGATTTGTAAATGCTTTTTATATATTATGGATATTTTATATCTTTGCTGACATGTTACAAATATTTTATCCCAATCTGCAATTTTTTAAGTTTATATTTGTATTTCTCTATCATACATATTTTTTTTATTTTTTTCCTCTAGGTTTAGCTTAATGGTTGCAGCACTAAACCTAACACATCCTAAATTACTTGCAGATTTTATTAGAAAACTTCTTTATATACCATTCTAAATTCTTTTTCTATAGTCAGGTTAGATTTCTCCTGGAGTTAATGTAACCTTGATTACATCATAAATAGCATCTACTTTCCCTATAAACCTTTAGAAATGCAATGCATGGTGAAAGCACACAGAGAGGGGCAGTCAGACTTCACTTGCAGATCATTTATATGCCCTGTAGCAAATATCCTGATAGACTGTAAAATTGGAATTTCATCCCCTTTTCTTCATCTTAAAACTATATAGGTAGCTCCCCTTTGGAAGGGATACATGTAGGGGTCTGGGTGATAAAACAGGAGGTAGGAACACTATCGGTTAGAAAAAGGGGTAGAGTCAGCTTTTAGTTGATTTTTACTGGGAAAAGGCTAAGATCAGGAGCAAGAGAGACATAGCCTGGGGGATACAGGAACAGGGAAAGCAACCACTGTATGAGGCACCTATGTGCCCAGAACCCTTATCAGACTGCCCATCCCATCATAGGAGGTGAACCATGCATTTAATAAACACTGTTCTAATCAGCTAGGATACACACATTAACAACACATGGACTTTATATTTTAGTATTCATCTTTTCTATGCACAAAACTCTTGCCTATCCACTATCCCAGTGCTACAAAGTTAGGGGCACTGGTATTGCCTATGTGAAACATGGCTGTACAGGTAAAAGTCCTCCAATAGCTACTCATGTGTCTACCTGTGGGGTCAACCCTTTATAAGCCCCAGACATTTATAATCCCTAAGGGGACCACCTCTAGATGTCTAGCAGAGCAGAGAAGGGGGGATGCCCATGAAGGGTCTGCTAGGGCACCCCAAGCTGGGGGTGAAGGTGTGTGGACACTCCTCTTACATGTTCTTTCATTCTTATCAAATAATTCAAAATAAAATACTGTTTATTTCAGTAGAGTCCTCCATCACCTCCTCACCTCCAGATCACAGGCTGAATGTCAAACATTTACTTGTTTCTCTTCTCTTGTTGCTCACACTTAATCAAAATTCCAAAACATTCTTCCAGTGTAGTTAGGGCTGGTTAATGATTGCCTTATCACAAAGAAAGCTGAGAAGACAGTCCTCAGAAAGTACTCAGACTGACTCCTCCACTGAATACCCAGCTATCCTGTAGACCCACCTCCTGGCCAACCTTGTGGATGGTTTGGGTT
This sequence comes from Plecotus auritus, assembly GCF_963455305.1. NCBI lineage: Eukaryota > Metazoa > Chordata > Mammalia > Chiroptera > Vespertilionidae > Plecotus > Plecotus auritus. The sequence continues at coordinate 82,971,277 of NC_137775.1, read as the reverse complement.
TAAAGGGCTCAAAACCCTCTTTTGAGCACATTAGTATCCAGAGTCCACTAATCTCAGTGCTCCTCACCTTGCCCTAAAATTTTAGGCCCTTCATCAACACCTTTCCCCGCAACCTAAATGCTAATAATATTCTCCTGTGAGAAGCGTAAATGTCATCTCACTAAATATTATTTGAGACTAGAGGCCCGGTGCACGAAATTCGTGCCCGGGTGTGTGTGTGTGTGTGTGTGTGTGTGTGTGTGTGTGTGTGTCCCTCAGCCCAGCCTGCACCCTCTCCAATCTGGGATCCCTCTCACAATCCAGGACTGCTGGCTCTCAACTGCTTGCCTGCCTGCCCACCTGATTGCCTCTAACTGCTTCTGCCTACCAGCCTGATCGACGCCTAACTGCTCCCCTGCAGGACCAATTGCCCCTAACTGCCCTCCCCTGCAGGCCTGGTCACTCCCAACTACCCTCCTCTGCCAGCCTGGTCACCCCTAACTGCCCTCCCCTGCAGGCTTGATCGCCCACAACTGCCCTCCCCTGCTGGCCATCTTGTGGTGGCCATCTTGTGTCCACATGGGGGCAGCCATCTTTGACCCAATGGGGGTGGCCATCTTGTGTGTTGGAGTGATGGTCAATTTGCATATTAACTCTTTATTATATAGGATAACACATCTAGCATCCTCTGCCCAGGTGAGATTTCCAAGGGAGTTTTGACACGAAGGCTTTCTGTACTGTAGGGGATTTCTTTCTGTTCAACAGGTTTTTGTCTTAAACATTAACTAGGCAACTTGCCAGCCTTGGGCTTGGAGGGCAGGGCTAAGCTGAGGAACAGGTGGGAGTGCTGGTTTCTGTGGGCGGAGAGAAGCCAGGCGGTTTGCACTCATCGTCTCCTGTCAGTACTGTGAGGACCACCCTCTCATTCTCCTTCAAATGATTCCTCGGAGGCCTGGGGCTCTGTCTCCACTAGCCCATCAAAGAGCTCAGACAGGAGATTCCAGTTTTTGCTTAGGAAAAAAGAAAGATGTACTTGGACCAGAATCATGCAGAAATAGCCTAGCCTTTTGTGGAAAGGGGGAGGGTGCAGGAGGTGATAATTCAGAGGCAGCTGACAGGGAAGAAGGAAAGAGGATCGCCGGTTGATACTCAAAAAGCACTAAGGTTTTTATTTTTATTTTTTAAAAATATTTTTATTGATTTCAGAGAGGAAGGAGAGGGAGAGATAGAAACATCAATGATGAGAGGGAATCATTGATTGGCTGCCTCCTGTTCACCCCCCACTGGGGATCAAACCCACAACCTGGCATGTGCTCCTTGACCGGAATCAAACCCAGGACCCTTCAGTCCATAGGCCAACGCTCTATCCACTGAGCCAAACCAGCCCGAGTGAGAACTAAGCTTTTTATATGTAACCTGAGTTTGCACTGGACCCTCTCATACATTGGAATGTGGTGACAAATGGAGTGTCATTAACCCAAATGTCATGGCACTTGCCCTTATCTAAGTGCTCAGCGGGAGTTTAGCTTCCTATAATTCTCTCCCAAATATGTCAAAATTGCCAAGACTCGTCAGGGTGGTTTTTATTTATTCACAAAGAAGTGCACCAGCCATGAGGGGCCTCTGCTAGGTATTACTGACACTTCGCTGGTGCTGCAGGCCAAAAGATTGATGTCACACTACTGTGAGTGCCATATACAGTATTACACACCTGCTCTGACCATTCTCCAAACTTAATTTGTATCCATCTTACATACATAAAAAGAAATAAAATGCACATATACATAGAAACATGGCTCATTTACACTTGCTTGATAAGTCTCCCAGATGGAATTAGTGATATATGAAATTATCACTCCATTACTAAAAAAGCATAATTCAAAACAATGGAATCCAATCTGATGTTTTGAATAAAGTAGATTTTTTTGTTGTGAGTGAACTACGAAAAGGCATGCAAAGACTTTCCTACTTTTATAAGTGGGAAAGTGGTTTTCAAATGTTCCTACTGTGTCTGTGTGTGTGTGTGTTGAATGGGCTTTGGTTGGGGAGAGTGAATAAGATTGTCTGCCTGTGGAGTTGCTGCAAAGCCTCGGCCCAGGAGGGGCTTCTTTGCTCAGTTTTAGACCTTAATGAAACCCTGTTTTATTCATGAATAGGCTTGAGTTGCCAAAAGATTAAGTCTGAATTGGCACAGAACATTGGATGATGTCTTTAAGATGGCAAATGCTACAAAGTTAGGGGCACTGGATTCCATCTTCTTGAGGTATTTGAGATAATACCCATTTGAGATGTTTGGGGTAATGCCCATTTATTGGTATTACCAATACTGTACCAACTGCCACAATTAAGTCATTCATTGGGCCATGGTAATGCCTTCTTGATATTCTTCCCAGAAATTAAAAACATAAGTAGGGCAGGTTCTGTGTAGGATCTGGGATTTTTATCCTACTTGAAACCTAATAAACTAGTCTGTTAAGGTTTCATGGATAGCACACAAGACATGAAACTCATGGGCCAGAGATTATATGACCTTTGTTACTATCGGCACAGCAAGAAGCTTGAGCATGATACTGCTTTGCATTGGTTTTCTATGTCCTCCAACTCCCACAGGGACAATGAAAGTAGATGTATGGACATATAGGTACCATATACACTGTGGGTTTGTATCACACTGAGCTTAGGGGATTCAACACTCAGCAAGCAGAAGCAAGCCTGGTCTTTGTCTGGGGAGAGAGGCTACCTCATCTCAAGGATGCTTACTGCTCTGAGAAATGACCCAGATAAAAAGCAGCCTTGCATTATGGGCTTAGCCAGCAAGAATGTGCAGGGACATTCAGGGCCCAAGGTGGTTACCTCTCCCAACAAAATATTCTCATAACTGGGTAACAGGTTCTTCTGCAAGTCATGTAGTCCCCATTTCTTAGCTTTCAACAAATTGAAGAAGAATCTCATCAAGTTGTTTAATTGAGGATGACAAATACTTTTTTCACTGAGGCCATGAAATTTGAGAGTCACAGATCATTAACAATAATTTTGATAATAGAATACTATATAATTTCTGGCATAAAATTCAGATGTGGGCCAAAGAATTTGAGAAATTGCCATCATAAAATTCCTTCCATGCCCATCTTATTTATGTGAACAAGTGCTCTCAGTGGTCATATCTATAAATGGAAAAAAGAAGATAGTTGATGCCAAACCACCACCCGAACAATCAGTAATATCCATCCATGCATGGATGAGCTCATGCAAAAAATGTTAAAGCCCTATCAGTCTCATAAGAGCTGTTTCCATTAAGTGTTAATTTTTATATTTAGTAATATAAAAATATTTATGCAACATATTTATGCTATTTTGAGTAAATGTGTCCTAGACATAATTGTAATGATAATTCAATTAAAAATTGTAATACTTAGCCCTGTAGTCACAAGAAATTAAAACAATTTTTATTTTTAATTTTAATTAGAACATTTTTATCTTTAATTTTTATCTTTGTACATTCATTTGTGGTAGCAAAATCTGATAGGGCAATAAATAAACCTTTCAAACATAATGCACTCATTAGGATACAATTTTTTTATGCAAAATAAGATGGAGTAACGCAGGTTCCAGTGGGGGGAAAAGGGAACGTTACAAAATTCCAACTGTTTAGAAGAGCTTGCTTTCGTATTCCTTTAATGAAAGATGATGAGTGTCAAATTGCTATAGATTCGGTTTCATTAAATGCGTTTAGAAGGATAATATAATATTTAAACTTAAAATGACAATTTATATAATATAGCAAACATTTTCTTTCAAATAATTATAATTTAAAAACCCATACATAAAAATTTAAATGTGTTAGGGAATATGTCCTTTTCCAAAATTATGAGTGGTACACAGACAAAAGATAGGCTACATTTTTTTAAAATAATAATCTAAATGCAGAAAGCTGTGACAAAATATTAAAGAAGAAGAAGGAGGAGGAGGAGGAAGAGGAGGAGGAGGAGAAGGAGGAGAAGGCAGTGACACCTGCCATTAAAAAGTTTAGCATCTAAAACCCAGATTCGTGCACTGGTGGGATTCCTCAGCCTAGCCTGCGCCGTCTCACAATCCGGGACCCCTTGGGGGATTTAGTAGTGCATGAAGCGGTGGGCGGCCAGGGAGGAGCCCAAGCCTGGGCCGCTCCCGCTCATCCTGGCTCTGCTGTGCCTGCCACTGCCACCACTCGGTAGTGTGCTGCCACGGAGGCGGGAGAGGCTCATGCTGCCACAGTGGCACTCACCATCTGTGAGTCCAGCATCTGGCGCCCGTCAGTCAGCTGAGTGGCGCGCTCCCACTGTGGGAGCGCACTGACCACCAGGGAGCAGCTCCTGCATTGAGTGTCTGCCCCCTGGTGGTCAGTGTGCATCATAGCGACTGGTCAAATGGTCATTTGGTCATTTGGTCCCTTAGGCTTTTATATATAGAGATCTCTTCATAAGCTAAAGAGAGTAAATCACCTTAGTAGTTTCTTTTGAATTCTGAACCTGTTTCAAATGTTAATTTAAAAAAAAGAACAAGATTAACCAACTGGGGAACTTATATATATATATTAGAGGCCCAGTGCGCGGATTCGTGCACCGGTGGGGTCCCTTGGCATGGCCTGCAGGGATAGGGCCCAAATCGGCAGTCCAACACCGCCTGCTGCTTCTGCCTGCCACTCCCGCTTATCCTGGCCCCACTGTGCCTGCTGCAGGCTCGCGCCCAGTCAGCCCTGCTCAGGAGAGGTTTGTGCTGCCACAGTGGTGCTCACCAGCCACAAGCCCTACACCTCTGGCGCCAGTCGGTCAGCTAAGCAGTGATCCCTCTGTGGGAGCACATTGACTAACGGGGACCAGCTCCTGCATTGAACATCTGTGCCCTGGTGGTCAGTGTGCATCATAGCAACCGGTCAAATGGTCGTTCAGTCATTTGGTCACTTAGGCTTTTATATATATATAGATATGTATAGCCCATGGACACAGACAATAGTGTGGTGAAGGCCTGGGAGAGGCAGGCGAGGCGTGGAGGTGGTCAAAAGGGGAAAAAAGCAAAAAGAAAGGGGACATCTGTAATACTTTCAACAATAAAGATAAATTAAAAATAAATAAATAAAAAGAATAAGAAAAGGAGGAGAGGAAGAGAGAGAGAGAGAAAAGAAGAGGGAGAGAGAGAAGGATGGAGGGAGGGAGGGACAGGGGGAGGGAGGGAAGAAAGAAGGAAGAAAAAAAATCTTTTAAACACTACATCACTGTATTTGCAAACCAAGCTACTGGGACAACTTTTGTGTAGATTTAAGCACGCATTTAACCAAATGAATTTTCCATTGTTCCCACCTGTTTCCCAAATAGCTTCAACTGTTCTGCCTTTGACCTGCTTTGGCTCAATCCTACATGGAATCTGCGCTCTTAGAATACCCCTCTCCCGGGCTCCTCCACCACAGAGCTGGCCTTGGCAGCAGCTGGGAAAACCTCCAGGGAACAGCTGGTGCCCAAGGCCACACATTTCTGCCATCTCTGAGGGTCAAGAGCAGTCTCCTACAATAATGGTATTTAGTGGACACATTCATTAAAATAACACCTTACATTGACAGATAACTTTCACAGTCATTATCTCAGTTGGTCCCACTTGGTCTTCAGAACAAACCTGGCAGACTGTGAACATAATGAATCGGGAGCCAAAGCCCTGGGCCTGGCTTCTGACCCTTGCTCTGATGCTCATCCCAGGGATCACAGTGGATGGGGGCAAAACCCACCTTAACTCTCAGGACTCCATTTCCTCGCTCTGAAATGAGAAGACTAGAGTAGATGATCTCCCCTTAAAATTGACATTTTTGGACAAAGGCCTCAAGCAACCTTTCCCCCAGTTAACTCCATCCACTGCTGAATGAAATTCAAATTGGTCCGTTACCTTTATCACACCATTTACTGTTTACCCACTCAGAAATGACTAAAATAAACCCAAAGCATCTTGGGTTGTGTCATAGCAAATAAACTACTTCATTTAATCCACCCAACAAATCCTAAATTCAGGTATTATTACCTCTAGTTTCCATATGAGGTAATTGAGGTGAGAATCAGTGATTTCTGACAATCACACAGAAGGTAGCAAAGTTCTACCTTCTAGTTCTGCGGAAACCAAACCACCTTGGAAATGAAAAACACTACCTTCATGGCATCCAGCTTCACAATGATGACAACTGTCAACCGTTTGGTTGAAAAGCGTATAATCAACTGGGACACAGAATACTAATCTGACCTCTGATCCATGCAAGCCATAGGGCCATGAGTGCCTTTATGTCAATGTTTTAAGCACACTTTCAACATGCTAATTCCTTAAGGGTAGACGGAGATGGTGTCTAAATTAAAACCTTCACCTCCGAGTGCCTCTGCCCTGTGTGTGCCCTGTACTTCCTTGTTGATTTGTTTCCCCTCTGTTGGGTGGGTCTCTCCTTGACAACTGGGGGCCACATTTAGCCACGCAGCTGGCCACTGGCGTCTAAAGCCTGCGATATGTAGTTCTGGCAGCATCTCAAAGGATTTATTATTATCATCCCATGATTTCATTATTATTATCATCCGTGTGAAATTGGGTAGCTGAGCCCACTACAAAGCATTAAGCCCTAGTTTAACATGAAACAGTCTGTTTTCTGCATTCCCTCCACAGTTGAGGGACCCCCTGTCCCCCAGTTTCTGCTCACTGTTGGAGGGCTCTAAGAGGTGGCCTGCAGCCATGGATAAGTCAGCCTGAGTGCCCCCCCCCCCCACACACACACACACTACCCTATCCCAGTGTCTCCTTGTGGAGGAGCAGGCTCTCAAGGAGCTCTTTACCAAATTGAAGGTGATTACAATATGATCCAAAGAGCACCAAGCCAGGGGGCAGGAGATGCAGGTTCTGCGACCAAGGATAAGTGTCTTTTCTAACTTAGACCTTGGTTTCCTCATATAGTAAGTGAGGTGACCAAGTGAGATTATTTTAAAGATTAATCTCAAGATAATTTTGCTCAGACAAGCTCTAATGTACCCTTTTCCTGGCTTCTGGAGATTCCTACAGGGAAGAACACCTTGTAGGAAAGATCTCGGAGAAAGACCCTCCTACTCCTCACTTCCACTCTACTTCACCCAAAACCAACCTGGTTTACACAAGACCTTACAGAAAACAAACGCAGCTCTTTAGCAGGGAAATCAGAATTCCTCACCTAAATGTGCCAAGGTTGAAAAAAAAAGGAATTGATTAGGAGTCCTAAGACTTAGATGTCATCCCAGCTTTTTTTATAACTAGCCATGTAGCCCTCGGCAAGTACCCCCTGTACCTCTGATAGCTCATCTCCCTAATTCAAACATCAATACCTCTTTGACTTACCCTACCCCAAACAATCTTTGAGGATCATAAGAAAATGTGGCTTAAAAATGTCAGGTATAACTCTATATATAGATAAGTTATTAAATCAAGGTCACTTCCTTCCTTTGACCCTAGATAAATCTCAGAAAAACTGCAAGATTGATAAAACATTATAAAATGCTTATCTTCCTATCAGTAGGATAGCTGGTAGGTTTAAATTTTGTTGTCGAGTTTTAAAACATGTAATTTTAGAGAGAGAGAAAGGAAGAGGGATATAGAGGGATAGAGAAATAGAAACATTGATAAGAAAGAAACACAATGATTGCCTGCTTCCTGCAGGCTCCCTACTGGGGATGGAGCCCAAACCCCAGCCATGTGCCCTGACCAGGAGTCAAAATGGTAACATCTTGGTTCATGGGTTGATGCTTAACCCAAACTGGCTGAACTTGTTGTCAAGTTTTAGCAAATCTCCTTCCAGTTTGATTTAACAAACATTTATTAGGAGTGTGCCTTATATTGTTCTGGATTCAAAAGATACTAAAAGGAAGTATAAACTTGACCTCTAGGAGTTTACAGTCTTGTGAATAAAAAGAAACTGATTTAATTTTAAAATAGTATGATGACATGTTAAAGTGTATGTAGACATATAACAAATGCTCAATCCACCCAAATTGGGGTCTGAGCCTTCAGCAGAGGGGTAGACTGGTGTTGGCCCAAGTCTGGGGCAGGCTGCATGAAGGAGATAGAACTGGAGACAGAATGTGAATGACTGGAACTAGCAGTTTTCTACATTTATAACAGCAGACCATCAATAACGAATGCCAGAATTAAATAAGAAAAAGAATTTTAATATTGATGATTAGAGAGAAATGTCTTATTCCTCTATATTCAGAAGCATCAGATTTCAGACCATAATTTTTTAGGTGATAATTGTGAAAGAATATAAAATCATATTTATTTAGGATGTAGAAATCATAGCACTACATGGTTACATATAAATGTGTAGTCTCAAGGAACTCTTTTTAAAAACTGAGATCTCCTGCTATGAATATATTTTCTCAAAATGGATGCTTTGTGTCCAAAGCCTTCCCCAGGTGACCCCTTCACAAAACACTGAATCAGCCACAGGTTAATTAGTGCTTCCTGAACATGCTCTGCACACTCCTGCTTCTGCCCCTTCGATCAAGCCATTCTCCCCTCTGGGCAAGCCCTTCCCTCACCTCTCCAGGTGTGTGAGCCCTGCCTATCTTCAGGATCCAGCTGAAACCCAATGTCCTCCATGAAGCTTTTACTATCTGGTCCACCACTTATCAATCTGCTTCTGAATGCCAAAAGTGCTTATTTTCTGAACTATCAATTTTGCAATTTTTTGTTATATATTTTTCCCAGACTCAGGTTCTATCCCCAAAAGAACCTGTTTAAGTCTCTGAAGGCAGGGAACATAGTCACTTTTTATATTTCCAGTGCTTAATATGGCACACCACGATGTGGCAGGTCCTCACTGAATATACATTATTGAGCATCTATCTAGTCAAGTCCCAAACTAGCCATGTTTTCCATAACTCCACCACAACTACCCTCCCATTTGAAAAATGGCCAAAATATGTTAGAGATGAGCTAAAAGGGTTGTATCTTAGGTAATACATAGTGACATAACCTAAAAAAAAAAGTACCCTTGGAAAAAAATTAATGTTTTACTCTTTAAAATAATGCATGCATTATTACAGTATATTTCATAAACAGAAGCATTGATATAGATTTGCCTATTTGAAAAAGGATTTAGCAAAGGGCATTTCTCCTAGCAATGAGACAGCTGAAGAGGTGTAATTTAACAGCTTGCAGAGGCCCGTCACTGTGGTGATTGAGGTGGACAGAAGGCATAGACATGACCAAGGCCCTTAAAAGACACAAACAGGTGGGAGAGTGTGCTGGGGGTGGGCACCGGGCTGCAGAGTACAAAAAGGAGGAAGCTCGCCTTCGGAGACCAGAGACAAGAGAAGGCAGAGAGCAAGACTGCCCAAGGAATGGGAGGGGAGAAGGGAGAAAAGGAGATCTGAAGCAAGGTCACATCTAGACAGGACGCAGTAAGAAGTAAAGCTAGAACAAAGACAAGTGAGTGGCCAGGGCACAACTAGGGAGAAACGATGGACTCTCAGGACAGGGGATGCACATAAAGGAAAGACAGATGATTTCTCTGTGTGAACAGAAGGATAGCGATTAAAAAGGTAAGAATGACAGGAAAGGGAGGAAAAGGGAATACGTAAGGGGACAAAGTAAGTGCACATGTACTAGTTCAATGCTTAGCAAATCACCAGGCAGTTAGGCTGAGCTGGAAAAAGAGCCACAGCCATACCTGAGAGGGAACCATCAGAAAGAGGAGGCAGGCAATTTAAGTAACTAGCTACTGAGGCAAAAATGAAAAGAAAAGAAAAAAAGAAAGAAACGAAGAAGATGGAAAAGGTGAGAAGCAGGAGAGGGAAAACCCTAAGGAGACACTGGCCCAGAAACCTTTTTAACTTTCTGTAAAAATCTTCAAGGCCCCAAACTAGGCCAAGATTCTGACTGACATTTCTGAGCTCACCAGCTGCTGTTTCCTTGAGAGAATTCTGACAGGAAGGCATAGAAACGCAAGCCAACACTGGCAGCTCTGGAAAAAATAATCATACTAACACTCCGTGCTCTAAACACCTCAATGGAACTCATGCCTCCCATGGAAGAAAGTGCTCAGAGGAGGAAGGACTTGCCCACAACTTTCCCCAGGTAAGCACTGAGCTGCTCCCCCGTGCTGCTTTCCCCTCTAACTGTCCTCTGGCCCTTCCTGCCTTGCCCATCTGTCTGCCTTTCTTTGTGCATTTTTGAGGAAGCCCTGCGGGGGATCTGCTTCTGTCATCTGAAGCCAGCACTGCGGTATCTGTAGGAGCAGGTGAAGCACCACATCCTGTGTTCTGTGTCTCACACAGGTCGGGAAGACCGCTAGTATCCAGAGCCAGGAGGCACAGCTAGGGGAGGGGAAATAAATGGGAGAAATCACCCCTGTCCACATTATCAGTGCATGGGAATGACTTGTGGGCTAGTATTGACAATGGACTTGTTTCTGTGTGCTGGGACTTGGAGCAAAGACAGAGGGGAAGGGTGGGTGTGGAAGACAGAGGGACAATAAAAGGCAGCTCCAAAGATGGGGCTCTTGCATGGTCACCTAGGTAGGGGCTGGTCAGTTACCTAAAGAAGAGCTAGGGTTGGAGGAGTGATGGATGAGAATTTGACAGCATATGGCCTTGAACTTGGGACTTGTCCTTCTAGTGCTTTGGTTAGATATTTTGAATGCATGTTGAAATTTTCTTCAGAGCAACTCAAAGGAATTGATTTTGAATATGAAATTTATCTCAAATATACAATCATTGAATGGGAGTGGTTCCTTCAGATAACCCCACAGACTTCCCCACTAAGACAATGTGAAGTGTTACACCTTTTTAAAAAAAAAAAAAAAAAAAAAAAAAAAAGCAAAAAACTAAGAAACTAAGTTCCCCTGCAATGTATTTCTTTGGAAAACTAGGACAAGAACCAGATTCTCTGACTTGTTCTCTGGACCTTAAGCAATTCTTAATTCTCACTCAATGTACTAGGTTCAGAAAAAAGAAAAAAAAAGTAATTTTGGAGCTAAAGAGCTTTATCATTATTCCATATTTTTATGTTATCTTACATTACATTATCAATATGATCCCTCTGCCAATATAACATGAGGTGGTGTGAGTCAGTGCACCCTCTGCTGGCCTATCTTCTCAAGAAAAACAATCACCTCATTTTATATCCACTTTTCACCAAACCCCACCGAAGGCTTATTGCTAAGAATTGGAACCCAAGGGGGGTGATTCCCTGTAGTGTAAACCCCTCAAGCTGAAGACTCTTACAAATCCCACAGACAGGGTTCCCCCTCTCTGCACCCTCATATGTGAAAGCTCCTACAACCACACCCTTGAGGGGAGCCACCTTCCTGGCTTCTGTTTGGCTTTACTCCACTTCCTCACCTCATGATTAGGAAGCTCAGAGTGTGAGGGCCAGTTTCTTGCCCTTGAACTACTGAGTGTCAGAAACACTGAGCTCGCGCAGTGGTTCTCAAAGTGTAGTCCCCCAGATAAGCAGCATTAGAACCACCTGGGAATTTGTTAGAAACGGGGGTGCGGCCTGGCAATCTGTGTTTTAGCAAGCCCGCCAGGAGACTCTGATACACTGAATTAGAAAATTAAGATTTTTTTTTTAAAGGGCTCTTTCCTGAACCCACAGAGCTCAGATCTCCTTACAGGTGTGACTGGTCTTCTGCAACTTCTAAAGGAGACCTTTCCCCAAACCACAGCCTCTCAGGGCCTTGTGTCCTTTACTGTATAAAAAGAATATTTATATGCTAGCTACTTGTTACAGCACTGAGAACTGTCCTGCACACAGCAGGTGCTCTAAGCGTGCTGATGGTAGTAGTGGCAGCTTTATCTACTGCACCCTTACTATGTAAAAGCTCTTCACAAGAGCAATAGGCGGTGTGGGAAATCAAAAATGAAGCTGTCAGGACCCCAGCCCTTGTGAGAGGAGATGCATGCATTACGGGCACACAAGGAATCAAGCAGCCAGGTGAGATGTGACTGTGCCTGTGTACAGGTACAAACAACAGGAGCTAAGAAGAGGAAGAGCTACAAGTGGGAGAAAACTTGGTGGAGAAAGTGTCTTTTGAACTGATCCTTAAAGAGAATAATTGTAACCAATGAAGATGGGCAAAAGGAAAAGAGCATTCCAGGTGGAAGATGAGCTCAGGGAACATTGCAAAGATAAGGCATTAGCAGTCAGGGGTGGACAAGAGTGCCTGCTCCCCTTTCTGTTACTAATACGTGAACTGTTCATGTGTGGAGAGGGATCACCCATTTGTCACCATGATTGCTGAAATTCCTCTTTTAACCCAAATTAATAATTTTTCTTAGACTGTTGTAAAATGGGTCTTTTCCAGTACCGATTTCATTAATTGAGCATTCAGATTTCTCTGTCTTGCTTATTACTAGAGCAATGTTTTTCGAAGTCCTCTGCTCACTGGTAATGGAATACATGGAGATTGGTTGCACAAATGCAGATTCCTGGGCCATGGTCCAAGTGGCTATTTCAGCATCTTTGAGAGCAAGTCAGAAAAATCTTCATTTTAACAAGTTCCCTTCTGATTCTAATATTCACTCAAGCTTGAGAGCAACTCTCCTAGAGCTGTTGTTTCCCCCAAATTTGCTGAGCATAGATAGAAATCACCTGGGAGTGCTTGTTAAAAGTATGGATACCTGGCCAATCCCACAGAGATTTCAGTTCCATGGCCCTGGAGTGGGGTGTATGGGAGAGGAGTTTTAATAAGTGCCTTTGTGGCACTAAGGATCAGGCAAGTTTGGGAAATTGAGTGTATTAAAGTGAATTGGGTTAGAGAAATGCTTCAGGTCATAGGTCAGCCATACTAGCTGTGTGAGTTGGGTGAGTTTCTTAACCACTCTAGTTCTCCAGATTAGTTAACCTGCTGGAGATGGTTTCATCCATAATAAAATGTACTTCACAGAATTGTTGGAAGTGTAAATAAGTAAATGGCTTAATACAATGTTGGCTCCACCTCCTTGCCCCTTCCTCCCTTGAAGTCCCAGCTCCAGCTCTCCAGCTCTGATGAGGGGCAGGCAAGAACATCAGGGATGACAAAATGCCACTGATACTCCCCTCTTCTGAGCAAGGCGGCAGGATGCTGCAGGGGGAGAAGATGGGCTCTTGGCTGCTCCTGGGGAGTTAAAATGGGACTCATGCCTATGATTGAATCAACATTCAGAACTGGCCAGTCCTCTAAAAATAGCAAGATGTTCTGGCTGAGCCTTAGGAAAAATAAGGTCCTATCCCGGCATACTACCCCAAGCTTGCCTTAAAAGGAGGGGCCATTGCTTTATTTCCTATCTCCTCAGCCAGACACAGGTAAGCCCCACATAATCTGGCTTGTATCTGGTGAGCCCCAGAAGAGCCTGTTTCAGAGAACACCAGCAGAGATAATAGTGCATAAGGTTACAAATGCTCAGATTTGGGGGTGGATAACTCTGTGTAGACCACTCCCCCTGTAGACACTAGTAGGGCCCTAATCCCCATAAAAGTATGCAATTCTGATTACATTTTAAGAAACTATTATCTATTGTTTTAAACTTCCAAGCCTGACTGTGGGTCAGGAAAGGGACTAGGAGACCTAAGTTGCCTATGATAGAAATTCAGAGAGCAAGATTCAGGTGATTTTCTGCAGAAAGCTCTGATTTCCTCTTCTTACCCAGCAAATGGCTGGCTGAGTAAGATCAGGTCTGAGTAAGATCAGGTCATCAGAAGCAAAGTCCAGTGGTCAAGAAAGAGAAAGTCTGAGTATCTCACCATATGTATCTTTTTATAAAGGCCCTGAAAATGAGACTGGGCCCCCAGATATTCAGAACTTTTAATGATTCTTATCAGAAAGGATACTGATGGATCCCTTTCCTTAAAAAATCCTTTGCAAGCATACTAAACTAGTAAAAACAGTTTTATTAAAATGTGAAAAGTATTTTTTATACAATCTAAGCTTTTCCACGTATTTTAGAACCACCCCTTGTATAACAATTGTCATGTGAATGAAACTGTAGATCAAATATAAGGACTTCCATGCAATGAATAGTTTCAGTTGCTCTATTAATATTAATTAATATTCAATATACATTAAACAATAGTAATAATAGTAACAGAGACCATTTATTAGAATTCTAATACTGTGTTCACAGCACCTTCCATAAATCTATGTCTTTAAAGCCTCCTGTTGAATAAACATTATTCTCACTTTATAGGTGGGGAAACTGAGGCTCAGGGAGGTTAAGTAGTCAGCTCAAGGTCACAAAGCCAGAACGCACAGATGCCCAAGCCAAGCTCTTCCTCCCTACACCCCTCTGCTGCCAATAACCTTGAAGATGGTATTGTTAGCCTATAATTCAGACTTCTCCCTCTCTTAACCATCCTTGATTTTTCCCTAATTAAAGAGGACCACTAATGGATAATCACATTCTCATCTCTCTGTGATATTGTGTCTGAGTCATTTATGTTCAAATCCTGCCCTGCTCAGTGAAAGAAATAGGAAAAGAATGGTGCTGGTTGTTTATGCATGTGATGGTACCTTTACTGTTACTTACTTCTGACTGCTTTAAAATGGTCCTTGCTTCACAGGAATAAGGGAAAAGACAATTTATTAATTAAGACTTTTGAAAAATTATCTGACTACAGGACAAAGAAAGGGAAAAATAAATCTTGTTTTCAATAACGTGTTGAATGACATTTTGTATTGCCATCGGCCTGTTCTAAGAAACTCATGGTCCTCGCATGAGTGTTAACTCATTAATCTTCAACTAACCCTGTGGTAGGCAGTGTGGTTACACAACCACCACAGGAATGAGGAAAAGAAAGGTGGTGATCTTGCCAATACCACACAGCACAGAAGTGGCCAGGTGACACCTCATACCTTCCCACTCTTCCTATTAACACCACCTGCCCAATTCAGAAGATTTAGGCAGGTAATAAACTAAATAAATAATCTGGAAAAAACGTACATCCAATGGCGGTATGAATGCCCTTGGCCTTGTGCAAAACTCAGAAGAACATGCCTTTATATTCCCCCTTCTAGAGTTTTCCCTTTCATTTATGCCTGGTCTGAAATATTTGATGTCACTGTAGTTGTTTCTTTAGTATTTTTTTTTCGGCCTACCTCTCACTCCATTTTCTAATCTGCTCCCTGTATTTCCTTTCTGGCATCTTGAGTTAGATGACCAGAGAAAGTAGGAGACTCAAAAGCAATCAAGCTATTAGTTATTAAAAGTTTTTCTTTCTTCCTTCCTTCCTTTTCTTTCTTTCTTTCTTTCTTTCTTTCTTTCTTTCTTTCTTTCTCTCCTTCCTTCCTTCCTTCCCCCCCTCTCTCCCTCCTCTCTTCTTCCTTCCTTCCTTCCTTCACTTTTCTTTTTTTTCTCTTCTTTCTCTTCTCTTCTCTTCTCTTCTCTTCTCTTCTCTTCTCTTCTCTTCTCTTCTCTTCTCTTCTCCTCTCTTCTTTCCTTTTGCTTGTCTTCCCCACAGATTTTAAAGAAAACTTTTAAGTGACCTTTTGAAGCAAACTTTTAAGTGACCTTTGACCATATGAGGTCGGATCTGACAGAAAGACAAAAACATTCACACCCAAATGATGGGTGCAGTCTCCTGGAATGGTTCGCACTGTCTTGGTTATCTTGTAGCACTTTTGTTGTTGTTGTTGTTTCTTTTGTATTCTTACATGAATTGATCACTTTCTGGAAGCTGGCACTTTCTAGCTCCCTGGACCAAATAATTTGGGGGAGTGGGTGTCTCTCTTGTCTAAGCAAACCCTCATTTCTGAAACCCACATGCCAAACACTATGGAGATCTTGTTCTGACAGATTTAACCAGCTAACCTTTACTCAGCTCAGAAGTCCCCCGGTTCATTGGAAGAGATAAGACATTCTCATCTTCTCAGAGGCTCGGTCACATCTTCTCCTTGGCACACTGCCTCCCTCCCCATCAGCCTTCACTTTTGATAGATCACAGCCCCCAGATGTGGGGGAGGAAAAGCAGCCCCACATCCTCACTGATCCGAATTGGGAGGACTGTGTTTTCACAGAAGCTTATTTAGCCATTGGATTGGATTAAATGAGCTACTAGATGATTCCCAAAGTCAGATTTGACTGGAGTGCCAAGAACATTTCCCTATTTTCCTGAGAAAAGGTGTGGTGTCTAAGCCATCACCACCTAGAACACCCCTAGGGCACAACTGCAGAGGAATAAATGTCAGAATAAATCCCACAGTGTTCTCTTCCCTTCCTTCCTTCTCAACTCTTACACTCTACACCTTTCGCTAAGGGTTGATCCAAGTCCACCCCTCCAACCTGATTAGTTTTGTGTGTGTTTTTTAAGAATTACTATGTACATATATGTAAGTAAACCTGTTCATTTCTAGGACCTCATCTGTAAAACCAGGTGAAAATAATAGCTGCTTCACAGAGTAGTGGATGTAAGTAGCTTGAATATGCAAAGCACCGAAAGTGATCCCTGTCATAGAGAGTAAGCTTGAAAATTTTTCACTCTTCTTTTTATTACTTTTATCGTTAGATTTCATTAAGCCCTTATCAGTGCTGTGAGCCTCAAACCTTCTTTGGGGTGTAGTTCTTCTGTTGTCATACTCAATGTTTTCTGGTAGTGAATTAAAGGTCATGAAGCTGAAATCCCACTGCCCTTTAACCAGGGTGGCCTGTCCAGACCCCAGTGGCCCAACAGCTGCCAGCGTCCCTCACTCTTCCGTGGCTCTGGCTTCACAGCTTGCGGGGCAGGTGATGGGCTGGGGGAGCAGAAGCAAAACAGCAAAATCCTTCCCACAATGAACAATCGCGCTTGGAATGCTGCCCCGGCAGCTGCAGGCTTCACCACGTGCACAGCAGACACACATTAGGGAACCCAGGAGGCTTGGCTCTGTTTCTAAGCGGGATTTGTTCCCCATGCATATGCAGAATATCTGTCTGTTGAATTTCCTCTCTTTTTAAAAAATTTTCCCTTCATGGGAATTCAAACATTAAAATCCTACTGAAATGTGTAAAGCAGCAGCTATTAAATTAATGAATAGTGATAACAAAGATTATAACTGCACCAAAATAAGCTGGTGAAACTTGGGTGCTGTTTATTTCTGAACAAACAGCAGGGGAGAAATAGGGTCCCAAAAAGCACTGCCATTCCTCTAAGATGGTTTGGGGGGTAGGGGGGATGGGGTCCTCGTGGTCCTGCCCTCTAAGCGCTTCCCAGCTAGAGGAGGCGAGAGGTGAGAGTGGCCCACAGCTGAGATGCCGGCCGCATCTGGAAGGTGGACAAAGCCTGGGCCAAAACTGCTTCCCGAGGCCACATGCTTCTTTATATCCCCATACGATTACTTTGCTATGGAATGTAAGGAAGTGTGTGGTTTCGGCGAGAGCCTCTTCGCTGGTCCCATGGTCCTAACCAGAGAACAGGTTTGATCCTCCTCCTCACCAGGGCATTGTGGCACAGGCGTCTCCCTCACCAGTGGAGAGAGAGCCTCTGGATCTGTCGGGCTGCTCTCCCACGGGCCCTTCTCTCGCTAGAGGTCCCATCACTCAGCCCCAGAACCCCACACGCAGCTGTGGTCCCAGCCTCACACCTCAGGCCTCCTGGGCAGGGAGAGGCCATATCATCTAAAGGTGTTTCACAGAATCAGCCTGGCCCTCCAAGCTCCTTCCTCCAGTCATTTTGCTCCTGAAAGGAGATGTTTCCAATAATAACCAAACTGAACTGTGATTCTTTTAGATCTGTCCCTTTCCTTTATAATCATCTGTGGCCATGGCAGTTTGCACATTTCATAGGGCTCTCACTGCAGTTAGAAAGGCAGGGACTTTGAGCCCAGGAGGCCACAGCCTCTAGTCATAGAGTCAGGCCCCTGACCCTGCTCTGCTCTCTTTTTCACTTGGCCCTGTGACCAAGCAGAACCTTGGAATGAGACTGTTAGGGGGAAAGTTTGAGGTGCTAAGATGGTGATTCACTCATCTCATTGGCTAAGCCCCTCTCCCCCCTCCTCCCTGATCCCCTGTGTTCCCAGCCCCAACCTTAAAGGGCTGAGCCCACACCAAGAAGGAGGTGGAGATGGACTTAGGGAGAGAAGCTCTGAGCAGAAGAAACTGCAGTCACCCACGGCTCAGGCCATCCCTTGCCCCAGCGTTTTGGAATGAGGGAGGAGGCTGCAGGGGTCTCCCTCCCTCATTAACCCCAGCTCCAGGCTGGCTGCACACAGTCCACAGCTTGGCTTCCTTGCTGCAGTGTGAGTGTGTGAGAGAAGGGCCCACACTAGATGTATACTTGGAGTTCTTAAGCAGAACCATGAAAGGAGACACCAGGTGTGATCCAAAGTGTACAGGAGGAGGCTATCAAAGAGAACTGAGACACAGCAAAAAGAGGACATGGGATGAGGAGGAAAGGGAAGGACAAAGGGAGGAGGAACATATATATATTTATATAGAGAGCAGACAGCAGATACATGCACAGTGGCCGGAGATGAAGGGTGCCTTTCCCTCAGAGGTGAAGGCATTCAGAGTACAATGGGCCAAACCCCTCACCAGGCTGCAGCAACATAGGTGACAGCACCCACCTACCTCATCCAGACACCTGCAGCTGCCTACTGACCTTCAAGGACATGCTAACCTGTACTCTTTGGGGAATGAGGAGAACTTGAAAGAATGTGGGAGAATTACTAGAGATGGAGCAGTTATAAGACTGAACACAGAAACTGGGAGCTTTACATCAGTGGTTCTTAAATGGAGGTGATTTTGCCCCCAGGGCACATATGGCTAAGTCTGGGGACATTCCTAGTTATGACAGCCAGGGGGGTACTACTGGCATCTAATGGGTACAGATCACAGATGCTGCTGCACATCCTACAATGTACCAGGACAGCTATCCACAGCCAAGACTCCACTGACCCCAAGGTCAATACGCCAAGGTTGAGAAACCCTGCTTTAGAGGGCTGTGCTTTGAATGAATAAGGTTTTTGACATCAGCATATTGTGACTTATTATCTTCCGAAGAAAATTACTGTCTTTGCTTTATGAACATTCATGCCTGGAAACCAGGCAGCTGCCTCAAAATTCTGCTTCTTTCCGATGACAACCCTTCCCTTTTCTAAATCATAACTGCTCTAAAGATAGTTTTCCCTTTGTTACCCTAGAGGTTGATCGCATGTTATCTGCTCAGAAATCGGGGGTGTACTGTGTGAGCAGGGCAGGAAGTGAGTAAAGAAGAAGAAAGAGATGATGAAGAGAAATGTCCTGATTGAAGAAATTAAGAGGCATGACGTTCTGACTGACGAGCTGGACCCACACACTCTTTCCATCCTGATTTCAGACTGGGTGGTTGACCTGCACCCCATGGCTGCCTACTCCCTTGTTCCCCAGGAGGACCTGAGGAAGGATGGCTGGGCTAGGGCAAGGTTAGCCACAGGAAGAGCTGGACTGCCATCTTAAGATCCCCCCTGTCATTGGTAGGAGAAGGAGGGTGAAGGTAAGATACCTGGTGCTGAGCCAGCAGGATGCATGCCAAGAAAGAGAAGACTCGGCATGAGAAAGAAGCCTCAACATCACCCTGCCTGGACATCCTAGAACCAAGCCACAGTGGGCGGGGCCCGTGCTTTCCCACCACCACCATCCCAATGTGCTTCCACCTAACTTTTGTTTCTATGGTGCCTTGTTGGGTTCTTTGATTTCTGGAATATCTTATTTATTCCAGATAGAGCTCCCAAGCTGGGGTCCATCTGGCAGATGTCCACCTGGTTGACTAAACCAGTTCTGCTTTGCCTGAAGTGGTTTCCAACTTCACAGGTGACATGAACATACCTGCGCTGATGGAAGGAATATATATGAATGACAGGTTGGCGTTGAGAGTGAAACTCTTGGCCTCAAAAACAGTCAGAATTGTTTCTAGGACTCCCCGACCCCTGAGGATGTCCATTGTGCCCACTGGGGACTTAGTGTTGGCGACCTTTCTTTTGTTTTCACTAAGCCTTACAACAGATAGGCAAGGCAGCTACCCTCCCCAACTACGCAGACATAAAACTGAGGTTTAAAGATGTTACGTAACTTCCTAAGAGCAAAAGAGCCAGGAAGCAAGTGGTATTTGAACCCAGTAAGTGTGACACCAAGACCACAGGCTTTCTACTCAATTACACTTCTCTTCATCATGGAGAAAAAATAAAAGGGCAGGTAACACCTACCCCGAGGGCAGTTCTGGCATCATTTAAACTATCCTTTCTTCCTTCCTCTTTCCCCACCGGTTCAAATACATCATGAAGATAACCAGGCTGCCTTACTAGAGTCTCCTGCTTAATCACCTCCCTACCTCCTTGATCACACTCAGAAATAGGAAGACACCGGTAGGTACCTCTCTAGTCCAGTGGTTCTCAAACTTCAGCTGTATCAGAATCACTTGAAGAGCAGGTTATAACATAATTGTCTGGCTCCATCCCCAGATGTTGCTTTCTTTTGCAAGGTCACCCTGTAAGTTCTTTCACACTGGAATCCAGATTTCTCCTTTAAAATCTACAAGAATCAAAGTTTTCCATGTCACACATTTGTCAAACCAAACAACTTCAACATCTATCGCCGAGAAAATTACTAAGTAAAATGTAGTGCGTTCACATAGTAGAAAACTATAAAACAATAAAAATGAATAAACTGCAGCTGCCAATCACTGTAGGGGAAGCTTACAAATAACTTATTATATTAAAAAATGAGCAAGATGTTATTTAGGAATATATGCATAAATGGTAAAAAATATATTTTTAAAAGGAACTCAGAATAATAGCTACCTCTGAGGAGAAATTAAAGAACTAAATTGGGAAAAGCATTCTAGAAGCCTCATAATATTGGTAAGGTTCTCTTTCTAAGTAGATAATTGTCTATGGATATTGGTTTTATCATTATGTGTCACAACTTATATATGTATTACATATATTCTTCTATATATGTATCCCATTTAAATAAAAAAACATAATTTTAATTTATTGTAAGAATTAAAATGTAAGATATTCAAAGAATATAAACCAAAATGTTAAATTTATTTTGGAAGATGGGAGGAGAGAGAATAATGAGAAACTTGCGTTTTCCACATTCTACAATTTTCTATATCTTTTTAGTTCTTCACAATGTTTATATTTGAAAAAAGAATAAGGATCAAAGAAAGGAAATAAAACGAAGTTATACAGTTCAAAATAAAAATTACGTATGGTTTTAACAAATCCCGTGATAGGATTTTCTGGGCAAGGCATCCACTGAGATCTGATTCATGCTAATGCTGGTTCTCTCTGTGTTGCAGGCTTGGACCAATGATGCTTGAGATATACCAAGGAATCCTCACACTAGAGGTTGCCTGCAGCCACTCCAAATGGAGCTGCCTCCTGCTCTGGCTGGTCAAACGGAACCAAGTCCGTCTTCCTGAGAGGTTTGGTCCCCTTCAACCAGCTACAGCAGGGCTGGCTATCCCCAGTCCTTGGAGGAATGGAAGAGATCTGCCTGTGGCTGAAATTACATACTAACGCTTCCCTTAAGAAAACGACTCTGATTTTATCATATACTCTTATGTTCCCAGGAAGGGAGAAAAAAGGAGTCCTGGGTTCAAAAGTCAGCAATATTTTCACACTTGACACACAGAGTTCTGTGGCTTTACACCCACAACTAGACCCACTCTCATGCTCCTGACACACACAGTCAGTAAAGATTTTGAGGAGGGAATTTTTGCCAGCTCTGGTCCAGCCAGGGTAAGAGCGTGAGACCTCAGAGATAGGACTTATGCTCACAAGGGGCTAACAGTCTATCTACGTTAAGAAATTGGATGTATGAATACAGCACGATTAAATGGAATTGCAAGTCAGAGCATGGCTAGTTCCAAACATAATACTTTTTACATAGCATACCATATATGCCTGGCACATTGTGTACCACCAAGGCTTTATTGACCCTTTCAGTCCAAGATATCTATTTACTAAACAATATACATGGGACTCAGTTTCCTGGTCTGTAGAATGGTGATAACAACCATAGCACCTATCACATATGATTTTGTGTGGAATGAAATGAGAATACATGTAAAGGAGTTAAAAAGCTCTCTATAATTCTTACAGAATTTAAGGGGGAATCCTGACCTGTCCTTCCAATTTCTCTTTCAAAATGGTGTATCTTTGAAAATGCACCAAGGAGTATGCCCAAAACTTAGCTAGTGCTCAATAACACTTGTTTGAATTCCAGAGGTACATGTGTTCACATGCTGGACTCTGACATAATGTGGTCTCATGATGCCCAGAGTCCACCAAGCCTGTGGAGGGTGTGGTGCTCATCTGCACATGCCTTGGAGTCAGGAAGACCTGGGTTTGAATCCTGCCCTTCTCATTTATTAGCTCTGATATGTCTTCTCCGACCCTCAGTTCACATTGTATAAACTTCAATTTCCTCTTCTGTAAAATAACAACAAGGATACTTAAAGTTGATTTAGGAACTTAAAAAGATAATGCGTATAAAGAGCTAACTATATAATAACTCAATAAATGATAGCTATTGTTTTTCTATTGTATGTGGCCACAACTCAAGGTCAACTTTGTGTCCACAGACACCAGAAAAGTGAAAGACCAAATTTAAAAAAAAAAAAAAAACTAAAAATAAATAAAACCTCATTATAGGGTATTTTTATGCTCCAACTACTAATTCTACTATCAAGCAGCATGCATTCATACTTGTATGTGTTACTAGTATGTAATAAATTTTACTAAAAATAAATGTTTCAGTATTATCTTAAAAGAAATATTCTGCCAAGAAAGCCTTCATTTGTGAGCGCTGCTGAAATGCTAGTCTTTAACCACATGTCCTCCTGAGCACGTGAAGGTCCACAGAGTGTGAAACCCAAAGGTGTGGAGCTTAGACACAGGCACTGGAGCCTGACTGTGTGGGATCCCAGATCCCCAGACTCCAACCAGCTGTGCCATTTGGGCAACTTGCTTGACCTCTTTGGGCCTGAGTTTCCTCATATGTAGAATGAGGATATTAACAGTATCTACCACACAGGTCTTTCATGAGAATGAAATGAAAATACATGTAAAGGTCTAAAACTAGGGCTGGGTACATAATAAGCTTGTAAGACTTTTTATCTTTGACAATGGATCTGAGATGTTCTGGAAACTAAATTGGTGTTCAATAAAACCTATTTAATAAATGATGACCTTCTCTGTATTTTTATTCTAAACACAAACTATGGGATCAAATACTTCAGCCTATTCCTTAAATACAGCACACCGGTGCAAACCGGCAGTCAGGGGCAGGGTGCTGTGAGGGGAAGGGGGCTGGCCAGCTTCTCTGCCTCCCAGTTCCACAGTGTGACGAAGCTTCCCTGAGAGCTGGACATGTGCCTCTGGAGTAGAGGCAGGGGTATCCTGAGGCACACCAACAGAGCTCCCAGGCAGGCACTAGGCTAAGTGAAAACCATTATGATGGTGTGGATGAAAAAGTAGCCATATACTAAACCTGACAAGTTCAGGGAGGCCTACATGGTGGCCTTACAAACTCAGAGACCTAAAGTAACCACATAGGATGGTCTGAAATTAAAACTTTCTAACAAGAGCGGTTCATGGCAGGTAGTCACGTCCTAGGCCGCTATTTTTTCCCTAACAAAGGTCAATCTTTACCGTAACTGAGCCATCTGTTGTCTTTTTCACCTAAAATAACATACCTGATAATGTAATCTTTGGAATGTCAGAGTAATCTCCTTCTCCAGACCCCTCAGGGCACAACCTCCACATAAGAACAGGAGACCAGGACTCCCTCATTGTTCTTTTGTTCCCCCAATACCTTCTCTAAGTGCTTGCTGTAAATGTTCATTGTGGACATCCTGTACCCACCAGTGTAAATTAAGTATCTCCCCATTTTACTCTTTATCCAATCTCCCTAATCTATCACCAATGAATTTTATGTAAGTAACCCCCTTATATCTTTCTCTTTGATTCTGATGTATAAGTGGTAGAGGTACTGTTTTCTCAATCCATTGAGATTTTGCTTTATAGCAATTATCAATTTGGCTCAAATAAACTGACAAAAATTTTTACAGGTTTGGACGTTTCTTATATTGACAATGGTCAAAAAATACATGTACTTTACAAGGAGGGCCATTTTCCATCTGGGAGAGCAGAGGTCATGTAGGTGAAGATTAGATGAACAGTGGCAGGTACACACTAGGGGACTAGAGAAAAGGTCACTTTCACATTTGGGATTTTATGGCTAAAACACCTGATGAAACAGGTTATTAGACCATATAAGTCTAAGATTAAATAATGTTAAGAAAAAGGCAGCCCACACACAGCTTGACTTGACAGATACCAGCCACTCCCACATAACTGGGTGGTTTTGGAAGCAACTCCATATCTGTGACAGATCCCAGGACTTGCGTAAACATTACCCTCCAAATTCCCCCACCCTTGCCCTTGACCACCCCATCTTTGAGGGCCACAGGATGCAAGTAGTTCTAGCCACAGCCTGCATCCAAATTTGAGATACCGTACTGGTCCCTCATACTCAAGTTTCCATATGATTTGCATAAAACCATGTCAATGTAAGAACCATTCAAACCTATAGAGAATTTGTGTGAGTTTATTTGAGCCAAACTGATGACAATTGCCAGGAAGCGGAATCTCAACAGATTGAGAAAATGCTCCAGAGAACGGCAGTTTTGCAGCTTATTTTACACATTACAATCAAAGGAGGAGGTGTAAGGGGGTTACATGAAATCCACTGGCGATAGATTAGGGAGGCGGGAGAAGGCAAAGCGGGAAATCTCTGGGATTGGATAAAAAATAAAACAAATAGACATGCACTTATTTTACAGAGGTTGTTATAAGATAGTTAACAGTCAACAATTAACATGATAACAATGAGGGGGTTTGTGGTCTCTGCTTTGGTGTGGGGGTTGTGCCCTGGCTCAGGGGCATGCAGGGTGGGGGGCGGGGGGGGGGGGGAGGAAATTACCCTGAAATTCCTAAGGTATGGTATCCTAAATGCAAAAAGGCAATAGACAGGCTCATTTCAGGTAAAGATTGACCTTGGTAAAAAAAAACAGTTCCAGAGACAGAGAAACATCGATCAGACCATCAAACCTCAGAGGGAAGGTAGGGGAGGATGGGGGTAAAGGGGAGAGATCAACCAAAGGACTTGTATGCATGCATATGGGCCTAACCAATGAACACAGACAACAGGGGGGTGAGGGCATGAGTGGGGGGGTGGGGGGGTAATGGGGGAATAAGGACACATATGTATTAATCAATAAAGAAATTTAAAAAAAAAAAAAAAAGATACTGACCAGCCTAGGACATGACTACCCACCATGTCTCCCTTTTACCTAGAAAGTTTTAATTTGAGACCATCCTATGTGGTTACTTTTGGTCTCAGAGTCTGTAAGGCCATCATACAGGCCTCCCCTGAGCTTGTCAGGGTTAGTATGTGGCCCCTTTTTCATCCACAACCAGAAGAGGAGCAGATGCACCCCTGCTCCCACTAGCCACTTACCATGTTTTCTAGTAAGTTTAAAGGGTCCTGATATCTTTGTCCAAAAGTCCCACAAGACCCAAGTCTGCATTTTAGTAAGGAGTCAAGTTCAGTCAGAGACTTCTCTTGCTCATCCTGCCACAGTCCCTTTTCAGGGCAGAAATCTAGGTTATGCCACCCAGTGGGGCATGTGGTTTTGCTGTTGCTGCTGCGTCCCCTCATGTGTGTTCTTGTATAATCATCATTCCTGTGCCAGGAAGAGGCAGCACATGATGTCACAATGGTCAAAACTGACAACTCTGGGTCACCTTCAAAATGGATCCCACCCCCACATCGGGAAACACTATCAGTGAGAGGGAGAACATGATAACACAAAAGTGTTGATGGGGTTCTTCCCGGAGGCATTAATGGAAAATAGTGCTGGGCTATCTGTTTTGCAGGAATTCAGAAAAAATAAAAGAAAAGAAAATTCCATTAGACAAATTAACCATTGAGTATGTATACTAGAGGCCTGATGCACGGAATTCATGCAAGGAGCTCGGCCCTCGCAGCCCCTGCTTTGTCTGTAAGGTCATCCGGAAGGACATCTAGAAGGCCGTTTGGCTGTCCGGTCTAATTAGCATATTACACTTTTATTATTATAGATGATAATTCCAGTGCTGGCAGGACCGTTGGAAAACAGGCAGCTCACACACTGCTCCAGGGAGTGACTATCGATATATATTCTCTGGAGCACAATTTATCAACACATATTCATTGAGGATGCTCTTATTTTCTCTGCCCTGAATCCTCCCTTTCTCTGTTAACAGCTTGGTCCCCTTTCCTGGGGCATTCTTCTTAAAATTCTTTCTCCAATTGAAATTCTTATTCCACTTAAAATTCTTCCTCCACTCTATTCACCAGGTTTGTATAAGAATCTTTCACGACCACACGGCACTAGAGGATCTAAGCAATCCTAGTGAGCCCTTTGGTGGTCTATAAAACTCAGGGATTTATCTCCTTGGAGAGCTAAAATGGGAAGTTGTAAAACTCTACAACCAGTCCTAGTATTTCCCACCAATGTTCAGTACTAGAGAATAATGAACCAATTACATAAAAAGAAACCAAAGGGAGAAGAGGCTCAGAGAGCTAGAGGCATTAAGTCCTAGAATCCACTTATTCCCACTGCCATTTCTATATCCTGTCTCCTTTTTACCTAAAGTGCTTAACCCTGAAATGCTGGCACTTGGAAGCAAAGGGTCCTAAGTCCTATAGTATCAAATGTATACCCTTTGACTTAGGATTTTGTTTTAAAGATATATTAAGTAACAAAAGCAAAATGTTATTACATGATCCATTTTTGTTTAAAAAATATATCTATGTATACGCCAAGAAAATATGGAAGAATCTAGAATGAAGGTCAATAGCAAATATTTCTGGATGGTGCATCTTGGGAAAAGTTCTCTGAATTTTCTAAATTTTGCCCATTGAGTATGTATTGGAGCATTCCCCCACTTATCCAGAGTTTTGCAATCCGCAGTTTCAGTTACCTGCCGTCAACTATGGTCCAAAAATATTAAATAGAAAATTCCAGAAATAAACAATTCATAAGTTTTAAATTGCACCGAGTAACATGATGAAATCTCTCACCCAGGTTGTGAGTCATCCCTCTGTCCAGCATATTCATGCTGCATACACTACCTACCCATTGGTCTTGGATATCGAATCAACTGTCTTGGTATCACAGTGCTTGTGTTCAAATAACCCTTATTTTACTTAATAATGGCCCCAAAGTGAAATTCAGATATGCCAAAGAGGAGCCATAAGTGCTTCCTTTAAGTAAAAAAAGTACACATGTAAAGGAGAAAAAACAGTATATATGGGGTACGGTACTATCCATGGTTTCAGGCATCCACTGGGGCCTTTGGAATGTATCCCCCTAGGCTGACAAGAGACTACCACTGCACTTCTATAACAAAAAAAAAAGTAGCAGAGATTTAAAAAATATTTTCTCAAAGCTATACATGTACAAAGCTTAGATTTCTTAATATTTTTTGTTGTTGTTGTTGTTTGTTTGTTTTTAGAATAGTTCATTGATTTTTAGAGAGAGAGGAAGTGAGGAGAGAGAAACATCAATGTGAGAGCATATTGATCGGCTGCCTCCTACACACCTCCCACCGAGGATGAGCCGGAAACCCAGGCATGTACCCTGACTGGGAATGGAACAGCAACGTTTTGTGCAGGGATGATGTCCAATTGAGCTACACTGGACAGGGAAATTTTTTAAGCTTTTAATGAAAAATTGCAGTCCTCTGCCCCATCCCCAATTTCTACTCCCCAGTGGTACCGACATTTAAAACAATACAAATATTTAGGAGAGTACATAGGCCATAATTGGACATGCAGTTTGGGGATCTACTGTGAGTGAGGCCATGTCATTCTTGCTCTAAACATGACCATTACTTAGGGTAAAAGCCTGATGGCTCTTTGAAAGGCAAGGCTGCATTCTGACACCAACTCCACTGCCATGGAGAACTCCCCTTCCCCCACTCACTGCCACCCCAATCTCTGCAAGCAGAGGGCGGGGCAGGGGTGTGTGTGTCACTGCAGAGGCCACTCTGTTCATTGCCCAGTGTGAACCCTGCTAACCATCCTCCGCCCCAAGGAGAGATGCTTCATACACAGCCTAGACAGATCCTTGCTGCTGTCATCTCTCCTGTTTGCCCACATAAATCCCCTACTGCTATGTAAGCCAATGTCCTCCTAAGTTTCACTCTGAAGAAACCAATAATAGCTCCATTTTCTTCCACCACCCCCATACCACCTCCAATTTTCCATTCGTTTTTCATAGGAGGCCAATAAGTGGATCTCACGTACTTATGGAATTTTCAACTTCAATATCAGGAATTCTTGGTCTCTTAAAGGAAAAACATTGTTAAAAAATGATATTGTCAAAGTTAAAAAAGAAAAATGTATTGTTATAGATTGAAAGTGCACTATGGAAAGAGGATCCAAGATGGCGGTGTAGGTAAACACCTAAACTGCTGCCTCGCACAACAATTTCAAAACTACAATTAAAAGACAAAACGTCTATCACCCAGAACCACGGGAAAGCTGGCTGAGTGGAAGTTCTACAACTAGAAGGAAAGAGAAAAGAGCATTGAGACAGGCACAAGCGCTGAAAAGCTGAGGTACGGAGGTGCGCGAATCAGGCTGGTGGTGGGAAACTGGGAGCACTGCTTTTTTCAACCCGAAGGGAGACAAGCTCCCGATTACTCCGAACTTCAGTTTCTGGGGAGATGCAGGGGACCCAAACTCCTACGGGGAGAAGCTGGACTGTCTGCCATCAGATCAGAAAGTGAGGGTGGCTTTCTTGCAGTGGTGCACACAGCAATCATTGTTTACTGCGCTGGGGTGCGGGACGTGGGGACGCAGTCTGAGACGCAGAGCCGGCTTACTGGCAGCCATTGCTGTTTGCCATGCCCTAGCCTAGTGATGCCCTGAGACCCCGGCCTGCACAACCTACAAACCCACCCAAGCTCCAAGCAGCGGCTTTAGCATATGAATGGCCTGCCCTATCACAGCTTCACATAGCAAACTTGCAGCCTGGGTCAGACAGCTCCAAAACCTCCAAACCCCAAGCAAAGAGGAGAAAAACTGTAGTTCTTGCTGTAGCACCTGCTGGGTGGCCTCAGACAGTAGCTGACCTGCACCCCATTGGAGATCCAGAAGCCAGTGTACCTAATGGTCAGTGTGAGACACCAGATTTCAACTCCTCATGTCCATAAGTGACACATTCAAGAGGCAGACTCAGTGAGCACAAAAGCCCCACTGAAACAAGTCCTGCACCATAAGCGTGTCTCCAGTGCAGCAGTTCTTCCGTTATAGACACAGCGGGTCCTCACAGCCAATTGGCCTGGAGGTCAATTCTTCCCAGTGTACCAATAGCAATCAAGGCTTAACTACACCAAGACTTTATACTCAGCCCACAAAGGGGTGCACCAAGAGCGTCCACCTCAGGTGATTGGGGAGGCTGAGCTACTGGCCCCTATAGGTCACCTACCACACAAAGCCACTCCATTAACACAGGGAAGCAGCAAAATGTGGAGACAAAGAAACATGTCACGAATGAAAGAAATGGAGGAAAGCAAACTACTGGACGACACAGAGTTCAGAACCACATTTATAAGGTTACTCAAGAATCTTCTAAAAACCACCGAGAAACTTGATGAGAACTCCAAGGAGCTTAGTGAAACCTTCAAGGACCTTAATGAGAATGCCAAAAAATGGAAAAGGACCAGTCAGAAATTAAGCATACACTGTCTAAAATAAAGAATATACAGAAATTCAACTGTAGATCTAAGGACCCCAAAAATCAAACCAAAGATCTGAAATATGAGGAAACAAAAAACACCCAACCAGAAAAACAAAAAGAAAGAGGAATCCAAAAATATGAAGATAGTGTAAGGAGCCTCTGGGACAACTTTAAGCGTACCAACATCCGAATTTTTGGGGTGCCAGAAGAAAAGAGAGAGCAAAATATTGAAAACCTATTAGAAGAAATAATGACAGAAAACTTTCCCTACCTGGGGAAAGAAATAGACTTACAAGTCCAGGAAGCGCACAGAACCCCATACAAGAGGAATCCAAAGAGGACCACACCAAGACACCTCATAATTAAAATGCCAAGGGCAAAAGACAAAGAGAGAATCTTGAAAGCAGCAAGAGAAAAACGGTTAGTTACCTACAAGGGAGCACCCATACGACTGTCAGCTGATTTCTCAGCAGAAACTATGCAGGCCAGAAGGGAATGGCAAGAAATATTCAAAGTGATGAACAGCAAGATCCTACAACCAAGATTACTCTACCCCAGGGGTGGGCAAACTTTTTGACTCGAGGGCCACAATGGGTTCTTAAACTGGATTGGAGGGCCGGAACAAAAGCATGGATGGAGTGTTTGTGTGAACTAATATAAATTCAAAGTAAAGGAGCGGAGGGGAGAGCAAGAGAACCGGATAGAACAGCCGGATCCGGCCCGCGGGCCGTAGTTTGCCCACGGCTGCTCTACCCAGCAAAGCTATCATTCAGAATTGAAGATCAGATAAAGAGCTTCACAGACAAGAACAAGCTAAAGGAGTTCATCACCACCAAACCAGGATTACATGAAATGCTGAAGGGTATTCTTTAAGAAGAGGAAGAAGAAGAAAAAGGTAAAGATAAAAATTATGAACAACAAAATGACATCAAATACATACCTACCAACAAGTGAATCTAAAAATCAAGTGAATAAAAAATCTGAAGAACAGAATGGACTGGTGAATATAATAGAATCAGGGACATAGAAAAGGAGTGGACTGACAATTCTCAGGGGGAAGGGGGTGTGAGGGGTGCGGGAAGAGATTGGACAAAAATCTTACACCTATGGATGAAGACAGTGGCGGGGGATAAGGGCATGGGGTGGGGTGGGCTGGGGATCAGGTGGAGGGGAGCTATGGGGGGGAAAAAAGAGGAACACCTGTAATAATCTGAACAATAAAGATTTATTTTTTAAAAAAGTGCACTATGGAATCACACTTACAAAATACAGAAGCACATGTGTGCATACCCCGAACTTCCCAATATCTCACAGCTTGACTCAAGGGAACACGCTCAAGTATTTAAATTTTCTTTCCCCCAAATTTAAATCCTTTTCTGGGCTTTTCTTTTCATTAGCAAAAAACACAAAGTGGTTTATTTTCTCATAATTCTAGGGGGGTTGGGAGAGAGCAATATGACAGAAATAACTTCATATATCTGAATGTTGCTGTTTAAAATGTCTTAACCTCTCCCTTTCTCCCATGTTAGCCTAAGCACCTAACATTTTTTTGTTGCCACTTTGGCCAAGCTGTTATGACCTCAGTGATATTTGGACATTTGCATCCACTTCATGATTCTTTAAAAACAAATCACTAAACGTTCAACCTTTTCTTAATACCAACTTACATGTACCACACTGCTTCTACAGAATATTTAGGATGTCCTATATAATAAAGAGGTAATATGCAAATTGTCTGAACAGACCGATCATCAGGAGGGCAGGGCAGCAAGCTACCAGCGTCACAGAGTTACAGCAGCAGTGGGCAGGGTGGCCAGCTGAGGCAAGCAGCAGAGAGTTACGTGTGCATGGATTCGTGCACAGGGCCACAGGTATATTTATAATATGCTTAAAATATTACAGAGATCTTTGACCATGGAGCGAACCTAAAGAGAAGGCTGTTTTGTATTTAGAATAGGATGCAGATTTACAGGCAAACTTTTACTTGAAGATCTTTGAAAGCTTTTTCTTTGGAGAGGGTCTGGGTTTAATTCAATAGAAGCAGAAAGAAATGAAGAAAATCATTCACTATTAGTCTTAATGTTTGTAGCAAATTGTTTTTACTATAAAAAATGCATTAATAATTACAGGCATGTTTATTTCTCATTTTATTTTACACCAGAGGCCCGATGCATGAAATTCGTGCAAGGGGCTTGGCCCTTGCAGCTGCAGTGGCTTGCCTCAGCCCTCACAGCCCTGGCTTCATCCGGAAGGTTGTCCGGAAGGTTGTTCGGCTGTCTGGTTTAATTAGCATATTATGCTTTTATTATTATAGATTACATTGCCTCAATGATGCTACACTTGGGTTTCTTAGAAGATATACATTCTTTGGAAGTTTGGCCCTGGGTGGTAGATTTTTACCTCAAATAGTGAAATCTGTGCCCGTTCCTATCACAGAGCCTAGAGAATGTCCAGGAACCATTGAAGGAATATTGCTGTCCTTGCACAAAGGAACATACTACATTAGAAACCACCCAACTTAATTCTTTGGTTTTGGGGCTTCTGAATATTTATTGGCTTATAAAAAAATTTTCACTTACTGGTTTCTCATATTTGATAGATATAGAAACTGAGGCCAAGAAAATTATATTCCAATGTGTTATGGACATCAAAGAGAATTAGACCCTACATTTTCCTGATGGCTCTGTCAGCTCTCCAAAGAGTCAATTTCCTGAAAGTGAATTCATTACTTGATCAATGCACCACAGTTACAGTTTTGGGTGACCTACCTTCATAGCTGTGTTTTAAGGAATGTTAAATGCTCTTGCCCCAACTCCTGCTGCTGCAGTTGGATGCTGAGAGGTGATACAAGATGGGGTGGTGGTGGCTTATCCTATATAATAAAAGTATAATATGCAAATTGACCGAATGGCAGAACAACTGGTAGCTATGACGTGCACTGACCACCAGGGGACAGACACTCAATGCAAGAGTGAGGGGTTCTGGACTGGGAGAGGGCGCAGGCCGGGCTGAGGGACACCCCCCTTCCCAGTGCATGAATCTCGTGCACTGGACCTCTAGTTCACAATAAAAAGACTGTAAGGAAACGTTTACTTTCAAGAATATATTCATGATTATTCTTTCTTTGGATCATAGGATTCTCAATTTATTAAATATTATTATTGGTTCATTCAAAGCCTTTCTCTCTCTCCCTCTTTCATTTTAGTCCTACTTCCTCTTCTCATCTTCCCCACCTCATCCCAGGCAAGCATTAAAATGAGCTTAATGTGTATCTTTTGCTTATATGTATTCTTGCATAATGGACAATATTTGTACTTATGCGTTTTCAACTTAACCTAATAATACTGGGTTATAGATCTCATTCCTTTTCTTACCCAGTTCACTCAGAATGCTCTTATAAGGGCCATCCAAGTTGTTATGAGCACACCTTGACCATTGTTTCTGACCCCGAGGTAGACACACTCCACATTTTAGCCTCTCTCCCAGTGATGGATGCCAGATTACAACCAACTCCGCCCTGCATCAATAATATCAGGCCAAAAATATCCTTGTACAAGCTCTTCTACAGACCTGCTGGGAATTTCTTGGGCTCTATACCTAGGGGTGGAAATTCTGTCACCAGGTACAGTCTTATCTGCTTTACCAAGATTTGCCAGATCCTACTTTAGCCTTCCCTTCTTCCAGAAGAACATGAGAGCTCCTATATCCCACTCCAAACATTTTGCAAATCTAACGTGTCGAGTCATACCTCACTGTTGTTTTCATTAGCACATCTCTGATCACTATTAACTTTGAACATCTCTTTTGTAGGCTTGCTGACCTTTCAATTTCTTCAGTTGATTGCTGAATGTATATTATAATATACTTCCATATCATAAATATTAGTTGTTTAGACTTGCAATGCCTGTTTTATACTTTGTGGAGCACTTTGCTAATTTATTATCTATTTGTTACTGTTTCCAGGCTGTCCCTCACTGAACAGAAATTCCATACTTTTGATGTAATCGAATTCACACACCACCTCCTGCCTCTTTTTGCTTTATGCCTGGAAATTTTGTTTAAGAAGTACTTCCCCCTCCTAGGTTTCAAGGGTGGTAGCCTATATTTTCTTCTATTTACCCTCAAGCTTTCCTTTTAGCATTTAAATCTTTAATCTACCTAGAGTCTACCTCCAGGTAGAAATCCAATTTTATTTCTTTTTATAAAATGAGTCAGTCTTCTCTACACCATCTTCTAAATACTCCATCTTTTTGTTTGACCTATGAAGCTATTTTTTCCCTATGTTGTTAGGTCTGTCTCTAAGCTCTCTAATCTATTTCATTCATTTATTTTTCTGTTTTACATAAATATTACACTAAACTAACATCATTGTAGCATTCTGATAGGTTTGATAGGTTATTTTTTCACCCTTCAGCTTTATTAAGATATAATTGACATACAACACTGTGTAAGTTTAAGGTGTATAACATGATGATTTGATATATGTGTACATTGTGAAATTATTATCACAATAAGGTTAGTTACCACATCCATTACCTAACACAGTAAACTTGGTTGTGTGTGGTGAGAATTTTTTAAGATTCACTCTATTAGCAACTTTCAAGTATATGATATGGTATGTTAACTATAGTCATCACACTGTAAATTACATTCTCAGAACTTAATCATCTTATAACTGAAAAATTGTACCATTTAACCAACATCACCCCATCCCCCCACCTCCACCCCCAGCAACCACCAATCTACTCTTGGTTTCTGTAAGTTCAGCCTGATAGGTCCTCATATCTAGTGGGGCAAGATATCTATCTTGACTTCTAGGTTGACTTAACCAGCTGTTAATAATTATTCTCTCATTAATTTTTCACTGAATGTAATTGGTTCCTTAAAAATTTTAATTCAAGTGTAATTTCATTCAATGTATAGGCAAAATTTAATGCCTGGAGTATTGGGGGAGGGATTGAGAAAAAAAGAGAGCTCATGGACAAGAACAACAGTGTGGTGATTGTTGGGGGGCAGAATAGAAGAAGAGGGTACAGGGAGGATAAATGGTGATGAGGGGGAGAAAATGTGATTTTTAAAAAAGTTTAATGCCTGACTGCAGTGACCATAATTTCCCAACTTCCATGCACATATTTCAGATCACACTCTTTGTGTTTAAGTGCTCTAGAATCTTTGAGATTACCTAGGTCTCAAATACCTGATTTAGTTTTTGATTTTGTAGTTTCATCATTTTAAAGAGAAGATGAACGTGAGGGGGAGAAAAATGGCGGCGGAATAGACAGGCGTGTTCCGAGCCTTGTCCCGGAGCAGAAAGAAAGAACAGCTGAGGGTCGCACTAGGAGTGTTTGTTGGCAAGTTGGGGGACAGCTGAACTCCAGAAGAAGGTGGGAGACTGCTAGACGGGGTTCCCCTGACCTGGCAGCTCCCACTGCGGCTGGGTCCCCTCCCGGAGCTGCGGGCTTGGACGCGGAGTCGCCGCCATCTGGAACCGGAAAGTGGAGCTTATCCGAAGCCTGAGAATCCACAACTGCGGCACCCACGGAACAGCTGCGAGCCCCAGAACAACGCTCCCCAATTGGCGCAAACACACGGGTTCAGAGGAGCTCTACACTCCACCACGGAAAGGTCAGATTTCGCCTAGGATAAGGTGAGGTCTCTGGTCCCAGCGCGAGAGAGGAACGCGCGTTTTGCGGGAGCTGGAGGACCAGGGAAGTCTGTGCCTAGAAAAATCGGTGGCTGCTGGGGCTGGCGTGATCTGTGAATGTGGAAGGGGGTCCTCAGAGCTGCTAAAAGAAGGGCTCTCTAAAAAGCAACCCATTTTGATCTGAAGTGCAGGGACACCCTAAGAATTTCAGGGGTGTGCTAGACTTACGCGCAGCCACGGAGTGCGCACACTTGGGCTTTTTCCTCTTGAAATTCTTGCTTCTGATTACTAAGCCCAATTCATAGGTTCACCCAGTTGGGGACACCCTGGGAGACTGCAGGGGAAAGTTGTTTTTCTGGAACCTGGGGATCGGAGCGGGGAGTGACCATCCGAGAGTCAGCTCTGAGGCAGCCCACTCCCACAAACCCTACCGGTGCCACAGGGAAAGAAGACTCTAACACTCCCTAGAGAGGCCATAGATAAACCCGGAAGTCAATCCAGAAACACTGCCACCCAGGGGCTGAATCACAAATTGACTCTTGTGTAATCAAAAATAAAGGAATACGAGAAATTAAGACACACCGCCTGCTTAAAATCAGGACTGGCTTACATCACTGAAGAGCAGTGGAACGCAGGGAACTGCAATACTGTCCGGACTGAGAAACAGGCGAGCCAAACAGAACAACAGAGGAAGTGAATGACCTTCACTACTCCACATTTTATTTTTATTTTTTATTTTTTTATTTTCATATTTTGCATCTTTTACTCAAGAAACTAATTTTTTTTTCCTCACTTGATTTTACCTTTTTAATTATTACATTTTTATTTTCAATCCGTATTATTACTACTGCTATTTTATCTTTTTTTTTTTTTAAGTGTCATTTTATTTTCTCTTCATTTTGTTTTGGGATTAATGTTCTACATTCTATTTTTATCTTTCCTTTAGCATCATTTTACTCTATCTCAAATCTACCTTTATGCCATCACTCTCTTCCTCACTTTTCCCTTTTCAGTGTCCTGTTTATCTTACCCCTTTCCTGCTTTAGATTTTCCCTATTCTTTCTGTTTACCCCCTTTTAAAATTTCACCCTACTTATATATCTAATCTCCAATCCCCTGCTCCAAGTCCATACACCTCTCTCTTCGCTATCTTAACTATCCAAAAATTGTTCTTCTCTCTGTCCTTTTGTTGTTGTTCGTTTGAATGTAGATTACATTGAATTTTTATGCTTTTTTGTGAGATTGTTTTGCTTATTCTTCTTTTGTTTATTTTTTTGTTTGTTTAGTGCTTCTGTTTTCCCTTGCCTCACTCAATATTAGTTGGTGTTGTAGTTTGTATTAATCCCCAGGTACTTGTTGCTGGCATTTGCTGGGATTAGTGATTGTTCTATTGGAGTTTTATCCCCAATATATATAGTCTGTTTCCCTTTCTCTCTTAGTCTCTTTCTTGTCTCTCTTACTTTTTTTTTTCTTTACTTTCCCTTTTCCCAATTTCATTTTGACACCCCCCTTTTTTTCCTTCTTCGTCTTCTTTCTTTCCTTTTCCTCTTCTTCTTTCTCTACTATCCCCTGATTTGCCTTTCTCTGGTGGTCACCTTTATTGGAGGTTGTTAATATCGTGAATACATTTCTGTTCAGTGCCTTGTGTGTTGTACCTGGTAGTGCTGTATTTTGTGCCTTTAAATCGACGCAGGAGAGAGAGAACTACATAACCAGACACCCAGAGAAGAGAGACCATGGGGAGACAAAGACACAGCCCGCACATGAAAGAAAAGCAGGCATCACCAGAAAAGGAAGTAAACGACATGGAGGCAAGCAACCTTCCAGAAAAAGAATTCAGAGAAATGGTCATAAGGTGGCTGAAAAGAATGGAAGACAAATTCGACAATATGAGCAAGAACCAAGAGGAAATGAAGAAGAACCAAGAAGAAATGAAAAATGACATCGCTGCTGTAAAGAACTCAATAGAAAGCATCAAGAGTAGACTAGAAGAAGCAGAGGACCGCATCAGTGAGCTAGAAGACAAGATGGGAAAAAATACCCAAGTAGAGCAACTTCTAGAAAAAAAAATTAAAAGGCAGGAGGAGAGCCTAAGGGAACTTTGGGACAACACGAAACAAAACAACATCCGCATAATAGGGGTTCCAGAAGGAAAGGAAGCTGAGCAAGAAATAGAAAACCTATTTGAAGAAATAATGACAGAAAATTTCCCTGATATAGAGAAGAAAAAACCCACACAAATCCAAGAAGCTCACAGAGTCCC
Organism: Plecotus auritus; assembly: GCF_963455305.1. Taxonomy (NCBI): domain Eukaryota; kingdom Metazoa; phylum Chordata; class Mammalia; order Chiroptera; family Vespertilionidae; genus Plecotus; species Plecotus auritus. The sequence continues at coordinate 82,933,631 of NC_137775.1, read as the reverse complement.
AAGCAAAATGAACCCCAAAAGACCGACGCCAAGGCACATTATAATTAAATTGGCAAACACCAATGACAAAGTAAGAATCTTAAAAGCAGCCAGAGAGAGACAGAAAGTTACATACAAAGGAACCCCCATCCGATTAGCAACTGATTTCTCAACAGAAACTCATCAGGCCAGAAGGGAATGGAATGAAATATACAAAGTCATGCAAAGGAAGGGTCTCAATCCAAGAATACTGTACCCAGCAAGGCTGTCAATCAAAATTGAAGGTGAAATCAGGAGCTTCACAGACAAAAAAGGTCTAAGGGAATTTATTACCACCAAACCAGCAATGCAAGAAATGCTAAAGGGTCTGCTGTAAAAAAAAAAAAAAAAAAAGAAAGAAATAGGAAGCGAAGAAGGAACACAGGTGTAAAGAATAGGAATGGCAACAAATAAGTACCTATCAATAATAACTTTAAATGTAAACGGATTAAATGCCCCAATCAAAAGACATAGGGTAATGGACTGGATAAGAAAACATGACCCATATATCTGCTGTCTACAAGAAACCCACCTCAGAAAAAAAGACACACACAGACTGAGGGTGAAGGGATGGAAAAAGGTTTTCCAGGCAAATGGAACTGAAAAAAAAGCTGGGGTAGCAATACTTATATCTGACAAATTAGATCTCAAACTGAAGGACATAACAAGAGATAAGGAAGGCCACTTCATAATACTAAAGGGAGCAATCCAACAAGAAGAAATAACTCTGGTAAACATATATGCACCCAATACAGGAGCACCCAAATACATAAAAAAACTCCTGGAGGATATCAAGGGAGAGATTGACAGCAATACAATCATAGTAGGAGACTTTAATACCCCACTATCACCATTGGACAAATCCTCTAAACAAAACATCAGCAAAGAAACATCAATCCTAAATGACTCACTAGACCAGATGGAATTAATTGACATCTTCAGAACATTTCACCCCAAAGCCACAGAATATACATTCTTCTCAAGTGCACATGGGTCATTTTCAAAGATAGACCATATGTTGGGACATAGGCAAAGTCTCTTCAAATTCAAGAAGATAGAAATCATATCAAGCATCTTCTCAGACCACAGTGGCATAAAACTGGAAATCAACTACAATAAAAACAACCCAAAGAAATCAAACACATGGAGACTAAACAGCATGCTATTAAACCATGACTGGGTTACCAGAGAGATCAAAGAAGCAATAAAAAACATCATGACAACAAATGACAATGAAAACACTACAATCCAAAATCTATGGGACACAGCGAAAGCAGTCTTGAGAGGGAAGTTCATAGCTCTACAAGCCTACTGCAAAAAACAAGAAACAATGGTAATAAATTACCTAACCCAACAACTCAAAGAGTTAGAAAAAGAGCAACAAGAAAAGCCCAGTGTAAGCAGAAGGAAGGAAATAATAAAGATCAGAGCACAGATAAACGACATAGAGACCAAAGAAACAATACAAAAGATCAACAAAACCAAGAGCTGGTTCTTTGAAAGGATAAACAAGATTGATGAACCTCTAGCCAGGCTCACCAAGAAGCAAAGAGAGAGGACCCAAATAAACAAAATCAGAAATGAAAGAGGTGAAATAACAACAGATCCCGCCGAAATACAAAGGATTGTTAAAAAATACTACGAACAACTCTATTCCAACAAACTGGACAACCTGGAGGAAATGGACATATTCCTAGAAAAATATAACCTTCCAAAACTCAATCAGGAAGAATCTAAACAGCTCAATATGCCAGTAACTATGGAAGAAATTGAAGCAGTCATCAAAGAGCTTCCAGCAAACAAAAGCCCGGGGCCAGATGGCTTCACAGGAGAGTTTTACCAAACATTCAAGGAAGAACTAAAACCTATCCTCCTCAGACTATTCCAAAAAATTCAAGAGGAAGGAACACTTCCAAGCTCCTTCTATGAAGCCAGCATCATCCTAATACCAAAACCAGATAAAGACAACACAATGAAAGAGAATTACAGGCCAATATCCCTCATGAATGTAGATGCCAAAATCCTCAACAAAATTCTAGCAAATCGGATCCAGCAGTACATCAGAAATATCATACACCATGACCAAGTAGGGTTTATCCCAGGAATGCAAGGATGGTTCAATATCCGCAAATCAATAAATGTGATACATCACATAAACAAATTGAGAGATAAAAATCACATAGTCATATCAATTGATGCAGAAAAAGCATTTGACAAAATCCAACACCCTTTCTTGATAAAAACTCTCAACAAGGTGGGAATAGAAGGATCATACCTCAACATCATAAAAGCTATATATGATAAACCCACAGCTAACATCATTCTCAATGGGCAAAAACTAAAACCATTTCCCCTAAGAACAGGAACAAGACAAGGATGCCCACTCTCACCACTCCTGTTTGACATAGTACTGGAAGTATTAGCCATTGCAATTAGACAAGAAGAAGAAATAAAAGGCATCCAAATTGGAAAAGAAGAAGTAAAGCTGTCCTTATTTGCAGATGACATGATATTGTACATAAAAAACCCGAAAGACTCTATCAAAAAACTAACAGACTTAATAAATGAATTCGGCAAGGTAGCAGGATACAAAATTAACGCCAAGAAATCTATGGCATTTCTATACACCAACAGTGAACTTACAGAAAGAGAGACTAAAAAAGCAATCCCATTTTCCATCGCACCAAAAAAATTAAGATACTTAGGAATAAACCTAACCAAGGAGGTAAAAGACCTATATGTGGAAAACTACAGGACACTGAAAAAAGAGATAGAGGAAGATGTAAACAGATGGAAGAACATACCATGTTCATGGATTGGTAGAATCAACATCATTAAAATGTCCATACTACCCAAAGCAATCTATAGATTCAATGCACTCCCCATTAAAATACCAACAGCATATTTCACAGACCTAGAAAGCACTCTCCAAAAATTCATCTGGAATAAAAAAAAGACCCCGAATAGCCACAGCAATCCTGAGAAAGAAGAATAAAGTAGGAGGGATCTCAATACCAGATTTCAAGCTGTATTACAAAGCCACTGTCCTCAAAACAGCCTGGTACTGGCACAAGAACAGACATATAGATCAATGGAATAGAATAGAGAATCCAGATATCGACCCAAACCAATATGCGCAATTAATATTTGACAAAGGAGGCATGAGCATACAATGGAGTCAAGACAGTCTCTTCAATAAATGGTGTTGGGAAAATTGGACAGATACATGCAAAAAAATGAAACTAGATCACCAACTTACACCATACACAAAAATAAACTCAAAATGGATACAGGACTTAAATATAAGACGGGAAACCATAAAAATACTAGAGGAATCCTCAGGCAGCAAAATCTCAGACATATGCCAAAAGAACTTTTTCACTGATACTGCCCCTAGGGCAATGGAAGCCAAACAGAAAATAAACAAATGGGACTACATCAAAATAAAAAGCTTTTGCACAGCAAAAGAAACCATCAACAAAACAACAAGAAACCCCACTGTATGGGAGAACATATTTGCAAATGGTATCACTGATAAAGGTTTAATTTCCAACATCTACAGGCAGCTTATACAACTTAATAAAAGGAAGATAAATGATCCAATAAAAAAATGGGCAACGGACCTAAATAGAATCCTTTCGAAAGAAGACAGAAGGAAGGCCAAGAGACACATGAAAACATGCTCAAAGTCACTTATTATCCGAGAGATGCAAATCAAAACGACAATGCGATACCATCTCACACCTGTCAGAATGGCTATCATCAACAAATCAACAAACGACAAGTGTTGGCGAGGATGCGGAGAAAAAGGAACCCTCGTGCACTGCTGGTGGGAATGCAGACTGGTGCAGCCACTGTGGAGAACAGTATGGAGTTTCCTCAAAAAACTGAAAATGGAACTCCCATTTGACCCAGTAATCCCACTCCTAGGAATATATCCTAAGAAACCAGAAACACCAATCAGAAAGGATATATGCACCCCTATGTTTATAGCAGCACAATTTACGATAGCTAAGATTTGGAAACAGCCTAGGTGCCCGTCAGCAGATGACTGGATCAGAAAACTATGGTACATCTACACAATGGAATACTATGCTGCCATAAAAAAGAAGGAATTACTACCATTTGTAGACACCTGGATGGAATTAGAGAACATTATGCTAAGTGAAATAAGCCAGTCAATGAAAGAAAAATACCACATGATCTCACTCATTTAGGGATAATGAAAAACATTATAAACTGATGAACCAAAAGATAGTTACAGAGGCAGTAAAGCATCAAACAGAGTGTCTAATTACAGCGGTAAGGTTAGGGAGAGGTGGGGGAAATAAGAGATCAACTGAAGGACTTGTATGCATGCATATAAGAGTAACCAACGGATGCAAAACATTGGGGGGTAAGGGCAGGTGTGGGAGTGGGGTGGGGGGGGGCAATGGTAAGATATGTACACATATAATACCTTAATAAAAAATTTGAAAAAAAAAAAAAAAAGAAAAAAAAATAAAGAGAAGATGAAGACACCCGTGTCACTATGTTGTTGTGAGGATTACATGAGACTTTGGACGAAATGAGAACCTCCAAAGCTGAGGGATGGATGCATGGCAGGCCGCTGGGGCTCACTCACTTCTTATATGACTCACTTTCACACACCAGCCTCCACAAGAGCACAGATTCCTGTCTCAGCCAAATTACAAATGACTGCATCATGGACTTTTAGAGTCACTTACAAAGAGTCAAAACTGCAAATGCTAAGGGTCTACTGAAAGTGCTTGTGGGGGGAAGTAGGAGAGGCATAAATGATAAGCAGACGCCTATCCCTATTGAGAGCCATGGGGCCTCTGCTAAACATCCAACTAATGTTCTTCTCAGCTCTCACCCCCAGGAAGTCCTGGGCTTTTCCTGGTTTACCCTTATTTGTCTTCCTTCCACTGCAAGCTGATGTGGAGGGAAGACTTGTTGGTTTAGTTCCACTACTGCAGTCACTTTGAAGCTTAGCAGCTCTGGCTTGGGGGACTCAGTGACATTCCTGCAAATCACTGGAGGGGAAGGCTTGGTGGCTCCCGGGGGTGACACTCATAGACTCAGCCCCACTGGATGAGACTGTATCCTGGTAGGATGTGCAGAGTTAAGGCAGGGGCCTCCCAGGGAGCAAGGGGAACACAACAGGCAGGAAGCAGGGAGTGACAAAGAGAAACGAGGAGCGGAAAGAAGCAAATAAAGTAAGGGAGAGAAATATCTGAATGTTTTAGTGTTGACTCTTTTCATTGGATTTTTCTTTTCTAAATGTCTGCCTCTTCATAATTCTCCAAGTCAATTCCCCTAGAGACCGTTCTGAAAGCGTTTTCTTTAGCAGCACCTCTGTGGGTTTGATAAAAATAGCACTGCATTGGTGGAGTTTGAGAATTGGAGTTTGAAAAGGAGTCATCACCTCCTATTTAGAAACTTCCCAACATGCAGCAACTTACTAGTATGTGGAGGTTACAGAATTCAGGAATACAGTATTTGCTCTCATTATTTAAAATAAAATTCCCTTCCTTTTCTCTCCACACTCTCTCCATCTGTTTTCTTCACTCTTTTGCACCTCCTTTCACACTCTCCTGCCCCACACACCCCATTCCTCACACACGTATGGGTGGTGATGAATAAGGCATATTGATATGCTTCAACGCAGAGGGACTGAAGGTGCCATTTGCCAGTGGAAAGGCTGGGAGCCAAAGGGATGTCTGTAACACAAGAAGTGTATATTTTAAAGGATTCCCTTTCTCTTCCCTTCTCTGGACTCTATTTCCCTACGTGTGTGTGAGTGTGAGTGTGTGTGTGTGTGTGTGTGTGTGTGTGTGTGTGTATGACTCCCACTGCCACAAGCAGGAGAGAGGTTTCCTTTGTTGTAGAGTGCAAGTGCTTTCTTTTGGCATGTGCCCCTTGCCACTGTGGAACATTCCAGCTTGGACAAGTCAAGGAGAACAGTTGGGTCACTGGCTAGCAAGCTCTACTGAGTGCCCTTGGGTGGGGTGGCCTGAAGCCCAAGAAAAGCCAGTTGGTGGGTGGCTGTTTTTCTGGGATGGCATGCTTTCATTTCTCTGAGATGCTCACAGTTGCTGCCTGAGGAAGAGGATACGAAAGGCAGGGGATGGGAGGGGAGACAAAGGCTGTAAGGATTGTCACATATGCTGAACAGCTGGGTCCAGCAGTGACAACATCTCTGTGAGCTTAGGACACTGGGTGGAATTTCTCTGGCAAGTAGTCCTTCTCTGCAAAGCCTTTAAAAGGAAAACGTGTGCAAATTCTTTTTTAGGGTGCCACTATTCATTTCACTTGCTCTCCAAGGCCTACCAAACACATTGAGACCTCTACCTTCAAGTACCTCCTGGGCCCTGGGCCTCAACCTAAGCTTTCAGGTGTGGAGACTGAAGAAATATTTTAAAAAGCCATTGTGGTGGGGCTACTGCTATATTTCAATGAGAAGTAAAAAAGGAGCCATGAACCTTTAGGTCTTTTTTTATAAAGAAAAGTTACCAAGTAACCTGCCCACATCACCTTCACTGCATCCCTTTTCTGCATGGGGTCAGAAGTCTGGAGTTGGAGGAAATTAGGGGGTGGGTGAGACTTGGGGTAGATGAAGGCCTAGAAAGGGGAGAGTATGGATATACATACACGGGTCCCCAAAAAATGTATACACACTTTGACAGCTGATAGCTCAATGTTGAAAATGAAATAGATTTTAATAAACACTGACTTTATAATTATTCAAAGTGTGTGTATATATTTTGGGGGGCACCCTATATTTCAGATGCAAGGCTAGAACCACTCACATAGGAATGGAGTTTTTATCGCTTCTCTCCTGAAGATCAGAGGACCTCTTTCTCGGTGACTCTCCCTCCTACAACTGTCTAGGCATGTTCTCTCCACCATGTATTCCTTGGAGACCCCAGAAGAGTCCAGTCCTGTTGTTTCTAAATTTTCTTTTAGCTATTACATCATTCATAGAACCAAAACTTTAATGAGAAGATTGTCATGTAGAAGAAGTGAAGGAGTAGCAGTGGTAGGAGTGAGGGTCCCCAACCCCACTGGCCAGGCACCCCTCTCTCACTAGCCCCAGGTGTGTGAAACGACTAGCACATCACAAATCCCAGCTTGAAAACTAGTGATCCTGTCCAAGCTCATGATTTTTTAGGAGAGAAAAGGGAATCCAGAGAGGGGGAAGATGACCAAAGTCAGACATGTGCCAATGGGGTTCATTTTTGGAACTAAGAGTTATATTAAACTAGAGGCCCATTGCATGAAGATTCATGCAATAGGCCTTCCTTCCCCTGGCTTTGCTCCCGGTCACCCGGGAGCCTGCAAGTCCTCACTCCCGGCCACCCGGGAGCCTGCAGTCTTCGCTCCTGGCAGGAGCGCCACTCATGTAGCTCCCTCTACCCCCCGCCCTCCCCCTCATAGCAGGCGACCGGCCCCAACTGTCCGCTCTGTGCCTGTATATGCAAATTAACCCATCATCTTTGTTGGGTTAATTTGCATACTCACTTCTGATTGGCTGATGGGCGTCGCGGAGGTGGTCAATTTGAATCTTTCTCTTTTATTGTAGATAGGACACAGTAGAACTAAAACTCACACCCAGCCTGGCCAGTGTGGCTCAGTGGACAAGTGTTGACTATGAACCAGGAGGTCATGGTTCGATTCCTGGTCAGGGTACATGCCCAGATTTTGGGCTCGATCCCCAGTAGGGAGTGTGCAGGAAGTAGTTGATCAATGATTCTCATCATTGATGTTTCTCTCTCTCTTTCCCTCTCTCTTCCTCTCTGAAATCAATAAAAAATATATTTAAATAAAATTCACACCCACATCTCCCACTTCCAGTGTGTTCTCCCTGGGTGGGCATTTTAGTTTAAGTGTCCATTGTAAAGCAGTTGTTAAGAGCATGGGCACAGGAATTGGGTCTCTTGGATTACAATCCCAGTTCTACCACTTATCAACAGTGTGATTTGGGTGAATTATTCCACCTGTAGGGGCCTCAATAGGAGAAAATGACAATAATAATGATATCTACTTCATAGAATCCTCATAAATATTAAACAAGATGTTCCATGTAAAGCACTTAAAATAGGTTCTGATTTTTAATACACTTTCAATGAATATTGGTTATTATTATTATAAACTGAATAAATATGGCCTAAGGTGCTGATTTATAATAAATGCTAGCTTTGTCAAGAATCACTTAATTTGCTCATATGCTAGAGGCAAACACAGTGAAAATGATGCACTTTGCTGGACATAAGAAGTAATTACTAAGCATACTCTGAAGATTTCTGCTCTTCTTCCAATCTGCCACCAGATGGCAGCAGCAGATAACAGGAAACAGTTCAGATGAGGCATTTGAGTAATGAATGCTTCCTCCTCTTGAAAGGAATAACGTTAGTTAACAGCCTTATGCAGTGGTCGGCAAACTGCGGCTTGCGAGCCGCAGTTTGACGCTCTTGTTGACTGAGTTTGCCGACCACTGGCCTTATGAATCACAGACCTTTACAAAGCCCTGTTAAGGAGTAGGGTATTGGCCCAGCTCAGATTGGGACCCAGGTAACAGACAGAGACTTGGCCAACAACAGCTGCCCTATATCTAAATCCAGCCTAGCACCAGGAATGCTCAGGGCCTACTCAAGAATGCAAATAATCCTTTCCACTAATATTTACAGGGTAAATTAAGATTGTTGGTAGAGTATTAAATTTGACAGTAAAATAATAATCAAGTTTTCAGATTAATTTAAATAGGCTAATTGAAATAAGTGAATATTCAAGAAAATTTAATTGTACTGGACAAAAAGCTGTTCCTAATGTGGTAACTAAAATTTCTGTTGGTAGTTCATCTCATGGTAAAATTCCTGAACATGCAATGAAACTAAAGCAGTCATATTTTTGTCAAAAAATTAAAATTTAAAGTCATCAAGACTGCATTATAAAAGTTACAAAAGCCTCCATTAATCAAAAAAGGGGGGGATAGAAGGGTAATATCATGTAAGGAAAAATATCCTATAAGTAAATTACATCTAGAAAATTTTTACTTTACAAAATTAGTTTTCATTTGTAATGCTAACAGCAAGACACCCATGAAAAACACACATGGTGTCTAAATAAGACAAAGGAAAATCGTTTGGGCAAAAATAAAAAGGATCCCAAATCAATTATATAGAAAAGATTCCTTTATTAACTTGTGGTCGAGAATCTGTTTGTATATTTTCAGAAAACAACTCCAAGACCATGTGGATTCCTGCAACAGAGAGGAATTGACAGGTCTGCTCCAACCACGAAGACAAGAGGAGAAACAGTCCAGAGATGGAAGACGCTGACGACGCCTTGCCACGCCAGCAGTCAGCAGCTGTGCGACGCAGCAAGTTGCCTAGGACCAAACCAGAGAGGGTCAGACCTGCATTGCCACCATGTGCCCACCATCCAGAGATCATTGCTGACATGTACACATAAGGAACTGTTTGACATTGAAATGGGGACTCAGAACTGTTGGACATGGAAATTGGGACTCAAACATTTTTTGTTATTATATGTTTATTTCTAGTCTGCAGAGGCAAGATTTTTTAAAGGAATGAAATGGGGAAAAAATAGATACAGAGGCAAAGAAGCATTGAACAGACTGTCAAACTACAGTGGGAAGGCAGAGGAGGTTGCGGGGGGAGGGGGGGGCTGTAAGAGATCAACCGAAGGACTTGTACGCATGCATATAAGCATAACCAATGGATAAAAAACACTGGGGGGAGGGGGCAGGTAAAGGCATGTACTGGGGGGAAGGGGAGGCCGGGGGAAGGTCAATGGGGAAGGAAAAAATAAAAGGAGACATATGTACTACTATTTGTAATACTTCAAACAATTAAAAAGAAAATGAAAAAAAATAAAAAATAAAAAATAAACATATATATAAAAAAAAAAAAGGAGTAGGGCAATTTCCTTCCTCTCTGCACTTCTAAAACAGTGGTTCTCAACCTTTCTAATGCCGCGACCCTTTCTTTAATACAGTTCCTCATGTTGTGGTGACCCCCCACCATAAAATTATTTTCGTTGCTACTTCATAACTGTAATTTTGCTACTGTTAATGAATCGTAATGTAAATATCTGTGTTTTCCGATGGTCTTAGGCTCTACAGCAGCGGCTCTACAGCAGCGGTTCTCAACCTGTGGGTCGTGACCCACAGGTTGAGAACCGCTAGCAGGGTCACCTAAGACCGTCGGAAAACACAGATATTTACATTACGATTCATAACAGTAGCAAAATTACAGTTATGAAGTAGCAACAAAAATAATTTTATGGTTGGGGGTCACCACAACATGAGGAACTGTATTAAAGGGTCGCGGCAGTAGAAAGGTTGAGAACCACTGTTCTAAAATGTATGCTGACAAGAAGGGTTTAAACATAGAAGAACACACACCTATACATGTAAATACTGAGCATTTTGAGAAAACAATGTTAATAAATATTTTAAAATTATAGGATTTACAATAAACCAAATGTTCACAAAAAATAAGTTATGCCCAAGCCAACAGAAGCAGTTGTTCACAAAATAAGATCCCAAGCATCTAAAAAGAAGTGCTGATTTCAGTCCCAGTTCACTTTTATTTTATTTTAATGGATTTCAGAGAGGAAGGGAGAGGGATAGAGAAATAGAAACATCAGTGATAAGAATCATTGATCGGCTGCCTCCTGCACGCCCACTACTGGGGATCAAGTCCTCAACCTGGGCAAGTGTTCTGACCAGGAATCAAATGGTGACCTCCTGGTTCATAGGTCAATGCTCAACCACTGCGCCACACCAGCCAGGCTCGGTTCACTTTTGAGTGAAGCACTGCAGAGACTGTGGCAGTCTGTGTAGGACAAAAGGTTGAAAGTGTCTGATTGAACTTGAAGAATTAATCCTGCTCAGTCCTTCCAGCCCAAATTTGGTGGAGAGTGAGACAGAAAGTGCCAGAGGGATTGCTTCAGAGGATTAGTAAAACAAAGTAAAAATTAGCCTCCTGAGTCCTTGGACCAGAAATGAGGAATTTTAATCTAACAGGTTCAAGGTTCTGCTGGAGGAACCATTGATGGAGTGCCCACTCCAGATGGTCCACTGAGCGTGTGAGCTCATAGTCAGACAAGTTGGGCTCAAATTCTGGCTCTGCCATTTGCTATTTGGTCATCTTTGTAGAATTTACTTCACCTCCTAAGCCTTACTCTTCTGACTTATGGAATGAAAATAATAGCAGCTTCCTCAAAAACTTATAATTGAGGGCACTGGCCAGATGGCTCAGTTGGTTGGAGTGAAATCCCATGCACCAAAAGGTTTCGGGTTCGATTTCCAGTCAGGGCACATACTTAGTTTGTGGGTTCCATCCCTGGTCGGGGCACATATGGGAGGCAATTGATCAATGTTTCTCTCCCTTCCCTTCCCTTCCCTTCCCTTCCCTTCCCTTCCCTTCCCTTCCCTTCCCTTCTCTCCCCTCCCCTCCCCTCCCCTCCCCTCCCCTCCCCTCCCCTCCCCTCCCCTCCCCTCCCCTCCCCCCCTCCCTTCCCCTTTCCTTCTCTCTCTCTCTCTCTCTCTCTCTCTCTCTCTCTCTCTCTCTCTCTCTCCCAAATCAATGTAAAAACATATCCTTGGGTGAAGATTTTTTTGAAAACATTATAATTCAGGATTATGTGAACTTTAATTAGGGAGTGCTCAGTAAATGTTAGCTATTACTAGTATTATTTTTATCACTTCATAGATATTATATGCCAGTCTCTGAGGATACAATCCAGAACAAAGTAGAGATATACCTTCACAGGTCAGATAGAGAAAAGCAAATAAACACATATTGAGTGAGAAGGGTTATGAAAGGGAGAGGGTAGGGTCTGAGAAGTAAGGGAAGGCTTCTCTTGGAGAAGTGAAATCTAAACTGGAAACTAAAGGATGATAGCCTTATCCAGGCAGAGTGTCTGCAGCAGAGGGAACAGCACCAGCTAAGCCCTGAATTTCAGAGATTGCATTTAGCTTGTGATTAATAATAATAATTGCTAGCACTGTCTTGTCTGAGAGCTTAGTATGTGCCAAGCACATTTATAAGTACATTACATGTATAAATGCATTTATTCCTCATAATAACCTATATAAAGTCCTATCACAATCCCCATTTTATAGATAAGAAGACTCAGGCATAAAAAGATTAGGTCACATGCTCAAGGTCATATATCCAATAGTGGCACAGCCAGGATTTGGATCCTGAAACTTGAGTTTCAATGAATTACTAGGCTCTATTGCTAGAAAGAACAAACTACAGTGGAGTTTTCTCTAAAATAAATTTGGAGAGACCTCAAAAAGACTCCCACAAACTAAACAATAAATCTCCAACCCATCAGACAGCGCTCAAGAATCAATGTTACTGCCCTGAATTCCTCAGGTCTGAGAATGAACCAGAGATTGCCCACAACCCCTGGGAGGTCTCCACATCAGACTAGCCCCAAAGGAAATGACAAGAGCCAGCTAGCACCACAAAGACCTCTTGCAGGAGGAACTGAATCTTTAAAAAAAATTTTTTAATTACATGTGTGGTTCATATGATATCTCTATTTTACAATGCTGATCTAGGAGCCTGGAGGGTACAGAGTCACCGTGTTATCAGGGAAGAGTCTGATAGAGACATAATCTATACCTCACACTCCTTAGTGCTATGGCCTTGTGCTTTGAATGTGTAAGTTTCTTGAGCTTGAACTAGAACAAGACACAAAAAGTGGCTTAAATTTCTTAACACCACTGATTAAAGCCATGTGTTGCAATGACAACAGTTCTGAATGGGGACTCAGATGGCAGGAAGTTCATAAACTAGCCTTTGCCTTAACCAAATTCTCACCTGCATCCTCACTCTAGGTGGGCTAGATGCTTCCTAAGATCAATTGACACTGTGGTGTCATGATTAAATCAGGATAGTGGAATCCATTCTGCTTCCCGTCAGAGAAAAGACAGTCCATGTCCACAGATTCAGCAAGGTAACATCAAGAATAAGCCCGTGGTGACAGAGCAGAGTGTGGACAGAGTGTGGGAGGACCAGCACAGCACCTTCACCTGCAGGAAAGCCAAGGCCTGCAGCCCATCCACTTGGTTGCTCACATAACTCCCCCCCACCACTTCCAGTTATATGCCCACGCACAGATATCTCCCTGGCCCCCAGTCAAACACACACTAAAAAGTTGATACTAATGTATTTAATGCACAGGAACATGATACCAGTAGTTACTAGGACAACCAGTGGGCAATGTATTTCTGCTGAGATTCAGTCTCCCCGAAAACATAAAAGCATTTCTACAGCCTTCCTATGGATATACCACTCACCCTGCTGAAGTATCTCCTCTGGCAGCAAGCATAAAGGCAGATGGGTGAGTTTCTCACCTTGGTCAACCACTTCCTTGACGGCTGTTTACATGTCTAGGAGATGCTGTGTTTAACTCACACAGGATCCTGGCTCCCTGTCTCTCACTTTCAGGTATTATTTACGCAGCAGATGTTACCAAAGAAAAATTTAAAAACTGCATAGGTTCAGCAGGATCCATATAAACTTATATAAAATATTTAACTACTTTTAAAAGTAACAGATAATGGGTTCATATCTAGTCTTTTCAGACAAAAAAATTAAAAAGATAATAAACAGGTACCATATATGCTTTTTATAATGCTAAGAATTGTAACTTAATAAGTTTAACTCTAGTGAAGACACATAAAAATTGTATGTAAATATATGGATACATACAGGGTGTCCCAAAAGAATGTATATACACTTTAATAACTGATAGCTCAATTTTAAAAATGAAATGGATTTTAATAAACACTGCTTTTATAATTATTCAAGGTATGTGTATACATTTTGGGGGGATACCCTATATATACACATATTACACATATAAATTATATAATAAACACAACATGTATATGAATTATATACATATACATATTTCAACTATGCCATCAACAAAATATAAATAATCATATAACCCAGGTTCAGGAAGAATAATAAAGCTCAGAGAGCTAGAGGTATCCTTGTCAAGATTTGACACTATGGGGAGAAACCAAGATGGCGGCATAGGTAAACACCTAAACTGCTGCCTCGCACAACAATTTCAAAACTATAACTAAAAGACAAAACGGACATCATCCAGAACCACAGGAAGGCTGGCTGAGTGGAAATTCTACAACTAGAATAAAAGAGAAAAGCACACTGAGACTCAGAGGAGCTGCAGGAGGCAGAGGTACTGAGACGCAAGCAGAGAGGACTGGCAACTGAGTGTGCAGCTGGCTTTCTCAAGCGGGAGGGGGACCAAAGCTCCTGACTGTGCTGAACTCCAGTTCCAAGCGAGACTCTGGGGACCCAGACTCATACAGGGTGAAACTGGACTGTCAGGAAAGAGAAAAGCACACTGAGACTTAGAGGAACTAGGGAAGGCAGAGATACCCAGGCACGCACGCGGAGAGGGCATGCAACTGAGTACGCGGCTGGCTTTCTCAAGCGGGAGGGATACAAAAGCTCCTGACTGCACTGAACTCCAGTTCCGGGCGAGATTCTGGGGACCCTGACTCATTCGGGGAGAAACTGAACTGTCTGGCAGCAGGCGGAACTCCAGGGCGGCTTTCTCTCAGAGGTGCTTGCAGCAATTACCACAGGACACTGAGACACAGGGGCCTATTAGGGCAGGGCTGACGGGAAACCAATGCTGTCTGCTCCGCCCTGAGATCCCGCCCCATTCAAGCTGAGCACAGAGGCTTTTGCAAGTCTTCTCCAATAAGGGTGTCTCCAGCACAGAAGTTCTCCCAGTGTAGACACAGCTGATCCTCATAGCCAATTGGCCTGGAGGTCAATTCCTCCCAGTGATACCAACAACAATCAAGACTTAACTACAACAAGACAGTGCACACAGCCCACAAAGGGGTGCACCAAGAGTGTCCACCTCAGGTAACTGGGGAGGCTGAACCAATGGGCCCTATAGGACACCTAGCACACAAAGCCACTCTATCAACTCAGGGAAGCAGCCAAAATGCAGAGACAAAGAAACAGATCAAAAATGAAAGAAATGGAGGAAAGCAAATGATTGGATATAGAGTTCAAAACCACAGTTACAATGTTTTTCAAGAATTTTCTAGAAAATGCCGATAAATTTAGCGAGACCCTCAAGGATATGAAAAAGGACCAACTAGAAATTAAGCATACACTGACTGAAATAAAAAATATTATACAGAGATCCAACAGCAGACTATAGAATCGCAAGAATCAAGTCAAAGATTTGAAATACAAAGAAGCAAAAAACACTCAACTGGAAAAGCAAAAAGAAAAAATAATTCAAAAATATGAAGATAGTGTAAGGAGCCTCTGGGACAACTTCAAGTGTACCAACATCAGAATTATGGGGGTGCCAGAAGAAAAGAAAGAGCAAGATACTGAAAACCTATTTGAAGAAATAATGACCAAAAACTTCCCCCACCTGGTGAAAGAAATAGACTTACAAGTCCAGGAAGTGCAGAGAACCCCAAACAAAAGGAATCCAAAGAGGACCACATCAAGACACATCATAACTAAAATTCCAAGAGCAAAAGACAAAGAGAGAATATTAAAAGCAGCAAGAGAAAAACAGTTAGTTACCTACAAGGGAGCACCCATACAATTGTCAGTGGATTTCTCAACAGAAACTATGCAGGCCAGACTGGAGTGGCAAGTAATATTCAAAGTGTTGAATAGCAAGAACCTACAACCAAGATTACTCTACCCAGCAAAGCTATCATTCAGAATTGAAGGGCAGATAAAGAGCTTCACAGATAAGAAAAAGCTAAAGGAGTTCACCACCACCAGACCAGTATTATATGAAATGCTGAAAGGTATTCTTTAAGAAGAGGAAGAAGAAGAAGAAAAAGGTAAAGATAAAAATTATGAACAACAAATACATATCTATCAACAAGTGAATCTAAAAATCAAGTGAATAAAAAAATCTGATGAACAGAATAAACTGGTGAATATAATAGAATCAGGGGCATAGAAAGGGAGTGGACTGACAATTCTCGGGGGAAAGGGGTGTGGGGGGGTGCGGGAAGAAACTGGACAAAAATTGTACACCTATGGATGAGGATAGTGGTGGGGGTAAGGGCAGAGGGTGGGGTGGGAACCAGGTGGAGGGGAGCTATGGGGGGAAAAGAGGAACAATTGTTATAATCTGAACAATAAAGATTTATTAAATTAAAAAAAAAGATTTGACAGTGTGGAGGAAAGAAATTACTTTGCTACTTACATATTCGTTTTTCTCTTAGAGTAGGAAATTTACTTAGAGTACACACACCATTAAGAATGTCTCCCCAACCCACACTCTTGTTCTCCGAAAACAGGGCTAAATTAGCTACAAGGCTGGACCTTCAGCAGTCCAGTCCAAAGCTGATTGGTCATGTGACTCAAGTCAAACCAATCAGGCTCTCCTGAATCCATGGCTTGGAACTAAGAAATGCTACCAATGGACCTGAGACTATGTGAAGAGGGAGAGCCAGAAGCACAGAGAAAAGGAATCCACAGAGAGAGCAATGGCATAGTTCAGGGAAGAGGGAGTTGGAGAGACTGAGGAAGCAAATGCTTAACTCCTGTTTGTTGTTTGCTCGTGTTCTAGTATTCCTGAATTCCTGCTGTCATGTCTGCCCTTGGTATCCTTGAAGCATCTTTATATCCTTTCTAGAGGCCCGGTGCACAAAATTCGTGCACGGGATGGGGGGTGTCCCTCAGCCCAGCCTGTACCCTCTCCAATCTGGGACCCCCTTGAAGGATGTCTGACTGCCCGTTTAGGCCCGATCCCAGCAGGATCGGGCCTAAACAGGCAGTCGGACATCCCTCTCACAATCCAGGACTGCTGGCTCCCAACTGCTCGCCTGTCTGCCTTCCTGATTGCCCCTAACCAATTCTGCCTGCCAGCCTGATCACTCCCTAACCACTCCCCTGCCAGCCTGATTGATGCCTAACTGCTCCCCTGCCAGCCTGTTTGCCCCTAACTGCCCTCCCCTGCAGGTCTGGTCACCCCCAACTGCTCTCCCCTACAGGCCTGTGTCACCCCCAACTGCCCTCCCCTGCTGGCCTGATTGCCCAAACTGCCCTCCTTTGCAGGCCTGGTCCCTTCCAACTGCCCTCTCCTGCTGGCCATATTGTAGTGGCCATCTTGTGTCCACATGGGGGCAGCCATCTTTGACCACATGGGGACAGCCATCTTGTGTGTTGGAGTGATGGTCAATCTGCATATTACTCTTTTATTAGATAGGACAGAGGCCTGGTGCACGGGTGGGGGCCAGCTGGTTTGCCCTGAAGGGTGTCCTGGATCAGGGTGGGGGGTTCCCTTGGGGCGTGGGGTGGCCTGGGTGAGGGGCTTGTGGTGGTTTGCAGGCCGGCCACGCCCCCTGGCGACCCAAGCAGAGGCCCTGGTGTCTGGGATTTATTTATCTTCTACAATTGAAACTTTGTAGCCTGGTGCGGAGCCAAGCCTTCTCCTTGCTCCATGGTGGCAGCCATTTCTGTTGGGATTTATTTATCTTCTATAATTGAAACTTTGTAGCCTTAAGCGGAGGCTAAGGCAGGCCAGGGCTTCAGAAGCTTGGCTTACTCCATCACCGGGGGCAACCCTAGCCTCTTGCTCTCTCCAGCTCTGTGGCTGCGCCATTTTTGTTGGGATTTATTTATCTTCTATAATTGAAACTTTGTAGCCTGGAGTCCAGGCCTGGGCCGGCCAGGGTGTGCGAAAAGCTTGGCTTCCTCCATCGTTGGGGAAACCCAAGCCTCCCTCCTGCTCTCTCTGTGGTTGCAGCCATCTTGGTTGGGTTAATTTGCATACTCGCTCCTTGTGGGCTTGTGGGTGTGGCTTGTGGGTGTAGTGGAGTGATGGTTAATTTGCATATTATGCTTTTATTAGATAGGATAATTAATTCTACATTTTTGCTTAAGCTAGCAAAAATGAGTTTCTATTACAAAGAACGATATAATCTTCAAAATTTCTTAGTAAAATATAGACAACAATACAAAAACCCTTATATGTCGTGTCATAAGAATATGTGTTTGACCAAATACCTAATTAATAAGATATTCATCACTATTGATTAATAGGGAATAATTTGAAATGAATTTGAAATGCATTAATAGGAGACTAAATAAATGATGGCATATACAATTAAATTTTTAACAAATATTTAAAAATAATATGTATATCAGATAATTTTCAAAGTTAATGGCTTTTCAACTATCATCATCTTACACTTAGCATTAGGTTCATGAGGTTTAACTCAATACTGATCTAACATTTAAAACCCTGAACTCAGCAGTTTTTCTCCATAGCTAAAATGCATTATGACTGTAATGTCCTACTTCTTCAGATCAAACAGAAAACCAATCTGATTCATAGCTATGATATAATATTCCCCTAGATGGTTTTCATGCTTAAAGTCTACTTCTTCCAACCTCCCCGACTGTGTTTTAGAAAAAAAAAGAAAAAGAAAAGGTTACCGATCTTCTAATTCAGCAAGGAAATTGAGCACTAATCCTATTACATCAATGATCAGTGAAAGAGATATATAGACACCTCTCTCTGCCCTTCCTTATTTTTGTGGAAATCTCCACTTTGAGAGGATCACAAAATAACTACATGTTGGTTGTGTCTTAGTCTAGACACAGCCACAGCACTAGACAAAGAAGGATTGTCAATAAAACAAAGATAATGGGCAATAAAACCAAATAAATGAAAGAGGTAATACCTTCAAATCTATATATAAAAGCCTAAGTGACCATTATGACCAACGACCGGACAACCGGCCAGTAGCTATGACACACACTGACCACCAAGGGACAGATGCTCAATGCAGGAGCTGCCCCCTGGTGGTCAGGGTGCTCCCACAGCCAACCTCCCATGGCCAGCCAACCTCCCATGGTCCCTTCCCTCCCCACCCCCTGTCCCTGCCAGCCAGCCCAAATAGGGACTAGGTGAGATGGCCCCTATCGGCCCAATCACCGGCCAGGCTGAGGGACCCCACCTGTGCATGAATTCCTGTACCGGGCCTCTAGTGGATGAATAAAAGATAATTTGATAATTTTTAAGACTTTAAATTTTTGAAACTTCAAAAATATCAGAAAGTCAACTTTAGAAAGTTGGAAACTCAATTGCAAAATAAGTTTTTAAAATATTGTCAATATCAATGTTTGTCACAGTGAAAAGACCATAGACTTGAGAATCAGATATAGCTGCAATCCATCTCAAGGCTACCACCAGTCAACTAAATGACCTTGGACAAGTTACTGCAACCTGCCAAACCTTAGTTTTTCTTTTCTATAAATTTTAATAAAAGTAACCTATAGGATTATTATAGAGATCAAACAAAATAAATAAATGGATAAATACAAAACAAGTCTTGATCTATGACATTACAAAATTTCTATCATTCACATTTATTTGACACCTACCATATGGTAGAACATTTTTTTATACCTTCATAGACCTTTCTATTGTACATTTTTTGTTATTGTTAATTCTCACCCGAGGATATTTTTCAATTGATTTTTCAGAGAAAGTGTAAGGGAGAGGGAGAGACAGAGAGATAGAAACATCCATTTGCGAGAGACACAGTGATTGGTTGCCTCCTGCACGCACCCTGACTGGCAGGACTGGGGATCGAGCAACCAAGGTACATGCCCTTGACCAGAATCAAACCTGGGACCTTTAAATCTGCAGGCCGATGCTCTATCCACTGAGCCAAACTGGCTAGGGCTGTTATAATATATTTTTGTTGATATCTTTAATGTCTATTGCCCTTGTAATAACACTAACTAGAATTATTAAAAAGCTTCATAGGTCTCTGTCAATTTTTTATTTTTTATTTACTTATTTTTAATTGATTAAGGCAGTGGTTGGCAAACTCATTAGTCAACAGAGCGGCAAACTGCGGCTCGCGAGACGCATGTGGCTCGTGAGCCGCAGTTTGCCGACCACTGGATTAAGGTATTACAAATGTGTCTTTATCCCCCCATTGTTGAGAGATAGAAACATTAATGATGAGAGAACATTGATCACCTGTCTCCTGCATGCCCCACACTGAGGATCGAGCCCATAATTTGGTCATGTGCCCTGACCGAGAATCAAACCGAGACCTCCTGGTTCATCGGTCAATGCTCAACCACTGAGCCACACTGGCCGGGCTGTCAATTTAACTTAAGCATTATTTTTATTATTATATTTGATTGTCATGCATCTGTGAATAGGTTACAGTACATTATATTTATGGTCTTGTGGATGAGATAGCATATTTTCCTTAATAAAGCTAATGACATCATCACAATTTCTATTTATTCTTACCAAGCAAAAATTAGTAGGAAAGTATTTTGAACCAAAATATTTACTTCTATGCACTATGGGAAAGTAAAAAACAGAAAATTGCAACTTATAAATGCCTGAACAAATAAATCTTTTTAAATAATTTATCTCTTATAAAATTAAAATATTGAATATGCTCCATTACAATTAAACTTTTCATAGTACTATAACCAAATGACAAGCTTTTCTCTCCTAATCCAGTGGTCGGCAAACTCATTAGTCAACAGAGCCAAATATCAACAGTACAATGATTGAAATTTCTTTTGAGAGCCACATTTTTTAAACTTAAACTTCTTCTAACACCACTTCTTCAAAATAGACTCACCCAGGCCGTGGTATTTTGTGGAAGAGCCACACTCAAGGGGCCAAAGAGCCACATGTGGCTCGCAAGCCGCAGTTTGCCGACCACTGTCCTAACCCATTCTGTTGGGCCTTGTTACTAAGTTTTTATGTGTTTTGGTTTTTTTTAACTCTTGAGTTGGAGTTGCTTCCTTCTGAGTCAAGCCATCATGAAAAACAGTTATAACTTCCATTGTTATGAACTTATACAACCAAGTATATATAACTCTACCAATCTTTCTCTTCCTTTGCTTTTATGTCCTTTCTTTTTATTGATTTCAGACAAGAAGGGAGGAGGGAGAGATAGAAACATCAATGATGAGATAGAATCATTGATTGGCTGCCTCCTGCATGCCCCTCACTGGGGATCAAGCCCACAACCTGGGCATGTGCCCTTGACCGGAATAAAACCCAGGACCCTCAGTCCACAGGCCAATGCTTTAACCACTAAGCCAAACCGGCTAGGGCTGCTTTTATGTCTTGGCATCACTGATGTTCAGCCAAATTCAGCCACTTTGCAAATGTAGAACTCTTCGATAATTCTGTTGAGCACCCAGGTATTAGAATTGTCACTGCTATGGGAGCATGGCATAGAGAAGTCAAAGAGATCTCAAAAACTTGGAAGCAATCAAAATATTTAACCATAGGCAATTGGTTAAATGGTCTGCTGTTCATCTATTTCTCAAACTGTTAGGTAGCCAATCTGTTTCAAACATACAGGGTGGGACAAAAGTAGGTTTACAGTTGTGAGTATGCAAAACACAGTTTATTTTTGTATTATTAATTATTAATTATTGTATTATTTTCCATACGAACAACTGTAAATCTACTTTTGCCCCACCCTGAACACAAAAACACACACAAAAAGCTTTAAAAAGGTAAAATGTTTAGAATATATTATAAGGTTAAAAAACAGGTTACAAAACAGTATTATAATATGATCCAATTTTATAAAATAAAATACAGCACCGGCCAGTTTGCTCAGTGGTTAGATCATCCCCCTGCAGATCGAAGGGTCGCCGATTCAATTCCTGGTCAAGGGCACTTTCCTCAGTTGCAGGTTCCCCTGCCCCAGTAAGGGTGCATGTGGGAGGTAATCAATGGATGTGTCTCTCTCACGTCAATGTTTCTTTCTCTCCCTTGTTCCTCCCTCCCTTCCACTTTCTCTAGAAATCAGTGGAAAAAATATCCTCAGGTGAGGATTTAAATAATAATAACAACAACAGTAATAATAAATATAGTTTTTTAATGTATTTTTAAGACCTAGAACAACACTTAAAATGATCCCAATTTTGTAAAATAACAGCAGTATAATCCAAAAGCTTATTTCTAAATACCAGCATTTGGATTAATTTTGCTCTTTAGCTTTTCTCACCTAACCCATACCCCATTATTTTGTATAACAAATGAGCAGCATATATCACTTCCATGGTAAACAGAAAAAACGTATTTGTGTGTGTGTGCACATACATGTGTGCAGACAGATAGAGATATATGAAATACATACACACATATATATGAGTGACAGTTCTGAGTTAAATTCAATACAATATATGGTAAACCTTGAAATACCTTCATTTTCAGTGTAATAATATATAAACCAGAAGGATGAATTAACAATTTGTAACTATCCTTTTAATAATCAATAATTTGGGACTACCCTTTCCACTAATCAGAATGTCTGTTTACTGTCCAGGTCACTGGTTTATAGATTATCTAAGAATCTAAGAAGCCTAGTTCATTATCAGCAGTTTGGTAAACACAGAAGAGGAATGAAAAGCCTGGATTACACTGAATCTCAGCTGCTTGAAAGCAGGGCCTTGTCTTGAACCTTCCATACCTCCAGAGCATACCACAGTGCCTGGTACATAACAGGTGTTTAAGAAACTTTTGTTGAATGAATGGTTATTTCATCCAGGCCATGAAGAAATCTCCTTACTTCTTCAGAGTAGACACAAAGTGAAAAATCACTAGTATTCCTCAGATCTTAGGTCTCTTCTAAAAAAAGTTGACAAACTCTGACAAATTCTCATGCCCTGGCATACCCATAAAAGTTAATTTATCAACATTAATTAAGCATGCAATATATGCCAGGCCACATGTATTACTTAATTTACTCCTCACAATTATCGATGAGTCACATTCTCTACTCTCCATTTTGTAGATATGGAAACTGAGACATCGGTGATATAATTTACCCAAGAGCACACAGCAGCTAAAGTAGAGCTGAGATCTAATTATGGGAATGTCTGACACCAAAAATTTGTCCGTAATCAATATACTAAACAGAAGCCCTTTATAAGTCCTTACTTCAAACTGTAGTGATAGGAAAAATTCCATCTCCTCTACTGGAATTGGTTAGCTTCTTTCTTTCTGATAACAAGAACTATGTAACTGAGCATATCTATTTTTTTTCTTTGGCTACCAGGAAGTTCAGAGACAAATGTAGACCTCAACTACTGCAACTATATTGGTCTTAACTTTTGCTTCTATGTTCTCTAGACCTGATTCATATTTTTATATCTACTTTTTGGTATAAATTATCTCAAGTTTTAGAATAAAATCTTTTATTTTGGAATAAAGGAATATAGCATCATTATGTATTAATTTTACTATATTTTTAATTCACAGAGCAGCCACCTAACCATAGCATCCTCTATATTGACTAGAAAAGAAAAACCAATTAGCAATTTGTTCCAGGTTCGTATGCTATTATTGCTCCTTTTAATTACGTTCTGTGGTTGTCTCTAGACTATATTAACTTTAAAATTGCTGAAAAGAAGATAAAGCTGATAACATGATAGCCCAAACTTAGTGTGTGGTTTGGTTTGCTGGTTTAATTTGCTTGTTTAATTTTAGACCTTACTTTTCAGTGACATCCGTTCAGACTTGAAACTTAGTCATTTGTTGACCTTAATTCTCAAGGTATCAGATGAGGTCAGCATTATCAAAGAGAAGGCCGCCAGTAAAACAAATTTGCATGTGCCTGCTAACATATAGGTATAAAATTCTCAACTTATTTGTTTGAAAAAAATGGAAAGTTTTCTGACCCACTTTAAATCAGTGTTTCAGTAAAAAGCTAGTGAGAAACCCAACTAAGAAAGAGGCTTGGTTTCCATGAGGTTAGTAGTTATTACTCAAAGGAGAAATTGACATACTCATGTAATGGTGGATTTTAATGTAGGGATGGGGAAAACACTGATGGATTGTAGTTGTTTTATGAAAGATGACATGATGTTGTTAGGGGCAGAAATAGAATAGTCTAATACTGCTTCATAATAATGGTAATGACATACAATCTTTTGGTCAAATAAGTTTGACAACCTTCCCAGAGTTTGAATTTTAAGAAACTTTTTCTTGACCTAAAGTTGGCTTTTGATCATTCCAATAGGCCCTGGAATGCCTCAAGGATTTGTTTTCTCTCCTTATGAAGGAAAATTTTATACTTAAAATTTTGAGAAACTTTGTCAAAGAAATAACAACTATATTCTATTTATATATGCATATTATTAAAACAGTTTTGGAGATTATATAAAAATCTCTAGGAGTCTATAAATTCTGATATACTTTCATTTATAACTCTACTTGTTATTCTGGAATACTGTATTTTATAGAAAGGACAGGATTCCATGTCAATTGCATTATAATCAAATCCATAACCATGTCATTTTAAATTTCTTCTTGTCATTTAGAGATAGTCACTGTTTTATTATAATGCATTTGCAAAAATGTTACATCTTCTGAGGGATCTATGGAATCTGACTTATTTAAAAATCACATATCTCTGAGAATACATTTTCAGATCATCCCCTTCAAACTGGATGAAAATTATTATAACTCTATAGAGTATCTGGATTTATAGAAGTACTGGGAAGAAAAATCAGGAGAAACAAAAATTGATTATGGGGTGAATGAACTGAAAATAATTATAGTTTTTGTAATTTTTTGTTGAAAGTATTGCTTATTTTTAAACATTTTGTTTTCATACATAATGAAACTTGTTTATTTTCTTCAAGCAATTTGGTAAATTACATCTTTTTCTCCCTACCTGATCAAAATTATATGTTTTTCTCCCTACCTATCCCTCCAGAATTTGGCAATTATTAATGGGTAATGTAATGGCAATACGTTTCTTCTCACAGCCATGGCACTGAACTGCAATGACAATTTTTACCTGTGGAGCCCTGCTGAATATATTGCTTTACCATTTTTGTTATGCCAGTAATGGTAGGCTCCCTTAATGTGGAAGTGACCCAGCTAGCTTGTAGCATGGTAAAGCCCTGAATGCCACTTCCAGGGCTAAACATGGGGTAAATCAAGACTTGAGCCAGGACAGGGAGGCACTTCTAGAGAATCATGCAGCAGTGGTTTATTTGCTATTGCAGCATGACCACAGAAGTGAGGAATTCAAAGGAATGTACTGCTTTAACCTTTCTGACAATTCTCAATTGATAGAAAACAACATTCAACAAATTAGAAAAACCATCTCCAAGGTAATACAATGAGAAGGATTTTTTTTGGATTTTACTTATCCAAGTTAACCTCTTGGCTACCCAGCCTGTCTAAAAATTCTTTTGAATTTTTATCCTATTTATTTCTTTTTAAAATATATTTTTATTGATTTCAGAGAGGAAGGGAGAGGGAGAGAGAGAAAGAAACATCAATGATGAGAGAGAATCATTGATTGGCTGCCTCCTACATGCCCCCTGCTGGGGATCTAGCCCACACCCGGGCATGTGCCCTTGACTGGAATCAAACCTGGGACCCTTCAGTCCGCAGGCTGACGCTCTATCCACTGAGCCAAACCAGCTAGGGCGTCCTATTTATTTATTTTTTTTGTAGTCTGATTGCTTGTTGCTGTATTCAATGTATTCCTCTTTTTAGATCCTGCATTCACTGTATTCTACCCCTGTGAATTGCTTTCTAGGCAGAAGCAAAATGCAGTCCAGCAGGATGAGACTTTTCACCTAAAACTAATCTCACAGATATGAGATAATAGAAATAGCAGTTGGGAATGTTAGGGGCAGAAATAGAGTAGTGGGGACTAGCTATAGTTATAAGAAATGTTAATCGTGATTGTTCTGTTCTGATTGGAGAAAGCACATTTTAACCTGGCTGAGAGTTGTATGCCCTGGGACATGGGAGTTAACCTCAGAATGCGGCCCATTCTCCTTTTCTGAGAACTACCTATCATCATACAAAGATTAACAACCTTGTTACAGAAACAACCTGGTCCCAGATGTGCCCACCCTTATACCTTGCCTACTTCCCCATGCCTGTAATTCTTACTTTCCCATGTAATCTTTGTCCTTCTACCCAATATAGGCAGCTGGCTTATCAAGCAGATTTTCATAGATGACCAGCTGCTCTCCCATACTGCCAGAATTATTGGAATAAGTGCTCATATATGATTCAACACTGTCTCTGCTTAATTGTCTCAAGTAGT
The DNA here is from genome assembly GCF_963455305.1 of Plecotus auritus. Classification (NCBI taxonomy): domain Eukaryota; kingdom Metazoa; phylum Chordata; class Mammalia; order Chiroptera; family Vespertilionidae; genus Plecotus; species Plecotus auritus. The sequence continues at coordinate 82,907,455 of NC_137775.1, read as the reverse complement.
GACAGGCAGCCCGGACCCATTCATTGTCCAGTTTCAATGTGATATGTCTTCCTTTTTGCATGGCTTGCTCTCTTACACAGCTCCCAGGCATTATCTCAGTGCTTTGAGTCTGGGAAAGATGTGTAAGAGCAAGCCTCAATTAATCAAATGATAAAGGTATTATGTGCCATGTGGAAGTCACCAGGAACAAAATGCCTTTCAATCCAATATGTCACATAATGTAATAGCTGTTCAATGTCCTTTTGACCATATAGGTTAGGTATGTTTTTTAAAGAAGTCCAAACAGTTTTGTGATATGATCCTATCAGGTAAAAATAACTTAGTCTGGATTAGGTAAAGGCAGCATAAAAAACATGCAGTAGAAGAAAAAAAATCAGTTACTCAAACAAGCTGTTCATAGAGGCTCTTCATTAACCCTCATTCTTTCAAGGCAACAGCTTGAATCTCAGGGCTAAGCCTCTGGTACATAATGTCATTAACATTTTGAAGTTGGAGGTAGATGATCTAGATCTTGATAAATTGGATCAAAATCTGGTTCTCAGTAAAATCCTGACTTATCAGTTCCCCAAGGCCTTCCACATGACTCTCTATTGCAAACATTCTCTCCCTTTAATTTCATGTCTTCCATTTAAGCATCTGACATTGCTTCTTGTATACTGGCCTATTTTCAAAATATCAGCCCCAAGAGAATTCTCTGCTACTCATTACCATCCCTATGTTAGAGAAAAAACAAGAGTAAAGGAGTCTTATTGGTGATGTGCACAGCATTAAATAAAATGACACCCACTTCTTTGAATTGGCCATTGGCTTTAAATTAATCACTGATGATGGTACAGTACCTCCCCCTGGGACAGAGAGGAGGGGGCAGGCTAGAAGGGGTCAATGGGGGAAAAAAGGCAATGTATGCAATACTTCCAACAATAAAGATTTTTTTAAAGTCTGTAGAATAAAAATAAAAATACAGTAGTATATCAATCATAACACCACCTAAGCAAGAAAAAATATTTAATTAGATTATTTATTTATTCATGTTTTCATTTATTTTAGAGTGAAAGGAAGGGAGAGGGAGAGAAAGGTAGAAACATTGATGAGAGAGAAATATCTATCAGCTGTCTTCTGCATGCCCCCTGCTGGGGATTGAGCCGGAAACTGGGGCCTGTAACCTGACTGGGAATCGAACCTGTGACCTCTTGGTTCATGGGTTGATGCTCAACCATTGAGCCACACCAGCTAGGCTTCTTTTCTTTCTTTCTTTTTTTAACAGCAATCTTAATTTTGACCACATTAAAACAAAAGACTCCATAATGCTCTCTCCCAGATACAAAAGAAAAAAATTTTTTCTTCTATCTCTTATATATTCTCTACTGTAAATAGTAAGGAATAGTGTTTGGTGAACTAATACTATCAAGAAGCCTTGAAAATCATTTTTCTAATCATCCCTTGAAATGCATCATTGACTTCTAGGAATATTTCCCAGTCTGAGTGGCTCGTCCCTCCTCCACACTCAGCTCCCAACTGCCAATTTGTAGTTCCTCCTCATTACTTGTGGATATCTAAAGCCTTCAGAGAAGGAAAATTGATAAACCTAAGGGAAATCACTAAGCAAAGCAATCACCCCTAACTTACTGCCCCTATTTGTTTTTTCTCTAAAAAAAAATCATAAAAAGCAAAGATTACCTGGTGTCAAAACTCATTTATTTTTAAATTTGTATTTTTTGTTTCAATTACAGTTCACATTTAATATTATTTTATACTAGAGGCCCAGTGCACAACATTTGTGCACTGGGTAGGGGATGTCCCTCAGCCTGGCCTGCGCCCTCTCGCAATCCAGGACCCCTCAGGGGATGTCCAACTGCCAACTGCCAGCTGCCAGCTGGGTACTCCCTCCCTTCCCCCTGCTATCTGCCACCACCACTGCCGCTGGCCAGGACCTCCCTCCCTTCTGCCGGCCAGCCCTCCCCCTGGCTGAACTCCTGGAAGACCTCTGGTCGAGGGAACAATTTGCATACTACACTTTTATTATATAGGATTACTGACAGTCTTATGGGAGCTCTATTACAGTTAGCTAACTGCCTTTCTCTTGCTGTAGTTACATTCTTTCTTTGTCTTTAACCTTTGCCATTTTAATTGTGATGTGTCTTGGTGTGGGCCTCTTTTGGTTCATCTTGTTTGGGACTCTCTGAGCTTCCTGGATTTGTATGTCCTTTTCCTTTTCCAGGTTAGAGAAGTTTTCAGTCATATTTCTGCAAATAGGTTTTCAATTCCTTTCTCTCTCTTTTCCTTCTAGTAACCCTGTGATGTGAATGTTGTTATACTTTATATTGTCACAAAGGTCCCTTAAACTATTCTCATTTTTTAAAAATATTTTTTCTTTTTGTTTTGACTGAATGTTTTCTGCTACCTTGCCTTCCAAATTGCTGTTTCAATCCTCTGCTTCATCTACTAGTAATCTGCTATTGATTCTTTCTAGTATCCATTTAAGTAATTGTATTCTTCATTTCTGACTGGTTCATTTTTATGATTTCTATGTCATTTTTTTATATTTACTATATTTTTGTTGAAGTTCTCACTGAGTTCATCTATTTTTTTTCCTAAGTCCCTTGAACATGCTTATAACCAATGTTTTAAACTCTCTATCTGGTAGATTGCTAGCCTATGTTAGGTAGAAAGCTAGACATGAGGGGCTGAGGGGGGGGGGGGGCCTGCCCCAGGGTCCTGAACAGGGGTTGGACCAACAATGCCCTCAGACTGCCTTTATATGGGAGGTTCAGCAGCCAGCAGACCGCTAGTGGGCAGGTTCTAAACCAGCCAGTAACCTATCCTCCCCTAGCATATCACTGGTCATGCAGTTTGGACCCCTGATCTTTCATATTGCTGGTCAGGTGGTTTAGATCCCCCTGACCTTTTCCTTCCCAAAGACAACATCTAGGCCTCAGTTGTATTTCATCTCCCAGAAAAGCAGCAAAACCAGACAAGTGACACCACAGCTGCCTCAGGACCAGCTACATTGACTAATGACTCCCTGCCCTGGCACCAACCAATCAGTGGAGACCATGACCCCAAAAAAGCCCACCTCAAAAGCTGATGAATATTCTGTTAAGACCCTCCCTGATAGCTCCCTTAAGATTTCCCCCAACCTCTAAGGACCCCACAAGACTTGCAACCAGGGGAGTGATGGGCAGTGGCAGCTCATCCTGGGTTTACGCCCTGAACCTGTCTGCAAGGCCCCCTTTTCTCTGACTTCCCAGTGAGTTAAAACAGCCCGCCCTCCTCCCTCTCCCTCCCTCTCCCTTCCTCTCTCTCTCTCTCTCTCTCTCTCTCTCTCTCTCTCTCTCTCTTTCTTTCTCTCTCTCTCAACTGGCCCACTCCTCATTTGAAGTGTATCTTCAATAACTCCAATTTGCTTTACATTTTCATTGACCTTAAAATCTATTCTGAGTCAACAAAAAGAACTTAAGTCCCAGCCAATAACTCCAATCAGTAACACCTTCATTTCATTTAGTTATTTTTCTGAATTTTTGTTCTGTTCTTTCACTTGGGGCTGTTTCTTTGTCTCCCTATTTTTGCTGCTTCATTGTGTTTATTTCTATGCATTAGGTAGATTTGTTATATCTCCCAGTCTTAGCAGGGTAGCCTTATGTAGTATGTGTCCTGGGGGCTCTCTGGTTTAGCCTCTCTGATAACCTGACTTGAGTGCTCCAGTAGTGTCTTTTGTGTGGGCTGTGTGTGCCCTCCTATTGTAGCTGAACCTTGATTGCTAGTGGCACATCAGTGGATAGGGTTGTCCCTCAGGCTAGCTAGCTGTGAGAATTTTCCATGACCACAGCATATGAGCTGCTGAGTAGGGGTTGACCCCACAGAATGGAATTTGCCCAGCAGGCTCTGGTACCTGCTGAGACCTCCCTTTGAGTGGGCTGTTCATGGAGCTAATTAGCTGGTGCTCTGTTATGGTCTGAAGCTAGCCACTGGATGTATTGGTTCTGGGGCCTTTTGGGAGAGGTTTCAGTTCAGGCCACGGTTAGTTGCTGCCTGGCACTACCTGGTAGGAGCTACAAAGTGATCTGCAATTGGTTGCTGCCTGTGATAGGCCTGGAGGCACATGGAAAAGGGAACACTGTGAACCAATGTGCCAGTTGCCACCAATATCAGTCCTGGGACTACTCAGCAAAAGGGATCCCTGAGTCCTGGCTGGCTTTGCTCAGTGGATAGAGCATCAGCCCATGGGCTGAAGGGTCCCAGATTTTATTCGAGTCAAGGGAATGTACCTCGGTTGCAGGCTGGATCCCCAGCATGGTTGGGCTGCATGTGGAAGCAACCAATCTATGTGTCTCTCTCACATCAATGTTTCTCTATCTCTCTCTCACTCTCCCTTCTCCTCTCTCTAAAAATGAAAAAGTATCCTTAGATGAGGATTAACAAAAAAAAAAAAAAAAAAAAAAAAAAAGGATCCCTGAGGCCTGCCACCACCTGCTGGTTTTCCATAAGGCTCAGCTGCTAAAAAAGCCTCAGGCAATACTCAAGTGGTGTTCACCAGGCTAATGCAGATTCAGATTTGGCTGTGTGGGGGGAGGGCTTAACATAGACACAATGGCAGCTGTTCATCTAGCCCTTGCCCTAAAGCTATACAACTCAGTTTCTCCCTGTGTCTCTGGCACCACCCCCTAGTTGCTATCCCTTCAATGGAGCCCAAGGTGAATGACTGTGAGCAAGTGAATCTGTGCATGAGCCCATTAAGGGGACCCTTGGGTTTCCAGCAGCCATCTTATACAGATAGACAGAATCTTTGCTGATTTATCAGCCAGATGTTGTGAGGGCCCTCTTTCTGGCACTGGTGCTTCATGATTTGGAACCTGGTATGGGACTGAGTCCCCTCATTCCTCAGGGGAGGCCTCTATAGCTGAGATATTACCTTCTGATTCTCAACCACCACACATGGGTGCAGGGCCAGCCAGATAAGCATCTCCTGCCAGTCTCCATGTGGCTTCTTTTTTATATTCGTAGTGATAAGACTTCTGTTCAGCTGTCTTCTTATAATTCTCCAAGTTGATTTTTCTATAATTTAGTTGTAGTTTTGATGTGGTCATGGGAGGAGGTAAGTACAGCTGCCACCTACTTCACCATCTTGACTGGAACTCTCAAAATTCAAAAACTCATTTTATAAAGAGGGATACTGAGCCTCAAAAACATGAAGTACCCAAGGTCATGGGTAGTTAATGGCAGATCTACAATGAAAACAAAAGTGACCTCTGATCCAGTGTTCTAGACACCCTAATTTTTAATCCAGCATTCCTTCTTTCTTAGCAGACTGGGACCCAAACCTGAGCCAGCTGTCTCTGTAGACAGATTCAGAGGAAGAGTCCCACCGCACTGCCCACACCCTCTTTCTGATTCTGCCTATTCCTCCAGAAGGCACAGGTGTCCAGCTCAAGTACGCATCTGGGAAACTAGTCCTACTCAAGAGAGAGCACAGCCAGCTTTGACCACCACTTCAATATTATCATTTTTACACTTTTGTGAAAACCTGCCTTGTTTCCCCATTCTTATTTTAAAGCAAGGGTTGATATTTCAAAGTATGGAACACAGGCTGGATTTCATTGGCATGGGAGGCAAGCACAGGCAGATCAGCTAGAGTCAGCTTTTCCTCCTTAGCCATCAATCAAAAGAACTGGTAGCAAACACATTCTCTTCCACTTCATCCTTGTCAGAAAGCAACAAGCAAGGAGCTCTTTTCTCCACTGCAGGTGGTCCAAAATAGACTAAAACCTCATCACACTACTTTTAAAAGGGCCAGGATGGAGAGTCAAAACATTAGAATATTCAATATAGTCAATGGAATGCAGCTGGATTCCAAAAAGAATATTCAAGATTCTGAACTACCCAAATAACATTATTCATACTGTCAATCAGTAAAAAATATTGAGCAGTTACTATTTATTAGACATTAGGTGAGGTGATACAAAGACTAATAAGATGGCTACCTCTCTCTAGGTAGCTCACAGTCTAGCAAAAAAAAATCGGATATGAAAACAAATGACATGCAATACACTAGAAATATGCACAAACAGCTGGATATCAGAGAGAAATCAGCAACTTGAAAGCAATCTGTGAAGACCTTTGTTACATAAAGCTTGACATTAGGCACCTCGGGAGTTACAAAGATGAATAACACACTGGCTTTGAAGAATTACAGTAAAATCTAAAAATAGAAATAGACATATATCTTAAACATACTTTTTCCTGCTAAATAAAACACAAAATGAAGCAAAAGTTACTAGGGAGGGAGGTATAAGCTACATGTTATGGGAGCTGCTGATTCCAACTAAAATAATCAGGAGAGACTTCCAGATATAGAAGACATTTGAACAGGACCTGGAAGGCCAAGTAGCATTTTGATAAACTGAGGATGGAGAAGGGCATTTCAGAGTACCTTAACAAAAGCTGTATGGGCATTAGAAGGAGGGCAATCAGGACCCACGATCCCAGATCATGGATCATAATAGGAGGTGAAGCTAGAAAGGTTGCAGATCTCAAATAGTAACTCAAATACCAATTCAAATGCTCAGGGTTTTGCATTTTGTTCTGTACACAAACTAATGGGACATGAAGGCACAATCAAAGCCATGCGTTGAGAATCATTATTTCAGGAATGTCGAAGGTGAGTGGAAGGCAGCCATCGGGAAGAGCAAAGATGGCTATTAAAACAGTCCAAGTGGATGATAGTGTAAGTTAGGGGATGGCAGTAAGTCTGGGAATAGGTAACAGATCTGAGAGACAAAGCAGCTTCTAAAATTGTTACCTGATCATAGGTAAAGGAGGGACAGGAGAGCTCATAGTGACTCCATGTCTTCAAGGATAGATAGTTATGTCAACACCAGAACTAGGGGAATCATGAGAGGCTGCATTTTACTTTCTTTTCCATCAGAATCTGCTTTGCCATCAAGATCATCTACCATCACCCCTGAGATTCAGCTGCTCATGGCCTTCCTCACTGATCAGTCAAGACACAGTCTAGCCAGTAAAGCAAAAGTCGCTTTAGGCATTTGCAAAAGAGGAAATTTAATGCAAGGAACTGATTGAGATTGGCATCAGCAGAAGGCTGCTACCATCCCAAGGCTGGAAACACAATAGGAGTTAGCAGTGCTCTAGGTCTAGGAGATAGTGAGGAAACCCCTTATATCCATCGCCTTCCTTCTCTCCACTCCCACTCTCCTGCCCTCTGATTTCATATCCCTCTGGCTGAACACAGCTAAAAACCAGCTGACCAGGGAGCCTGAGAAAGCAGCTTGAAGGGTCAGTTCTGTGAGATAGAGTAGATCAGGGCAAGGAGGAACGAATCTCAGGATAAACACACCCAAAATTTAGCCAACTTTTTATATAATCTAATTGTTGAGGTAGAACTGCTAGTCAGAATCCCTGAATTATATGAGATACTATCCTCATGAATAATTTGAGATACCAGCTGAGAGGACATGGGAACCATGTTCACCTCACTGAGGAGAAGGGGCAGAGAGAAGATAATAAGTGACCAACCACATCTGTATCCACTCACCCCTCATCTTTATCATCCTTGAGCTGATCCTCAGAGTTCCTAAGGAGGAACTGTTCTCAAAGACCTGAAATCCAAGTTCATCTCACTTAAACAGTGGGCAGAAAAGAAAGGAAAAACCATATCCTTATCTCTTAGTTGCTTAGCTCTCTCATTCTTCCTCTTCCTTCTTGTATTTGTCATTCTCTTCTATTTATTACCCTCTTGTGCTCTACCTCCATCACATTTCTCCAATCTCTTTCTATATTTCCAATTCCTTCCATTGCCTGTCTACATCTCCTCCCTCCACCTCCAACTCATTCCTTCTGAGGAACTGCATGAGTTAACAAGTTGCATGTTAGACATATTTTTAATAGTAAATCTCATGTCTCTTGAAGCTAGGTATTAGTTCCTTAGCAGAATAAACATTCAACAAAGCAGGTGTCAATTCAATAAAATAATATATCCTATCATCATTAAACTATTGATTCCTTTTTTTTTGTTTATATGGTGAGATTTTGAGTAGTTTCTGAAATGGCCTTTATAACATCAGTTGGGGAATATGATAAGGAAAGGAATTATCAAATGGGAAATCAAGGTGCATGGCACCAGAAAACTTGAACAGTATGTCAAACTTGTATTTTCCCATGAGCCATTAAAATAAAGCATAGCTCTTATAGCAGCTTCATATAGGCCCATAAATGAATAATATCAGCTCATAAGTAGAGCACCTTTACTCAACTTCTGATGAGTAATAGTTCCTTGAAGAATGAAGAAAGGAAATAGACTTTAGAAACATAAATTTCTGTCCTTCCCAGTTTCCTTCATGATATGAAGCAGATATTATTCGCCATGAAGGGGAGGTTCTTCTCTGACCTCATTTGGGGATGGAACTTTTAACCAAAATGGTGTCACCCCAACATGCCAACGTAAGTGACCACAGAAGGATCAAAGTCCTATAAAAAGAGAGAAGATAGCGTACTACTTCATCCATCTCTCAGCAGGCACAAGCTCATCCATCTCCAGTGAATCAAGAGAAACTACAATGGCTTCTGTGAGAACTTCCTCCATGGTGAGTTCTGCACTAACGTGCAATACTCTTTTTGATTTGGACCAGATGATACTTCTGGACCTTGGGCATAAAATTCTGGATTCTGACTATGGAGATCATGTAGAATAGGAAATGAAAGCTTTGGTAGATATTTGTCATTGTATAGCATGTTAAAGAACTGGTACACATCAGTTTGAAAGATGCGATTAAAACTGAAAGATAGCTATACTGGGGCTAAATCATGCAAAGAAGTGTCACATAACGCCGTGCAGTAAGATATAATGTTTACTGGAAATCTACTCTTCTGAGTACAAGTGATTTAATATAATTCTCTCACAGCATTTTTCTTTAATCCAAAATTAAAGAAATTAAATCCTTAAGGATTTAATTAGTTGTGGCAATAACTTTTCTTTCCATTATCCTATTATTATACTACAGTCTTGGTTCACCAAACCCATTTATTATCATCAGATACAGTATAACTGTGGTTTAGAGTAAATGGTTTTTATATTGTTAAAATGTCTCTTTTGAAATGTAATTTGATTATATAATCAATACATGTAAATTTAGAAAATTGTAAAATATACCTAAGAAAACAATACAGAGGATCCAGTTTTTGGTTGGATGTTTGCCAATGATACTAATAGCATTTCTAACACAAATATTGATACTACCTGGATTTTCTATGGCCCTTTCTTAAAGGCACATTTGCTTTCACATAGGGTTTCACAGAATGATAAGATAAAGCACAATGGCACAGGAAGACATTTCCTCCTAGAAAATCAAGGTCAATATTATCCCACTGACCTGGCAGTGATGCATGTACTGACAGTATGATGACTTGTCATTTTTACTAAAATTACCACTAGCCAATAAATAATGTGCCTTTCCTAAATCAAAAGATGAATGTTTAGAACTGGTAAAAACTCTGTGGTCTTAATATTATTTTTAATATATATATATATATATATATATATATATATATATATATATATATTATTTTAGTCACCTAGCCAGGTTTTTATTTAACTGCTCTGAAAATTTAGAATAGATTGGCCTAGAATATAGTATGTTCTCTATGATTAGCAATACAATTGTTATCACAATTTGATAACAAAAACCACTTACTAATCCAATTTCCCACCTCTCTCTCTCCTTTCCCATTCAGTTCCAGTCACTGCTACTGCTGCTGAGTCTGGTGGCTATAGTGAAGGCAGCAATAGTAATTCCACGAAATCCAGAATGCCCAAATACTGAGGACAAGAACTTCCCTCAGAGCGTGAGGGTCAACCTAAACATCCTTAATCGGAATGCAAATTCTAGAAGACCCTCAGATTACTACAACCGGTCCACCTCACCTTGGAATCTCCAGTACGTAAGGACCCTAGATAAAATCTGTTTTCTTCTACATTTTATGCATCACACTACCAGTTAAATCACTTTGAGGGAAATTTTTACTCACTCAGAATCATCAGTCAAACCTGGAAGGGCCATTGTACAAAACAATGGTTCTCAAACTTTTCATTCTACAAACTTACTTGCTAGAGCACAAGACAACCCTACCCCCAATACCCATTCTATTAGATCTCCTTGTCATTGACACCAAAAACCCACCCCAATTTGTGATGGTCTACATTCTAATATTGATGATACCCCAAGTCTATTTTTTATTTACCCTTAGGGATTAATGCTTGAATTCTCTTTCTGTACAAGGGCCTCCATTGAGAAGATTTCTTGTAAATTACTAGTAATTAGTGGGTATTTTTATGCACTTTTTGTCTTATTAGAACTTGGAAAATATAGCTTGAATCTCAGTGGAGGAAGAAGTATTGTCTTGGGTATTGCCACCCCTTTTTAGGTTAGATAGCCTTGGTCTACATCCCAACAGATCTATATTTGGTGTGTCCTTAGTACATCTAGTATTTAGACCCCCATGAAGAATTAAATTTAAAAACATATTCTGATAATTTGGTTTTATGCAAATAAGCCTCAATTATGTGGCACCTACAGATTCACCTGACTGTGGAATTTTTTCTCCTCTTCCAATTACTAAGAATAGTTCAAATACATCAATTAAAATTCAAAGCAGCCAACTTGGTATGGCTTAGTTGTTGAGGGTGGACCATGAACCAAGAGTTCACCAGTTTGATTTCTTGTCAGGGCACATGTAGGGGTTTCAGGGTTGATCCCCAGTAGGAGGTGTGCAAGAGGCATTCAATTGATGTTTCTTTCTCATTAATGTTTTTATCTCTCTATTTCTCTTTCTTCCTCTCTCTCTAAAATCAATAAAAACATATTTTAAAAAATAAATTTAAAAAAACACCTCAAAGCAAATCATCAACTCAGCTGGAGGAGAGAGGGAATTAAGGGTTATATAGTGGCTAAAGCTTTTGTTTCTAGCCCTTCTAATCAGCTCTGAGCTCTGTTCCAGGAATGTGTTGTCAGATAGAATTTTGATGCATTCCATGTTCAAACTTTATTAAGTCAGATTAACAACTATTTTATTCCTAGATGATTCCCTTGGTCTTTATCCATCTATCGAATGTATCCTAATAAAAGTATCCTCAATGTCAAACTTAAATCCCTTCTATAGTCTCAGTCTACCTTACTTTGTTCATTCTTCAAAGTAAATGGGAAAAACTGATCATTGCCTTTTTTCCATAATATTTCATGTGCTTAAAAATCCAAGTTTTCCTGAAACTACTTTTTTTTCAGACTAACAGCTGTTAGAGAATTTGCAATGACTATAGTTTGTCACCCTCTGAATTTGTCTTCCTTCAATTATTCCTTTTCGATTTCTTTCCCGCTTTACCAGGAATTCACTTTCTTCCTGGCTTTTGTCTCTCCCTGTAGCCGCAATGAGGACCCTGAGAGATATCCCTCTGTGATCTGGGAGGCAAAGTGCCGCCACTTGTTCTGCATCAATCCTGAAGGGAAGATCGACCACCACCTGAACTCCGTCCCCATCCAGCAGGAGATCCTGGTCTTGCGCAGGGAGCCTCGGCACTGCCCCCACTCCTTCTGGCTAGAGAAGATACTGGTGACTGTGGGCTGCACCTGTGTCACCCCCATTGTCCACCACGTGGCTTAAGAGTTTCCAGTCTTATCCCAGCTCTCTGAATCTGTTAGGTTTTTCTGGGGAGTAGACCTAGCCCCATTTCTGACCAACTCATTAGGGTTCTTAAATGAGTTCATTCAACTGAAATTTCATAGGTAACTCTGACTCTGAATCATCTTTCCCTCTCCCCAAGAAGGAAGGTTTAAACTGAGTACCATTTTGCTTCTTACTTGCTTTTCTAAGGGCTTTAAGTTATTTATGTATTTAAGAGTCCCTGAGACAATTCTGGGGTGTAAGATTCCATTTCAATGAGTTACAGGCCTCATTTTATTTTATTTTATTTTTTAAGAAGACAGTATTCCAGATTTGGGAATTTTATTATTTAAAAGGTAAAATCTATATTTATGTGAGCTATTTATGGATCTATTTATGTTTGTTAAGTCTTTAGAGAAAAGTGAAATAGTGTGATTGTTCTGCCTAGAAAAATCCTACATAGAAATAAATGTCAGGTGAAAATTTCTGAGTTTGTACTACATATAGATACAGGATTTTCTCCTCTTTGTTTCTTAGGAGTGCATAACATGGCTGGGGGAAAAAAAGACTATACCTAATTTCATATTTATTAACTTAATTTTTTAAATTGTTGAGGTTTCACAAAAGACAGCAAGTCTAATTCTCTGCTCTGTTAAACCCTTATAATAAAAACAATTTATAATAATAAAGTTTGGGAAGAAAATTTGTTTTCTTATTCTTTCTCATTAAAAGTACTTTGGCCACTCAGCTCTTCCGTATTTGGAAAAGAATGCAAATTTGAGAGCAAAACCAAGTATGCCTTTGAGTAACAACACCCTGGACCCAAACAAGTCCAAGTTCTCAATTTTACATGCCTTCAAAACATTAAGGGACCAGCCTCTTCTAGTATTAACCAATGCTGTGAACACAAGCATTCCAAAATGAATTAGGCAAATAAAATGATGGCCCTGGGAAAAGGGCATGCTGTTATTAAAAATCATACAGGAAAAAGAAGAAACCCTCCCAAAAATGTGCCCTGAGGTTTGACAGGAAGGGGCAAGTTCTGGGAGAAGACATAGTATTCAGACTAGAATAGTCAGTCTCTCCTCAAACTCAGGCTTCTTTTGAAGATAAATGCCAACCAGAGATCTAGAAATATTTTCTCTTCCTCTGACCACATCCCTAGGATGACCCCTCCTTTTCTGGGCCTCTGTTCCAATGCATTCCAGGACACAGAAAAAAGCCATTGAGACAAAATGAACTTGAAGTATGAAAAAAGTTCAGCCCAAGTAAAATAAAAACTGAATCACATTCAATTCCAGACTAGTTTCAAGTTTCGAGTCAACCATTTTTTCCATGCTGTGGCCCAACATGCTATCTTGCCCTACTTCTCAGGTCTCTGGAAGTCCTCCGGCTGGTTTCACAGGCTCCCTGATTCTTTGAGCAACAACATTCTGCCCATGTTCATTCTCCTGTATGCTCCAGCCTCACTCAGAGGCCATGACTTTTCTCTGCTTCTTCTCCAATTCCAAAACCAGGGTCCATTTCTCCAGCCCCTCTGCTTTCATTGACATTTGTGTGCTTTCATCTTGATTCTCATGATAATCTCCTGTCACAGTCTTTCAACAGAGTTTCATAGGCAGTTTTTCAGAGCCTCCATGCTTCAAAACCTCTCACTAAAATCCTGCCACTCCATTTTCCCTGGGTGGTGGTGGTGGTGAAAATAAAAATTGGGTTTTGTTTTGAGATGGAGGGCAAAAGAGGGCATATATATCCATAGTTCTGAATTATTACTTCCCCCTAAATTGTATAACTGAGAATTTTGTGGTGGGAAGAGACAGTTGCATTCCATGTCTCCCCTCCTTTTATATGCACTGCTTTTATTCTATCTTCATTTTCCCTAGTCAGCACCATTATCCACCAGTCATCTATGCTAGATATCTCTGAGGCATCCCTGACTCTTCCCTCTTTCTCTTCCTCACTCCTAACATCCACACATCCCCAAACTCATTAAATTTCACTCCCTGAAAGTTCTCAAATTAACCCCCCTCCCTGTCCAGGTTTGGGACTTCATCTTTTCTCATTTCTCTCCTCAGTTACTGTGACAGCTTCCTGCCAAAATTAGATATGACAAAATGCACCCTCTGTAATCTGGCCCTGTTCCTGCTCCAAATCTCTCTCATGCCACTTCCTCCTTGATATTTACCCCACAGTCATAGTGAAGCCCTTGTTGTGACCACCATACTGTTCTTGCCCTCAATGCCTGTGTCCTGTGGTCCCCTGGACTTTGACTGTCTTTTCCACCTTCTCCCCTCCTGTTCCTCTATTCCTACCCCATTGTGATGATCTGAATATTTGTGTCACCCCAAAATTCATATGTTGAGTCCTAACCCCTAAAGTGATGAGACTAGCAAGTAGGGAGCATTGGGATGATTAGGTCATGAGGACAGAGCTCTCATGAGTGGGATTAGTAACAGAGACCCCAGAGAACTCCCCCATCCATTCTGCCGGGTGAAGAGACAATAAAAATCTTTGACTGGAAGAAAGCCCTTACTCAGTTATGTTGGTACCTTGATATCAGACTTACAGACTCCAGAACTGTGAAAAACAGATTTCTGTTGTTGATGAGCCATCCAGTATGTAGCATTTTGTTTTAGCAGCCCGAACAAACTGAGACACCTGCCCTCCCCACTGCTCTGCCCATGCTCTAAGACTCTACTTGGGTTTCATTTCTTGTAAAGATCCTTCCCAGACCCATCACTGCAGTGATCCCAGACTAGGTTCCTCTCTTCTGGCTCCAAGAGCACTGCAGTTATCCTTTATCTCTACTCTTACATGCTTTATTGGCTTTATCTATTTAACCAGTTTGTGGTCCCTTGAGAGCCAGGTCATCAGCACCTGACCTGGCACATAGCAGACACTCAATTCAAGTAAACTTTGTACCAATAGTCTATAGACACCTCCAAGTCAACCGAGAGAAAACTAAACTCATTAGCTCTTCTCCCAAACTAGCTTCTCCTATTGCCTTTTTTATCTACTCAAATGATATCATCTACTCATCTGACTGAGAAACCTGGATTTCTCTGTCACTCATTCCCCTTGTCTAATCAGTGACAAACCCTTCATGGGTTTTCTTGTTTTCTCTCCCTTCTCCATAACTCCAAAGTTGCTATTAAAGCTGAATTTTATATTATGTTGTACACCTAAAACTAATACATTGAACATCAGATGTAATTGAAAAATAAATAAATAAAAGTAAATTTTAAAAATAAAGTTTCATTTAATATGACCCTAACTGGTCTCTATGCCTTGCTTCCTATAAGTTATAAGTCATTATCTCTCAAACTTCTGGGGGAGCCTAATTACAGTAGGTAATTAAGAACTGTTGCCATAGACAAAGCCCAAATAAACCAAAGTTTATTGCTTGCTCAAGTTACTCTCCCACAGGGATCCTCAGGGAGCTTTGCTCCACTTAAGACACTCAGGGAGCCATTCTGACAGAGGTTCAGGTTCTGTCTTCTTGTAGCAGCACCATCGAGAATTGCACTATCTAATACAGGAGCCACTAACCACATATGGCTATTGAGCACTTGAAATGTAGCTAGTCCCAAACGAGTTATGTTATAAGTATAAAATACATACTAATTTCAAAGATTATTTTATTGTTATTTTTTGGAGTAATTCTTTGCAAGAGCTCAATTATTAGTTGTGAGAGTCATCATTTTAATGTATGGCTCACACAGACAGGGTGCTACCAGTAGTACACTTAGCATGCATTTTACCTAGGTACAGAGCATGAACAATCTTATTAGAGACAGGCAGGATATAAGAGAGTAGGGAGACTGTGAAAAAATATTCTAAATATTTTGAGAAAGTTGGAGCAGTGAAACACTGAAATGCTTGTTTTTCATTCTGGCTCCTTAGTTCTGGTGATTTCACCTTTTAAAAAAATTGAGATATAATTGACATATACATTGTATTAGTTTTAGACAATTTGACACTGTCTTATAAAACTAAACATGATTTGAAATATGTATCCTACATAATAAAAGCATAATATGCAAATCGACTGATTGGCTGAACAGTGGAACGACCATCAGTACGACCATCTGGGACCACGCTATGACACCCACTGGCGCCAGGCCAGCCAAGGTGGGTGCGATGCGATTGGTCGGGGGCCTGGCCATCACCCCATGATTGCCCCGCAGAGGGAGGCCCAGGCCACCAACCCGTGGGCTGCGGCAGGTGGGCAGGGCCTCCCTCTATTAGGGAAGCCCGGGTCCTGGGTGCCAGCAGGAGGGAAGCCTGTGTCCCGGGTGCCGGCGGCCGAAAGGAAGGAAGGCCTACTCTTGCACTAATTTCATGCATCGGGACTCTAGTATACTATGAAATGATTAGCACAATAAATTTCATTAACATTCATTACCCTCAATGCCTGTGTCCTGTGGTCCCCTGGACTTTGACTGTCTTTTCCACCTTCTCCCCTCCTGTTCCTCTATTCCTACCCCATTGTGATGATCTGAATATTTGTGTCACCCCAAATATAACACATAGTTATAACTTTCTCTTCTTATGATGAGAATTTTTAAGATGGTCTCTCTTAGCAACTTTCAAATATTCAATTGTTAACTATCATTGCCATAGTTATGCATCTCCAGGACTTTTTATAGTGGAACCTCGTTCTCGACCAAGTTGTTCCCAGAAAAAAATGTCTCTGTTTTCAAACAAAATATCAGTTCTTTACCTGACAACCCTTTCAGTGTGACAAAAAGTGTCTCTCAGGCCACAAAGGAGAAAATGCAAGTCAGTTTACCACTAAACCTCGCATCATATATATCTCAGGAAATCCTGCTGTGAATATTTTCAGGTTGGGGGGGTGTTATTTTTGTTGCTGGTAAAATGAACAATTAGCACAATTTTAAAATATAAAGAGGCCATCAAGAGTGCTGATCTTGCTAAGGTGTGAAAGAAACGATGATCACAGACAATTGAAGAAGTAGAAAAACTGTTGTTGATTTGGATGAATGAAAAGCAGTTAGCCAGGGACAGCATTTTGGAGGCAATGATGTTATGAAAAAGCGAAGATGCTGCATACTGACCTCCTGAAAGACTTCTCCTGAAATGAGTGCTGAAAGTGATTTGTTTAAAGGCTAGTGGGGAGTAGTTCAATAAATTTAAGAAAAGAAATGTTTGTTTATAGATTAAACCTCTCACAAAGCTCCAAACCACATTAGGGACTTGGCCTATGCTTCTTGTTTACCTGGAATTTCCTCTCGGTCTCCCCATTTCTCATTACCCTTAAATGAGTGTAAATACCCCTGGAGAGCAGTAACAAGCTCACTGGGTGACTTTGATGCATTTTGTCCAACAACCACAGAGACCTCTTGGAGAGGACTAACTTGAGATGTTCTCCTGGAATGCAGATGAAGAGTAGCAAAGAAATAAATGGATGGTTAAGTATAAGCTGATAGTAGGTATAAAAGATAGGGAGCAGAGATGAAATATGTGGAAGACAGAAAATTCAAATAAGAAAACTGAATACTTCGGCAATGTAGCAGGATACAAAATTAACACCAAGAAATCTATGGCATTTCTATACACCAACAGTGAACTTACAGAAAGAGAGACTAAAAAAGCAATCCCATTTTCCATCGCACCAAAAAAATTAAGATACTTAGGAATAAACCTAACCAAGGAGGTAAAAGACCTATATGCGGAAAACTACAGGACACTGAAAAAAGAGATAGAGGAAGATGTAAACAGATGGAAGAACATACCATCTTCATGGATTGGTAGAATCAACATCATTAAAATGTCCATACTACCCAAAGCAATCTATAGATTCAATGCACTCCCCATTAAAATACCAACGGCGTATTTCACAGACCTAGAAAGAACTCTCCAAAAATTCATCTGGAATAAAAAAAGACCCCGAATAGCCACAGCAATCCTGAGAAAGAAGAATAAAGTAGGAGGGATCTCAATACCAGATTTCAAGCTGTATTACAAAGCCACTGTCCTCAAAACAGCCTGGTACTGGCACAAGAACAGACATATAGATCAATGGAACAGAATAGAGAATCCAGATATCGACCCAAACCAATATGCGCATTTAATATTTGACAAAGGAGGCATGAGCATACAATGGAGTCAAGACAGTCTCTTTAATAAATGGTGTTGGGAAAATTGGACAGATACATGCAAAAAAATGAAACTAGATCACCAACTTACACCATACACAAAAATAAACTCAAAATGGGTACAGGACTTAAATATAAGACGGGAAACCATAAAAATACTGGAGGAATCCACAGGCAGCAAAATCTCAGACATATGCCAAAAGAACTTTTTCACTGATACTGCCCCTAGGGCAATGGAAGCCAAAGAGAAAATAAACAAATGGGACTACATCAAAATAAAAAGCTTTTTCACAGCAAAAGAAACCATCAACAAAACAACAAGAAACCCCACTGTATGGGAGAACATATTTGCAAATGTTATCACTGATAAAGGTTTAATCTCCAACATCTACAGACAGCTTATACAACTTAATAAAAGGAAGATAAATGATCCAATAAAAAAATGGGCAACGGACCTAAATAGAATCTTTTCGAAAGAAGACAGAAGGAGGGCCAAGAGACACATGAAAACATGCTCAAAGTCACTAATTATCCGAGAGATGCAAATCAAAACGACAATGCGATACCATCTCACACCTGTCAGAATGGCTATCATCAACAAATCAACAAACGACAAGTGTTGGCGAGGATGCGGAGAAAAAGGAACCCTCGTGCACTGCTGGTGGGAATGCAGACTGGTGCAGCCACTGTGGAGAACAGTATGGAGTTTCCTCAAAAAACTGAAAATGGAACTCCCATTTGACCCAGTAATCCCACTCCTGGGAATATATCCTAAGAAACTAGAAACACCAATCAGAAAGGATATATGCACCCCTATGTTCATAGCAGCACAATTTACCATAGCTAAGATTTGGAAACAGCCTAAGTGCCCGTCAGCAGATGACTGGATCAGAAAACTATGGTACATCTACACAATGGAATACTATGCTGCCATAAAAAAGAAGGAATTACTACCATTTGTAGGCACCTGGATGGAATTAGAGAACATTATGCTAAGTGAAATAAGCCAGTCAATGAAAGAAAAATACCACATGATCTCACTCATTTGGGGATAATGAAAAACATTATAAACTGATGAACAAAAAGATAGATACAGAGGCAGTAAAGCATCAAACAGACTGTCAAATTACAGCAGTAAGGTTAGGGAGAGGTGGGAGAAATAAGAGATCAACTGAAGGACTTATATGCATGTATATAAGAGTAACCAACGGATGCAAAACATTGGGGGGTGAGGCATGTATGGGAGTGGGGTGGGGGGAGGGGGGCAATGGTAAGATATGTACACATATAATACCTTAATAAAAAAAAGAAAACTGAATACATTCAAGGGATACAATAAAGTTGTAATAGGAAAAAAGATTCCTGGTTTGAGGAAATTATACTTTGTAAGTGGATGTGAAAACTAGGTTTAGACCAAACTAATTTTAAAAGACCATATTTAAATATATTGACCCTTTTATAACAAAGAAAATATAAGACTCCCAGAAGGAAAACATAAAACACTAAATCAGGAGCCAAAATTATATTGATGTAAGACTTTTCCACCAGAAAGGTAAAAAGAAAAAAAAGGCACTGAAGCCCTAGCCGGTTTGGCTCAGTGGATAGAGTGTTGGCCTGTGGACAGAAGGATCCCAGGTTCGATTCCGGTCAAGGGCATGTACCTTGGTTGCGGGCACATCCCCAGTAGGGGGTGTGCAGGAGGCAGCTGATCAATGTTTCTCTCTCATCGATGTTTCTAACTATCTCTCTCCCTTCCTCTCTGTAAAAAACCAATAAAATAAATTTTTTTTAAAAAAAAGGCACTGAAGAGAAAGTACAGGTCAGACACCAACTGCTCAAGCAAATCATCTTGACCAACAATTTAACATTTGTTAAATTGCATTGAGTTGTGCGCTCAGGGGTTGCACATTTCATTGTATGTATGTAATGGCTCAACACAAATTTTGCTTTAAGAGAAAAAAGCAATGCTTAACACATGTAGGTTCTCAATATTTGTTAAATGAAACAATAAATGATTCACCAAAAATTCCCTGTCCCATAACATTCTGTAAAGTCAACAGAAAGACTTTCCTAAACATGTGAGAAAGGAGAAAAATGCTATGTGGGAACCCTTCTTTGTAAAAACAATATTCAGAGATATTCTTTAGCTGACTGAGAGATGAATCAAAGCTGAGAATTCAATACTGGGCACCTTATTCCTTATATACCTTATTTCCTGGACCTTCTGTGAGCATTGAAACTTGGTATACATGGAACTATGTTTAAATAATGCCTATAAATGCCTTTTAAATAAATGCAAAAACTGTTCTAGCGGCTCAGTGGATAGAGAATCAGCCTGCGGACTAAAGGGTCTCGGGTTTAATTCCCAGTCAAGGGCACCTACCTCAGTTGCAGGTTCAGCAACCAATCAATGTGTCTCTCTCACATCGATGTTTCTCTCTCATCCCCCACTTCCACGCTCTCTAAAAATCAATGGAAAAAATATCCTCAAGTGATGATTAATAAATAAATAAATGCAAAAACTAAAGGAAATTGTGAAAAAAGTGAGATATCGAGAAAATGAGCCAATAATACAATAATAATTAGCATTGAGAAGATTGAACATCCAAAATTATGATCTAGCTAATCATCATTATGTATACATGCAGTACAGGATTCAATAAGCCAAGTAGAAAGACACAAAATTCCTCAGCTTTATTAAAGTAAAGTCAAAGTTGTCACTCTATTCTTGGCTTTGATAAGTAGATAATTTAAAGGTCACCTAATTTGATAAAACAGGCTAAAATTTAAAGGTAAATATCAATAGATGTAAAACAAAATATAAGCCTTTTAAGACTCTGCAAAAGATAAAAGACAAACCAGCTCAGGTTAAGATAAAAGGAGTAGGTACACAGCGCTGTCCTACTCCCATGACCACCTCAAAATTATGACTAAATTAAAAAACAATCAGCCTGGAGAACCATTTGAAGAGTACCTGAACAGAAGTCCTATAAATAAGGATATAAAACTACCACAAGACTGGGAGGAGGGGTAGAGACGTGAAACAGGCTGGCCCCACACCCACATGTGGTGGTTGAGAATCCAAAGGGATATCTCAGCTGTGTAGGCCCCCCTGAAAAGTGAGGAGGTCTCAGCCCCACACCAGGCTCCCCACCACAGAGCATCAATGCCAGGAAGAAGAGCCACCACAACATCTGGCTGTGAAAATCAGCGGGGATTCAGTGTATCTGGGTGAAATGGAAGGCGTCTGGAAACCCAGGCACCCTCTTAAAGGGCCCACACACAGGCTCACTACCTCACAAGCATTCACCCTGGGCTCCAGCAAAGGGACAGCAGTTTGCGGTGCACCAGAGACATACAGGGAGAAACTGAGTTGTGTGACTTCAGGGTGAGGGAAACAGCTGCCATTGTCCCTGGGTCGAGCACCTCCCTCCCCTCCCCACAACAAAGCAGGCAGGCAGGCACCCTCTTTGCTGGGTTGAGGCCTCCCTCCACACAGCCAAATCTGAATCAGCATTAGCCTGGTGAACACCACTACACCAGTAGCCCCACCCTGGCAAATCCCTAAGACTTCCCTGCAGCCAACTCACATATTGCCCGAGGCTAGTAGCTACGACTTATGGGTACCCAGCAGGCAGTGGCAGGCCTCAGGGTGCCCTCTTGCTGAACAGTCCCTGGCCAAATGCGAGTGGCAGCGGCCTCGGGTTCGTGGTGTGGCTTCTCCACACTCTTCCAGACTTAGCACAGCAGCTACCAATCACCAATCACTTTGTAGCTCTTACCAGGTAGTAGTACAGGACAGTCACTGGAAGCAGCAGAGAGTCCCAAACAAGATGAACCTAAAGAGGTTCACACTAAGACATATCACAGTAAAAATGTCAAAAATTAAAGATAAAAAAGGGAGTGGGCAAAGGAGAGATCAGGTTATTCACAAAATGCAACTTTAGACACCAAGGCAAAAGTACATGATTCATGAAAATAAAAGTAATGATTTAAACAGAGGTAACAATATTATCCTTACTTTTCATACATGAGCATCATATAACTAGAAAACCCAAGAGAATCATCTAAAATATTATTGGAATTTCTATAAGAGGACAGGAGAGTAGTTGAATTCAAGATAACATTTTAATTTTCCTGAACATCCAGCAATAATGAGCTTGAAAATATAATGAAAAGGCTACAAACAATTTAAAGTAATATGTCACTGAATAATTCCAAAATTAACATGTAAAAATCTATATGAAAATAACAAAATAGCCAATAAAAAAAGAAAAGTGAAAATATTATAAAAATATCAACTATTGCTAAGGAGCTCATAGCATTAATGTAATTACAATAATAATTTCAGCAAAAGGTGTGTTTTTTTCTTCTTTTAAACCTGGCAAAGTTAATTTAAAATTTAACTAGAAGAACAAATGTGTAGGAAGGACTAAAGTAATTTTGAAAAGAGTTGAGGGGAAGTTGTTTTGCTAGGTATTAAAATTTATTTGCAAATGGCCATAATTCAACAGTGTGATACTTCCACAAGAATGAAAAATAAATGAAACCTAACAGAGTAACCTGAGATAGACATGTGTATGCATATGTGTATGCATATGTGTGCACGTATAAGAAATTAATAATAAAATTAATAAAGGTAGTAAAAAAAAAAGACAAAGAGAGAATCTTAAAAGAGCAAGAGAAAGGCAGTTAGTTACTTACAAAGGTAAAACTGTCAGCTTTTTAGCAATTTTACAGGCCAGAAGGAACTGGCACGAAATATTCAAAGTGATGAAAAGTAAGGACCTACTACCAACATTACTCTACCCAGGAAGGCTATCATTTAGAATTGAGGAAAGATAAAGAACTTCCCAGATAAGAAAATGTTAAAGGAATTTATCACCACAAATCAATATTATAAGAAATTTTAAAGGAACTTCTTTAAGAAGTATAAGGGAGGAAATAACTTAAGTATGAATAATAAAGTGGCAATAACTACTTACCTTTCAATAATCACCTTAAATATAAATGGATTCAACACTCGAATAAAAAGAAAATGGATAAGAAAATAAGACTCATACATATGCTGTACACAAGAGACCCACTTCAGATCTAAAGACACACACAGACTGAAAGTAAAGAGATGGAAAAATATATTTTATGCAAATGGAGAAAAGGTGGGGTAGCAATACTTATATCAGACAAAAAAAAACACCTCTAAAACAAAGGCTGTAAGAGACAAGAGACATTTCATAATGATAAAAGGATTAATCCAATAAGAAGATATAACCCTTGTAAACATTTATGGACCCAACATAGGGGCACCTAAATATTTAAAGCAAATATTGGTGGACCTAAAGGGAGAGATTGACAGTAATACAGTCATAAAAGGAGACTTTCACACCTTATTGATATCAACAGATAGATCTTCCAGACAGAAAATCAGCAAGGAAACAGTAGCCTTAAATGATACTTTAGACCAGATAAATTTAATTCATATTTTTGGAACATTTCATTCTAAAGCAGTAGGATTATTGTTTTCAAGTACACATAGAACCAGCATTATGTATAACTAGAGGCTCGGTGCACAAGATTCCTGCACTCGGCTGAGTCCCTCAGCCTGGCCTGCACCCTTTCGCAGTCCAGGAGCCTTCAGGGAGTGGGCCTAAGCCATCAGTGGGACATCCTTAGCACTGCTGTGTAGGTGGGAGAGGCTCCTGCCACCACCACTATGCTGGCCAGCTGTGAGCCCTGAGCCTGGCTTCTGGCTGAGCAGCGCTCCCCCTGTGGGAGCCCACTGACCACCAGGGGGCAGCTCCTGCGTTGAGCGTCTGCCCCTGGTGGTCAGTGCGCATGATAACAACCAGTCATTCCGCCGTTCGGTTGATTTGCATATTACCCTTTTATTATATAGGAGAGGCAAGATATGAAACAAACTATGTCATCAATGGACTATGGGACAAAGATGTGTTAAATATATACAATGGAATGTTACTTGGCCATAAAAAAGAATGAAATCTTACCATTTGGGACAACATGGATGGACCTAGAGGGTATTATGCTAAGTGAAATAGGTCAGAGAAAGACAGATAGCATATGATTTCACTTAGATGTGTAATCCTAAGAACAAAATAAATGAACAAACAAAACAGAAATAGAATCATAGATACAAACAACTGATCACCAGATGGAGGGGGTGGGAGGATGCTGTGTGAAAAAGGTAAAGGGATTAAGAAGTGAAAATTGGTAGTTACAAAATAGTCATGGCAAATAAAGTAAAGCCAGGGAAAATAGTCAATAATATTATAATCACTATGTATCTTGCCAGGTAGGAACTAGAACTATCAAGGGGATCACTTAAGAAATTATATAAATGCCCAACCATTATGCTATACACCTGAAACTAATATTAAATAATATCAAATATCAATTGTAATTAAAAATAAAATTAAAATTAAATTAAAAAGACCAACTAAATACTTATTCAAAAGCAAAATTCAAAAGCAAAAGAAATAGGAAATTATCAGGAAAAAAAAATACACATGCAGAGACACTATTATTTAACATTGTCCAACAATGAAACAAATGTTGGAGAAGAAAACACAAAATCCTTATTTGTAGAGGGTAAATTACATACCAAGAAAAAAAAATAAACAAATCAATAGGAAACCCATTAGCTGTAATAAGAATGTTCAGAAACTGGCTAGCTATACAACACATATTTTAAAAATAGATGCCCATCTATTGGCAATTAGTCTAAAATAATAAAAAATTTTGAAGGAAAATAATTTCTGACACAAAACTTCAGAGTGAAGGTGTGTTATGAAGGAAGAAAAAAAAGACATTACCAGATATGTAAGACCTCAAATAATATGCCTCCCATGCAACCTTTCTCAAGAAACTATTTAAAGATGTGCTCCATCAAAAAAGGAGAGTACACAAAGACATAGGAAGATATGGAGTACAGGAATGAAGGAGTCACATAGGAAAGACACATTCCTGGCAGGATGTGAAAGGAGATCCCAAGATGACAGTTGTGCACCAGGGCTAGAGGGTGCACCTGGTCTAGGTTGGAGTCATAAAGAGCAGACACATTGAAGATGGTTATCAGAAACATCTCCACTACCACTGAGCTCTCTTTTAATACTGAGGGCAGATTCTTATTTGTATTTGGCCTCTCTTGGCTATGAGCTAATGAATTTTCTCATCTCCTTGCCCTGCTTCCTGAATTCGTTTAAAAAACCCATTTCCCTGCCACCAGAGTGTCTGTTTTGACCTGCCTTTGAAAACTGGAAATTGGACATACCAGACTGAGAAACAAAAAATACAGAGCAGCTTGTTCACCTTGACTATATTTCTGGAGGATATCAAGAACTTGCAGTATCAGTTAAGGCAGGCTAAAAAGCTGAAGAATAGATCCAAAATGCATAATGGCAGAACAGAAGTTTATTTTTCACTCACATGCTATAGATTGAATGAAAAAAAAAATTTTAATGAAGGAAAAAAATTTAAACCTAATTCCTAGTGTGATGATATTTGGAAGTGGAAACTTTGAGAGGTGTTAAGGTCATGAGGGGAGCGTTCATGGGATTAATGCCCTTGTAAAAGAGGCCCCAGAGAGTTCACTCACCCTTTCTGCCATGTGAGGATACAGCAAGAAGGTAACTGCCTATGAACCAGGAACTAGTCCTCTATCATCTCTTGATCTTGGTCTTCCCAAGCTCCAGAGCTGTAAGAAATAAACTTCTGTTGTTTATAAGCCTCCTAGTCTCTGGTATCTATATATATAAAAGCCTAAGTGACAAAACAACCAAATGACTGAATGACCAGTCGACCAGTCGCTATGACACGCATTGACCACCAGGGGGCAGACACTCAATGCAGGAGCTTCCCCTTGGTGGTCAGTGTGCTCCCACAGCCAACTTCCCGCGGCCGGCCAACCTCCCACAGTCCCTCCAGCTGGCTGGCCCCAATCCACCCCGATAGGGCCAGCTCGCCAACCTCCTGCAGCCCCTCCCCCCCCGGCCCACCTCCCGCAGCCCCGATCGGCCCCAATCGTCGGCCAGGCTGAGGGACCCTACCAATGCACAAATTCATGCACCAGGCCTCTAGTTCTATTATAACAGCCCAGACTAAAACATCACAAAATATTTCAAATAAGGTGTTCCTGGTCAGTGGGAATGTCTCCTCTATGTGGAGATTCAGGAACCCAATCCCCTTTTCAACTCATAATTGTAAGCGGTGCTGGGAAATGAGATCTCTGGATGAGTAGATGCATTGCAAATACAGTTCTGCACCAGATTCTAGAGGCAGCCAGCCCCACCCCACACCTCTCACATTTCCCAGGTCTCACTCCTGCCCTTCCCAGGTGCACTTGCAAATTCTCAGGGAAGCTGAAGGCAAACAGCAACAGAGATAAAGGATTCAACTGGGCTCCTGGGGGCCTCCCCCAGCAATGGGAGTGTTGCTTCTCCTCATCATCGAGGTTTGTGTTTGCCACTTGGTTTCTCTAAACCAAGTAATATACCATTTAAGGGTACAAACGTAAGTGTGATACAACTATAGAGAAAAGCAAGAGGAGGATGAACACTGAAGTCAGGATAGTGGTCCCTTCTAGAAGGGAGGGAGGAGCACCAGGCTTAGAGTCCTGGCAGTGTTTCACTTCTTAACTCGATAGCTCAGTTTGGGGTGTTCGGACTTTGTTTGTTTTAATTTAATTATTTAAATTGTACTCATACATTTTATTCATTCTTGTGCACATATGATACATTTCTCAATTAAAAGTTTTAAAAAGATACGGGGGGGAAAACACACACAAAAAAAAGTGATAGATTCACCTACAGAAAATTGTAAATCATCTACATGTTAAAACATTTAACCAAAAGGCAAACAACTGAGAAAATGTGTCACAAATACTGCAAGAGTCTAATACCTAGATTATTAACCTGAACACTAGACACAGTCCCACCTCCGGGCCTTTGCCCTTCCTGTTCCGTCCACCTGCTACACTCTTCCATTGTAGATAGCCTCAGGAACTTCCCTCCCTTATTTGAGTCTTTGGGAAAGTGTCACCTTCTCAGTGAAGGCTTCTCTGACCACCCTGTCACTCCCTCTTCAACTTTTTTGATTTATTTTTCTCCCTGGCATTCATCTCCTTCTCATATACTATTTCACTTGCTTATTCTGTTTTTGTCTATATATCCTCACTAGAACGAAAGCTTCTTTTGGATAGGAATTGGTCTGTGTTGTTCACTGCTCTATCCCCAATGCCTAGAACAATGTCTGGCACCTTGTAGGTGCTCAATAGACATTTGTTGACTGAATGAATATGAAAGGCTAATGTTAAATGATAAGACAAGCATTAAGAACATCTGCTCAAAGGACAAAATATATAAACTAACAACGTAATAAGACATCAAAATGTCTTTGAAGCACATGCAAAAATATTTACTATACTAATTATCAAATAAATTCATATTAAATAATTACCTACATTTGGCCTATCAAATTAGAAGTTTGCTTTTTTAACTATAATAGAAAGTGTTGGAAAGAATGTGTTAAATTGAGCAATTATTCACTGCTAATAAATGTAAATGGGCACAATATTCTGACAATTTTATAATTTAATTCAAGAACCTTAAAAACATTCATGCTCTTTGGACTAGTAACTACACTTTCAGAAAATTATCAGAGCCAAATAATGCAAAAGTATATAAATAAAACTCTGTGTACAAAATTATTATAGCTTATCATAAAATATTATGAAACCTTTTTAAATGCTTAAAATGTAGTAGAAATACTTGGGTAAAATCAGATGAGGAAGATAAAACAATTAAACTATTTGAAATAAGGCATTTGCAAACAGGAAGAAAGTACATAAAAATAGTAACAGGAATTACTTTGGGTCGTGGGGAGTGGATAACTTTAATGTTTTCTTTATAATTTCTGATTTTAAATGAACATCTATTTCATTTTAAATGGGTCCCTTTATGATCTGAAAATTGGCAGCTTTAAAAATAATGGTTGTTTGCAGTGCCAGATAGAAGGGGGTTTGGGGAGCTGTTTCAAAAAGGTGAAGGGATTAAGAAGTATAAATTGGTAGTTACAGAATAGTCATGGGGATATAGAGTACAGCATAGGAAATACAGTCAATAATATTATAAGAACTACACATAGTGACCAATGGGTACTAGATTTATCGGGGCAATCACTTCTTAAGTTATATAAATGTCTAATCACTGGATTGTAAACCTGAAACTAATATAATATTATATATCAACTGTAATATAAAAATTAAAAATTATTGAAAAAAACACAAACCAAAAATGGTTGTTTGCTAATTTGAAAAAGTCATTTATATATATTTTTTAAATATATTTTTACTGATTTCAGAGAGGAAGGGAGAGGGAGAGAGAAACAGAAACATCAATGATGAGAATCATTGATCATCTGCCTCCTGCATGCCCCCCACTGGGGATCAGCCCACAACCCTGGCACGTGCCCTGACCTGGAATTGAACCATGCCCTCCAGGTTCATATGTCAACGCTCAACCACTGAGCATGCTGACCAGGCCATTTACATTTTTAATGAAATATGTAATGAATGGATAATATGAGATTAAATGAAAATGGCTCTAAGAAAGAGTCAATATCTGAAAACCCGGAACCTGAGGCTAAAAGAAAAGTCCAGGCCACCGTGTTTATGGCTTATTGCACCCCCTTGTGGCAGCATGTACAAGCAGAGAAACAGTAAGGTAAGAATCCACTCAAACTGGGAAAAACTACAAAATCTAGCAAATAATTCACTCTAAAACAAAGCTTCATATTCAAACCATCAGCAGAAATATCTCACACACAAAAAGAAATACTGAAATAAACATGCTTTCATCCTTCTTATGTTGTATCAGTACCCTAGGATTAAAACCTGCAGCCATATATTGTGTCTATACCAGTAAAGGAGCCATTCGTGATGAAGGGCTCAATTAGCCTACTTTGGGGCATAAATTATCCCAATGGACTCTTTATCTTGATCAAGTCAGGTCATCACTGGCACATCTCCACCAATGGTATCTCTGATAAAAAAATAAATTCAACAGACGCCCTTCGAGCCATGGTGCTGCCCCAGGTGCAGCCCACTGGGGAGGGACCGAGGGAGGTTGGCTCCAGGGCGTGTCTGTCCCGTCTTGCCCAGTCCCACCCCACCAGCCAACTTCTAATTAATTTCCTTTCAATGTGCACGAATCCGTGCACCTGGGCAATAGTCAAATATAAAGAGCAAATCTCATGCCTCATCTTACAGAGTGATTTTTAATGGACCAGTGCAAATGATTGTATGTTGTTTTTACAGCATCTAAATTAAACCAAACATAGTATCTAAACAATGTAAACTTAAAATGGGATTTTCAGGGCACTTTATCTACTAAATTTACATAGACAAAGACCCAGGCTGGCAAGAGTAATATTGGCTGGCTTTTTTCTATTTCCCCTTCTAGTTTATGACCATCACAGTGGAGAGAACAGTGCCTTATTGATCTTTGATTCCCCTGCTGACACAGTGCTAGAACCTTATAAAGAGTGTTTCCAGAGAATCTCTGGAAAATTGAATCCACTTCACCAGCTCAATGCGTCAACCTCCTGAAGCTGTGCATTTTCCCCAAAAGTCCTGAAAAGTGACATTTCAAAGAGAAGATTTCAGCAAAGTACAAAGATATACCTTAGCGGCAGAGTTCCTTCCCAGTGCCCTGCAAATCTTATCACATAGAAAATGGTCTGTTTTGCTAAGCTTGAGGCCCAGCCATAGCTGACTTCCTGGAAGAATCCCAAGTGAGGATGGCCACAAAGAGTGAAAGGCCCCAGAAGTAAAGGAGGCAGCTTTTCCTAAAAAACAGCATGCCCGCAAAGAAAAACAATTACCTGCTCAACTTTTTGCCTTATTGCCTCTAATATATCAAATTCAAAGAATTTGATGAAGACAAAGGATTTCAAACACTCTTTACATCAAATAGGACTGTCATGCGATATTTACTTTTATGCATTTAACCTTGAACTGCTAGGAGTAAATAAAGGTCATTTTGGAGGCTGAAAATGTAGGTCAGACATCTTGTTTAAGTTCGTGGAAGGAGCACTCCACTGACACTGACTTCCTTCCCCTGAGGTTACTGTAAGAAGTTGCCTGTTTTGGTCTGATGATGAGAAGCCAGCTTTGGGTCCCACAATGCTCTTCGTATGTCTCCCACACAGGGCACACCACAGTCAAACTGAAACAGCATCCTTCTGCCTCCTGTCAGACCCACCACAAGGGTGAGTCAGAGCATTTCCCAGCCCGCACTCCTGCTGTCACCGAAGATGTTCTTCCACTGGGCTGGTCGTCAGATAAAGTAAATTGTCCCGAAGGATTGAAAAGGGGCCTGAAAACTATAGACCGAAATTACTGTTCTGTGGCAGGGACAGTGACCCAGAGATTAGAAATGATCAGATCATGCCTGATAATAACTAGAGTGGATGCTCTTTCAGCCCGGGAGTACAATGTTCAGGCTGATCCAATATCCAAGCTGATGAGTTACCCATGCCAGATTTTCAAAAACAATCAGATACACAAAGCATCTGATTTTTTTCCTAACACAGCTATAACAGACTACCACAAATTGGTGACTTTAAATAGCATACGTGTATTCTCTTACAAGTTCACTGGGCCAAAGTCAAGGTGCAGGCAGGGCTGTGCCCCCTCCAGAGGCTCAAGGGGAGAATGTGTCTTTGCTTTTCCAGCTCCTAGCGCTGCATTCCTTGTGTGGGGCTCCTTCCTCTATCTCCGGGGCAGATTACTCCAACCTCTGCTTTCAGTCCTCACATCATGCTATTCTCTTCTGTCATCAAAGCTTCCTCTGCCTCCCTCTTATAAAGACACATGTGACTACATTTGGATTCTATCATAATAATCTAGGATAATCTCCCCATCCCAATATCCTTTATTTAATCATATGTACAATGGTTCTTTGCCATTTAAGGTAACACTCACAGGTTTCAGGAATTAGGACCTAAATATCGTTAAGGGTCAGACTACCCCACACAAGAAAGATTTTTAAAGAAAACAATCAGATAGACTCTACAGCACTCTAAAAACAACAGAATGTTATATTCTCTTGATTACTGAGAAAACAGTTTCTGAGATTGTTCTCGTTATGAACATCAGTTCATCGCCATTTTCTAGTAGTGCAGAATGCTTATGAACACAGAGCTTGGCCAAATAAGTGAAACCAGAGACTCAGCTCTGTTCGACTTCAGAATAATTACAAGGCATGAGATCATTTTCACTCAGTAAGAGTGCCCAGTAATCTTTGAAACCTAATAGTAGAATTTTAAAATGTACATTTCCAAGAAGCAAGCATTTTTCTTGCCTTGCATTATATGTGTCTTAAAACTCCCTATTTTTTTTTCTGAGAAATGCACATAGTTGGGCCCTATAATTATATAACTATAGGGGTAGGCAAAAGTAAGTTTATAGTTGTATGTGAATCAGAGTTTATTCTTGTATTATTTATTTATTATTGTATTATTATTATTAAACTATTTTTGCCCACCCCTGTATAAAGTGGAGCAACTTGGGAAGCTGCAGTTCCTAGGGATTAAATTTCTTTGTAAGAGGTGATTTTAATGGTCATTTATACTGTAGGCAGAGTTGCATCTCTGCAGACTATGTCTTTATAAAAAAAACTAGAGGCCTGGTGCACAATTTCGTGCACGGCTGGGGTCTGGCCAGCCCGTCCCAATGGGGGCCCATTGGGTCAGGCCGTGCCAGCAGTGGGGAGGGGCCACAGGCAGTTGGCCAGCCAGACCCGCCCCCAATTGGGGTGTTGGGGGCCCATCGGGCCTGGATCAGGCTGATTAGCTGCCGCAGTGCACGTCATAACCACTGGTCATTCTGGTTGTTCCACTGTTTTGGTTGCTGGGCTTTTATATATATATAGATGCCTTTCTAACTCTCAATATAGAGGCCTCTCAAAATATTAAACATAGAACTACCATATGATCCAGCAATTCCACTTCTAGCTATATCCGAAGGAAATGAAATTACTACCTAGAAGAGATATCTGTACACCCATGTTTGTTGTGCATTATTTACAATAGCTGAGACATGGAAACACTTTAATTGTTCATTGACAGATGAATAGATGCAGAAACTATGGTACATATATAATGGAATATTATTCATCCATAAGAAAAGAAGGAAACCCTGCTGTTAGTGACAACATGGATAAATCTTAAGAGCATTATGCTAAATGAAGTAAGTCACAGAAAGATGAAAATACCATCTGATTTCACATGTGGAACCTAAAAAAATTTTTTTAATTAAAAAACTTGAACTCATAAAAGCAGAGAACAGATTGGTAGATGCCAGGGTGAGGTATTGGGGGAGGGGCAAAAAGTACAAACTTCCAGTGATAAAATAAGTAAACTATGGGGATGTAATATGTCATATTACATATAATAAAAGGGTAATATGCAAACTGACTCTAAGGGCGGAACAACCAGGAATGACCGGTCGCTATGATGCACACTGACCACCAAGGGGCAGACGCTCAATGCAGGAGCTGCCCCCGGGTGGTCAGGCACTCCCACAGGGGGAGCTCCACTCAGCCAGAAGCCAGGCTCATGGCTGGCGAGTGCCGTGGCGGTGGCAGGAGCCTCTCCCACCTCCGTGGCAGCGCTAAGGATGTCCAACTGACAGCTTAGGCCCGCTCCCCGTGGGCCTAAGCCGTCAGTCAGACATCCCTTGAGGGCTCCAGGACTGCAAGAGGGCACAGGCTGGGCTGAGGGATCCCCCCCCCCTCGCCAAGTGCTCGAATTTCATGCACCAGGCCTCTAGTTGTTAGTAATTCTGTACTGCATATTTGAAAGTAGCTAGTAGAGTAAGTCTTAAAAGTTCTCATCAGCCCTAGCTGGCGTGGCTCAGTGGATAGAGCATGGGCCTGCGAACTGAAGGGTCACAGGTTTGATTCCGGTCAAGAGCATATGCCTGGGTTGCTGGCTTGATCTCCATAGGGGGCATGCAGGAGGCAGCCAATCAATGATTCTCTCTCATCATTGATGTTTCTAGCTCTCTCTCCTTCTCCCTTCCTCTCTGAAATCAATAAAAATATTTTTTAAAAAAGGTTCTCATCATAAAAAAAAATATTTGTAGCTATGCATGGTGACAGATGGTAACTATGGTGATCACTTTGCAATACATATAAATACCAAATCATTATGTTGTATACCTGAAACTAATACAGTGTTATATGTCAGTTATACCTCAATTATTTTAAAAAGCTACCAACCTCTAGTTATATAGATAGATAAGTTCTGGGGAGTTAATGTTCAGCATCGTGACTATAGTTAATAACACCGTATTATATATTTGAAAGTTGCTAAGACAGTAAATCTTAAAAATTCTTATGACAAGAAAAAAACTGTCACTTTATGAGGTGATGAGTGTTAACTAAACTTATTGTGGTAGTCACTTTGCAATGCATACATATATCAAATCACTGTGTTGTACACTGTAAACCTATACAATTGTATATGTTAATGACATCTCAATAAAACTTGAAAAAAGTAAAACAACCATTTTATTTTTATCATAAAAAATAGGTAAAGGCTCAGCTGAGCAGTTCTCTCATGGGCTCTCTTGAGTGGCCTGGCTTCATGGGTGTACAACCTGGGCAGTCTCATAGGACCCTGTGCTTAAATGGGTCCCCTGCTTGACATTCTTAAAAATTTTTGACAAGGAATTACACACTTTAATTTTTCACAAGGCCCCACAAATATGTAGCCAATTTTGCTCTTGAGGTTGCATTCAGGTATAGGTTAGGGCTACATTCAACTGAAGTCCCAACTAGGATGAGTGTGCAGAATATCTTCCTCACTTGGCAGTCGACTAGGAGCTGATGAAGAACTCCCAAGGAGAGCATCTACACGTGGCCTTCCCAGCAGGGCAGTTGGCTTCCCCTAAGAGCATCCCAAGTGAACCAGGTAGA
Organism: Plecotus auritus; assembly: GCF_963455305.1. Lineage (NCBI taxonomy): Eukaryota > Metazoa > Chordata > Mammalia > Chiroptera > Vespertilionidae > Plecotus > Plecotus auritus. Next base: position 82,873,674 of record NC_137775.1, on the reverse strand, counting down.
AGCTGCATAACCTTTTGTAACCTAGCCTTGAAAATCATAGAGCCTGACAGAAGGTAGCAGGCCTCCACCTGCAGGTGGCTAAATGGAGCAGGGATTGGTTGTTCAAAACCAGACAATTGCCCTGGCCGATTTGGCTCAGTGAATAGAGCGTCAGCCTGTGAACTAAAGGGTCCCGGGTTCAATCCTGGTCAAGGGCACGTACCTTGGTTGCAGGCTTCTCCATGGCCCTGGGGCCCTGGTCAGGCCTCATGCAGGAGGCAACCAATCGATGTGTTTCTCTCACATAGATATTTCTCTCTGTCTTTCCCTCTCTCTTCCACTCTCTCTGAAAATCAATGGAAAAATATCCTTGGATGAGGATTAAAAAACAACAAACAAAACACAATCAACCAAAGTAGTGAGCAACCTTAGGAAAAATTGGAAGGAAATGAGGATGTTGCTCAGAGATTTCCAGAAACCTGTGGGTAACAGTCTGGTAAAGGACTGGACTTCTATACACAAGGCAAGGTGAAGGCCATTACAATCTGAGGTGTTTATGGAAGCTGGTGAAGTCAGGGACTTATTGGTTACATTTCCAATGAGCTTTTCGTAAAACTTAAAATTATAATTGTAGGATTATGCAAATATCAAAATTAATGTGCTCTCTCTGACGACTCACGGAGTGAGTGATCCTTAGAGAAGATTTCATGGTTCAGAGATTCTAGTCCAGGCAAGTGACTCCTGACCGATCTCTATAGGGAGGCAATGTGGCATGGTGACAAAAGGCAGGTTTCTACCACCAGATGACTATTGTAACCTCAAGAAAAGTACAAACTCAATTTCACCTGTACCATGATATGAATTAGCAGATCCTAAATCACAGAGATATATGACAACTGAATGACTGAATGCACGCCAGTCAGAAAACTGTTTACTGTGTTGTAACAATTAAACAAGTACTGGCTTTCATTACAAAGGGTTCCAGCTTTAATGAGAATAATAGGGAATCCCTTGGTATTCACCTTCTGTACAGTAGGAGTAATTAAATAATTTATTTCCCTTGTAAACACATATGACAAGAACTGCAATTCATCTAAACTCTTAAACCCAAATCATAATACTTAGCAGATTTCAAAAGCTAAGAAACATAGATCCAAAAGATGTTTTCTTTTATACTAAATTCCATTGTCTATGTGTTTTCAAATATACTAACCAGAAGTCTGGCATCCCATACACACGTAGGGGACCGAGCCCACAACCCGGGCATATGCCCTTGACTGGAATCGAACCTGGGACCCTTCAGTCCACAGGCTGAAGCTCTATCCACTAAGCCAAACCGGCTAGGGCCAAACTTTGCTTTCTTAATGGAATCTCACTTGAGGTTTTAGATGACCGCAGAAGGAAATCAGGCATTTGACAAGTGGTCTGTGGGAAAGCTGGGGGGTTTTCCCTTAGGTGTTGAAAAGCCAAGGAGTATGGAATCAGCAGATGCCTAGGACCCCAGGAAACTCTTGCCTGATGGACTAGTATTTTAAGATTTTTCTGTGAGCACCGTGTCCCATCTGGGGAGGCCAGTCACACTCAGATCCCACTCCAGCATTCAGCCCATGCAGCCCATCCAGGGCTGGGCCTCCCAGGTCTGGTTTCTGTCATTCATGAGACTGTGGTTGTGGGAAATGGTTACATGGCTTCTGCTGTTGTCACCACTATAAATAAGTTTGGTCCTTGCCTGTAGGCCATGCAAAGGGCTGTGATGTTTCACTACAGACAGCATGTAAGGAAACTGCAGAGGTAAGCCAGGGAAGTAAGAAGTTTTTAAGTTTTGTGACAGCCACAAACCCAGAACAACTCATTAATCCATATTTGTCTAATGCATTGATTTATGTGACTTTGAAAACAAGAATTAGAAGGTGGGAGCATTTATCCATAGGCCCCGCTTGAGGTGGCATATGAAACTAGTGAGTAAGACTAGTAACAACTGGGCAGAACTTGGCACTGTTCTAGTGCTTGACATTTATTATTTCTTTTAATCCACACCACAACCCTATGAGGGTAGTTGAGGAAACTGAGGGTCAGAGATACTAAGTACCTTGTCCAAGGTAGACTATAGACATGAAAACACACAGAGAAGTTTAACATGGAAGGCAACTGTACATATACAGAGATAAACTCTTGTTTACATTATATATGTAATTCACAATAAAGTAATCAAAACCTCTATAAGCATTATCTACTTTTTATAAGTAGAAATAATTAAAGGTCCAAATATAAAGGAATAACTAAATAAATGCTGGTTCATCAACTTGTAAGGATAGTATCTAGTCACTAAAAATGATTGTGAGCAGTATGTGGAAACACAGAATATTACATTAAATATAATGTTAAGTAAAAAACATTACCAAATACAGATTGCATGTATGCTATGATTGCAGCCATATAAAGCATGTATCTATGAGATAGATGAGCAGAAGGGAAAGAAAAATATAAAAAGTTATAGGATATTGTAATGGGATAGTGGATGACTTTCCTCTTTTTTTGATACACTGAAAAAATACACTCACCATGTCGGGTGCTATTCTAAGCACCTTAGATACATTATCTTATTCTAGCCTATCAAAAACTCTGTGAAGTAGGAACTATTGTCCTCCCCATTTAACCATAGAGAAAAGGGAGGTTAGATGACTTGCTTGTGATCATTAGTAACTGGTGCAGTTAGTAAGTGCCAGAGCTGGCATTTTAACTTGGCACCTGGTTCCCTCCGCCACACTATTAGGGATCTCTGATGATGCTATGATATTTGTACAATTTAAGAGAAGAGATAAACATTTTATAGGCAAGAACATCTTCATACTCAAATCTAAGTCACTTTTTTTTTTTACCTTATTTTCAAACTATTTACTCTTCACTACTGAGCAAATTCTCAAAATCATGTCCACTAGTGAGCCAGCAGTAGGTCACAATTTTTAAAGCACACACTTGACATAGCCCCTATTATAAAATTACAACACCAAGCACCTGGTACTAGTAAACAGAGTGTGTTTCTGGAAGGGTAGTGAGTGGTGGGTTTCCAGTGATCTTTGTAGATCAAGAGTTAATCCTGAGAACCTCCAGTGACTTATCTAAGAAACATTTAGATCATTCTTCATTTTCAGATAGGAAAATAGTCCGGTGAAGAAATATCAGATACCTCTCCAACTCTGTGCAAATGTACTCATTAGCTAATCAAGCAATAGGGGGTCTGCAGTCCAAGAGACCAGAATTTAAACCTTAAGGCTAATATTTACTAGCTCTTGTAACTTTGGGCAAGTGATAAATTCTCATTTCCCTCATCTGTAATCCTATCTAATAAAAGAGTAATATGCAAATTGACCATACCTCCACTACACCCACAAGCCACACCCACCAGGTAATCAGGAGCAAGTATGCAAATTAACCCAACCAAGATGGCTGCGGCCACAGAGAGAGCAGGGGGCTTGGGTTTCCCAGGCAATGGAGGAATCCAAACTTCCTGCACACCCTTGCTGGCCCAGACCTCTGCTCAAGGCTACAAAGTTTCAATTATAGAAGATAAATAAATCCCAGATACCAGGACCTCCACTTGGGTCGACGGGGGGCATGGCCGGCCTGCAAACCACCACAGGTCCCTCACCCAGGCCGCCCCACACCCCAAGGGAACCCCCACCCTGATCCGGGACACCCTTCAGGGCAAACCAGATGGCCCCCACCCGTGCACCAGGCCTCTATCCTATCTAATAAAAGAGTAATATGCTAATTGACCATCACTCCAACACACAAGATGGCTGCCCCCATGTGGTCAAAGATGGCTGCCACAAGATGGCCAGCAGGGGAGGGCAGCTGGGAGGGACCAGGCCTGCAAGGGAGGGCAGTTGGGAGGGACCAGGCCTGCAAGGGAGGGCAGTTGAGAGGGACCAGGCCTGCAAAGGAGGGCAGTTGTGGGTGATCAGGCCAGCAGGGGAGAGCAGTTGGGAGGGACCAGGCCTGCAAGGGAGGACAGTTGGGGGCGACAGGGCCTGCAGGGAAGGGCAATTGGGGGGGACCCAGGCCTGCAGGGGAGGACAGTTAGGGGTGATCAGGCCTGCAGGGGAGGGCAGTTAGGGGAAAACAGGCTGGCAGGGGAGCAGTTAGGCATCAATCAGGCTGGCAGGGGAGTGGTTAGGGGGTGATCAGGCTGGCAGGCAGAAGCGGTTAGGGGCAATCAGGAAGGCAGGCAGGTGAGCAGTTGGGAGCCAGCAGTCCTGGATTGTGAGAGGGATGTCCGACTGCCCATTTAGGCCTGATCCCGGGGATCGGGCCTAAACGGGCAGTCGGACATCCCTCGAGGGGTCCCAGATTGGAGAGGGTGCAGACTGGGCTGAAGGACACACTCCCCCGTGCACAAATTCCGTGCACCAGGCCTCTAGTCCTATATAATAAAAGGCTAATATGCAAATAGACCAAATGGCAGAACAACCGGAACAACCAGAACAACCGAACAACCAGTCGCTATGATGTGTGTTGACCATCAGGGGATGTGCACGGAACATGGCGGGCGTCGGCCGTGGTGGGATGGTGGAGCAGGTGAGCGGGAGCACCAGACCAAGGCAGGGCACCAGTCGCTGTCATGGGGCAAGCCTCTGGTGGTTACTGAAAATTCTTTGCTCCTGCTCACCGCAGTCCCGCCTGGCACATGCACCCACTGCTGGCACCTGGCGCTGGTCCCGATCACTCGGCGCCATCAGTGGGTGCAAGCAGCGGCTGCCGACCCCAATTGCCCCTCAGGAGCAGGGGGAGGTGGAGAAGCCCTGAGGGGCTGACGGTGCCAAGCGATCAGGACAGGCGCCGGGTGCCAGCAGTGGGTGCGAGCAAAGCTGGCACCATCAGCACATGGGAGCAGCGGGAGCGGGAGTGGGGCTGCCAGCAGAGAGGGAACTGGGGGCCATGGCAGGAGGGCCCAGGCGGGGGCAGAGAATGGGCCAAGACCCACCCTTGTGCCCACTGCAGCCTCGCGGCCCACAGTTCCTTTCAAAGTGCATGAATTCATGCACTGGGCCCCTAGTTTGGGGATAATAATCTTTTCAATCTCACTGTTGTGAGAACTAAGATGCACATAAAAATAGCACGGTGCCTGACACACATAGCCAACACTCAATGTATATGAGCTGCTACTACTACTATTATCATTTCTATTATTTTTAACAACCCTCAATGGAATTGTTATTGAGTTTAGCTCCTTGGATCACATTAATACTCCAAGGTTCTGCTGCAAATGCCATTTAATTCTATTGCAAATATAAGAAAATGCAGAATTATAACTTGATAAGTCATAACCTCCCTGATTATCAGATTCACAAAATATAAGAAACATATGAAGGAAAACCTTCCATACATAAAGGTTTCTTCCACTCCCCCACACTTGATCTCACTCACTGCCTGAAGAAATTCTGTTTTCCTGGGTACTCTTTAAAAAAAGAAAGAATGGTTTTTTATAGTCTTTTTTGATATTGGACATGCATAAGCAAGGTTTAGAGCTCATCTGCTTCAGAAGTTATCTTTTATCCAATGATTTTTTTCCTTGGCACCAAACAGGTTGCCAAAAAATATATATTTCAGTGTTTGAGAAAACGTTTGTGTTCCAATGGAACATGTACCACCTCTGTGATTTATTGAATTTAAAATTATTTTCTTCCCATTTATAGCAATAAAATAGGCTATACTGTTTGGGGCCCCAGAGGGAATTTTTTTTTTTTAATGTATGAAAGCTATAGTTTCCTTTACTCTTTTCAAATTAATTCAAAGTGATTTAAGCAAAATATCTATATAATAATAACATATCGACAATATATAGATCTTTTACTTAAACTATCTTAAATTCCAATAGCCCTCTCCCCACCTTATCGTGGGGGATATGGTCCAAGACCCCCAGTGGGTGCCTGAAACTGTGGATAGTACCAAATCCTAGGTATACTATGTTTTTTTCCTATGCAAACATACTTACAATAAAGTTTAATATATAAATTAGTCACAGTAAGAGATTAACAACAAACCAATTTAAAAATAGAACACTTATAACAATATGCTCTAATAAAAGTTATGTGAATGCGATCCCTCTCAAAATATTGTATTGTACTGTACTAACCTTTTCACTTAAAGGAAGCACCTTGCAGCTTCTCTTTGGCATATCCGTATCGCCAGCACCACGACTCTTGCACTTTGGGGCCATTATTAAGTAAAATAAGAGTTACTTGAACACAAGCCCTTCGGTACCTTGATGTAGACCTAAGAACACAGACGGTTATCAAGTGCCTGCGGGGCCCAAGTGACTGCCGGGCCTGGAGAAGCTCCGCAGAGGGATGACACACCTCTCGCGAGGGACTGCACGAGATTTCATCACGCTCTTCAGTGGCGCGCAATTTAAAACTTATGAATTGTTCTCTTATGGAATTTTCCCTTTAATATTTTTGGACCACAGTTAACCCCAGGTAACTGAAAACATGAAAAGCAAACCCACATATAAGGGGACGAGGGAGACTAGAGTATATACATTTGTATGCAGAGAGTAAATGGTGAGTGTAAATTTCATAACCATGAGGAATATTATAGCTATAATGTTTAAGCATAAAACTTGGTTGTGAGTTTCCTGGGGCCAAGCAAAATCAGACCCTTAAGTTCTGTGCCTCTTGGGATAATGACTACCAGCCACAAAGTGAATGTCATTTCCTGGGTACTGTATTAAGTCTTTCACATTTTTATTTCAATTACACACTACTCCTTTAAAATAGATATTATCCCCCATTTACATACCAGGAAGTCACGTTTCACTCAGAGGGACTAAATTGCCTAAATTCATAAAACCATAAAAAGGTAGAACCAGAGTTCAAAGCCAAGAGCTGTCTAAATATTAAATGCATTTTTGCAAGGGGAGGTGGGGGGAGTATGGTTGGGGAGAGATTAACTGGGGAACTTATATGCATATATACATAGCCCATGGACACAGACAATAGTGTGGTGAAGGCCTGGGAGGGGCTGGTGCAGGGTGGAAAGGGTCAATGGGAAAAAAACACACAAAAGGGACATCTGTAATACTTTCAACAATAGGTAAATTTAAAAATGCATTTTCTACCTCTCCTATTAGAAACAAAAAAAGCAAACTTATTTAATACCCATTTTTCTCACTGTAAATTACAAGGGAAAATCCTCTCATGAAGCATTATAAATATGTGGAAAGAGAGGGGTAGGGTAGGGAGGGAGGGAGAGAGAGTAAGAATATGACTTTTCCCACAGCCAAGCCTTCATAAATATGAACAGATATCAGAAGAGAAGGCTAGGTGCTTTCAAGTTTCCATGTGGAAAGAAAAGTCCCTCTGTTCACACGTTATGATGGTAGTATTTGAACCACTCAACTTAGACCATTTCTCCTACAGACAAAGCAAGGAACTGTTGAGTCCCAGAAAACTGAACTGAAAACAGCTTGCTCATTCAGCCTCAGCCGAGTCTTAAGTGGCTGCCGAAGAAGATAGATTCCCCGTAAAGGAACTATTTGTAACCTTACGGGAACAAGTGGGCACAGTATGCCGCCTTGTGAGGGAGAGGGTCTGCAATTTCCTGAATAACAGCCAGCCTTCAGCTCAAGCTGGGAGAGGAAGGCAAACTCAGGGCCCCAGACTCTGGGGGAACCATGTACAATGCACCTAAAATGTGAGATGTGTAGGTACGCTGCACCAGCTCCCAGGGCCAGCCCTAAGCCACATAGAGAAGTGACTAAACTGGGTCTTTATTGAAAATAAAGTCAACATGCATGAAAAGTCATGCACTTGAAGTCAGTGAACCTATTTCAGCCACTAACTACCCAAGTGACCTTGAGCAAGTCACCTAATTCCTCTGGACCTCAACTGCCAATGAGCAAGGTTGACCAGGTGATTGACAGGGGCCTATTCAGCTCTAACAATGTGCAATCATAGGAGAGAAGATGTTTTCTCTCTGATCTTCTAACTGGCCTTCAGGTTTTCAACCCCTTTTGCACATCACCACCAAAAGTATCTTATGAACTACAGCTGTGTTCTTATCACATCTGCTATAGTACATACAATACCATCCACAAGTGGGCCATTTGCCTCCTGACATGTTAATTCAATCATCATTTCAAGAAATATTATTTTTTAATAAATATTCTTTTATTGATTTCAGAGAGGAAGGGGGAGGAAGAGAGAGATAGAAACATCAGTGATGAGAGAGAATCATTGATTGGCTGCTTCCTGCACGCCCCCCCATTGGGGATTGAGCCTGCAACCCGGGCATGTCCCCTAACCAGGAACCCAATCGTGACCTCCTGGTTCATAGGTCAACACTCAACCACTGAGCCAAGCCGCTTGGGCAAGAAATATTTCTTATGTATCCCCCACTGTATTCCCATGTCCACATTATCCCAGGCACATGGAATGACTTGCTGCTCCCCTAACACACCAAGCTTTTTTAGGCCTCTGTTGCTTTTGCTTACACTCTTCCCTTTGCTAGAAATGCCCTTCCCCCATTTTTCTCTAAAGCAACTCATATTCATCTCACTGAAAATGTCATCTCCTTTCTGAAATCTCCCGGTGAGCTATCATCCTCTATATCTTCTCAACATGACTATAGTACTTAGCACATTGTTTTGAAATTACACATGTACATGTGTAACAAGACAATACCTTGATACACGCAGAGGTGTGATTTTTTTCCTCTGCAATTTCCTTCATCTGTATACTTCTGCTACTCAGGGCCTTTTCATATGTACTATCCTCTGGGCAGGGCTATCACTGCCAAAATGAACAGAGAAAGGAAGACACATCACATAGTCTTGAGCATGGACTTGGGAGATTCATGGCAAGCATGAAGCTGACAGCTATGAGAGAAAACATAGATTTTTTAGATTTCCAGAGCCTGAACATTTTAAGTATAAATGATATCAATGTTGATCCCATAAGCAAAAGATTCTGAAGCAAAGAGATGAAGAGCCAGCCTACCAAGCTACTCCATACCCACCCTCACCAATAGATAAACGTTCTCCACACGAAAGAATTAAAAGTGGGGCCAGGCTCCTGCCACTTGCCCATCCTCAAGCTGAGTTGCAGGTGGAGGCGAGAAGTTATGCCCTACTGCCTCTCTGGGACCTGGAAGACAGCAGCAATGCAGATGTGCTCTGAGCCAGTGGTATGGTAACAGTAAAGAAGAAAATGTGGTGTGTCATTTCTGGGCAAGAGAGGGATAGGAGAACCTTCTGAATGTCATGGAGACCAGAATATGGAAGCTTCTGTGTCCTCAGGAAGCATTAGAGATGGATGAAAGACAACCAGTGACCCAAAAAGAAGTCAGAACAAGGCAAATGCAAAGTGACCACCATGGCCCTAATGACCAGGGGCTCTGTGGTTAGCCATTGCCAATACTGTGGCCCTTCCATATGCATTCCTTACTTTTCTTTGTATTGCTAGTGGGTAGCACAGTAGCCAATAAGTGCTCACTTTGTAAAATAATGTAGCTAGGAAGATGGATCAGTAAAGAGTTACCAGGGAGCATGGTAACTGTACCATTTTCCTTAATTCTCCATATATACCTCAAGAACCATTAATAATAAAATAACTCTCCAACTCATAGAGACAAAGAGTAGATTGGTGGTTGCCAGGAGCTGGGGAGGGGGGAAGTGGGGAGATGTTGGACAAAAGGTATCAGTTATAAGGTGAATGAGTTCTGGGGATGTACTAATGTATAGCATAGTACTGTATTGTAGATTTGAAATTTGCTAAGATTTCATCTTTAATGTTCTTACTACAGATAAAAAGGTAACTCTGTGATGGAATGGAGGTATAACTAACCTTATTGTGGTAATCATTTCATATCTATAATAATAAAAGCATAATATGCTAATTAGACCGGATGTCCTTCCGGACGACCTTCTGGATGAAGCTGGGGCTGCGAGGGAAGCCCGGGTCTCAGGTGCCATTGGGAAGCCGGTGCCAGCAGCTGGGGGAAGGAAGGCCTACTCTTGCACGAAGTCGTGCATCGGGCCTCTAGTACTAGTATATTTGTGTATCAAATCATCACATTGTACACTTCAAACTTATATCCTGTTATTTATCAATTATATCTCCATAAAGCTGAAAAAAACTAATATCACCAAGCTTACACACACAAAATAATAATAATAAAATAATTCTAACACTAGTGCTCTGATGAGAAAATATGAAAAACAAATGACAGGCCGAAACCGGTTTGGCTCAATGGATAGAGCGTCAGCCTGCGGACTGAAAGGTCCCAGGTTCTATTCCGGTCAAGGGCACATACCTTGGTTGCGGGCACATCCCCAGTAGGAGGTGTGCAGGAGGCAGCTGATCGATGTTTCTCTCTCATCGATGTTTCTAACTCTCTATCCCTTTCCCTTCCTCTCTGTAAAATATCAATAAAATACATTAAAAAAACAAAAAAACAAATGACAGGTATATAGAATTTCAACATTTTTAGGGGTACAAGGTCATGAATACAATGTGAAATGAACACCAAAAGTATTTTTAAATCATTAATATTTTATTATATTAGTTCTTGATGTATTAATTTTTCTCCTAAAATTTTATATAATCAATATATCATAAATACATGAACAATTTCCTTGCAAATATAAATATCAGGCCAACCTTGTCTATATTTAGCAAATGCTCAATAAACATAGGTATTAGATCCTTACCCCCATCCTTTCCACCCACCCCAGCCTGCACAGCTCCTCCCACACTCTTATATTGTGGCTATATTTTCTGCATTTTCTTCCACATGGAACAGAGGCGCATTTTACCAACAAAGCTCCCAGGGAATGGCGCCACATCCCAGCAACTGCATGGCTGGTCACCACACATGATTGTGTGATAGTCATCCCAGCACATGAACAGAGTGGACCAAGGGCTCCTTCATTCGCCATTCATTTTCAGGGGGTTGGGACATTGAAACATCTCAGGATAATATTAGGATTCGGAAGCACCCCAGAGAGTTAACACTATATCTAATAAAAAGCTTTGAGGATTCCATGCAAACCACACTAAGAGAGAATCGGGGACCACTCAGGACTTGATGCAGGAGGAGGAGTGGCACTTCTACAGCTTCTTCAGCTAAGTTGAGGGGCAACTCTCAGGTCACGTACATGGCGGACGATGGGGGTGACGCAGGTGCAGCCAACAGTCACCCTCATCTTCTCCAGCCGGAAGGAGTGAGTGCAGCCCTGGGGCTCCCTCCGAAGGACCAGGACCTCTTGCTGGATGGGAACGGAGTTCAGAGAGCTGTCTTCCTTCCCCTCGGCATCGATGCAGCCCAAGTGCCTGCACTGGGCCTCTGCAATCTCGGAGGGGAACCGGTGAGGGTCCTTGGTGATGCTGCAGGAGAAGCAGGCAGATGCAGATGGTGAGATAGGGAAGGGACATGGACAAAGGATGCGAGCCCTGCAGCCCTGCACGCACCCACAGGGAGGTGGTTCTGAGTAACTCTGGGCTGCAGCACAGGCTGTGGATCAGACAGTCTGGATTCATGCACAGCCCTCTGGCAGATGCTTAACTCCCTAAGCCTCAGTTTCCTCAGCTATGAAATGGCGATTCTCATATCTCTCTCTCATGGAATTGTTGAGAACATTCAGTGGTACAAATGCAAAGGAAATGGCACACTGTAAATGTTGGCATTCAATACATGTTAGATCTTTTAGTTTATTTTTCTTTACAGTGTTATTATAATAATTATTATTCATTCTTTGCTTAGAAACTAAAATCACCAGTAGGTCTCCCACTATATGATCTGCAAAGCCTGCTGCTTGGAAAAGAAGACCAAAGCCCCTGAGGTTTGTAAACCCAGTGGCTTCTCTCAGTTTCTCCCTCAACAGCCCCCTCAGCCAGGAGGATAAAGGCAGCCAGGCCAATCCAGCCAACTTGCCAGTTGTGTACATTCCCTCACGTGGAAGCAAAACAAGCAGCCCAGCAGCATGTCGCATTATCCCTGGAATTGGTTTTCATACTTATAAAGGGAGAATATAGAGGAGTGCTTGATATTGCAGGGCCCTGCACATCAGACAAAGGCACAAGACTGCCCCCTGAACATCCCGCCTAGGATCCCACTTCCCAAACAGGTTTTGCTCCTCCACTGGGCTCTCTTCCCCACTCCTTGACAACCAGTGTCTAATCTGAGTGGATCTCTTGAAACTTGACCTTTTTTGGTTCCCACTTATTCCTGTGCAGAGATCATTGTGTGGGCTGCTTTAAAGAGACCTCTCTTCCAACACAGAAAGTGTGTAAAGTCTAATCTAGGGCCCCATGAAGCAGAAAAGGGCAGAATCAATGAAAAGTTGGAAACAAAATAGTAAGACTTTGGACCACCTAGTCCAAAACAGCAAGAAAAAATGTGTGCTCCCAGGTAAAGTTGGATTTCTGTTTTTTAAGAGAATATGTGAGGGCTTTTAGTTTTTCTAAATTTTCTACATTCCGGTTAGAATAAATTCACATATAGTTCAAAGCATGTGAAGACCAGTCTCCTTTGCACTTACTTGTAATCCCAGGGGGAGCTGGAACGGTTCTGGAAGTTATGTGAGATGGTAACAGCCTGCTTTTGACTGAGGATGTGAATGTCAACCCTCACACTGTTGTCCTCCAGAGGAGGACAAAGGGCAGTATCCCCAGCTTTGGGTTTTTCCTGAGCTGCCCCCTCCCTCAGGAGAGCGAGCCCCAACATCAACAGCAGCAGACACTTGACCTGGAAAATAGAGGAGGTTGCCGTTGGTTAGGGACTGTGGTGTCACTTGCTGGCAAGAGACATCCCATGCTTTACCTGAATTCAGCATTCCTGATCGTCTATGAGATCAGGACTTCTCTCTGAGCCTCAGATCCTCACCTAGAAACAGGAACAGTCATACATGAAGACATCAGGGTACCAAACTGAGAACTAAATTTGGTAGCCTGGTGACTGAGCCTCCACGGTGTGAGACAGAAAGACAACAGGATCTGGGATTGGGTGTAAATCTTGACCTGGTCTCCTCCTGAGCCTCTGGTTTTTCTTCTTTCCAACTGGATTATAATACTGGCTTTATAATAGTATTCACAAGATTAAATGAAATGTTCTATGTAAAGCTCCTGTACATCTAACAAAAACAGGCTTACTAAATGATAGCTTTAATTTTTCTTTCCAAGATACCATAAATCTTCCACAACATCCTTTCTCCCAGCCATTCATTCATCTAGAATACACCTTCTACCTCGATCTTTCCAATTTCTATCCTTCCATCAAGACCCCACTCGGTCATGGTCTCCTTCAGAAACTATCCCTAAAGTAGTTCAATTAGAAGTATGCTAATTATCCTTAAATCATGAAGCTTTTACCATCTACCACTCAAGCAGCATTTCTTTACTGAATGAAAATGTACTGTTTGTGTTCATGTCAGATCTATGCCTGTTAGACTGTAAATTCCTACAGGAGAACGTGTCATAGAATGGGTGTTCCATAAATACTTTCTGGATGGACAAAAAGTGGGTGAGTAAATGGATAAACAAAACAATACAGTTAAATTAACAATATAGTTAATTTCCCACAAGCAATGAATCAAGAAAAACACTATAGCAAAGTTCCAAGTATTCATGATAATTGAAAGAAGCAGGGACACTAATGATGACCAACAACAGATTATGGAAACTATTTCTTTTTAACCTTTATATTGAAACTAGAGGCCCGGTGCACGAATTCACGCATGGGTGGGGTCCCTCAGCTTGGCCATCTCACCCAGTCCTGATTGGGACTGGCCATCCAGGGGGAGGGACTGTGGGAGGTTGGCTGTGGGAGCACACTGACCACCAGGGGGCAGCTCCTGTGTTAAGCGTCTGCTCCCTGGTGTTCAGTGCGCATCATAGCTACTGGCCGGTTGTCCATAATGGTCACTTAGGCTTTTATATATATAGTTATTGGTTTATCTGGTGTTGCAATAATGCACAATGAAAGAGTGCTCTGTAAGACCTACCTAAAAAAAAAAGAACTGAAAATCTCTCCAGCTTCCTTTTGTCAAAAAGGTGCTTTGTTCACCTCACCATCACCACTACCCTTACTGGGGATGGACAAGGCCCATCACCAACTCTCAACATGATGCAGAACAAAGCTGAGGCTGAGTTGCTTTCATTCTCTGGGCTCAGTGTTGTCAGGCTCACACTCCCCATGAATTAAGGTAGGCAAGGCAACCAGACACATTAGTTAGAAGGACCTCTGTTTTATATTTTGCAGGTACTGGAGGCAAGAAATTATAAGAGTAAACAAAGAGGTTATGGTGCCAACGTGCTGTATCAAGGTAGCTGATACTAAAAAGAAGTTGAAAGCGAGATTGACCCAGATAAGCCCAAATGAGGTTGATTTGCCTTCAGATAATCAGCAGTCATCTACTTTCATCTCCCACAATCATTCATTCATTCATCAACTTTTTTTGTCTCTATTGTGTGGTGATTCAGGACATGGGCTCTGGAATCAGATGTCCTGGGCCCAAAACTCAGTTCCAAGACACTTACTAGCTGTGACTCAGTTTCCTCCACCACAAAATGTGAAGATTAAATGATATGGCCCATATAAGGCATGAAGAGCATGGCCAGCACATGCAAATATTCAGCACAGGTGACTATAGTTAAGTCGACATTGTGCTAATGATACACAGTAGACAGGAAAGATGTGAAATTGGCCCTCATGCATCTTCTCTGTAGACATAGCATTATGACATTTTAAAAAGTAAAAGGATGCCTGCTTCGATTGCCTCTCAGGCCCATCAATAACTTCCTTAGATTTATTACATAAATTCCTCCTTTGTGTTTTTTCTTCTGTATCATACTTACTGAATCATTTTTATATCTAATTGTCAAAGCTTTAAAATAACTGTTCCTTGAGGTTATATGAGTTAGCAAAAATTGCCATGCTTCTAATAAGTCATTATTATATTTGCTTATATTCTTTGAGTATTTTAGAAAACACTATTATATCTCTTTAAACGTTGGATTCTCACAACTTGCTTATGGGGTCAGTAGAGCTAGTATTAATTATCCTCATTAGACAGGTGAAGGAGTTGTGTCTGAGAGGTAACAAATAACTTGGTTGGCTTCACCAGCCTGTCAATGCCAGTCTGGGGACTTAAACCTAGCTGTCAGTGGCCAGTGCTATTGTTATTGAAGATTCTTATTACTGTCACCAACATGTAGCCACTCACCATATTTTATCTTAGCTTTGTCCCACCAAAGTAGCCAAGCAGTTTAAGCACTGTGACAGCTGTGTCGGGAACACATGAGTGTTGTAAGTTATCTGGCCCTTTATTAGGAAATCAGATGCTGTCTGCAAATCCCTCCAGTTTGCTCCACAAAGCTGTGGTTCTGAAACTGTAGGTTTTAGTGGTTATGCAATTAAGAGCAGGGGCTCTGACAAGGCTCTTGCTGCTTCTTAAAAACGATGTCTACAACACTTCTTCTTTAAGAGGTTCAAAATCTTGCATCTGAACCATTCAAGGAGAAGAATACTGTACTTGGAGTCATTAAACCTAGATCCATGTCCCAGTTCTTGTGTGTATATTACTCAGTGATGTTAAATCACTTAACTTGAGCCGTTGTTCACGTGTATAATGGGAAAAGTAGTTCCCTACCTACGTCATTGGGTTGATGAGAGTCTCAGAGGTAAAATAAATAATATTAATATTAACACTTATTTAATAAGTGCTTTCTCTATCTTTATTGATTGTTACATTAAAATGGCCAGGTTAACTAAAAACTACACATACATAGATATGCTATTTCAGAGTATAGCTTTAGTCATTTGCAATGATATCAATTAATCCCCCAAAAAATCCCACAAGAAAGATGCCATTATTATTGCCCTATACTGAAAAGAGAATAATAATGTACAAGTGGTTAAAAACTTACCCCAAATCCCACATTTAGTAAGCAGTGGAGCCAGGTCTGACTCCAGAGCCTATCCCCCAATGTTGCACTTTGCTGCATTTCTCATCATTTCTAAACCAACATATAAATATAATATAGTATTATTAGCACTACATGGCATGGCGTATTTATGAAACCCAAGCTTTTTTAAGTTGCATGGCTTATACACTAAGAAAAAAAGAGATGATTTAAGCCAATAACATGGTGAGTGGTTTCCTAAGCTCTATTTTCATAAGCTTTTCCCAGGTCTTACCTGACTGCTGCCAGGCAAGAGTCTAGACCCAGGGGAGGTAGATTTCCATCACACTAACATCTCTCTCTCCTCAAAGAGGAATGAAAAGATACAAAAAATAATCAGCCATCAGAGACATGGCAAATGTCCCTCCTCTAGGAGCTGTCCAAAGTTCATCCCTGGGTCGTTCCACTTCCTCCATCCAGGGCACTCCTTCTCTACCTGCAGTCTTGGGGAGATCATTAAGCTTCTTGGGACGCCAAGTTCCTCGGTTAATAAAGATATATAGAACATATAAATGCTAAAGGGCTGACTAAGCTCCTGCATGAAATTAGATTTTTAAGCCAGTTTAACTCTACAGTGGTGACTACAGGAAAGATAATGTAGTTCATGACCAAGAGCCAAGCAAGCTAACACCAACTATGCAAAAACCATCAGGTGAAGAGCTAGCTTACACCCCATTATAATTTCTAGTTATTATTTTTCTCCACCAGATGTGGGTCAGAATTAAAGTCAGCTCTGTTTTTATTTATTTTTTTAATATATATTTTATTGATTTTTTTACAGAGAGGAAGGGAGAGGGATAGAGAGTTAGAAACATCGATGAAAGAGAAACATCGATCAGCTGCCTCCTGCACACTCCCTACTGGGGATGTGCCTGCAACCAAGGTACATGCCCTTGACCAGAATCGAACCTGGGACCCTTCAGTCCACAGGCCAACACTCTATCCACTGAGCCAAACCAGTCAGGGCAAGCTCTGTTTTTAAAAGAAATAACCCCAATTGAGCCTAATTCCTGAGAAATCTGCTTTTCTGAATTCCTAGGAAATGACTCTACCTAAACAAAAGTCATTATTATTACTCACCATGGCTGCGGGATGTCGGGTGGTCATTGTCGTTTTGCTCTGGTTGCCTGCTTCGTGCAGTAAGCTCTTTCTGTGCATGCCCTGTGTGTGCCTGTGTGTGTCAATGAGAGTACCTGTCGATTTTATAGCAATCAGTGTCCTTGTTTTGATTGACCCGCTTACCATCTTAAGATGTGGTTGCCCCAGAGTGACTGACGAATGTAGTTTTTTTTTTCCTATTCTACTTCCTGAAGGGGAATCAAAGGGGGATCCTCAAAAGGGATGACGAAAAAAGGACCAAACCTTCCTTTTCTTCTACCCCCATTTACCTCAAATTACGGCAAAATTCTTAACTAAGTTGCTACACAGACAAGCCAAGTTGCAAACTGCTGTCATGATCTTTTTATGGTCTTCCACTAATGGCTAAGGACTTTTGACATGCCTCATATGTTCTATTTTCCAGTCATGCAATATGAACCATGATTTAAGTGGGAGATAAGTCACCCTCAGAGGAGCACTGGTATTAAATGGCAGACCTCTCTTGTGCTCCATTTTATGAATGGGAAAATAAAACCAAAGAAATGAGTGACATCAGTGAGAGATTCTGAAATTACATCCCCAGGCAGTTTTGTGGTAACCTGAATTAATTCTATTTTAACCCTTACCGATACTTAATAAATAATCATTATTCATGCAACATATAAACGACCACTCTCTTGGCTATCTCTGATTGAGGATGATTTTTTTTTAACCAAAATGGATTGCTGTGGTGTGTAATTTTAAATAACCTGTGGAAAGTTAATTTGTCTCGGTTAACTTCAGGTCAACAAACATTTTTCTTCCTTTATTTTTTTTAATAAACTCACAGAGGAGCTGCAGTTTATTTTTGTTTTGTTTTGTTTTGCAGTTTATTTTTTATTTGTTTATTTTATTGTTAATCCTCACCTGAGGACATTTTTCCATTGATTTTTAGAGAGAGTAGAAGGGGAAGGGAAGAGACAGAGAGAGAGAAACATGGATATGAGAGAGACACATTGATTGGTTGCCTCCCGCATGAGCCCTGACCAGGCCGGGGATCAAGCCTGCAACCAAGGTACATGCCTTTGACTGGAATCAAACCTGTGTCCCTTCAGTTTGAGGGCCAATGGTCTATCCACTAAGCCAAAACTGGATAGGGCGCAACAAACATATACTAAGCACATGCTATGTGTCAGGCATTGTACCTTAGAAATACAGACATTTTTGAAATAACAGTAACTTACCAGTACTTTTTTAAAAAATATTTTTTATTGACTTTTAGAGAGAGAGAGGAAGGAAGAGGGATAGAAAGATAGAAACATGGATGAGAAAGAAACACCATTGATCAATCAGCTGCCTCCTGCACACCCCCCACTGGGGACTGAACCCACAACCTGGGCATTTGCCCAGGAATCAAATCGTGACCTCTTTGTTCATAGTCCAATGCTCAACCACTGAGCCACAACAGCCTGGCAACAGTAACTTAATTTTTTTTTATCTCCATTAATATTAGGTATAATTACACGTGCTTTTTTAAAAAAGGCAGGACACATTCTAGCAGGGCAGTTATTTTCATCTATCACATGTTTGAAAAATTTTCCTCCATTTTCTTTAATCAAAGGAAATTGAAGAAATTTGGGTTCGTTGGAAGACCCTCCAGATTTTAACAAAATTCTTCTGTGATCATAGGCTTTTCATCCATATTTCTATTCTCCATACCTGTGGGTTCTTCTCTGCCTCTCTCCTCTGGAACAATCAAAAGTTGAATTCCTATAAGAAGACTTCCTTGAATTATCCTCTCAGGCATCATGCCCATCCTCTTTATCTCTCTGCTCATACTTAGTTTATTTTGCACTTGCTTAAATGTTTTGGGATAAGCCTCTTAGGTCTTCATGGACTTGGGGTAAATTTAGTTTCCCCCAATAATCTACTAGTCTCCTTCTCTAAACATACATCCCCAAATAGACAATCTAAATTAAAGCAATGTATTTTTTATGCATATACAGATTCAAGACAGGGCCTCCTGGCCAACCCCTTCTAGCTAGACTGAAACCCTTAAGCCCATCTTATAAATGTCAAGACTTTACCAGATATTCAGTGAAGCTACCACCAGGAAATCAAGAGGCATGTTTTCATGTACCATTTATGCTACCAAAGCAATATATGCAATAGACCCTTAAAGGCATACTAAATTGAGTGGTTTCTTCAGAGCCATGCCTCAATGCATAGAAGACTATAGCAGCCCTCTTGAAAGAAGTGCCTTATTTAATACAAGAGGATTTTCTGGATTGCTGGGGAGGAGTAAATGGCCTTTTGTATAAGAAAGAAGCAACATTGATGTTTTACATCCAATGGTCACAACGTTTTCCCCAATCAAGGTAAAAATAACTAACTTATCAGGAAGTCAAACTAGTAACCTGCTTTCACCTAGTTTGAACTGAATCAACAGATTCACATTATTTCATCTAACATTTATTGAGCACTTTTATAGTGTAAATTATGTGCTAATACTGGGGACACAATAACGAATATATGGTGAACACAGAGCTGACTATGGTGGAAGGCTCACTAATTGGCCCTGTACCACCCGACTCAAGCTGTTACCAGCTTTAAGCATTTCCATAATTCAAGTGGAGCCATCATGCAACACAGTGACAGCTATGACATTGCACACACAATTCAAGAGCCCACAGAAAGAGACTCTGGAGTTCCAAGAATGAGTTACACACAGCCTTCCATGAGGTAAGATATTATAGCTGGCCAAACATTCAAGTTAGTAAGATTTTTTTAAAGCCCAACTACATGCTTGTTGCTGCTATTATCGGTAATAGACTGTACTATCATAATTAGTTGAAACTCTTATGGAAAGAAAGCAAACACACATATATTAACCAAGAAATAATGACATGAGATTGTTGGAGACATTTAGAGTTCAATGTACACATTTAGTTTTTTTAGTGTTTTGTTTTTTTACCTTATATCTCCTCATGAAAACAAAGCACTATTGAGTGTCTGTTACTATAGAGAACTTCAATCTTAGGTCACAATATTAAGAGCTCCTGGTTTTGGTCCCATAAGCTCTCTTTGAAATGACCTATAACCACACTGAACGCGCCCGATCTCGTCTGAAATGACCTATAAATTAGTATCTTTTTCTAATATGTATATACCTTTAAAAAAGAATTTTTGCTCAATCCAGTTGTCATGTCAGTTAGTCCTATATAAAACAGGGATAAAGATGATTATGTGATCACCAGCTTATACCGTCACTAGCAACCTAGAAGGATTAACTGGACAAAAGCCATCTGCAAGACTCCAGAGATCTAAGACAGCTATTGTATAATGCCACTGATTACCAATAGTTATTACAAAATCACATATAGCTTGTATTATATTTAAATTGGACAGTCTTGATTTAGGTAATGAAAATAAGTAAGTTAATAAAATGTTCCAAATAGGCTGAATGTCAGCAACAAAGCAGAAAGAAAACCTAGTAGTACACATTCAGTTTTAAATATCCAAGCTTCAAAAGGTTTTAGGGGGGACCTGGGGCTAGGTGAAAAAGGTGAATGGATTAAGAAGTACTAATTGGTACTTACAAAATACTAGTAGTCATGGAGTTGTAAAGCACAGCATAGGTAATATAGTCAATAATATTGTGATAACTATGTATGGTGCCATTTGGGTACTGGAATATCAGGGGGATCACTTTGTAAAGTATATGAGTGTCTAACCACGAAGCAGCACACCTGAAACTAATAAAAGATCATATTGAATATAAACTATAATTGAAAAATAAGCCCTAACCGGTTTGGCTCAGTGGATAGAGCGTCAGCCTGCGGACTGAAAGGTCCCAGGTTCGATTCCGGTCAAGGGCATGTACCTTGGTTGCGGGCACATCCCCAGTAGGAGGTGTGCAGGAGGCAGCTGATCGATGTTTCTCTCTCATCGATGTTTCTAACTCTCTATCTCTCTCCCTTCCACTCTGTAAAAAATCAATAAAATATATATTTAAAAAGAAAAAAAAAAGAAAAAAAATTTTATGTTCACTTTTTTAAAAAAGGTGAATCAAGATATGCTGCCATAACCTAACAGTGTATATAGATACAAAAATTGATGCCTAGAAGTGAGGTGCTACCATAGCAAAAGGCTAAAAGAGTGGCATTGTCAACAGAGGTCATGTGGCAGGCTGTGTATGACAATGAAATTATAGGCTAAATAAATGATGACCCACACTATGCAATGGCAAAACATTTGGTAAAATTATTGCCTGCAATAACTTAAGAGGCAAATATAGCGCCTAGCAGTACAGAAACTCTAAAGGAAAAGAGTGGAAAACAAAATGGTAGCTGTGTGTGTTGGATGCGATTGTCTGGATTTGGCAAGGTAATAAAAGAAAGAGAAGAGCTCAGGAAAGATTTGGCAAGTTTGCAAACAAAAAGGAGAGAATGAAGAGAGCCCAGAAATTCAGAGCTTGCTAGATTAAAACAACAATTTCTATCCCCCAAAAGCGAAAGATAAATTAAAAAACAGAAACAAAAACCTTTGAGGGAGAAATGCCCAGTAAAACCTTTCAACCAAATACATTTCCTATGGGCAAAAATCACAATGAAGTAGCTGGTACATCCTTTTAATTGAATAAAAAGACCCAGAATAAAAAGTGTAAATGTATAGTTCTAGTAAACAACCATCAAGTAGAGCAGTGGTTCTCAACCTTTCTAATACCGCGACCCTTTAATACAGTTCCTCATGTTGTGGTGACCCCCAACCATAAAATTATTTTCGTTGCTACTTCATAACTGTAATTTTGCTACTGTTATGAATTGTAATGTAAATATCTGTGTTTTCTGATGGTCTTAGGCGACCCTGCTAGTAGAACCGCTGCAGTAGAGCCTAAGACCGTCGGAAAACACAGATATTTACATTACGATTCATAACAGTAGCAAAATTACAGTTATGAAGTAGCAACGAAAATAATTTTATGGTTGGGGTCACCACAACATGAGGAACTGTATTAAAGGGTCGCGGTATTAGAAAGGTTGAGAACCACTGAAGTAGAGCGAGAGAGACAGTTATGGGAATGAAAAGCAAGAAATAGAGATATTCTGGGAATTATGCCACCATAAGAACCAATTTAGGTGAGAAGTTTACTAATTTTTGAGAGAGCTCTTGAAATTAATCATGAACCAACCCTCAGTCCCCTTAGTTCCTTCGGAGAAGGAACTAAGGCACCAAGGAAGGTCTATTTGCCGACACCATTTCAGACATGGCAAAGAGATTACTGGGGGAAATTTCCTGCCAGGGGTTGGATCCAGGGACCACAAAAAATCCCCAGGAGTTGGGCACCTTTTGAAAAGCAGAATCTGGATCTGATTAAAGAACATTCCATATGCCCTGGCTATGGCATCCCCATAATCAGCCAAGCAGGATTTCAAGTTGCACAGACCAAACCTACTGTGCTAAACCATTCTTTCTTTTTCCAAATGGAAGCATTTATTTCTAGTTCCATGCTTTATTCTACACATTCAGACCTTATGTAATGAACTATAGTATACCATTTACAAATTCAAGATGTTGAGCTACACCTCTGATAGAATGGGACTTTGGGGTGCTCTTTCTTAGTGAGGGGGTAAAGATATTATGTAAGCAAGGAGAGTAAACCAAGTATTTGGTGAACAGAAGGGTGGACTATGGTAGAAACAGTGATCACAAAAATCACTGTACTTCTCTACTTACAGGAACCTGGAGATGACACTTCTTTGCCTCCTCGCTATGGGATTTGCTTTGGCCAAAGAAATGTGAGTTGATGTGAAGTGTCTCACTTCTGGGCAGAAAAATCTGTCATTCTCCGTGACTTATCCCCTGCCTCAGATTTATGGTAACATAGGGGGAAATGATGGCATAGTAAGAGAATCTGGATCCTTGAGTGGGTAGAGTGAGCTGAGCCTCCCTGCTGACCCACATTGGACATGCAAGCACCATCAAGAAATAAATAGCCTTTGTTCTTGGAGACCATCGCAATTTGGAGATTGTTACTATGGCATATCCTAGTCTAAACTCACTGATAGAGACATTAAATGATTTTATAGGCTTTTCTGTTTATTTTTACTTTTGATCAGAGCTCTGACTCCTCATTAAAATATCCAGTTAAACAGTATTTGGTTTGAAGGATATTTATAAAGTATTAAATGGAAAAAAAAAAATAGACTGTCATTCACTATCTTATTCACTATCAAAAGCTATTTGTATATAATTTACTTTAACTCCAGTGTTATCTCCAAATACTATGAAAACACTTCTAATTTCCCTGAACACTTATTTATGTCAGGGTCAGACCCTTCCGAGTAAGGGTTAAGAACATTAAAAATGTTCTCAGAATGGCCTCAAAAGCTTTCATTCCCAACCTTCAAGCCCCTTGCAGCTCTTTTTCTTCTCGAGCATAAGTATTCTTCCTCTGCTTAAGCTATTCAAACCTTCCCAGTGAGGCTCCCTAGATGCATGGCATTTTCGGAAACTGAGGAACTGAGTGTCAAGTATCCCTAAAAGTGATTGGAATAAGCAAATGGGAGCCTTAACTCTCATAGCTGCACTCTCGCACAGCTGAGAGCCATACCTGTTCTCCCACTGGAGGATTCCCTGGCAAGGGCAGGAATGAAGGCAACAGTAGGAAAGTGGGGTTGTTTCCATGTCAAAATTCAGCAGCAGCACTTTGGGTTGGCCTAACTGAGCTACCCACAGTCTAGCAGTAGGCAAGTCAAGGTTCCGTGCAGACCTTCACTTACTCAGCAGCCACACTGATTTCCTGCATCAAGAGGGATGGAATTAGTCAACATTACCAGGTGCAGAGGCTGGGGAAAGCCTGTGGGAGGGTCTGTCAAACACTGCTGAATTTCCTTGCTTCCTCTCACCAAAATCTCTCTTGAGTTTGTTTCTACCTGGCCACTCAGGAATTACTAATCAGCTACATTTGCTCCTGGCCTGTCTTCATACTGACAACATGCCAAGTTCTAGGGTGGTGAACTGGGGTGGCCAGTCTAGCCCCAGAAAGATGACCTCACACTCCATTCTTGCCTCTAGATGAAATGACCAGTCCCTTGCACATTGGCCCAAATCTAATGCGTGGCCCCAGTCCAGTTTATTAAAGAAAGTCACCATCCCAAACCTTTCAGCACCTGCTCCACAAAATGCTTTGAATTTGAGCCCTCGCCCTCTCCAAACCAGTTCCTTTTTCCTGGAATGACCATTTCTGTTCTCTCTCCTCATTTAGGTTCCATCCGAATGCCTGGCCTCTTCCTGAAAACCCATCTCCTCTGACTGGCAGCTCACTGCATCTCTCCCTCTCCTGAACTCTCCGCTAACTCTCATGACACTTCACTTAGCAATGCCTTTTCTGCTGTCCACTTGAATGACTATTTGTGTGTGTGCTTGCTTTTTAAGTGTTCATGTGTTTATTCCTAACCTGCTCTCTGGATCTCAAACTCTACTTTGCGTTTATGTTCCTACCACTCCTACATCCCCAGACAGTTATCCTACCCACAGCTGATGCTCAGGGAATATTTATTCATTTAAGTTGACTTATTTGATATGGATACTTGTTCTTCTTCCACCTGGTTTCTTGCTAATAAGGGGATCAGAGTATGCCACCACAACCTACACCTCTTGGGCATAAGGACAATTTTAAGCTAAAGGCAATGAGAAACAGTAGATTCGGGAAAGGCTGCCCTCCCCCTTTCCGCCTAAAAGCAGGGCATACCTTCCCCTTAGTAAAGGTAACATTTCCATTTGTAAAGGTATCTCTCTCTCTGGTATTAGAAAGGATGATGAAATTAATTATAGGAGAGGGAGAACTCTTATCAATGGAGTAAGTACTAACTTAAGTCTGCATAACAAATCCTACGAAATAACCCTTAGCTTCTATTAGTTTCCCCCATAGATTTCCCTTCCTATACTGTACTTCTGCTAGAAGTTCAAATCCCTCTCCTTCCTCTGCCTGGTCACTTCTGAGTGTCTGTGGGTGCATGTGTGGGGGTGGGGGAGGACCAAAGAGAGAGTACGGAGACTCCACTCTTCTGAGAAGTGGGTCAATTTCACTCCTGCAGGGGTCTGACTCAGTATGCTGGGGGAGCAAAGAGCGGTGACCCCACTTATCCAATCTCATCCCACTGCTCTCCGCTGCATCTGACCCAAGGGAAGATCACAGAGGTGGCTGGGAAAGGCCTTCGAGGAAAAAATAATGACTGTGAGAAGGTTCGTGGCAGCACAGACCCCAGCACTTACTTACGTGGGAGAGAAAGCTTCCCGTAGATTGCACACATTTATGTCCATTACGCAGGTTTTGTGCTGAGCAAATTACCCAGAAGAGAATGCCACCGCTGACTTTTTTATCCCATGACACCTCTCACACCCTACAGGTCCAAAGCACCCTGTCACCTGGCACCCAAGTTAGCCATTAAGACAGAGTATACTTCTGTCACCTTTGCTCCATCATAGATTTCAGGAGTTGCACAGGTCTTTAGAGATAATCTGGCCCAGCCTTCTCAGCTGATGATGGGGTTTGAATGGCTTTCCTGCAGGTAGCCCCTAGCCTAGACCCAGGCCTTTTGATTCCCTCTAGTCTCCATCTGCAGATAAGGGGGTCCCTCTCTCTAAGTCTTCCAGGGCCATATTTCTCTCTCTAACAAAGTGCTGCCAAGGGAAGAAAATGATTATAACATCAATAGCCTTACATTGTCGATGAAGCCACACAGCTCACAAAACATTTTCATAGACATTATTGTATTTGATTCTCACAACAATCCCATGAGAAAAAGACAAGTCTCTCCATTTCACAGATGAAGAAATTGAGACTTAAAGAGTGCCTGGAAACTGTCCAAAGCCACACAACTATTAAACAGCGGAGCTGACAAGCCCAGAGGAGAAGAAACAACTTCCCCCAGATGCAGGCTGGAGGATATTTGAAAGAAAGATGCGCAGGGGGTGGTGGAAAGGTGATGGTTGTCAGAGATCAGACTTACAGAGCGAGCAACGGGCTTTACGTTGTCTGGACTGGAGTCAGGACAGCTGGGTGACTCTTACTGTTTTCTGAAGGTCGTGAGTTTTGGCGAAAAGGGGCCACATGCTAACCTGACTAGCTCAGGGAAGGCCTGTGTGGCAGCCTTGCAAACCCAGAGACCTAAAAGTAACCAGAAAGGATGGTCTGAAATTAAAATTTTTTTAATTAAAAAGTAGCTTATGGTGGGTAGTCATACCTAGTCCAGTATCTTCCTTGACAGAGGTCAATCTTTACTTTAACTGAGCCTATTGTCTTTTTGCTTCTACAATAACATATCTTTGGAATATCAAAGTAATTTTCCTTTCCCTAGACCCCTCAAAGCATAGGCACCACTCTGTGGAGACCACAAACCTCCAATGTGTTATTAATTGTAAAGTGTTTGATTGTAATGTATAAAACAAGGTGTAAAACTGCCATTCTCTGGCCCTAGCTGGTTTGGTTCAGTGGATAAAGCGTCAGCCTATGGACTGAAGGGTTCTGGGTTCAATTCTGGTCAAGGGTATATGCTCCGGTTGCAGG
Organism: Plecotus auritus; assembly: GCF_963455305.1. Taxonomy (NCBI): domain Eukaryota; kingdom Metazoa; phylum Chordata; class Mammalia; order Chiroptera; family Vespertilionidae; genus Plecotus; species Plecotus auritus. Next base: position 82,847,085 of record NC_137775.1, on the reverse strand, counting down.
CTTGATCTCCAGTAGGGGGTGTGCAGAAGGCAGCCAATCAGTGATTCTCTCTCATCATTGAGGTTCCTCTCTCTCTCTCTCTCTCTCTCTCTCTCTCTCTCTCTCCCCCCCCCCCTTCCTCTCTGAAATCAATAAAAATATATTTAAAAAAAAAATAAAACTGCCATTCTCTGGAGCATTATTATCTCAATACGTTGAGATTCTCCTTCCTGGCAATTGTCCACAGTTTGGCTTAAATAAAGTCACAAACATTCTTTACAGGTTTAAATGTTTATGTTAACACGAGAAATGAAACCATGTTATTCTGAACCCTTTTTAGCCTTTTACATGATCTTATGCACATTTATCTGTGTATTAACAAATAGAGACAAGATCTGGCCAGATGGTTTCGAAGACAACTCCACCAACATGTCACCTCCGGCTCTCAAAGATTACATGTGGTGGGAAGTTGCCTTTTCTGCACCTGCTGTGTTGACCATAGGAAGAATGTGTAAACCACTTCCACAACTCTGCATGTACTAATGAAGGTACCATGTGAGAAGTATGTGGTATGAGATCTTAAAAATAAACTTAAAATCTTAACCAGACTGACTCTGGCAATTTTAAAAAGGAAAAGATGGGGATAGAGATGATATCAAGTGTTAGCAAGGATGTAAGACAGAGAGCATCCTTACATGTACATGTGGGGATATAATTTTGGAATTTAGGAAAATATACCTAAAACTTGAAAAATGTTCATATTTTTGGTCTAGCAAGTACACCTCTAGGAAATTATCCCAAGGAAGTAAATAAGCAGGTGCTAATCATATATACATAAATGTACCGGGAGAAAAACCAAGACATATTTTCTCTGGTAGCCAGATTATAGGTGTTTCTATTTACTTCTTATGGTTATTTTTTAGTGTTTCTCTAATAAAAAGATAGTTTTTGTAATAAGAAAAAAGTTATATTTGAGTCTTTTTTAATTTTAAACATTTAAACAGGTTCCAAGAGGGTAGTTTCCTGGTAACTATGGTGCCCACCAAGCATACCCTTTGTGGGATGATAACCCGTCATTGCCAAGTAAGTTTCTTGGCCTTTAGGGCAAATCGCTGAGATTATGCAGGGAGCATTACCCGCTATGGGAGGTCTTTGATTTCACCTCTGCACACTCACTGGCAACCACAGACCTTATCACCCCAGGTTTACTCATCGATGTAGCTCTGACTACCTCCAACTCCTAAAACAATCTCAGCACTTTGAAGTCCTGTAAAGGAAACAGCACAGTGCAGTGGTTAGAACACGGCAGTTAAAAATAAAGATAACCCTGAGTTTGAATCCAGATAACCCCAACTAGCTATGAAACCCAAGGCAAATTATCTTACCTAAGCCTATTTCCTCTTCTATAAAGTTGGGAAAATAAAACCCACCTCATAAAATTATAGGGAAGATTTAATGAGATAATTTATAGGATGCTTAGGACTTAAATGATGGTTACTAGCAGCCACACCTGCTCACCCACCCAATCACCAGGTGTATGTAATTGTTTCGGGGGGGGGGGGGGGTGTCAAAGTGTGCAAGGGAACTTGCACCTTTATACAGCATCCCTATGCTAGCTCTGACCTGTTTGCTTTTTTATTGTCCATTAGAGGGAAGTGTGACATGTGAATGCTTGCATTTCTTCTGCGGTATGGATTTTCAGAATTCTGACTTTAAGTTCAACATTTGGGAAACATTCTTAGCCCCTGGACTCCTACAGACTATTGTTTATTAATCTCAGTCTCAAATGCCTAACCTATTGCTTGGTGATACATGGCTGTATTGTAAAGTGTCACTTTTAAAACTGGTTTTAAAGTTCACCAGAAAGAAACAATAGTAGTTATGTCGGGGTGGTAAGATTCTTTTATTCGCCATTTTCCTAAACAGTCCACTTTATGTTTTATTAGACATAGCAATACTTTAAAAGATAGAACCTATGCACATAGTAAATGCAACTTTAGGCTGTTTGGGGATATACAGTGTGGGGCAAAAGTAGATTTATAGTTGTGAGTACATGAAACACAGCTTCTTGTATTATTTATTATTTTATTATTTTCCACACAAACAACTGTAAACTTACTTTTGCCCCACCCTGTATTATCCAGCTTTATAATAGCTCTAATTCAGGGCTGCATCCACCTAGATTACTAGAATAGAAACACATATAGTGCAAGATGGCATGAGCTGACCTTTCTATGTCCAGGTTAAAAATTGGCACTTAAAGGTAGGAAGGCTTAGCTTGCTACAAGAAGTACCTGCCGGGAGAATTATTATCAGGATCGGAAAATACTCAGGATTTACTAGTAAAAATATTTAGGAAAAGAATTGAGCATCTTAATTCTCTTTTTTGAGTAAAGACTGAGAATGAGCTAGGATTACATGCTGGTTAATAATGAACAGGCAGAAACCAGTCCTCTTCACCGAGGCATTGGACCTGAAAAAGAAAGTGAACCATGTTTAAATTTTAGCAAATTCAAGTGGAGTTGAACAAAAATTAATTTTGTTCTAACATTTTTCTAGGAATTTTAATCTCTTGAGATAATTGGAAACATCCTGCAGTTCTACCCACAGAATAGAGAAGTGCATACATCAGTGCCCTGAAAAAGATATTTAACGAGATGATAGAAAACTCATTCTGACCTGGCTCCAATTGGTGCCAGGGCTAACGTGTCTGTGGGCAGGACAGACTTTGGGTGTCCAGTCATAGCATTACCAGCAAGGACCTCAGAGATCATCTCATCCAACCACCTCCTTTTCCAGATAAAGAAACCAAGCACTTCCTTCTAAGGAAGTGGCTCACCTTTATCTCCTTCCTCCAAGTTGTCTTAATGACCCTATCTCACAGGGCCTTATGAGAATTAAGTGGCCCTGCCCACATTGGGCAGATTTCAGACCTTGGGAGAAGGCTGCAGAACCCACTGCCAGAAGCACATGAGTCAGAGCCACACAGGACATGAAGGACAGGGAAGGGAACAGAGTTCAGGAACTCAATAAGGGAGAAACCATTTTAAACAAAGGATCATTTAAAAAAAAAAAAAAAAAACAGCTATCAAAATGAATCATTTTGTTTTAGTGAAAATATCAGGTGGAATCTCAGAGGGAGGGTGGGCGGGAAGAGTTCAACCAAAGAACTTGTATGCATATATGCATAACCTATAGACACAGACAATAGTGTGGGGAAGGCCTGGGGCAGGGGGCGGGCTGGAGGAGGTCAATGGGGGGGGGGGGGGAGATATAGGGGCATATGTAATACTTTCAACAATAAAGATTAAAAAAAAAAAAGAAAATATCTGGGAATAGTTCCAAGCCAGCAGGCACTCATCCACCTGCTCAGTTATGTCTCACAAGCACACACAGGTAGTAATTATCCCATTATACAGATGAAATAACAAGCAGCACAAAACTTAATGAAAGTTATTTGGTAACAGAGAAGAGACTCAATCCCAGTGACAATAACCAAATTGTCTTTTCTGAAAACTATCCATTCATATTGACACTTCATTTATCTAGGTGAGTTAAGGAATGAGGCGGTATGACTTTTCAAGGTACAACTTATTTCTCTAATCCCCACAGATCATTTTAACTATTTCAGATACAAAGCTAAATTAAAGGCTTCTCTTTTGGAAGGCAGCATGTATTTTCCCTGATGAATCTGGGTCACCAGTGCAATTGCAACACTGCCGTGGAGGGCACCAACCCATGGGTAAGCCCGGCCTGAGCTGCCCTTCAGGTTCCCCCAGCAGGAATCCAGAGCTCTTGACAATGAATAAGAACCTATTTTTTAAGTGCTTACCAACTTCTTTTATGTTTTTCTAAGTTGGGAAATAATTCAAAATTTTGGAGTCACTCAGAGTCCCTACGAGCAAGTTATTGTAATACAACTAATATCTATTGTGGCTGCCAAAAACAGTCTGCTACCTTTTATTCTTTTGTTAGCTTGCCAAGAACTGAGCTGTCAGCAAGGTATTACAGCTATTACCAAAACGCTGGGTTCACCTAGCTCCTCTTCCACACTGTGCATTTCCTCAGGAGTGAAGGAGAGCAAGAGTCCTTTTGACAAAATGTTTGGCCTTTCTGGAACAGATCTGACAAGACTTATGAAAGCCCCTAGCTTTTATGTATACCAGCACCCCATCAATAGCTTCCACTCTCCTCCTGATTCTCATGGCCCCTCAATTCCTGTAGCTATTTTGTGTGCCCTCATTTGATATATCAACTGCAAACCTACTTTTGCCCACCTCTGTATAATTATACTTCCCGTTTTTAGAATGCCGACACACTAGGCACACATCTTCTCAGCCTGTAGGGCTCAAGAGAATGAAAGCCTACTTTTGTTTTTTAAATCCTCACCTGAGGATATTTTTCCATTGATTTTTAGAGAGTAGGAAAGGGAAAGACAGAGAAATATGGATGAGAAACACATAGATTGGTTGCCTCCTGCACAAGCCCCAACCAGAGCCCAGGCTGGGGAGGGGCCTGCAACCAAGGTATGTACCCTTGACCGGAATCAAACCCAGGACCCTTCAGTTTGCAGGCTAACACTCTATCCACTGAGCCAAACCGGCTAGGGCAAAAAACTTACTTTTGCACCCAGCACATCACTCATCGCCAGAGCTCAAGGTCAAACTCCCCCTGGTACCACTGCCCCTTTGGAACTCTAAACCACTCCCATCAGGACTGGGCATTCATGTCTTTGAAAATAAGTCACAAAGATGACACTGAACTCTCCAACAGTTTTATCTTCCCTGCAGAGAATCTTCTGCTTCGTGGCTTCAGGGTGAGGGGCTCCTCCCAGCACAAAGGAAGAAGAAATCCCTCACCAATCTCACAGCTGAGAACCAGCAAAGCCTCTATTCTTGAGAGCAGCTTCCAATCTATGGTACCTGGCCCCCAAAGTCACACATTTTATTTATTGAAGTAACCTTAAATATTCTTCAGAAGCGATTCAGACCCTTCACTAGAAGAGAAGTACTGCCCCGGCCCCTCTACAAACTTCTGTGCAGAGAGACTAACAAATCCCAAGAGCTGGACACCTAGGTATAAGAGGTTTCACAAGAATCCTGTAAGAAAATCTCTATGGGCAAAACTGACATGATTTAAAGGTATCTTATATATCAGGTATCATCTCTTCATGAAGGGGATTTGATTCAGGCTCGGAAAAGCCTGGTAGAGGGTCAGTTCTGCTCCTGGACTTTCACTCACTGGCCTCCTGTGGCCGTTTATCTTTTTCAAATCAGCAGGGTTTGGTTTGCACAATCTTAACTGATAAATGCTGGTGTCGCTGAAGAAGAAAACTACCTAAAGACTTAATCCCCAATGAGTGCACAGCAGCCTGCTGCCACCTTGTGGTGGCTTGGTGCAAATGTGGGAGCAGCAAATCTTGTAGAGCAGAGTGTTTAAGGAAAACAAAATTAAATGTGCAACAGCACACAGTGTTAAGGCCATGTACACAGTACAAAATGGGTAAGTTTATTCAAAGTCTTGGATATTTAGGTCAGAGGTTCATATTAGTTTAAACTGGTGCTTCTTCAAACAAAGCTTCCTTGGCCTTCATGCCTTGCTTCAGAGCATCTCCCCACCAGTATAAAACAAAGCCCACTCTAGACCAAAGTGCTCAGAGGAAATAAAAGCCAACCAACAGAGAGGATAAACAAAAACCCGCTGTACCCCACAGTACTCAGAAGTCATATGCTATTCACAGCAAACAATAAGTGGCTTTACTTTGGGATGGAAGTAGGTGATGTGATCCTGTCTTTGACAAGAGCAAATCGTCTTGGTCCTTTCCCACTTGACTCTCGCTTTACCACACAGCAGCTTTCATTCCAAAGCTTCCACCAAGTCCTGATTCAGCTTCAGCACGTGACCCTCAACTTCGGTTTAATTAAACACTGTTATTCAGGGAATAAAGGCAAAGACCAAGATAGGGGTGAGGGTGGGGTGGGATGAGAGTTTTCTTGGCAGAGCCCCAAAGTTCAGACACAGGCCTCCTCAGATGAGGAAAATGATGCCTTCAGACACCATGACATGGTTGTCATCCTGCATCTTGGTCAGCGCTGCCTGGATCTCCTCTGGAGAGAAGGGCTCTTCTTTGTCCTGGTTGATGGATTCTGTGAGGCGATTCATGCCCACTGACTGGGCATGAGCTTCCCGGAACACCTCCAAAAGGGCCATCTTGAATGCTTTCAACCTGCCCCAAACAGGAAAAAATGGGTGAAGGAGGAGTAAACAAACCCAAATGCTTTCATGCAAGATCTATGTTGGGAAAGCCTAAGGGTTAGTACAGTATAGCTGTCCCCCACACACACACACACATAAACATGCACGCACGCACACGCACCTTTGATGACCGCTCCACACACAAGTTTCTCCCTTTAAAACTAAACTATTATAGAGCTTCCTGAAACCTTCAATTTCAGCACACTGACAAACAATAGCATCCTATAAAATAAAAGCCCGATATGCAAATCGACCGAACGGCGGAAAGACCAGTCACTATGATGCGCACTGACCACCAGGGGGCAGAAGCTCAACGAGCTCAACGCAGGAGCTGCCCCCTGGTGGTCAGTGCACTCCCACAGGGGGAGTGCAGTTCAGCCAGAATCCGGGCTCATGGCTGGTAAGCACAGAGGCAGTGGCAGGAGCTTCTCCCACCTCCAGGGCAGCGCTAAGGAGCAGCAAGCCGAGCAGTAAGGAGCAGTGTGCAGGCGGGCAGTAAGGAGCAAGGGGTCCTGGATTGCGAGAGGGCGCAGGCAGGGCTGAGGGACCCCCTCACCCACAGTGCACAAATTTCATGCACCGGGCCTCTAGTTTTAAAATAAGAGGCCTTTGAGGTGTGGAAAATAGGCGTTCCCATACACTGTTGGTAGAAATGTAAACTGGGATGGCATATTTGAGAGGCAATTTAGCAACACGCACTAAAATTTTAAAGTACATACATATCCTTTGACCCAGGAAGTCCATTTCTAGAAATTAACATTACAGCTAGCTACACTTGCACAAGTGCACAGATAAATGAGGATGTTTTACTGTAAACAGCAGATTTATGGAACCTAAATGTCAACATTTTACACATCCATACTATGGAAACGCTGCAGTCTTTAAAAAGAGATCTATATGAGCTGATTCAAAAGTGCTTTCAGATACAGTACAATTGTTTTCTTTCATGAGCAGAATTACAATTGATTTTAATGTTTTTTCCTAAGTACTTTTTAAAGTTTTCAAACTTCTTCAATAAACATATTGTGTTGTGTGTGTTTAAGGTACTAAAAGAAAAAAGCAAACTTAACCATGGAGTTTTTTATGTGCCCAGTAACCTGGGCCTCTGGTTTTAAGCTCCGTTGACAAGCAGCTTGTTTCATGTCCTCTTCCCCGGAAGAAGTCCTTGCCTCAGTGGGACACATGGAATCACTTCCCTACTCACCTGGATTCACTCAACTCCACCTCCTGGGATTCCTTGGTCTCCTGTGAGTCCACTGACTTTGGAGTTTGCACTATGGAGGATAAATGGTGGCAGAGAGTGAGGGACAACAAGGGAAGCCATTTGTACACACACCAGAGAAGTGATCTCTACTCCCTACCCTCACTGAGCCTGCTAAACACCATTTCCTAGGGTTATTCTGGGGCCAGGCAGGACAATTAGGATAAAGGGAACTCTCCAATGAATGAACAATATAAGCATGTGTCAGGCAGGTGACCCTCAATAGACATGATCTGGGATGTTTACACCAGGTTGGCAAAGAGCACAATTCATCAAAGAGGAAAGCAAACAACTGACCAGAGCTTATTTTCCAGTTTCACTGAGTTTCTGAGGCTCTCTTGGGACAAACCTCTTGGACACAGGGTCCCAAGCAGAACCAAATGGGAGTCCCCACAAAATGCAGTGCACAGAGCAACTAAAAATATTATCAATAGGGGACACTCTCTTACCTTGAGGCATTTCCTTCTCTGTGTCACTGAAGTCATAGGGGTCATATGAGTCCCCTTCCCCAGCATCTGAGTGATGACGAGTCTTCCTCCTAAAAGACCCATAGCAGTTAAGAAAAGCTTTAGGGAGCCCTGCCTGTATCTCTGACCATGAAGAAAAGGAACCAGAACCTTCTACAATCAAAGTCAAACACCAGGGGCCTGGCCGGTGTTCTCAGTGGTTAGTGTCACCCCCACGCACCCAATGACCACAGGATTGATTCCCAGTCAGGGCACATGCCCAGGTTGCAGGTTCAATCCTAGTCATGACGAGTACAGGAGGCAACTGTCTGGTTTCTCTCTCACATCAATGTTTCTCTTTCTCTCTCTCTCTTCCTCTCCCTCTCTCCCTCAACTTCTCTTTCTCTCTCTCTAGAATCAATGGGTGGAAAAAAAATACACATATGATCAAGTGAGGACTTAAAAAGCCCAGGCCTGTACAAACTGTTACTTCTTCTGCTTCCTAATGCTTTTTCCCTATCACCCACCCTCAAAAATTCAACCATAGGCCCGAGAGGAATAATCTTGAGGGAAAAATTCTGAAACATACATTCAAAAACCTTCGAGTGAGTTACTGCTCCTGCTATTCAGCATTTCTTTAGCAGGAAAGAAGACAAAGCATCACACTAAAGACAGCAAGGGCATGCTCATTCTCTCCTTTGCCCCAGTTACCTTCACCCTCAAGGCGTACAAGTCCAGGCACCCTTCCCCTGAAGAACCTGATGTCTACTGACTTGATTCACCCTTCCCCTTCCCCCAGCCCTAAGTGAAGTCTTTTTCTCCATTTCTCTTTGCCCAACCTTACCTCTTCCTCTTCTGTTCTTGGTCCTCCTGGCTTCTCTCCTCTTCATCTTCTGCCTCTGATTCATCCTCATTTTGCTTCTTACGTTTCTTCTCCTTCTCCAGAACCTAGGACCAAGCCAAGTATGGATGGGTAGTGAGAGGGGTCACTGATGCCAGAGAACTGAATAAAGAACTCTGAATAAGAGTCCTTTCTGCACCATCAGCAGAAATTATGCCCATGGGTCTAAGGACTCACCTAGCCTCTCTTGTCCCCAAGTCCCAGGACCAGGGGACAGGCTGCTATTCATCCTTAGAAATGCTGAGTGGTGTGTTCAGTTCCTTTCACATAATAGGTACTTAATGATTGTTTAATGAATAAAGAAATGAATGAGAAAAAAGTCCAGCCCATAATGGTTAAGTGGAAAAAAATTCACTTCTTTATAAATCAGGTGTTCAATTTAAATTTAAGACTATGCCCACCCTCAAAAGAGAAATAGCCAAGAAAAGTTTATCAGACCCACAACTAAACCCCAAAGAGCTACAGTTCGATTAGGGGCGGAGGCAATGAGAAAAAGGGAGTCGAGGTTTCAAGTCTTCGTGTCTAAAATGACAGAGATGAAATGTCACAAGCAGAAATACGAGAAGCAAATCTGAGAGTTCAACTCTAACATTAGTTTTTGAGGTGCCAATGGGACACCTGCAGAGGTGCCAAGGGGAAAAGTATAGAAGAGGAAGATTATCAAGGTCAATCCTTTGGAAACATCTACCTTTTTAAGGGGCAAAGGAAGTAGAGAATATATAGCACATCAATGAAACCAGAATCCCTCTGGCTCTAGCCATTGGTATTTTAAAACTCTCTAGCTGCTTCTCACATGCAGCTAGATTGGGAACCACTGGTGCTGCAAATCCGAGAGAAAGGACACAGGCCAACTGAGCACTGGCAGATAGATGCTACTTTCTGCTGATGACCCAAACACAGCTGACGGCCAGGGGAGGCTGTGAAGCCCAAGCACCAATGGTTTCTTCAGAAGGATCTCTCAGCAAGCACCTGAATCCTCACCTTTTTGAAGTAAGCGTACTGGACCAACTCCACAGCTTCCTCTGCATCCTGCAGGTCCACAGTCTTGCTCATGCGGGCCTTGGCATGGGCCGTGGCCAACCGAATCAGGGTTTCCAGGGTCCGGGCTGTAACTGGGGAGGTCTGGGGGAGAAAACGATAATTCCTTATCCAGAATTACACATATTCTTTAAGCATACCCATTATTCCCACCACACCGATAAGGAAATAATGACACTACCAAAAAAGCTCTAGGAGGTCCAAGCAAAGGATTCAGAGCTCTGTATTTTCTACAACTACCATGTGAAATTCAGAAACATAAAAATTATCAAGGAAATATGTGAGTGAGTGCTGAGGGAGGGAGGAGTAGGTGAACAGGAAAGAAGAAAATTAGGCATCTTGCAGCTGGAAAGGTTAAAAAAAAGCCTAGAAGGAGTACCAAAGTGAAGGGAGAAAGAGTCCCTTACTGCAGGCCTACAATGCACCAAGAACTGTGCTTTTACATTCCTTGTGTCATTAATGCTCTTCATTACTAGGAAAAATTTTATAGATAAGAAAAATGGGACTCAAGTAACTTGTCCAAGGCCACGCTAATGAGGGGCGTGAAAGAGGACACATTTTTAAAAGTTGGGTGAAGTCACTAAGTCCAGAGGAGCAGAACTCTGACAAGTTCTTATCAAACAGTTCTCACAGGAGAGGGTGCATGTGAAACTGGGGTGCCTTCACCTTTTTTAACTGTTATTGTCTGAACAGGGCCCCTGGCTTAAGGAATCAGAATGTCTGTGTTCCTTAGAACACAGGACTAGACACCTGTACTTTTTTAAAGTTCCAGGTGATTCTGATGTGCCCTCCTCATTAACCATCCCTGACTTTTTCCAACCTTCTCATTATTTTATGAATAATGAAACTGTGAGCAGAGAGGTGAAAGATCCAAAAATTAGCTGGAAACCTCAGGCCAGAACGAAGGGCTGTACTACCACACCTCCCGCTGTATGATGCACCAGTGAAGTATGTGGTCACTTCTACTTTCAAGTCTTCACACTAATCATTTAAACCCAATCTGACATTCAAAAACAAATGTATTCATATTTATATGTTAACCAAAACTTTTAATGATTTAGAAAGCTACCAGAGTTTGGAGTTTATGTGCTCCATTATAGCTCTGGTTGGTATATTATGTGCAATGAGAGGCCTTTGACACACTGGAGTGTATTCATATATGAGAAACTTAAAAAGAAAGGGGGTTGTTTAATTGAAGAAGACAAGTCATACAAAATCTCCAGAAAACAACACTGAGACCCATGAGTAGGCATCACAGGGAAGCAGGTTTAAGCTCGATAAGTAGAAGACTATCCTAACATTGCAATGCAGTGATATACTAGGCATATTCTCCCTGGAGGGTGTCAATGAAGTTCCAGAAGTAATTCTAGAAAATGGAATTCCTGTCCTGGGTGAGGCTGAAGTAGATGATCTGGGATCACATCGAATCCAAGACTGCAGAATGAGGGTTTTGGACTAGAGTTTCTTTGTGAAATCCTGTATGAACTAAAGTGCCCCAAAAGATTTAGATAAACTCATGGGCTGGTATGTAACGTTTCTAGAAATAGCTTTGGAAAACCATCACAGTTGTCCAACTGCAAGTCATCTGTCAAAGTATAGCTCAAATATCATACTCTGGGAATCCTTTCCTGATATTCATAACTTTCTGGAATGTCTAAGGGAAAAGAGTTAATGCTTCTTCATCTGTCTCCAACAGTCTCACATGCAGTCATCTTCAAGTACCACACTGTGGTATCTATCTCTCTCTCTCTCTCTCTCTATATATATATATATAAAGCCAGCGAACAGAACACCATAATGACCAGTCGCTATGCGGCCAGTGAACCGGGTAGAGCTGGCCGGCCAACCTCCTGCAGCCCCTTCCCCCGGCCAGCCCCACCTCTGATCACCTCCCCTACCCCAATAGGGGGCAGGGCCGGCCCACAGCCCCTCCCCATTGCCAGTCCAGCCTCCAGTTGACCCCCCAACCCCAATCAGGGGCAGAGCCTACTAGCTAATCATCCCCGGCCCCTCCCCGAAGCCAGTCGGGCCCTAATTGGGCCCCAATAGGGGCAGGCCGGCCAGCCAACCTCCACTGTCTCCTCCTCCCGACAGGCTTGGCCCCGATCTGCCCCGACTGGGGCTGGGCTGACTGGACCCCACCTGTACACAAATTCATGCACTGGGCCTCTAGTATATTTATAAATATGTATGCATGATCTACCTGCCTTTCTGACTCCCCAGCCCAGAACTGAGCTCTTATTTTAACACTGCCTGTAGGAATAGACTCTTTCAGTTCCCAGAAGTGGCTCATGTTTGCTAAATAGACCACAGCTTCTGGAGGCCAACATCATCTGAACTGATCAGATACATATTATCTCAGGGGCGCTCATTTCATTTTCCTTTGTAAAAGGATATGATTAACACTGTGTCAAGACCAAAAGAAAAAGGTAAAGAATCACTATGTTAAAATGGCTTCAGAGCCCCAGATCATAAGGACTCTTCCCAGCCACATGCTTAAGGGACTCCCAGGGCCCTCTTGCCCTTGGGGACTCACCCTGGCGGTGTCAGAGCTCATGCTGTCCTGGCTGCGCAGGCGTGAGTACTCTTCTGCGATGTAGGTGGCCGACTCCTGCGTTAGGATGGGCTTGATGATTTTGGCCACGTGGATGTACTTCTTCATGAAAGCCGCATTCACCATCTTCTCCCTAGACCCACACACAGTGAACTCCCCGCCCTGCCACACTCAGCACCTGCCTGAGATGGTGGCTCTGCCTCTCCTCAGAGAAGTCAAGATCAAGTGGCAAAGTAGAGACAGCCTAGTACCCATTATCATAAATCTCATATGGAGCATGTCAAGGCCCTTTCACATAATAAAAATATTAATATTAATAATTAGGTATTAATTGTGAGTTAAGAAGTTTAAGTATTATTTGCCCTATTTCATACATGGGAAAAGTATGGCACAGAGAAGCTTAAGTAGACTCAAATTCAGTTTTCTGGCTCGAAATTTTATGTTCTTAAACCAACAGTTTTGAAGATGATATGTTTTCTACTGCACCGTGGCCAAAAATAGAGGTATAAGAGCTCACATTTCATGCTTTGAGCATCTGGTCGCAAGTTTCCTTTATCCAAATCAACTTGCAAAGCCTCCAGTGCGTGCCATCTCCTGACCCTTCACCATGAACTCAACATAAATAGCTACATGACGCACAATCCTTCACATGAGGATGACATCACACCATCAGTTAGGCATGTCATCAATCTTCTATTTTAGGAAAAGATCAGAACCTAAGCTTAATCACCCACAAACATTTACAAGGCAACTGGCCTGGAAAAGGGGAGTCTCTGTGGATCCAGAAGAAAACAGGTCCACATGGTTATGATACCAGCATAATCTTAGCCTGGACAGCATAAATATATACACACGCCCTAATATGATACAATATTAGATATACACATGTTCTAATATGACACAAATCTCAGATTCCCTCAAGGGACAGGTATGAGAAATGCTCACTTTTTCTTCCTATGCCCGTGCAGAAGGTTGTCATGCTTCTCATAAATCTGGGTGTCCTGTTGGTCGTCTCGGCTAAAGTTGGGATCATCTGTGGCCAACATTTCCACGGCACTACCCAAAGGCATAGCTAGAAAACCCAAGTTGAGAGAAAGGAGAGTAAGAAAGAGCTTAACCAGGGGAACTGCACAGGAAGGAAGAGAAAGACTCACAAAGCAAGGACCTCCAAGGAAACAGACATGCGGAGGCCAAAAGTAAGGAAGGTGGAACCACCTGGCCCACGGAAGATGCTCAAAGGTGTTCCCAAGCCCAGAAATAAACAAAGGACACACCTCAGGATAACCTCCAGTGAGCAAGAAGGGAGGTGGCCAGGCCAGGAATGGCATCTTCAACATCAACCCAGACACACCCCACCACCTGGATTGGGCCTCAGATAATGAGATCAGTTTAGGTTCCCTTCTCTCCCTTACTCTTCTCGTGGTCTCACCATCTCCATCCTGCTCCCCTGGTGTCCTGTAACGGTGCATCCTAAGGACATGGTCAGAGATCTCCCGATCCTGCTCAGGGTCCATCTGGTCCAGCATGATAAAGAGTAAGTCAAATCGTGACAGCAGTGAGTCCTGCAGCCCAATGTTCTCCATAGGGGTCTTGTACTGATCATACTGGGAACACAAGAGAAAAGGAAAATGGAGGCAACAATCAATAGAAAGGACAAGGAGGCTGGATTGATTCTGGGAGTGAGAATGAAAATGTAGGCCTTAGAGAAAAAAGCTAGAAGCAGTGAAGTAGAAAATTTTAAAACTATTAAAATACTAATTCATCTCTACCCACAACCCTTCTCTAACTGAAGCTAATGTCCTGAGCGACTCCAGGCCCCACCTCCTTCCTTCTAAGCAAACAGAGCCCCACCTCCTAGCTTAGGTGCCTCCATCAGGCTGCGTGTGGGTCTCAAAACCAGCCTCCTCCTCCCCAAGCTTTATTCTGTTCCTCTCGTTGCCAAGGCAGGACCAACCCTGAGATAAGCTAGCTAAACCAGAGGCACTTAGAAACTTTGGGGTCCCTTACTCAGAAAGTAATGAGTAAAATGAAAATTATCAATAATCTAAATTATGTTTTAAGAATCACAGGAATGCTGCCATAAAAAAGAAGTAGTTCTTACCATTTGTAGCAACCTGGATGGAATTAGAGAACATTATGCTAAGTGAAATAAGCCAGTCAATAAAAGAAAAATACCACATGATCCCACTCATTTGGGGATAATGAAAAACATTATAAACTGATGAACAAAAAGATAGTTACAGAGGCAGTAAAGCATCAAACAGACTGTCAAATTACAGTGGTAAGGTTAGGGAGAGGTGGGGGAAATAAGAGATCAACTGAAGGACTTATATGCATGTATATAAGAGTAACCAACGGATGCAAAACATTGGGGGGTGAGGGCATGTATGGGAGTGGGGTGGGGGTGGGGGGCAATGGTAAGATATGTACACATATAATACCTTAATAAAAATTTGAAAAAAAAAAAAAAAGATAGATACAGAGGCAGTAAAGCATCAAACAGACTGTCAAATTACAGCAGGAAGGTTAGGGAGAGGTGGGGGAAATAAGAGATCAACCGAAGGACTTATATGCATGCATATAAGAATAACCAACTGATGCAAAACATTGGGGGGTGAGGGCATGTATGGGAGTGGGGGGGGGGGGTAATGGTAAGATATGTACACATATAATACCTTAATAAAAAATAAATAAAATAAAATAAAAAGAATCATAGGAGCCCGGCCAGCATGGCTCAGTGGTTGAGTGTCAACCTATGAACCAGGAGGTCACAGTTCGATTCCTGGTCAGGGCACATGCCTGGGTTGTGGGCTCCATCCCCAGTGTGGGGCATGCAGGAGGCAGCCAATCAATGATTCTCTCTCATCATTGATGTTTCTAGCTCTCTCTCCCTCTCCCTTCTTCTCTGAAATCAATTAAAAAAAAAAAAAGGAATCATAGGAGTTTTCCCCTGGGAGTAAAGAATCCCTGTATTCTTTCTTATCTTTCATTTCAGGACCCACTAATGATGCTGACCCTCCCACATACACTTCAGAGAGCCTAACAATCTTGGGGGTAAAATTAATAAGCATTCTGATGACCATGTTCATATTTCAGGACTTGCCATTTTCCCCTAAATTTCCCTATAATTCAATTCTTCAGAATAATGTAAATACACATTAGCATTCATCTAAAAACATATGGTTTCAATGCACACTATGAATTAGAACCAACTTGTGGAACCTTTTAAACCAGTTACCAAAAGCCCTAACTCAGAGATTTGGATTCAGAAACTCTAGGCTAGGAATCAGGCACCTGTATGTTTAAAAAACACCACCAAAACTGGTATTCCCACACACTGTGAGATAAATTGCCAGAGCACAGCATAGGCTCTGGTTCAAATCCCGGCTTTGCCATTCTCTATTTTGTGACTCTTGAGCAAGTTACTTAAATTTCTATGCCTCCATTCTCTCATCTGTAAAATGAGGACACTACCTACACCTCACAGGGGTTATTGTGAGGATGAAAGGAGTTGATAAATATAAAGCATTTATAAGTATTTGTTAATAGTATTATTATGACGCAATCTTTAAGGAGGGCAATTTGGCAATCTCTACCAAAATAAAATCCATCTAGTAATTCCATTGCTAGGTATTTATCGTACAAGTATACTCCCAAATGTATAACAAAACGCACATGAAGGGATTTTGTTGCAGCTTCATTCACAAGAGATAGCAGCAAATGCCCATCAATGGAGACTAGTTAAAACTTACTGTAAATCCATACAATGAAATGCTAGACTATTAAAAAAAAAAAAAAAAAAGGCAAACTCAGCAAACCCCAAGCATAATAAATATAAGATTACATCTAAAACCCAACGATAGATTAACCTTTAACATGGAGATAGTGTATTGTTGGTACATGCTTAATTTTTGTTTCCTGAAAACATTCGGGAGCTGTTAGTGGCTATCTCTTGGGAAAGAAATAGAATTTCCATTTTGTATCTCTCTGTTCTGTATATAAATCCTCCTACCACATGTACATAGTACTTTCATTTTAATGTCAATACAGGTTACCTGGGAGGTGAGACTAAGGTCATTTTTGTTTTCGTCTTTGTATTTCTGAAAAGTTACTTTAAGTAAGTAACTTTACAGGGGCTTCTGGTGTGTATGAGTGGGTGAGGAACCATGGCCCTAAAACAAGGACAGCAACAAGAGGGCCTAAAGATGATAAGCTTACTTTGGTCTTTGGCCTGTTGTTTCCCTGGGTTACCTAAACTAGACTTCTCAGTCCAATTATTCAGCAAAACTGAATAACGGTGAGGACAATGGTTAAGTGCCTGATTTCACTGACCCTGCCATAGACGGGGTTGGCTGCTGCCAAAACACTGCAGCGGGCATTCAGTCGAGCGTGGATGCCAGCCTTAGCGATAGTGACTCGACCCTGCTCCATCACTTCGTGGATGGCCGTGCGGTCCATATCAGACATCTTGTCAAATTCATCAATGCAAACCACACCACGGTCAGCCAGGACCATAGCCCCCGCTTCCAGACGGCGTTCCCCTGGGAAGTAGGGAGACAAATATACATGCTATAATCCAGGTTGTAGGGGACAGAGGGAGAGATTTCAAGCCCCTCCTGGGACCCTCTCACTGTCACACATGAGAATATAGTGACATCAGCACCTAGAGACTTAAGGAATCCCTGGTGGGTAATTCCTTGTCCCACTCTGACCCCTAAGCAGCAAGACTCCAACCAACTTCCTTTATAGATTCTTCTCTCTTCATCCCCATCCTCAAGTAATTTCCCAACAAGATCTGTTCTCTTTTCACTAGTCTTCAAACCCCTTCCTCTAATTTAGGAAACAGTACAGTCTTCGTTTTCATTTCCCTTCCAATTTGCTTTCTCCTCAAAAACTCTTAAAATAGCCTTCTAGGGGACATTCTTGTCAATAGAGGGTCACCCAAATTTAAATAATTCACCCACTATTGTCAGAAACTTAAGATCTCTACATGCTTGGTCTCAGTGCTACACATTTGCCAAGGACCCTTACACCCTCTCTTACCTGTTTCCTGGTCTGTGGTAACAGCAGCCGTCAGACCCACTCCAGAGGAGCCCCGGCCAGTGGTAGGGATGGCCCGGGGTGCAGTGCAAAGTACATACCGCAGCAGCTGAGACTTGGCAACTGATGGGTCTCCTGTAATTGGATAGGGGCAGTGGTGACTCTCTAAGAAAGTCTCCACATCCCAAGTTCTGCATTTTTAGAACAGCTCTTGACATAACAAATATACAGTAATAGGTTATTAACATTATTTCCTTCACTTTCCCTTTATCATTTGCAGAAACATATACTTTAGATATATAAACCAGGAGGCCTTTTATGGGACTGAAATACAGCCAGGTATAGGTTATAGGGTCCTCAACCACACTCCACTCGGGAAGACCAGGAATCTAGAGCAAATCCCCAGCACCATACCTATAAGAAGAATATTGATGTCCCCACGGATGTGGCTGCCGTTTTCCAGGTCACGCTCTACCCCTCCCAAGAGCAGGCAGAGGATTGCCTTCTTGACATAGTCATGCCCATGGATACTGGGGGCCAACGACTTGGCCAGCTGGTCAAATATATCCTACAGGGTGTGAAAGTCTAATGAGATTCCATGGGATTGTGCTGAGCTCCACTTTACAGTGTAGCCTATTCAAAATGCTTGAAGATATACACAAATACAAATACTGTTTCTAATAGTAAAATCTTCCTCTCTAAGACAAATCTCATTGATCAGATCATTTTCAAAGCAGTTACAGAGGAAGCCTAGATTCCAAATCTTGCTTAGAGGTTTAATCTTTAAGGAAAAAAGTGATCCCTCATCAAAACTGAAATCTGCTTATCTTTATACTCTCCATTCATACTAGTCATAAATGATCATAATTTTTAAGCCAGAAAAAGTGTTTCCAGTTTCAAAACAGTTTAGGTTCAATAATAATATGTATTGTGCTTCAGCAGTAACCCATGTCACACATGCATTATATTTTGTTCAATTCTAAATGTTAACATTTTCTTTAAAAAGAAAAATGTTTTTGAGAACTCAAATAAAACCACTATTTTAAATTTAAGTAGCAATGTATCACTAATGTCTTCAGTGAAGACTCATTGGTACACTGGTATTTTAAATCCTATTTTTTATTTATATTAGGTTCACTTAGCAGCCCAGCAGGTACCACAACAGATACTAAAGAACAAACAGCAAAAACACCTGTTGTTCACTGATTGGGTCAAAACTAGAAACTAGCACCAAATGCTTCAGAGGAAAAACCTTGACCTTCCTCCTGATCCAGTACAGAGATGGCCATGCCCAAACACAACCCGTACAATTCCACCCCCACCCTCCAAGCCCCGAAGGACACCCAGACCTTGGAGCGGGTTTTGCTGAACTTCTTGATCTTGGCTATATCCTCAGCAGAGAATGAAGGTTGAATGTCCTTGCTCATTTGCTTCACATTGCAGGCAATCAGAACCGTCCTAGGACAAAGAGGAGAATTAAGAGAAAGCCTGCTATTTTCGATTCCTAACATCAGAGCCTTTTTAGGTTAATAATCTAGAATAGCAAATTGAAAAAAAAAGAAAGCTGTTCTGAATTAAATAATTGATTCTCTCTTCATCCATGACCTAAACATCTGGCATGCCTCAACTCAGGAATGCATCTCCTGCTAACCCAGTTTCAAGTAGAAGTGTATATAGGAAGGAGGTGAGTTGGGAATATGTGAGATACTCCCAGGTAAGCCATGAGGCTATAATCATATTACCAGTTAACTCCCACTTTTAGCATGAGATAGTATTACCAGTTTTATATTATAGAAAACAGGTATCCCATCTCCCAGGCAGGTAGTGTGCTCCACCTGTCTGTTATACCTCTCTGGAACATGGCCAACTGGAGAAAGAATACTACCAAATATGGAAGCTGCCAGCAGCATTCCAAATACTTCATGACTGACCCTTTACCTGAAGGTCCCAGAGGTGTAGCCTCCCTTCTTTCCCGGAAGGCAACGGTAGGTCCCCACCACCTGGATTCTGTCACCAGGCTTCACTTTATCCACCAAGTCATTATCCAGAATGACATCCACAGAGCGAGGAAGCTGGCCAGCTGGGGCCTTCTCTGGCATTTCCTGGATGGTGATGGTTTGGTGGTCCTTGTAGACAGAAAGGCCATATTCTGTCTCAAGGGGATTGTTCTCCTCATCCTGGAAAAGGCACACAGAAAAGCAGTTATCTCAGTCCTGTCTTAGAAATACCACATTTATTTGTGGTGGGAAACAAGTATAATTTGATGACTTCATGAGATTTTTAACATCCAGAAGCAAAAAAAGCCAAATATCTTCTCCAGCTTTTCCAACCTTATCTAATAACCATCTAGATGGAAGAGGCAATCTCTAGTCTGAATGGACCACAGCTATATAACATCTAAATTAAGATCCTTCCCCTACTAAAGCTGAATACATACTTTCACCATGATGCAATATTTCCACTCCTATGTAATACCCAACAAAAGCCTTGTACTACGAAGTTCACAGCAGCACTATTCCTGATGACCAAGTTAGACAATATCCCAATGCCAGCAACAGAGTGATTAAGTAAATGTGGTATATTCACACAAGTGAATTATACAATGAAATACACCTACACACATGGATAAATCTCACAAACACAAGCCAACACAAGAGTATTTTTTAAGATAAAATATAAAAATAGGCAAAAATAATTTATACTGCTGGACATGAGGATAGACTAACAGGACAGTGTGGGCCCTCAAGAGGGACTTTTGATTGCTGGTAAGGTATGATTTCCCTTTCTGGATGCTGATTTTATAGGTATTCATCAAGTTGTATGCTGCTGTATGTGTATTAAACTTTAGTAAAGACATTTTTAAAGTTTTACTTACTTGCCATTTGAGTTTTCAAAAAAAATAACAACACACTGAATGCTTACTATGTGCAAAACACTGTGCTATTATTTCATGGAATTATCTCATGTAATCATCACAACTCAGTAAAGCAGGTATTTTTCACATTTTATAACAGATTATTAAAACTCAGGCTGGGAGCAGTTAAATAAGTTCCCTAAGATCACACCATAAGTACTAGAGCCAGGACTCAAGGCAGACATAACTCCAAAACCCACGCTCTAAGCCAGGGGTGGGCAAACTTTTTGACTCGAGGGCCACAATGGGTTCTTAAACTGGACCGGGGGCCGGAACAAAAGCATGGATGGAGTGTTTGTGTGAACTAATATAAATTCAAAGTAAAGGAGCGGAGGGGAGAGCAAGAGAACCGGATTGAACAGCCGGATCTGGCCCGCAGGCCGTAGTTTGCCCACGGCTGCAGCACTACAGTAGACACACCTCTAGAGGCCTGGTCTGATGTATTTCACAGCTCAAGCAAAGAAGCTTGGCCACAGTAATTGGTACAAGAGTACTCCTTGAGTACTTCCTGCAGAAGAAATTCTAGAAAGGATTCTAGAGAGCAGGATTACTTAGACAATGCAACTGGCCTAAAAGTAAAAAGACATAGGTCCCATCCTTAGAATTATCACTAAGACATAAGCAAGTCACTTAACCTCTCCAAACTTCAACATATCATCTGGAGGTAGACTAAATGACTCTAAAGTAAGTTACAGTAATAATTCTAAGATACTCATTGTTGTTTTAGTTGTTTGTATAGTAAGACGAATGGTAAGATTCCTCTACCAGTTAAAATATTGAAGACAAGAACTGGGTCTTATTTATACGTGTGTCCTCCACAATGCCTAACAATTTTTTGGATACAGTAGCTCTCAATTAAAATTAATGGCAGGGACAGCTCTTCTTTAATAGAATGAGTTCAGACATCAAGTAATCAATAGTAATTATCTTCTTTTGTCTCATTAAGTAAGGCTTCACATCATTCTCAATTCAGATCAACCTGCACACTAAGAATAAAGCCATTGCTTAGGCCAACCTTCTCTCAAATCTGTAGTAAAATGCCCGCAAAGAGCCCATAGTAACGTTGTAGCATAGGTATTTTCCATATTAGTCTATAAAATTACATCCTTCTTTCAATCCTTCCATAATTTTCTACAGTGAATATTTATTCTTATAAAAAAAATTGTGAACTTTTCATATTAAGCTCTGGCTAACAATCAATCTTTCCTTTAGATTAATCCTCAGTCCTAACTTTCACCCTATTTTCTTTTAGAAGACTTCAGATGTTACCCAATTACTTGCATTAAAAGACATATTTGATTACAACCTCCTAAGAAGCTCAATCAATTCATTCCCCTCACCTTAGTGGGGTAGACAGAGCTAGAAGGAAAGGCCACCAGGGTGGTGAGATCAGAGTAATGTCGCTCTATGGTCTTCTTTGTAGCAGGACAGTAGTGGACACTGCGGACAACTTTGGGACGAACTAGAGAGCCTAGGAATGGAAAACATGCATATGAAGTCATCCAACTAGACAGTGATAAAGGTGGGACCTAACCCAGGCAAGCCTATGATGACTCCAAATACTATTGCCCCAACTAGTTTAAGCTATTTCATTAATACGTGTCATGTATTCATCTTTATATTTCTATACAGAACATCACCATACCCATGTAAAACTTTAAGTACAACCGATCCCAAATGAGAAATAGTAGGAGTTCAGGGTTAGAAAGAAGAGATTGCCAAGAGCCAAGACTCCTCCACTATTAGCAGAATTCAGCATTCTGTGAGCACAGGTGTTCACTCAAGGTCCTCCTAATCACTCGGAGCTCCTCCAACTTTCACCTGGTAATTTAAATGCTCCACCTTTCTGATACCACAAGCTACCCAGCTCTACTCCACCTCTCCTGCTTTCCCAGGCCCTATCAGTCTACCCCACCTCCATTCCCTCAGACCCTTACTTTAACACACTCACACTTAGTGACAATGCCCTCCACACAGACTACACAGCTGAGGAAGACGGAGGTAAGAGTCCGGGGAGAGACATGCTTGGAGCCAAAGCTGCCCTCCAATCCTATGTAGAACTCCTCATACTGCTTGGCGTAGGTAGCATCAATGGAGGCTACAAAATCCTTTAAGGCCCGCTGGAAGGCAACCAGCTCCTCAAAGGCATTGTTCAGGAGGCTACATGTGGAAAAAAGAAAGAATAATTAGGCAGAGAGCAGAACTCAAAACAAGCTGACCCTCAAAACAGAAGTGGACATTCTTAAATGATTTAGGCCAAAGAGGAAAATCTGGCTCCTACTTTTTCCTCCCATCCTACAAGACTCAGGATACTCAAACACGGAAGGGGGAGCTCTTGAGAGGAAAATGCCTACCACCTACTTTTGGAAGAGAAAAAGATAGGAACAGGGCCCTGGCCGGTGTGGCTCAGTTGGCTGGAGGTTGTGGGTTCAATTCCAAGCTCAGTGCACATACATAAGTTGCAGTTTTGATCCCTAGTCCGGGTGTGTATGGGAAGGCAACTGATCAATGTTTCTCTCTTCCTCCCCTTCTCTCTAAAATCAATAAGCATGAACTTCAGTGAGGATTTAAAAAACAACAAAGGAGCAGTTGAGGCAAAGAGGGCTTCAAGGTAAAAAAATATTTCATCCAGGTCCTCTCCTGGGAAGCCAGTTCCAAGGTGGGGAAGAGAGAAGGAAGCCATTCTCACCCAGAGCCAGGATGTCCCCTTGGAAACCCTTGCCACTCACCGATTAGCCCTCTTCTCATTTTTTCTGCGCAGATCATTCACGTTAACAATCAGCCGGTATTGGTTGTCACTGATCAGCTCCCGAACTTTGCTCTGATAAATTCCCTGGTCTTCCTGCAAAATAGCCACCACCATATAAAACGACAGCCACAATTCAAAAATGTTTTTAAATAGAGGCATCTCTCACAGCAAGATAAATGTCCATCTCTGCAGCAGAGCCAAACCCCAATTTTTCCCAGATCTTCACTCACTAGCCTCTGATTCCATCTTCACCCAAAGGGGACAGTGTGGGGTTATTACTTCCTCACAGTCCATGCTATTATTCCTATTAACAACAGCTTTCTGTATGCAGTCATTTCTCAACCTTTAAAATACAATAAATACAAACCTTGTCAAAATGTAAATTAAACGGGCTTTTAATACTCATATTAAAGTGAATTTTCATTTTAAAGTTACATACCGGATTAAAATATTTTATTTCTCGATCATCTGTATAATATAGAAAGAGTTCTCATATCCGGACCTAAAGGAGTTGGGAGCCTTAGCTATTTGTTTACAGGTCCAGCATCAGCCACCCTTCAAGACGCTTTACCAACATTCTGTGGCTTTCAATCTTGGGTTGCACACGAAACCCTTTACCTGTATAACAACCACCTTTCCTTGGCATCTCATTTAGTATTGAAAAAAAAAAAAATACTGCCAAATTAGGAAGTCTTCCTCCCAACAGGAAGTCACTCTCTAAGTCTGGGGACTAAACGTGGCGGATCACTACCTTACGGTAGCAATGCTTCCCCCGACCCAACCTCCCCAAATCAAGAGATCCGGGAGTGACTTCCAAAAGGTCCAAGTGGACTTTGCCATTTTGTTTGTCCTTGAAGGAAGCCTGTCAAATTTCGCGCGACCCAGCCATCACTTGTACTTAGGAAAAAGTTACAGGACCGCTCACTAAGGTTCACCAGTAGAGAAACAACTGAGGACTGACTCCACCGCGAGAGCATTTGAAAGGATGAGTGGAAGACTCCTGAGCCCGCCGGCTCGGCCGCGGTATTTGCATGCCTGGCGGGCCTCTACCTCCCGGCCCCGGCGCTGCTCGGCGTGGCCTCCCTCGGCCCGTCCGCCTCCCCGGGCTCCAAGCTCAAGAACCTCCCGACCCGAGCCTCTCTCACCTCGTCATCCAAGAAGTCCAGGTAATCTCTCTGCGCCTCCCGCAGTTCCACATCGTCCAGTACCACGGTCCCCGCCATGCTTGTCAATTCTACCGGAGACCCGCGTAGGCTCTAGGTTGACCCCGCCCCGGCGCGAAACTTCCGAACTTTTCCCGCCACCAAAAGTTACCGTGAGGAAGGGGCGGGGTCTCTGGGAGGATATGCACATTTTAATTGGCTAATTCCTCTTATCAGACTAAATGCTATCCAATAGAAAGCTGCTTCTTCTTCGCGTCTACTAGCGGCGCCTCGCGGCGGCGGGAAATGAATCATCTGGGGTTTATCCCCTCCTTGTTCCGCCCTCACTGACGGGAAAACCAATGGGGCCGAAAGGAGTCTTGTAGGTCCTGGTCATTGGGCAGCCGAAGACGGAAGACCTGGAAGCGATGCATTCTGGGAATAGTAGTCTTCCCCCAGTTCCCGGATGTTTCCAGGGCTTCTTCTTTTTTTTTTTTTTTTTTTCAATTAGCTGTACCCTCACTCGCCTAAGGAGGAACAAACTGAGCCTGGCGGTTGGATTCAAACACTAAACATTAGCGAATAGGGGTTTATAATGCAAGAAGGTGAAACATAAAAGCAAATAGTTTTTAAGTGTATATTCAAATCAGGTGTGCTGGGTATCTTTCTTAAGTAGCGTCCAGAAGAAATAAAGTGAATTTTGAGACTCTGGGATTAAGAATAAAATCATAGCATCTTTGGGAAAAGTCATTTAATTCAGCGACCCACTTGCTATCTGAATACCGTTGTCTGAAGTACCCCATAAAAATATAAGGGGGCGGAGCAGTGTGAAGAAAAACGTCTGATATGTATCCCGAAGCCCCAGAGATGGCCCTCGTGTGTTAAACAAAATTTTGGACATAATTACTACACCATCTTGCAAACGGGTAAGTTGAGGCTTTCTCGTCTTATAACATCACGGAATCTTTTAAAGTAACAGTTTATTGAAAGATAAACACAAGGAGAAACAAAAACAAAAGTATGCCAAGTCACTCTTAAGTACCAATCAGTAATTAAGATAAAGCAAATCTGAAATTAAATAAAAGAGATCAGTTGCATTTCCAAGTTTTGTTTTTAGTCTTTTGCAGTTTCTTTATATTCTTCCGTTTTATTTTTTGAGTTATAGTTTATATACAGTAAAATGCATAAATCTTAAGTGTACAACTCAATGAAATTTTATTTTGCATACACCCATGTAACCACCAGTGCACAATAAAGAACAGTCTCATTGCCCCAGCATGTTTTTAATTTTATGGAACAGGAAACAAAAATACCAGATTGCCCAATACTAGACACCTGCTCGTTCTATATCTGAAATTTTGGCCAAGCTATTTATTAGCTTGTTTGAGGGTCTCCAAGGCAAATGGTGCCCTGACAGGTATTCTAAGTATAATCTGCCTAACCAAACAAAAATGCCATCTATTTGTATGTGTATATGTATTTTTAGTTATACAGTTTATAGTTTTGTATCATCCTAGTGGACAGGTAAATTGATCCTTAGAGAAAAAAGACCAGCTTCTCATGATTGCTTGCTTTTCTTTAACAGGCAAAATAAAATAAAATTCTAGAATGAGGATTCTGCATGCAATCTATAATAATAAATGCATAATATGCTAATTAGACTGGAGGACCTTCCGGACAAAACCACAGCTTCGAGGGCCGAGCCCCTTGCACCAATTTCATGCATTGGGTCTCTAGTTATAACATAAGGGATAATTACTTATAACTTAAGAGTGTCTTTATCACTTGATCATAATTGTCATATTGTGGATATATTGAAGGCAATACTAACAATATTCTCTGCTCTGGAAACAACTTGAAATTAACAGTGAAAGAACCAGGAAGCTTAATTCAAAGAAAACTCAAGTAAACTTGCAATAGAAAGTGGAGTGGGAGTATGAAAACCAGATATTTGACTCTAACACACTTCTCTGGGCTTCAGTTTCCTTATATAAAAATATGAGAAAATTAGAATATTCCTAATAATCTATCCCATTCAAACATTCCATGAGCCTTTGGCAAATGTGAAAACTGTAATGACAATTCTATTCACAAAGTCCTTAATATCATCATCTTTAACCATGAAGGACATGCGGATATTTAAGTGGTGCTCTCTCTCCTTTTCTTAGGGGCATGAGATGTTTGAGTACAGAAAGGATGCTTTCTTAGTTATCTCCTGCTCCTTCAAACTGAGGGGAGAATAATCAATCAGATTGTTACTTTTTAAGAGTTAGAGGCATTTGTACATATCTCATACAAAGTCCAGCTGAGTTTAGCCAATGGCTCTTTTCCACTTCTTATTCACAATTAAAAAGCACATGTAATCCAGTGAAGTGGTGTATCTATGGTTTTCTTTTTTGTTCACATTCTTGCTTTCCCCCATTTTCTCTCCCTAGGCCTTGACAGACCTAAGTCAATCTCCAAAGCTGAATAAACACACTAGGGGGCTCCCTGGAGGGCAGAAGTTTGCAGGAAAAGAAATTGCAAAATGTATGTGATACTTCCACTTTTCTGTGTCCTTCAACAAAAAGTACCCAAAAGCACAATATATTTTAAAAATATTTCGTAAATATTATTTATGCTCACTAAATTTTATACATGTATATATATATATAGAATATATATATATATAGAATATATATAAACCAATGAACAGTATTATATGCTACAAAACTTTTCAAACAATATCCTAAATAACCTATGATTAATAGCTAGTTTTCAGCACTCAGGAAAGCACCATAATCTGTTATAGTCCTTTGACGCTCAAAGGCCACAAAAGCTTGGACTTCAAAAACTCTATCTCTAGTGCCAGAGCAGTTTAAGGCATAACCTGCAGGTCCGGTCTTGCCCTGGCCATGCAGATCTGTTCTCTTCTGTGATGCGGACTAGTCAGAATCTTCTCCTGATGCTGTAGTCTGGGGTCATGAGCACCAAGACAAGCCGACTTCCTTTCTCTTTCTGGCTGCTCTTAGTTACTAGCTGTATGACTGGGAACAACCTACTTAATCATTCTTTACCTCAGTTTCCTCACCTTGAAAATGAGGATAGAAGTAGTATTTAGTTCAAAGGATGGTTTGAGTATTCAGTGAGGTAATAATAGATATAAAATACTGAGAAAAGTCCCTGGCATCTAGTAAGCACTAAATAAATGGTAGTGGTGGTGGTAGTATTAGTGATTGGAGAGGGGTCAAGAGATATTGGGGAGAAAAGAGAGAAGCACCCTGGTGCATTACTGAACAATTCAGACAATCAAACTCAAGTCCTTCCCACCCCTTTTCAAAGTTGATAATAGAACCAATCCAGGCACTTTTTTGAGAGACCTTGTTTGCTACAAATCCATCTGGCTAAAGGAATAATACATTCATAGGCTGTCTGGCTCCAAATCTGCCAGTATTGGATATAATCAGAGGCATTTGATATATGTTTAATGGAAAGTGAAATGGTCCCTGGAGTTAGCCAGTGTGTCTTATAAAGATGGGATAGTCCCATAGCTCCTGCCCTGTCTTGCTTCCTAGAAGCTTTTGGGTTAGTTATGCTACAAAAGATAGGAAAATCCAGAAGCCAGAGAGCATTGGTGACACTGATTGTCCATGAAATTTGACAACACAGTTGGGCCTACCAAGAACTTGTGATTCATTGTCATTTGCCAAGGTTAATTTCAGCAATCTAGTTTCTTAGTCACTGAAAAGTCATCCCCATTCTAAGTTGCACAATTTCACTGAGGCTCTGATTGAAGAACTCTGTTCAGTGCATAGAGCCACAGATTTGCAGGAGGAAATTTCCAAAACCATAATGAGTGAATATGAATGCAGTATATGAGATTTTCTAATAACTTCATTCTCTAAATCTGTCTAGATGTAAGTGTGCATTTTAAAAAGTATAGTCCCTTAATTCTTTATATTGTGCCTATGTCATGAAATTAAAAGATTTAGCCATATCAATCAAGCATTAGTTGAATATCTGTATACCTAATTCTGTCTTTGACCAGAGACTCTAGATCAGTGCTGGCAATAGAAATAATACAAGTCACTTATATAATTTTCTAGTATCTACATTTTAAAAAGTAAAAAGAGCCCTGACCGGCGGACGCTCTATCCACTAAGCGGATAGAGCGTCCGCCTGCGGACTCAAGGGTCCCGGGTTTGATTCCGGTCAAGGGCATGTACCTGGGTTGCAGACACATCCCCAGTGGGAGATGTGCAGGAGGCAGCTAATTGATGTTTCTTTCCCATCGATGTCTCTAACAGAAATCAATAAAATATATTTAAAAAAATAAATAAATAAAAAGTAAAAAGAAACACATTAAATTCATTTAATAATATATTTTACTTTACCTACTATGTCCAAAATGTCATTTTTACATGTAATCAATATTTTATTAAATATTTAGTTTTTTGTACTAAGTCTTAAAAATCTACTGTGTTTTTTATACTTATCCCATCTTAATTCAGATGAGCCACATTTCAGGTGTTCAGTCAGCATATGTGGCTACCTACCATATTATCATGACTTTAGAGTATAAAAATCTATCTTTTGAAGTAGCTACGATTTGACTTGAACAGTCATTTATTTAACATGTACTATACGCCAGATAATATGCTATGCACTTTATCATATAATCTTATTTACTCTTTATAATACCTTGCAATGTGGTTATTTTTAATCCTCATCTTACAGATGAGGAGACTAGAGTTTAAAAGATTACAGAATCCTATACCAGTAAGGGACATAGGCAGGATTTGAACCCAGGTCTATATGGCCACATCCAATAGCATTTAAAAAACAAATGAATATAGCCCATTGGCGTGGCTCAGTGGTTGAGTCTTGACCTGTGAACCAGGAGGTCACAGTTTGATTCCTGCTCAGGGCATATGCACAGGTTGCAGCAGCTCAAACTCCAGTATGGAGCATGTAGGAGGCAGCCGATCAATGATTCTCTCTCATCATTGATATTTCTATCTCTCTCTGTCTCCCTTCCTCTCTGAAATCAATAAAAAGATATTTTAAAATAAAAACAAAAACAATGAGCTCTAACCAGTTTGACTCAGTGGATAGAGCATCGGCCTGCAGACTGAAGGGTCCCAGGTTCGATTCTGGTCAAGGGCATGTACCTTGGTTGTAGGCATATCCCCAGTAGGGGTGTGCAGGAGGCAGCTGATCAATGTTTCTCTCTCATCGATGTTTCTAATTCTCTATCCCTCTCCCTTCCTCTCTGTAAAAAAATAAATAAAATATATGTAAACAAACAAACAAAAAAAACAATGAATATACTTAAATATTAAGTGAACAGATATTTTATATTTTAAAATACTTTATTTGATGTTTAAAAAACAGTCTGTTGTATGTTACCTTAGTGCATTGTAGATTTTCTTACTCATTCTACTGTTTAAAGTGTAAAGAGACCTTTCTCTGGACATGATGAATACCTTCTGCTGACTTATAGATGGGGTAGCATCTGTATGTGTCCTGTAACATTTTTTTTATTCATTCATTTAATCAATTATGTGTGAGCTAGGTAAAAGACAGTAAATTACAAACCTATATAATAAAAGCCTAAGTGACCATTATGGAGGAACAACCAGAACGACCAGTCGCTATGATGTGCACTGACCATCAGGGAGCAGACGCTCAATGCAGAAGCTGCCCCTGGGTGGTCAGTGCGCTCCCACAGGGGGAGCACTGCTCAGCAGAAGACAGGCTCATGGCTGGCGAGTGCAGTGGTGGTGGTGGGAGCCTCTCCGGCCTCCCTGGCAGCACTAAGGAGCAGCGAGCCAAGTGGTAAGGAGCAGTGAGCAGGTGGGCATTAAGGAGCGAGGGGTCCCAGACTGAGAGAGGGATGTCCGCCTGCTGGCTTAGGCCCACTCCTGAGAGGGCTGTCCGTCTGTCGGCAGGCGGACACCCCCAAAGGGTCCCAGACTGCGAGAGGGTGCAAGCTGGGCTGAGGGACCCCCTCAGCCCCCAGTACACAAATTTTGTGCACCAGGCCTCTAGTTATTTATAGTCAGTTTTTATTTACCTTTTCCTTCAAGTAAACTGCACATCATCATTGTGAAGTTTCAAAATATTTAAAATGCCTGTCTTTGTGCAACCAATATGGCTTTGCGATGCTGGTATTTACTCACACTATAAATTATACTGTCTGTATTTTATTTCAGTGTGGAGGGAGGTAAAAGAGCAAAAGTTTACAGTCAAATATGTAAAATAAGGTGCAAGTACAAATAATAATGAGAAAAAGCAACATGTGTTCTAGGCATGATACAAAGTGCCACCTGCATTAAAAATTGCCGATGTAGGAGAAACCAAGATGGAGGCATAGGTAAACACCTAAACTGCTGCCTTGCACAACAATTTCAAAACTACAACTAAAAGACAAAACGGACATCATCCAGAACCACAGGAAGGCTGGCTAAGTGGAAATTCTACAACTAGAAGGAAAGAGAAAAGCACACTGAGACTCACAGGAGCTGCAGAAGGCAGAGGTACGGAGGTGCGTACGTGCGGAGAGGGCTGGCAACTGAGTATGCGGCTGGCTTTCTCAAGCGGGAGGAAGACAAAAGCTCCCAACTGCTCTGAACTCCAGTTCCGGGCAAGACTCTGGGGACCCAGACTCATACGGGGAGAAACTGGACTGTCTGGCAGCGGGCGAAACTTGAGGGCGGCTTTCTCTCAGAGGTGCTTGCAACGATTACCACGGGATACTGAGACACAGGGGCCTCTTAGGGCAGGGCTGATGGGAAGCCATAGCAGTTTGCTCCGCCCTGAGACTCCGCCCCATCCAAGCTGAGCACAGAGGCTTTTGCATATGAATGGCCTTGTTCTTTTGAATTCTTAACTTACCTAACAAACTGCAGCTGAGTCAGTGAGACCCAGAACATCCAAAAGAAGGCCCAAGGCCCCACAGCAGCTTGCATTGCTTCACAGCTGGGCCTCATCTGGGCACCTCCAAAACCCAAACAAAGAAAAGGAATCTGCATATCTCTCCATAGCTCCTGCTGGGTGGCCACAGGCAGAGGCTAAATTAGCACCTCCTTAGAGATCTAAGAGCCAGTGTACCCAGGGGTCAGAGTGGGACCATCCAGATTACAACTCCTCAGATCCATAAGGGACACACTCAGGGGGCAGACTCAGTGAGCACCAAAGCCCCACTGAAGCAAGTCTTGCCCCATAAGGGTGTCTCTAGCACAGAAGTTCTCCCAGCATAGACACAGCTGATCCTCACAGCCAGTTGGCCTGGAGGTCAATTCCTCCCAGTGATACCAACAACAATCAAGGCTTAACTACAACAAGACTGTGCACACAGCCCACAAAGGAGTGCACCATGAGTGTCCACCTCAGGTAACTGGGGAGGCTGAGCCACTGGACCCTATAGGACACCTAGCACACAAAGCCACTCTATCAACTCAGGGAAGCAGCCAAAATGGGGAGACAAAGAAACAAGTCACAAATGAAAGAAATGGAGGAAAGCAAACGACTGGATATAGAGTTCAAAACCACAGTTATAAGGTTTTTCAAGAATTTTCTAGAAAAGCCCAATAAATTTAGCGAGACCCTTGAGGATATGAAAAAGGACCAACTAGAAATTAAGCATACACTGACTGAAATAAAAATTATATACAGAGATCCAACAGCAGACTAGAGGGTCACAAGAATCAAGTCAAACATTTGAAATACAAAGAAGCAAAAAACACTCAACTGGAAAAGAAAAAAGAACCCAAAAATATGAAGATAGTAAGGAGCCTCTGGGACAACTTCAAGTGTACCAATATCAGAATTGAGGGGGTGCCAGAAGAAGAGAGAGAGCAAGATACTGAAAACCTATTAGAAGAAATAATGACAGAAAACTTCCCCCACCTGGTGAAAGAAATAGACTTACAAGTCCAGGAAGCGCACAGAACCCCAAACAAAAGGAATCCAAAGAGGACCACACCAAGACACATCATCATTAAAATGCCAAGAGCAAAAGACAAAGAGAGAATCTTAAAAGCAGCAAGAGAAAAACAGTTACTTACAAGGGAGCACCCATACAACTGTCAGCTGATTTCTCAACAGAAACTATGCAGGCCAGACGGGAGTGGCAAGAAATATTCAAAGTGTTGAATAGCAGGAACCTATAACCAAGATTACTCTACCCAGCAAAGCTATCATTCAGAATTGAAGGGCAGATAAAGAGCTTCACAGATAAGAAAAAGCTAAAGGAGTTCATCACCGCCAAACCAGTATTATATGAAATGCTGAAAGGTATTCTTTAACAAGAGGAAGAAGAAAAAGGTAAAGATAAAAATTATGAACAACAAATACATATCTATCAACAAGTGAATCTAAAAATCGAATGAATAAAAAATCTGATGAACAGAATAAACTGGTGAATACAATAGAATCAGGGGCATACCATGTTTCCCTGAAAATAAAACATCCTCCGAAAATAAGACCTACTTACATGTTTCCTTCTGAGTGAAATATAAGGCATCCTCTGAAAATAAGGGCCCCCAGGCTCTGTCTCAGAATGAAAATTAATTTACCGTAAACTGGTCACTAGGGCCGCCCCGACTGGCGTCTAGCAACCAATGACGTTACATGGAGTCCTGACGTCACTGCTGTGTGGAGGCGGAGCGGAGGTCAGAGTGAGCGGTGAGCGCGGGGCGGGAGAGAGGAGGAGACTTTCACAGATGCATGTAGAAGAACAGGAGGATTAGAGTGGACGGGACGCGGCGAAGGTGGTGAGTGCTGGTCTGTCTCTGGTGACACTACCTGATGCTCATGGCCGCATTCATGATGACTGAAGGTTCTCAGTCAGTGGCAGACCCTGCTCCAGCCCAGATCCAGGCCCCAGCAAGCCCAGTGACAGTCCCCAGGCAGGCTCCAGGGGGTAAATGTCTGATAAAGGGGTAGGGGAGATGTCTGGTGAAGGTGTTCGGTGGCACGGGGGGGGGGAGGGGGATCACTTAAAATGACACAGGAGGATCAGAGGGGGCAATCAAAATGACACAGGAGGATCAAAAGGGGTTACTAAAATGGTAATCCCCCCTCTGATTCTCCTGTGCCATTTTGATTTCCCCCTCTGATCCCCCCTATGTCATTTTGAGTGATCCCCCTCCCCCCACCTTGATACCCCAATTCCTTTTTTTTTACCCCTAGAAATGAGCGCAAAAAGAAAAAGCTACTCTGTGGAGTACAAGAAAGGAATTGTGGAAGACTCTTGGGGCCAAAATCTTACTGCTTTCTGCAAAGAGAAGATGTTGAGTATCCGATTGGTCCGAAAATGGCGAGCAGAGTATGGTAACCTCATTGAACAAGTGGACAAGGGAAATGCTAAAAAGCGCAAGTGTGGATCAGGTCGGCAACCATTATTTTCCGAGCTGGAAGACCTGATCTGTGAATGGGTTGTTGACAGGAGAGCAAAGCCTTTGGTTGTGAATAGGGCTCAGATTCAAGAATTTGCCCTTGCAATGGCACCACAGTTTGACATAGCCCCCGAAGACTTCAAAGCATCACAACACTGGCTGGATAATTTCCTTCAGCGAAGTGAACTGTCTTTAAGAAGATCTACAACATTGTTTAGGTTGGAAGATACTCAAGTTATTAAGCGAGCACTTGCATTCAAGTCCTTTATTGATGATGCTGACTTCTCTAAATACAATCTTTCCAACATGATTGCTATGGATGAAACTGCAGTGTTTATGGGCCAATCATCTCAAACAACAATTGAACAACGGGGTGCCTCCTTAGCGTACATTCCCTCCACTGCTTACGAAAGTGCACGTGTTTCCTGTATTTTGGCAATTCGTCTGGATGGCACTAAAATCCCACCTTTAATCATTTCTAAGGGCAAGAAGGAAAAGATTGAACGTGTTTTGGGCGTTTTTATTCTTGAAACTGAAAAAGCCTGGGCCACACAAGCAGTTATAAGGAAGTGGGTTGATTTAATGCTGCCGCTTGTTATGCGAGGGAGCCAAAGAGGTCTGCTAGTCTGGGATGCAGCCAGCACTCACTGCGCTAAAGACATGAAGACATTTCTTCACGAAAGAAAAATAGATCAGATAATAATTCCCGCAGGAATGACGGCCTATCTCCAGACTCTTGATATTGTAATAAACAAGCCATTCAAAGACAATTTGCACGTGGAAATTAATGACTACATTGAAAATAGAATGGAGAGAAATCAGCGTGGAAACTTTGTGAAACCTAAACTGCAAGAAGTTGTGACTTGGGTGAAGAATTCATGGGAGAAAATCACTGACAGTTGCATTGCAAATGCACTGCGAGCAGGCTACCTGGACAAGAAGTACTCATTTAAAGACAGTGCTATTGCTAAACATGAGAGATTTGGTCCACTGATTCTGAAAGAAATGGAGTCACAAGAAATTCAGGAATTGGATTGTTATGATGATGTTCCAGAAGATGATGACATGATTGTCATTGAATAAGTGAGTAAATTCTTGATACTGTAGGATTCACAGTTTGTCTGGTTTGTGTTGACAACTACCGTACTACCATACCGTATACAGGTAATAAATTTCCTTTATTTTCATTTAACAATAAATGTGTACCGTATTCTTCTTCATGGAAAAATAAGACATCCCCTGAAAATAAGACCTAGCGTGTCTTTGGGGGCAAAAATTAATATAAGACACTGTCTTATTTTCAGGGAAACACGGTAGAAAGGGAGTGGACTGACAATTCTCGGGGGGAAAGGGGTGTGGGGGTGCAGGAAGAGACTGGACAAAAATTGTACACCTATGGATGAGGACAGTGGGGGGGGGAGGGGTAAGGGCAGAGGGTGGGGTGGGGTAGGAACCGGGTGGAGGGGAGCTATTGGGGGGGGAGGAAGAGGAATAATTGTAATAATCTGGACAATAAAGATTTATTTAAAAAATTGCAGATGTAAATTTACACAGGAGTGGTGAGGTAAAGCTAAAAAAAGGAGTTGATGTGAGGATCGAAAGGTAGACAGTATTTTTCTAGGGAGGTGGGACAGCCATGACATTGTAAGCAAAATGTAAAGGCAACAATGACCAAGTCCTAGGAAAACGAAGATAGCTGGAATGATGGGTCAGCACAAGAGGTGAGTGCACGGTAGGACTGGAAGCAGTGGGTGTACCGTGCCTGACTGTAGAGGAGACCGAACAGCAGAGTTAGAAGACTGAGCTTGATTTAAAAGGCAAAAGGGAGCCATGGATGACTTGTGAGCAAAAGAGAGACAATATCAATTGTGCTTTAGGAAGATTAATCTGGTCAGAGGATGGGTTACTTAGAATGGCTTACTTAAATTGGATAAAAAAGAAATGATGCCTGGAAAGGGTGTTCAAAGAAAAGACAAAAAAAATGTTAAGAGTAAGACATTTCACAGAAAAATGGACAGATCTAAAAGCTATTTGGATGGAAGTAGGAATGAGGGAGAGAGGGGGATAAGAATTATATATTTGTATATAGAATAAGTACATGTACCTCACATACAATGCCTCAAGGGCTTACAAAACACATGTAGATGTTAATGATCTTTATTAAAATATTAATTTCAAATGAACAGTTGTTTTTGCAGTTAAGACAACAGAGGAATAGAAATTTAAAAGATAACCCACTCTCTCAAAATGCCAATAATCAGGAGAATTTAACTTAGACATTTAGTTCCAAAACTTTGTCCAGGACAATATAGAAAAGAAAGGAAAATTTTATTTGCTAAACTTTAAAACAGAATATATATAAACTATACCTCAATAAAGCAAAGTATATATAAATTATATGTCAATCAAGTTTATTCTAAAAATCTAAGCAAAAACAAGTCATAAAAGCATGATGGCTATATCTGGTCAGTTGTCATTGTTGGAGGAGAGCCAGGACTCTTTGAAGTAGACTGAATATTAATTTTAATTGGCTCTGTGCCATTTGACTAAGAAACTGAAGTTCCTGTTTACAGCATTCACAATTAGTTTGGCAGACCAGAAGACCATGGTTTAGGAAGACGGAATCTCATTGCATCCTCTACCACTGAATATTTGACAAAATGGGAGTTGAATTTCAAAGATGCTTGTGAGGCACTTTGGGATACAAGCTCCAGAAATGGTTGCATTGATCACTTACTTGCTCTTTATAGGAATATATTGAGATCACCTCCTCCATCCCCCACTTCAGCTCATACCCACAGTTCACTTCAGCACCTTTCTACATTCCTATAGCTCAATTGTGGGACTCTTTAGATAAAAAGAAATACAAGCTATATTATTCTTCTTTCAACACTCTAATATGTTGTTGGTTTTAGAGAGTGTAGAAAAACTGTTATCACTCTAATTTTGTATTTTAAGTGCTATAAAGATCAAAACAAAACTCTCTGACAAGCTGAGAGGTTTAGTCTTTACCTGTTCTCCCTACTCTCTCACTGGATTCTTTGATAAGCATCCAAAAAATATCTCTGATCTGAAACCAAAACCAGATGGGTATTTTTCCTGTCCTGTGTTCATGCACACACACACACACACACACACACACAGAAGGTGTTGGCTTACAGCCCCAGAGGTCTGGGGATGATGGCTTTGAAAATAACCATTCTTTATGCACTGCCATAATTAATTGGAATTGCAAAGTCATTAATTGGAATTGCAAAGTCAGCCAGCAATACTCATTAAAAAAATTAATATCAGGGTACATACTAGAATTTTAGTGCTGGAAGTCACCTTAGAGGCCATTTCATATAAAGCCCCATTTCATAGTCTAGACAACTGAAGCCCTGAGAAATTCAGTTAGATTCCAACATCAATATACTTAATGCAAAAAAATAAGTGTTTTTCTTTTTTCTTTAAAAGGTAAAGAAATACTACACAAGATCCTGGAAAGAAAGGTAAATTTGAACAAATCAAACATTTAGAATTGAAAAATACAGTTTTGAAAGGATAAATTAATGAACTGATTAAAAGCAGAATAGATACATTTGAAAAGAGAATTAGTAAGATAGAAGGTGGAGCTGAAGAAAGTGTCATAATGCAGCAGAATGGGGAAAATGATAAATGTAAAAGAAGTTAAATGCAATGAATGATAGAATAAAAAGGTTCAAGTAAATATAAAGGGAATTCCAGATGGATGGAAATAAGACAAATAATACCTAAGAATTTTTCAGAATTGATCAAAGACAAGAATCCTCAGATTAAAGAATCATAATGAACCCTGACCTTAATTACTTCCAAAAGACACTATCTCCAAATACAGCCACATTGAAGGTTAGGGCATCAACATATAAGTTTGGGGGATATATAATTCAGTCCATAGCAGATTCCTGAAGCATACGTTTCAGGAAAAAGGAAATTAAATATAGAAGTAAGGAAAAAACAATGGTGAGCAAAGAAATTGACCAATACAGAAGATAAATCTAAAGTGTTGACTCTAGGAGAAACCAAGATGGCGGCACAGGTAAACACCTAAACTGCTGCCTCGCACAACAATTTCAAAACTACAACTAAAAGACAGAACGGACACCATCCAGAACCACAGGAAAGCAGGCTGAGTGAAAATTCTACAACTAGAAGGAAGGAGAAAAGCTCACAGAGAACTGGAGGTACGGCAAAGGGGCTTTGTGCGCGCAGAGAGGAAGGGCGGCTGAGAGCCTGGCTGACTTCCTCTGGCGGAAGGGGGAAGGAAGCCCCCGACCGCACTGAACCCCAGTTCTGACTGCACTAAACCCCAGTTCCGGGCGAACCCCTGGGGACCCACGCTCGTGTGGGGGGAGTCTGGACTCTCGGGCGGAGACTCCGGAGCCGGGGAAGGCGGAGGACTGAAAGCGTGCTCGCGCCAGTGCGCACAAGGGCTGCGGAGGTTGCCGCGGGGTCTGAAGGCGCACGCGGGCCAGTGCGCACAAAGGCTGCGGGAGTTGCCACAGGCTTTCCCTAGTGGAGGGGAGTCAGAGGATTCTGACTACACTGAGCCCCAGTTCTGACTGCAGTGAACCCCAGTTCCAGGCGAGCCCCTGGGGACCCACGCTCTTGTGGGGGGAGTCTGGACTCTCGGGCGGAGACTCCGGAGCCGGGGAAGGCGGAGGACTGAAAGCGCGCTCGCGCCAGTGCACACAAGGGCTGCGGAGGTTGCCGCGGGCTTTCCCTGGTGGAGGGGAGTCAGAGGCTCCTGACAGCACTGTGCCCCAGATCTGACTGCAGTGAACCCCGGTTCCAGGCGAGCCCCTGGGGACCCGCGCTCTTGTGGGGGGAGTCTGGACTCTCAGGCGGAGACTCGAGCTGGGGAAGGCGGAGGACTGAAAGCGCACATGCGCGCAAGGGCGGGGCTGACAGGAAGCCAAGACTGAGACTCCACCCCATCCAAGCTGAGCACAGAGGCTATTGCAATTTGGCAAGTCTAATCCTATAGGGCTGTCTCCAGCACCGGGCTTCTCCCAGCATAGACACAGCTGATCCTTACAGCCAACTGGCCCGGAGGTCAATTCTTCCCAGTGATACCAACAACAATCAAGACTTAATTACAACAAGGCTGTACACACAGTCCACAAAGGGGTGCACCAAGAGTGTCCACCTCAGGTTAACTGGGGAAGCAGACCCACTGGGCCATATTGGAAACCTAGCACAAATATCTACCTTACCAACTCAGGGAATCAGTGAAAAATGCGGGGTCAAAGAATCAGATCACAAACGAAAGAAATGGAGGAAAACAAACGACTGGATATAGAATTCAAAACCACCGTTATAAGACTTTTTAAGAATATCCTAGAAAAGGCCGATAAATATAACGAGACCCTCAAAGATATGAAAAAGGACCAACTAGAAATTAAACATACACTGACTGAAATAAAAAATATTATACAGAGACCCAGAAACAGAATAGAGGAACACAATAATCAAGTCAAAGAATTGAAATACAAAGAAGCAAAAAACACTCAACCGAAAAAGCAAAAAGCAAAAAAAAAAATCCAAAAAGTTGAAGA
Source organism: Plecotus auritus (assembly GCF_963455305.1). Classification (NCBI taxonomy): domain Eukaryota; kingdom Metazoa; phylum Chordata; class Mammalia; order Chiroptera; family Vespertilionidae; genus Plecotus; species Plecotus auritus. The sequence continues at coordinate 82,807,850 of NC_137775.1, read as the reverse complement.
TAATGTAAGAAGACTCTGGGACAACTTCAAGTGTACCAACATCAGAATTATGGGGGTGCCAGAAGAAGAGAGAGAGCAAGATACTGAAAACCTATTTGAAGAAATAATGACCGAAAACTTCCCCCACCTGGTGAAAGAAATAGACTTACAAGTCCAGGAAGCCCACAGAACCCCAAACAAAAGGAATCCAAAGAGGACCACACCAAGACACATCATAATTAAAATGCCAAGAGCAAAAGACAAAGAGAGAATATTAAAAGCAGCAAGAGAAAAACAGTTAGTTACCTACAAGGGAGCACCCATACGACTGTCAGCTGACTTCTCAATAGAAACTATGCAGGCCAGACGGGAGTGGCAAGAAATTTTCAATGTGATGAATAGCAAGAACCTACAACCAAGATTACTCTACCCAGCAAAGCTATCATTCAGAATTGAAGGGAAGATAAAGAGCTTCACAGATAAGAAAAAGCTAAAGGAGTTCATCACCACCAAACCAGTATTATATGAAATGCTGAAAGGTATTCTTAAAGAAGAGGAAGAAGAAAAAAGTAAAGAGAAAAATTATGAACAACAAATACATATCTATCAACAAGCGAACCTAAAAATCAAGTGAATTTAAAAACCTGAGGAGCAGAATAATCTGGTGAATATAATAGAATCAGGGGCATAGAAAGGGAGTGGACTGATAATTCTCAGGGGGAAAGGGGTATGGGGGGTTCATGAAGAGAATGGACAAAAATCATACACCTATGGATGAGGACAGTGGGGGGGAGGTAAGGGCAGAAGGTGGGGTGGGAAAGGGGTGGAGGGGAGCTATGGGGGGAAAAAGGAGAAATAATTGTAATAATCTGAATAAAGATTTATTTAAAAAAAATAAAATAAAAAATAAAAATAGAAAAAAAAATAAAAAAATAAAAATAAAAAAAAATAAAGTGTTGACTCTAAAAATCAATACTACTAATAACTAATTTAGAGGGAAGTAAAAACTAAATGGAAATAACTAGCTTCGTCTAATAATACTTTCTACAATGATGGAAGTTTTCTATATATGCTCTGGCCAGGATAGTAGCCATTAGCCACATGTGTCTATTAAGCGCTTAAAATGTAACCAATACAATGAATTTTTAATTTTATTTAACATTAATTAAATTTAAGTAGCCACTTTGTGGCCAATGATGACCATATTAAAGAGCTCAGCTTTAGACAATAATAATGTGACAAATGGCTAAAGTAGATCAAAGTTAAATATTGTAAAATCTTTGTTTATTCATAAGGAAAATGGATATTTTGAAGGCAGTTATTCATGTTAAAATTTTAAGGATAAAGACTAGAAAATTGAAGTAGAATGTGTTATTTCTAAAGTAGTAGGTGGAAAGAAAAACAAAATACTATCACTACACAGAAGATAGGAAAAGAGATGGAAAAAATCAAAGGAAAACATGATAAATAGAAAGCATAAGAAATATGACAGAAAGAAATAAATACACTGGTTTATTCTTAAAATGGAATACAGAAATTGAATGTAGCCTCATATGTCAAGAGAATACTGAGTGAGTGCCTGGCTGGTGTGGCTCAGTGGTTGAGTGTCAACTTATGAACCAGGAGGTCATGGTTTGATTCCTAGTCAGGGTACATGCCCTGGTTGCAGGTTCGATCCCCAGTGTGGGGCATTCAGGAGACAGCCAATCAATGATTCCCTCTCATTATTGATGTTTCTATCTCTCTCTCCCTCTCCCTTCCTCTCTGAAATCAATTATATATATCCCACTTTTTCACTCAGTATTTCACTCAGTATATATATATATATATATGTGTATATATATATATATATATATATATATATATATATATATATATGAGGAATACTGAGTTGTGGTGCAGTGTTTTCTTCCTTTTCCGCATCCCGCACGGAAAGGGAGAAAGACAGGTTCCTGAGGGGAGGAGCTGGGGGTTAAGAAATTAGAGCAAGAAAAAGACAAGAGACAGAAATAGATTCAAGCTGGGTGCCAGGTGGCTTCCTGTCCTCTGATAGAGAGACAGTCACCCTCACCTCAGACAACACAGCATTATTTATTGGTTTCCAAAAGGGATTTTATGATAAAAAGGAGTTTCGGGTGTGCCCAAATCCTATTCATCAGGATCTGAGTAAGCTCCTTATTTTGGGTGGGTCAAGGTCCTTTTTGTTCCTCATTCCAAGTACATGGAATCAGTACTGATAACAGGATTCTGCCAGTGCCCTTGGGCTCAGCTGATAAGAATTAAAAAAGTATCCATGTGCCTTCCCAGGCGGCTCTCTACACTGAGTGAAAAAGTGGGATACAAAAGATATGCACTTTTATATAAAGTTTCAAAACGTGTTAATAAGTAGTAATAATTTATTAATTTGCTAGTGGCCCAGTGCACAAATTTGTGCACCAGTGAGGTCCCTCAGCCTGGCCTGCACCCTCTCGCAATCTGGGACCCCTCAGGTGATGTCAGAGAGCCAGTTTCGGTCTGATCCCACAAGCCAAGCCGAAGAACCCCACTGGTGCATGAATTCATGCACCGGGCCTCTAGTAAATTAATAAATTATTACTATTTATTAACACACAAAATATCAACTCTAACAATATGTATTAAAATGAATGGTGCAACCCAACTTCAGGATAGTGGTTTCTTTTGGAGGAGGGTCAAAGGTAAAGAGAGATCTATAGCTGAATGTAAGTATTTTAAAAGATTTGAAGCAAACATGACAAAATGTTAACATAAAATTTAGGTGGCAAGTTCTTGGTTTCAAACTATCTTCTGAAACTGATAAGAGTTTTAAACTATTATCTTCCATAAATAAAAATCTAAATTCAAAAGAAATACAGTAGACCAAACATTTATATATTTTCATCTTTTTTCTGCATTGGACTATTTCTCTCTGACTGGTTTAGATCTTAGGACTTGAATTTTATTTCCTGTCACTTAGAAAACATCTGTCCACAAAATAATAATCTAACATAATGAGTCCTTCTCACAGCAGAGGACTAAGGAGCTGGACAGCCCAGTTCCACTAGGAAGTTCTGTTTCCTTAGAACAGGGGTCAACAACTCATTTTACTGTGTTCTGTTAATGTGTCAGTGAGTGCATTGGGGGCCATTGGACAGCTGTGGAAGAGGAAAAGGGAGAAGAGAGAGGGAGAGGAGAAAGTTTTGGTTCAGAGCTACCAATTGACTGCTCACCCCCAGCATATCCTTGTAGTAGAAAGCAGGATAGAATGACCTTATCTCTTTGCTTTGACATTTTTCTATTGCTCCTTTTATTGTATTGCAATTATTGTTTACATGTCTGTCTCCCCCACTGGACCATGTCTTATTCTACTTCTTGACCTGAAATAAAGTAAGCCCTAATGAATGTCTGTTGAATTATCAATGAATACACAGCTTCAGATCTTAAATCATTTTCTCCTGGCATCTTATTTAAGCCTCCTCCCACCTCCCAGCCTTTCTCTTTTGCTTTATCACCTTCTTGGATCCTTTTTCAGGCCCTCACAGTTTGAAATACTTAAGCCTTTTCTATCACTACCTCTAAGCTGGGACACTCAAACGAGCCTCTGGGCTTCGCGGAGTGCTGTGTCAACCTGACTTTTTTACTTTGTGGGAACTCTGGCAGGGAGCTATTGTCAAGAGGATTCATGCCCTTCCTCCCATGTCCCAGGCTGAAGTGTGAGGGCCCCAGCCACCTTCTCACACCCAGTCCTGACCTTCCAAAGCCAGCACTGGTCTGATAACAACCCTGTCTTTTCAAGAGAAACCAGCAGGTGCTTACAGGTGTGGGTGGTACTATCTTAACAGAGATAGCAGTCTGGCCCCCAAGATATTTCTGTTATCTATGCTGTGGGAAATGGTCTATTCGATTTGGCTGCCATTGAAGGGATTTTCCAGCAAAGACATTTATGCAAATGGTCTGTTTGGATGACTGGCCCCACCTTGAGCCTGCTTGCTCATTGGACATCCAGCGTGGGAGACCTGCTGGCCTTTTAGCAGTGAGCTGTTCTGGAGCCTTGCTGAAGTGAGGCAGGGAGTGTAAATGAAGGTCAGACATCTGCACACTTGGTGAGACAGACACAAGTGGGCAAAGCCACCAGTGGCTCACTTAGAAGAAGCCCGCCATTGCCTCAAGAGGGAACAAGACAACGAGTGCATATGTATCTCTCCCTGTCACAGATTGGAGTGGCTGTGGCTGGCCAAGGAAACTGATAGCCAGTCTTGTTGGGTCCTGGGCAGGTCTGCAGTCTCTGGAGGGTCACCCCGGGAGGTTCAACTCTCTGGTTCTGCCCCTCCCTGCCATAGACTCCAACCTGAGCAAAGCAGGGCAGAGCATAAGGGCCTATGGCATTAGCAAGCTCTGCTATCTTAGAACCTCCATAGCATCATCTGTTGTACCAGGCACATCCATGATAAGCTCCAGCAGCTAAAGGAACACCAAAGCTGTGGCCACAGCAAGTTCTGCAGCACTGGGGCTTCTCTGGGAGTCCTTTCCTCAATAACATTGTCCCTCACCTATTGCCATTCCAGCCGCTCTCTGTAATAGATGTAGAAACAGAGTTCAGGATGCTCCATGTTAAGCTGGCCTAGGTGTGGTCCACCCTCACCCTCCCATCACCGACTGGGGTGCAAACGAAGAAAAGGAACCCCAGTCTTACTGGCCCACAGTCTCCAGACTGCTCCAGATGGGATACTATGCACCAGGAATGAACTGTGAACTATTATCTCCCACACGACTCAAAAGACTTGCGTGAACACTGTGCCAAGAAACTTGACCAAACTTTAGTCTGGCTTCCTCCTGTACTAATCTGTGTCCCTAAAGATGACCCCAGTCCCTGTGTCCCTAAAAGTGACCTCAGCCCCTGTGCTGAGTCTTTACTCAAGAAACCACAATTCTGCCAAAACCACAAAATGTCTTTGTAGCCAAACTGTTTTCAGTAATTTTCCATTTCTCCCTAGCCCTTTTTGTTCTCCCCTTTGCACTCCCCTAAGTCCCTGTTAGTTATCTCTAAATGGGCTAACTCCCTTTCGCCCCTTATAAAACCTTAGTCACCTTAAGTTGGTGTTGAGTTCACTTTATCTTGGAGTCTCTCTTTCCTACTGCAGTAACCTGAATAAAATCTGTCTTGCCAACCTAACAAGTATCCTGTGCTATTTCTCTTTGATAGAACATGTCTATAACATGTACTGATGGCCTCAGCCCTCATGCTCCCAGGCCAGGAACCAGTGGAACCATCCCAGGCACCATAGAGGATCCATCAGGAGTCCACTGGGCTCCAGTGGAGATCTGAGCACCTGCTCACCATCACAGAGAAGCCTGCCATCAAGAGGTACCTAAAGACACTTCACCACAACACTTCAGTCTATGAAGATGTGGCCAAGTGCCTTCAGGAGCAGGGATGTGTCCGACATGCATATCAGTGTCAAACCAAGTTCAAGGCCCTTGAGGTGGCCTGCAAGATTGCCCACATGGCCATCCCACACTCTGAGAGAGCCCCTCAAGGTTGCCCCTTCTACAAAGCAGTTCACAGGCAGCAGCAGCCCAGACCACCTCAGGGAGCCGACCCAGCCTTGTAATCTCAACCACCACCACTGGCTGACCCAGGGAAGGAAAAAAGGCAAGGAGCAAGAAGTGGGTGAGCAGAAGGATACTCTCCACAGGAGCAACAAGAGGCACCAGAACCGGAGGTGGAGATAGAGGTAGAGGATCATTTTAAGCTGGAAATAGAAGCACTAGAGGTGTCCAGGGGCCTCAGTCCTGAAAGCCCAGGTGGACAAGACAACTGAGATGGACATAAGCCAGGATCTCCAAGGGACTGGGACAGGTAAGTGGCCCAATGTGTTCTACCAAAGCCTTGATGCCACAGAACTAAGAGGAGAAGGAAATCATAAATGATAAAACCAAGGTTGGTTTCCCCTCAGGGTTCTTGGAAATTTAAGAAAGCTTGGTTTCACTACAGATGCTAGAGTTGGAAGGGACAGCTGGAGACCATCTTTGGCCCTTGCATTTTACAGATAAGAAAATGAATCCAGAAGAAAGTAATTTGCAGAAGGTGACACTCCCAGTTAATGCTAAGGCTGACACTAGAACCCAAGCCCAGTCACCCTTCCACTGGCTTGTAACTGGCTCTTGCCTTAAATGTAGCTGATATCTGGGCATCATGGTAATCTTTTCTATGGGACCTGGAAAGACTAGGATCCAGGAGAGCAGTTAGAATTTTGCTCTATTTTTCTCCAACAAAAGTCCAGAGGAGGCCAGAATCTCCAGATGGAAACCAGCCTCAGAGAGAGACTCCATCATTAGTCACAGAGGCTCCAGCGGTGTCTACAGTGTCCCCTGGAGCACGGCAGGCCAAATGTGCCAGTTCCATCCCAAAGCCAGGACCCTCAGGGGGCCACCAGAGTGCTGCTGCAATTCTTGCAATTGAAATGGCAGAGAACAAGTGCCTGGTCAGCAAATTGGCTGGGAAATCAGCTGCCCAGCTGCAGTGCCACATAGACCAGCACATGGCAATCCTGTGGGCATTGTGTTGGTCTATGGTGGTTGGAAACGGTTACATCTGATGCCAGGAGGTGGTGGCCATTCTTAAGGACATTGTTGATGATGTCCATGAGGGAGTAGCCCTCCTAAACTCATCTCTAGGCCACCTGAGCCAGGACTGAGACCTCCTGCCTCTGCCATATCCTGCTTCCCCAGGACCTTGGGGAGATTTCTCCACTGAAACTGGGGTTTGTTTTTTTTGTTGTTTGTTTTTTTTTTAAATAAATCTTTATTGTTCAGATTATTACAGGTGTTCCTCTTTTTTTTCCCCATAGCTCCCCTCCACCTGATTCCCCACCCCACCCCATTCCCTTACCCCCCGCCACTGTCTTCATCCATAGGTGTAAGCTTTTTGTCCAGTCTCTTCCCACACCCCTCACACCCCATCCCCCCTGAGAATTGTCAGTCCACTCCCTTTCTATGTCCCTAATTCTATTATATTCACCAGTCCATTCTGTTCTTCAGATTTTTTATTCACTTGATTTTTAGATTCACTTGTTGGTAGGTATGTATTTGATGTCATTTTGTTGTTCATAATTTTTATCTTTACCTTTTTCTTCTTCCTCTTATTAAAGAACACCCTTCAGCATTTCATGTAATCCTGGTTTGGTGGTGATGAACTCCTTTAGCTTTTTCTTGTCGGTGAAGCTCTTTATCTGACCTTCAACTCTGAATGATAGCTTTGCTGGGTAGAGTAATCTTGGTTGTAGGTTCTTGCTGTTCATCACTTTGAATATTTCTTGCCACTCCCTTCTGGCCTGCATAGTTTCTGCCGAGAAATCAGCTGACAGTCGTATGGGTGCTCCCTTGTAGGTAACTAACCGTTTTTCTCTTGCTGCTTTCAAGATTCTCTCTTTGTCTTTTGCCCTTGGCATTTTAATTATGATGTGTCTTGGTGTGGTCCTCTTTGGATTCCTCTTGTATGGGGTTCTGTGTGCTTCCTGAACTTGTAAGTCTATTTCTTTCACCAGGTAGGGAAAGTTTTCTGTCATTATTTCTTCTAATAGGTTTTCAATATTTTGCTCTCTCTCTTCTTCTGGCACCCCAAAAATTCTGATGTTGGTACGCTTAAAGTTGTCCCAGAGGCTCCTTACACTATCTTCATATTTTTGGATTTTTTCTTTTTGTTTTTCTGGTTGGGTGTTTTTGTTTCCTCATATTTCAGATCTTTGGTTTGATTCTTGGGGTACGTTGATCTACAGTTGAGTTTCTGTATATTCTTTATTTCAGACAGTGTATGCTTAATTTCTGACTGGTCCTTTTCCATTTTTTTGGCATTCTCATTAAGGTCCTTGAAGGTCTCACTAAGCTCCTCGGAGGTCTCATCAAGTTTCTTGGCGGTTTTTAGAAGATTCTTGAGTAACCTTATAAATGTGGTTCTGAACTCTATGTCGTCCATTAGTTTGCTTTCCTCCATTTCTCTCATACGTGACATGTTTCTTTGTCTCTGCATTTTGCTGCTTCCTTGTGTTGATGGAGTGGCTTTGTGTGGTAGGTGACCTATAGGGGCCAGTAGCTCAGCCTCCCCAACCACCTGAGGTGGACGCTCTTGGTACACCCCTTTGTGGGCTGAGTGCAAAGTCTTGGTGTAGTTAAGCCTTGATTGCTGTTGGTACACTGGGAGGAATTGACCTCTAGGCCAATTGGCTGTGAGGACCCGCTGTGTCTATAATGGAAGAACTGCTGCGCTGGAGACATGCTTATGGTGCAGGACTTGTTTCAGTGGGGCTTTGGTGCTCACTGAGTCTGCCTCTTGAATGTGTCACTTATGGATGTGAGGAGTTGAAATCTGGTGTCTCACACTGACCATTAGGTACACTGGCTTCTGGATCGCCAATGGGGTGCAGGTCAGCTACTGTCTGAGGCCACCCAGCAGGAGCTACAGCAAGAACTACAGTTTTCTCTTCTTTGCATGGGGTTTGGAGGTTTTGGAGCTGTCTGACCCAGGCTGCAAGTTTGCTAGGTTAAGCTGCGATAGGGCAGGCCATTCATATGCTAAAGCCACTGCTTGGAGCTTGGGTGGGTTTGTAGATTGTGCAGGGCAGGGTCTCGGGGCGTGACTAGGCTAAGGCGTGGCAAACAGCGATGGCTGCCAGTAAGCCGGCTCTGCAGCTCTGCGTCTCCGACCATGTCCCCGCGTCCCGAGCCCCAGCACAATAAACAATTGTTCCTGCGCGCAGCCCTGCAAGCAAGCCTCCCTCACTTTCCGACCCCACGGCAGACAGTCCAGCTTCTCCCCATAGGAGTTTGGGTCCCCCGTGTCTCCCCAGAAACTGGAGTTTGGAGTAATCAGGAGCTTGTCTCCCTTCGGGTTGAAAAAAGTAGCGCTCGATTCGCATGTCTCCGTACCTCAGCTTTTCAGCGCTTGTGCACCCCTCAATGCTGTTTGCTCTTTCCTTCTAGTTGTAGAACTTCCACTCAGCCAGCTTTCCCGTGGTTCTGGGTGATAGACGTTTTGTCTTTTAGTTGTAGTTTTGAAATTGTTGTGCGAGGCAGCAGTTTAGGTGTTTACCTACGCCGCCATCTTGGATCTCGAAACTTTGTTTTTTGCTTCTCTGTTCTCATTTTTCTTTTAGCAGAAATTTGGAAATTGAATAGAGGAAAGGGATAGATAACAGGGTGAATAAAAGGCAAATGAATTTAGGATTTTAATAATAAGATCTTCACATGAAAGCTAATATTTGGGTTTTTTCTTATGTTTCATTCTATCTCAGCCCCATAGCAAAGAGCAGGGGCAAGGAAAAGATGGGCCTGAGATATGGTTTTACTTTTCTGATCCAAGGTTTGTGTCCCAGCCTCTCTCTACTGGTCACTCATTCCAGCTGCTTAGAATTCTTTGGGCTCTAAGACCAGCCTTTCTCTCTCCCTAAGCCTGGAACAAGCTCAGGCACACAGCTTATTCCTCTTCTTCTCACCTCCAAATTAACAAATAATTAAACACCTGCTCTATTGCAGCAGTATCCCCTAACCAAAATAACGCTATCTCTCTGCCTTATTATTATCATTAACATTAAAAAGCATTTATAGCCGAAACCGGTTTGGCTCAGTGGATAGAGCGTCGGCCTGCGGACTGAAAGGTCCCAGGTTCGATTCCGGTCAAGGGCACGTACCTTGGTTGCGGTCACATCCCCAGTGGGGGGTGTGCAGGAGGCAGCTGATCGATGTTTCTCTCTCATCGATGTTTCTAACTCTCTATCCCTCTCCCTTCCTCTCTGTAAAAAATCAATAAAATATATAAAAAAAAATTTAAAAAAAAAAGCATTTATAAATTACCTATCACCTCTGCCAAGGTAACCCATAAATCTTAAAGGAAATAAAAAAGACTAACCAAAACTTTTTTCAATTATAGTAAACATACAGTATTATATTAGTTTCATGTGTTCATTATAGTGATTAGGCATTTATATATTTTACAAAGTTATCACCCCAAAAAGTCTAATACCCATCTGACACAATACCTAGTTATTACAATACTAGAGGCCTAATGCACGAAATTTGTGCATGGGGCTCAGCCCTCACAGCTGCAGTGACTTGCCTTGGCCCTCACAGCCCGGCTTCGTCCGGAAGGTCGTTCAGCTGTCCGGTCTAATTAGCATATTATGCTTTTATTATTATAAAATTATTGACTATATTCTTGATGCTGCATTTTACAACCATGACTATTTTTAAAACTAGCAATTTTTACTTCCTAATTCCTTCATCTTTCTTCAGCCATCCTTCTAATCCTCCTTCCATCTGGCAACCATCAATTTGTTCTCTGTATGTATGAGTTTGTTCATTTATTTTGTGTGTTTTTTAAATTCCACATATAAGTAAAATAATATGGTATTTGTCTTTCTCTGACTTATTTCACTTAGTATAATACCCTCTAGGTCGTCCTTGTTGTCACACATGTTAAGATTTTGTTCTTTTTTTTTTTTTTTGCCCTATCCAGTTTGGCTCAATGGATAGAGCGTCAGCCTGTGGACTGAAGGGTCCCGGGTTCAATTCTGGTCAAGGGCACATGCCCAGGTTGCAGGCTCAATCCCCAGTAGGGGGAATGCAGGAGGCAGCCAATCAATGATTCTCTCTCATCATTGATGTTTCATTCTCTCTCTTCCTCTTCCTTCCTCTCTCTGAAACATATATATATATATATATATATATATATATTTCTTTTTTATCACTAATATTCCATTGTATGTATGTACCACATCTTCTTTATCCATTTGTCTATTGATGTACACTTAGGTTACTTCCATATCATTGTTAATACATTGCAATGAATATAAGGTACATGTATCTTTTTGAATTAGTGTTTTGGATTTCTTTGGATAAATACCCAGAAATGGAATTACTGAGTCATGTGGTAGTTCTATTTTTAATTTTTTGAGGAACCTCCATACTGTTTTCCATAGTGGCTGCACCATTTTATAATCCACAAACAGTGCACGAGGGTTCCCCTTTCTCCATATCCTCTCCAATACTTGTTTTATTTATTGCTGACACCCATTCCAATATGTGTGAGGTTATATTTCATGTGGTTTTAATTTATATTTCCCTGATGATTAATGATGTTGAGCATCTTTTTATTTGTCTGTATGTCCTCTTTGAAGAAATGTCTATTCAGGTCCTCTGCCCATTTTTTAATTGGATTGTGGTTTATTTGGTGTTAGTTGTATGAGTTTATTATATATTTTGGATATTAACCCCTTATCAGATGTATCATTGGTGAATATCTTCTCCCATTAGAAGGTTGTTTTTTCATTTTGTTGATAGTTTCCTTATCTGTGCAAAAACTTTTTAGTTTGCTGTAGTCTATTTGTTTATTTTCTTTTGTTTCTCTTGCTCAAGGAGACATTCAAAAAAATATTACTAAGAGCAATGTTGGTGAGTTTGCTGCCTGTGTTCTAGTTTTGTAGTTTCAGGTCTTACATTTAAGTCTTTAATCCATTTTGAGTTTATTCTTATATATGGGGAAAGAAGATGGTTTAGTTTTATTCATTTTTTGCATGTTATCTGTGCAGTTTTCCCAATATCATTTATTGAAGATATTATCTTTACTCCTTTGTATAGTCTTGCTTCCTTTATCATAGATTAATTGACCATATAAGTGTGGTTTTATTTTGGGCTGTGTATTCTGTTCCATTGATCTCTGTGTCTGGTTTTATGCCAGTACCATGATGTTTTGATTACTATAGCCTTGTAATATAGTTTGATATCAGGTAGCATGATACCTCCAATTTTGTTCTTCTTTCTCAAGATTCCTTTGATTATTCAGGGTCTTTTGTGGTTCTATATACATTTTAGGATAATTTGTTCTAATTTTGTGAAAAATGCCGTTGGTATTTTGATAGGGATTGCATTGAATCTACAGATTGTTTGGGGTAGTGTGGACATTTTAACAATGCTAATTCTTCTTATCCATGAGCAGAGTATATCCTTCCATTTACTTATGTCTTTTTCATTTCTTTCTTCAATGTCTTTAGAGTTTTCTGAGTACAGGTCTTTTACCTCCTTGGTTAAATTTATTCCTAGGTATTTTTTTTATGCAATTATAAATGCGATTATTTTCTTAATTTCTCTTTCTGATAGTTTGTTATTGCTGTATAAAAATGCAACTGATTTCTGAATATTATTTCATATCCTGTTACTTTACTTAATTAATTAATTAGTCCTAATCGTTTTTTGGTGGAATCTTTAGCATTCTCTATATATGATATTATGTCATCTGCAAGTAATGACAGTTTTACTTTTTCCTTTCCAATGTGGATGCCTTTTATTTCTTTTTCTTACTTGAATGCAGTGGCTAGGACTTCCAATACTATGTAGAATAAAAATGGTGAGAGTGGACATCCTTTTCTTGTTCCTGATTGTAAAGAAAAAGCTTTCAGCTTTTCACTATTGAGTATGATGTTAGATGTGGTTTTGTCATACATGGCCTTTATTTTGTTGAGGTATGTTGCCTCTATCCCCATTTTTTTTTTAATCATAAGTGGATGTTGGATTTTGCCCCCCAAAATTTTTTTTAAATAAATCTTTATTCAGATTATTACAATTATTTCTCCTTTTTCCCCCCATAGCTCCCCTCCACCCCTTTCCCACCCCACCTTCTGCCCTTACCTCCCCCCCACTGTCCTCATCCATAGGTGTATGATTTTTGTCCAGTCACTTCATGAACCCCCCCATACCCCTTTCCCCCTGAGAATTATCAGTCTACTCCCTTTCTATGCCCCTGATTCTATTATATTCACCAGATTATTCTGTTCCTCAGGTTTTTAATTCACTTGATTTTTAGGTTCACTTGTTGATAGATATGTATTTGTTGTTCATAATTTTTATCTTTACTTTTTTCTTCTTCCTCTTCTTTAAGAATACCTTTCAGCATTTCATATAATACTGGTTTGGTGGTGATGAACTCCTTTAGCTTTTTCTTATCTGTGAAGCTCTTTATCTTCCCTTCAATTCTGAATGATAGCTTTGCTGGGTAGAGTAATCTTGGTTGTAGGCTCTTGCTATTCATCACATTGAAAATTTCTTGCCACTCCCGTCTGGCCTGCATAGTTTCTGTTGAGAAATCAGCTGACAGTCGTATGGGTGCTCCCTTGTAGGTAATTAACTGTTTTTCTCTTGCTGCTTTTAATATTCTCTCTTTGTCTTTTGCTCTTGGCATTTTAATTATAATGTGTCTTGGTGTGGTCCTCTTTGGATTCCTTTTGTTTGGGGTTCTGTGTGCTTCCTGAACTTGTAAGTCTATTTCTTTCACCAGGTGGGGGAAGTTTTCAGTCATTATTTCTTCAAATAGGTTTTCAGTATCTTGTTCTCTCTCTTCTTCTGGCACCCCCATAATTCTGATGTTGGTAAGCTTGAAGTTGTCCCAGAGTCTTCTTACACTATCTTCAACTTTTTGGATTTTTTTTTTTTTTGCTTTTTGCTTTTTCGGTTGAGTGTTTTTTGCTTCTTTGTGTTTCAATTCTTTGACTTGATTTTTGTGTTCCTCTTGTCTGTTTTTGGGTCTCTGTATAATATTTTTTATTTCAGTCAGTGTATGTTTAATTTCTAGTTGGTCCTTTTTCATATCTTCGAGGGTCTCGTTATATTTATTGGCCTTTTCTAGGATATTCTTAAAAAGCCTTATAACCGTGGTTTTGAATTCTATATCCAGTCGTTTGTTTTCCTCCATTTCTTTCGTTTGTGATCTGATTCTTTGACGCCGCATTTTCACTGCTTCCCTGAGTTGGTAAGGTAGATTTGTGTGCTAGGTTTCCAATATGGCCCAGTGGGTCGGCCTCTCCAGTTAACCTGAGGTGGACACTCTTGGTGCACCCCTTTGTGGACTGTGTGTACAGCCTTGTTGTAATTAAGTCTTGATTGTTGTTGGTATCACTGGGAAGAATTGACCTCCGGGCCAGTTGGCTGTAAGGATCAGCTGTGTCTATGCTGGGAGAAGTTCGGTGCTGGAGACAGCCTTATAGGATTAGACTTGCCAAATTGCAATAGCCTCTGTGCTCAGCTTGGATGGGGTGGAGTCTCAGTCTTGGCTTCCTGTCAGCCTTACCCTTGCGCGCACGTGCGCGCCTTCAGACCTCCACCTTCCCTGGCTCCCGAGTCTCCACCCGAGAGTCCAGACTCCCCCCACAAGAGCGTGGGTCCCCAGGGGCTCGCCTGGAACTGGGGTTCAGTGCAGTCAGAACTGGTGCCCAGTGGAGTCAGGAACCTCCGACTCCCTTCCACTAGGGAAAGCCTGTGGCAACCTCCGCAGCCTTTGTGCGCAGTGGCGTGCGCGCGCGCGCTTTCAGTCCTCCGCCTTCCCCGGCTCCCGAGTCTCCGCCCGAGAGTCCAGACTCCCCCCACAAGAGCGTGGGTCCCCAGGGGCTCGCCTGGAACCGGGGTTCAGTGCAGTCAGAACTGGGGCCCAGTGGAGTCAGGAATCTCCGACTCCCTTCCACTAGGGAAAGCCTGTGGCAACCTCCGCAGCCTTTGTGCGCACTGGCGCGTGCGCGCTTTCAGTCCTCCGCCTTCCCCGGCTCCGGAGTCTCCGCCCGAGAGTCCAGACTCCTTCCACAAGAGCGTGGGTCCCCAGGGGCTCGCTTGGAACTGGGGTTCACTGCAGTCAGAACTGGGGCTTAGTGCATTCAGGAGCCTCTGACTCCCTTCCACTAGGGAAAGCCTGTGGCAACCTCTGCAGCCTTTGTGCGCACTGGCGCGTGCGCGCTTTCAGTCCTCCGCCTTCCCCGGCTCCCGAGTCTCCGCCCGAGAGTCCAGACTCCCCCCGTAAGAGCGTGGGTCCCCAGGGGCTCGCCTGGAACTGGGGTTCAGTGCAGTCAGAACTGGGGTTCAGTGCGGTCGGGGGCTTCCTTCCCCCTTCTGCCAGAGAAAGTCAGCCAGGCTCTCAGCCGCCCTTCTTCCTCTCTGCGCGCACAAAGACCCTTTGCCGTACCTCCAATTCTCTGTGAGCTTTTCTCTTTCCTTCTAGTTGTAGAATTTTCACTCAGCCAGCTTTCCTGTGGTTCTGGATGGTGTCCGTTCTGTTTTTTAGTTGTAGTTTTGAAATTGTTGTGCGAGGCAGCAGTTTAGGTGCTTACCTATGCCGCCATCTTGGTTTCTCCCCCCCAAAAATTTTTTAATTACACTTTTTAACAAGTGGAGCTTTCTCATTGTGGTATCTAATCTTTCATCCTAAAATCCTCCTTATGCCCCCTACACACACACACACACACACACACACACACACACACACACATACATGTAAGGTTTTTCACTTTTATTTGAAATTGTGTGAGGGAAGGAAAGAAAAGTGGACAAAGCGAGAAGCACAAAGTAAGTACATGCAGAATCACAACTGGGTTTGGGATTGTCTGGTTACACTTCTAAAGATGGAGGAGCCAAGGCTCCTTCTCCACCCTATAAAATTTCAGTTCACAGTTTGCCTTTCAGTCTTGCAAGCTCTGGCCTCAGCTGGATGGGTGAGGGTAGGCCTGGGAGAAGGGTTGAGAGGGCCAAGAAAGGTATTTGCCTTTAGAAAACTGCTGGAAAAATCAGGGCAGCCTCAAAAACTACATCTCCTATGAGTCCCTCGATTTAACCCAACCCAGAGAATGGATAGCTCCATCACCCCATTAACTACTGGGCTACCTTACAATGGCCAATCACAAGTAGAAGAGGGTGGATGCTTAACGAGGTGGAACACAAGCAGGTGCACACAACTATACAGCTTAACCTCCTGCTTTCATATGTCCAACTACCTCCTAGCTGGTCCTCCTGCACCCAGCTTCTTCCCACTCTTCCCCTTCTAACTCATCCCTCTGTACTACTAAAGGTTCTCTTTTTAAAAGGCCAAACTGATCATGTTACCCCTTGCTTAATTTGGTCAGTGATTTCTTTGGGCTCATAAGAAGTTCAACACCCTTAGCTTAGCATACAGGCCCCTGCTTGTTTCTGCAGCCCTGCACTTCCACCTCATCCTTGCCTCCCACCCACAGAACTACCTGCAGTTCTCCCAAAGTACCACCCTGCTTTCAACCCTGTGCCTTCTGCAAGTCCACTTCCTGGAGTCCCTCCACCATGCTTAGCCTTTACCACTCAGCAAAGGGTAAATTCTTATCAGTCTACTCAATTTGGTACCCCCTCCTCTAAGTAGCCATATGCCCAGCTTTAATTGTGTCATTTATTACTGTTTTTTAACTATTGGTTTGCTCAGCTTTTCACCCAACTGAAATTCTTGAAGGCAAAGACTGTAGCCTTTTCACCTTCACATACCTAGTGCCTAGTTCATAGCAGGCACACAAAATGTTTGATGAATAACTGATCTCAAGGATATACGCACTACCCAGGAAGGAGAGGTTGGAAGATGACTTTTTGCCTTGAAGGATTCCTTCAGCATACCTGTATATTTCTCCCAGTTGTTAAGTACTTTATCTGAGCTGGGGAAACTGGAATCATTGACTGTCAGATGGAAGGGACTTCAGAACTCAAGAGAAGCAGGGTGGGATAGTAGCTGGGAAAGTAGGATGGAGAAAGGGAAGCAGAAGTCATAAAGGAGAGAAGATGCGAGGTAGTTGGTTTTGAAAATGGAGAAAGGGACCCCAGCCAAGGAATGTAGGTGGTATCCAGAAGTTGGAAAAGGCAAGGAACAAAGTCTACCTTAGAGCCTTCAGAATGAACATAACCCTGCCCACATCTTGACATTAGCACACTGAAACTGATTTGAGACCTCCAAAACTTCAAGATAATAAATTTGTGTTGTTTTAAGCCACTAATTTTTTAAAATATGTTTTTATTGGTTTGAGAGAGAAGAAGAAGGGAAAGGGAGAGAGAAACATCAATGATGAGAGAGAATCATTGATCAGCTGCCTCCTGTACAACACCCCAACTGGGGATTGAGCCTGCAATCCGGGCACTTGCCCTGACCGGGAATCGAACTGTGACCTCCTTTCGCCACTCAATCACTGAGCCACACCAGCTGGGCAAAGCCACTAATTTTGTGGCAATTTGTTATAGTAGCAATAGGAAATTAATACAGGTTATTAGTATTTGAACAGGGTTAGTACAGAGAAGGACAGATGTGTGTGCGTGTGTGTGTGTGTGTACAAGTGTAAATGTAGATGTTTATGAAAATGCATATGACTTTATGAGTGATAAAATCGGCACTCAAGAAATTTAAAATAGAACTAAGATGCTTAGATCTGCCACTATAAAATGCTCGGACTATAAAGCAGCCACACACCTGTAGTCCGTTTCTTACAGGCCTCTCTAACCATCCAGACAATTTGTTCCCCTTCTGTTGGGGATGGCCAGACACTTTATACAAAGATACAGCAAGCTTAGAATGTTAGAAACATTAACCTCAGTGCTTTATTCTCTGGAGGGTAGAAGGGAGGGTTAACATGGAAAGAAGAAAGAACACCTGAAGAAATTCAAGTGAAAAAGCAAGATAAATAGTCATCATCCTCAGTTGGCTGGGCCTGGAATGACAGGTGCCAACTGATGGCTTGGCCAGAACCCCAGCTGCCTTTGTGCCTCCTGCCACTCTGCAGACTGGTTCTGCTCCATGCCACAGCAAGGTGGGAGCTCTGGTCCCACTCCAGGCAAAAGGCCTCACCTCAGTCGACACACAGGTAGTGGAGCAAGCAGCAGCCAGTGGCCACCTCACTGATGCGCTTTGCCCAGCATAGTGCTTTGTCCTGGAGACACTGCCACTGGCCTCTCAACTGCCTGAAGGCCTGCTCAGTGGTGCCCCCACAGTCGAGAGCTGCTGGTTGAAATGCAGCTCTTCAAGGGTGATGGGTTGGTGGAATGGGGCTGTCAGCCACTGATGGAGAGGGTATGCTCCCTCACTGATGAGGACAGGCCCCCTATTTTTTTGTTGTTGTTGTTTGGATGGGGGTGAGAGCATGCTTCTATATCTATCTATCCTATGGCCAAGCTGACTTTCCTCCAATTCATGTGGATTATGGTTGAATCCTGGGAAGCTGACAAACATTTGGATGGAATGAAGCATGGCTTGAGGAATTACTGAAAAGTACTGACACCCATTTGAATAGTTCTTTTCCTAACTTTTAGGGCTGGGCACCTCTATGTGTGTGCCTTCAGTAGCCCCAGTACACTGGGAAGCCACATTTGGTCCAGAACCTCTTCATGACCCCCTCTTTGTCAGGCTGCTTTTCCTGGAGGTGCTGAAATATAGCACAGATGGCATCCATACCTCACAGAAGATACGCCTACATCTAGATCTGCCTTTCCCAGTAGCTTGGCCACACAATGCAGAAGCACCGAGGAGGCCGGCTGATACAGTCCACTGGCCACTTTCTGAGGCCCAGAGAGAGCCAACTTCATGTGGGTGACTTTCCTTTGAAGTTGCATTGGGAGTCAGGGGTGCCATTAAGCAGAGTTGGGCAGAGTGATGTGTGGGTGTATATGCCTTCCCCAATGAAATACTTATCTCCCAGGCAGGTGTGAGCACCAGGAAGCTCAGGGCTGAGTTAGCTGATGAGTCTCATTCCTACCATTATGAATTGGCCAAGGGTACGAATGTAATTACATCTGTGTAAACCACACATCAGCAACTTCTGTCGGTTTTCTTACAGATTCAGTCTACAGCAGCGGTTGTGCCACATCCATTTACGGCTAGGGTTCAGGATCTGAAGAAGGGGCCGACGCACAAATGAAAACACTAGACAAGAAATATGAATTTAGAAGGCATGGGGGGCCAGGTGGAAACTTCCCTCTAGTGGAGAAGCTTTCCGAAACCCTGGACCTGTCAAGCTTTTATTCATATTTAGATACACATCTTGCCCTCAGTTAAGCACAACAAATCGGTAGCAGACAGACTATCTCAAAGGTCAGTAGAAGATCAGTAAAGATTTACTTTGAGGCTTAATTAGGTCAGGAAATTGCTTTGAGCCATCACTATCTCAACAGAACAATTGGTGCATGGTATTAGCCCTGCTAATCGTCCAAGGTCCATTGGCCTTCTGAGTTCCTTGTTGCACTTTTATGGTAGTGTTGACCATCTATGGCTTCCCGCACGGTCACCAACCTTTCGGACCTCACAGACCACCAGTGGTCCGTGGACCACCGGTTGGCGACTGTTGGTCTACAGTACAAGAGTCAGGATAAAATGGCTCAGAGCAAACAAGACTAGGTTCTTAGTGTGGTATCAGTTTGCCTTCTTTTCTTCAGAGACTGACTTCCTCTCCTTAATGACTCCTTCTAGAGGACTTTTAATTTCTCCTGGCTCTCTCCTCACCAAGCAAACACATTGGTGAAATTCTACCGTAAGTCCCCTTCCACACACTAAAATCATGGAGTGCCCAGAAAAACCAAACTACCTCACCAGTCAGTTTTACTTGCCCTGATCATCTGGTGCCCTCACAAGGAAGCACGTGAAGAGATGGTTAGTTAGTGTTTTGTTGTTGTTTTTGACAAAAGACAAGATCCTTTTCAATTTTGGCACCTGACTTTTAGTTAAAAAATTCACTCTGGATTTCAACTTCTTTATTATGAAGAAGGACCTACTTTACAAGAGTGAAAAAAAAAAAAAAAAAAAGGAAAGATCAGTTCCTTAGAGTTTTCAGAATGAACAACCATAAGGCAAAATAGATTTCATCATTAGCACTGGATAGTTATAGACCTCAGATTTCGACATGGCCAAGTCACTTAGAATGCCCTTGCAAGTTGCCTGATGCTAGAACTAAGAGGCTGCAAAGAACTTCTCCACACACCACTGCAATGCCTTTCCTGACTTTTTTTCCTTAATGAAAATCTGCTTCTACAATTGGGCTTCTCTTTCTTTAAGAGCTGGTGTCTATCCTAGGCAGGACTAGGAGTGTTCATATCCGGTTGCATAGATCGTGTGCTCGTAGGAAAGTTACTATCCTAAGAGAATTCTGTGTCTCAAGTGTTCTCCTTGTTAAACAAATAGATTGCACTGAGCCTAAAGGTCCCTTGCTGATCTAACTTCCTGAGGTTAAGTTAGACGCCAAATCCCACAAGAAGTTAGCCAAGATGGCTGAAACTGCATCCCAGAGCTTATTTCTAAGGTGGGCTCATAAATATAATGTGGTAAACATTATGAACTCAACAATGCATTCCACCAATACTTACTGAATCGCCCTAGCTGGTTTGGCTCAGTGGATAGAGCGTCGGCCTGGGGACTGAAGGGTCCCAGGTTCGATTCTGGTCAAGGGCATGTACCTTGGTTGCAGGCACATCCCCAGTAGGAGGTGTGCAGGAGGCAGCTGATCGATGCTTCTCTCTCATCGATGTTTCTAACTCTCTATCCCTCTCCCTTCCTCTCTGTAAAAAATCAATAAAATATATTAAAAAAAAAAAAATACTTACTGAATCATATGTGTTAGAAATTGTGATAGGCATGGGGGATAAAATGAGACAGCCATGAGACACACTGAATGCCATGTGGGTTATTAGATCAGGAGCTTGGAGAAAGGATATGTGGTATTTAGTCATTCCTCCCTAGATAGCTGTTTCTAACTGAAAAGTCTGTGCTTACCATTGGTAGCTGATTCTTGACTTAGGCAGGACTAAACACTTTGGCACTTTAATGATTTAGATGATTCCTTTCATGTAGTAATTAAGTGTATTTTCTAAAACTAACTATCTGGGTTGGAAAGAGTTTATTATTTACTGTCACACATTGGGGCTTACTGTAGCCTCATTATAAGAGTATATTCCCCACCCATCTGTTTGGAAAAATCATCCTCTTACTAAACTATCCAGCATCTTCCACTTGGAAATGACAACTTAGTCAACCCCCACTGATCAAGAGAAACCATGAGTGTCTCTTCTGCTTTCTTTGCCTTATGGCTTCCTTTGACAGAAGACATCTTCATGATTACTCTTGAGTAATACGTCCTCCTAACATATTCAGAATTCATTGCCTAGGGAGTCCACTTCCTCCTTAGTTATTAACTCAAGTTACCATCTGAGATGTCAGGTCTTTTCACAAATCATTTAAAGTTTTTCTAAGTGGTCATAGTCTGGTCACATTGGACCCCATGAGGAGAGATGGAGTGAAGGGAGTTTCCAGCTTTTTTTCTCCCCATCCCATTGCCTACCTATGAGCAAGTCATTCTGCTGCTGATGAGCCACTTTCTATGAAAAATGAGGGCTCCTAGCTGACACCATCCTCCAACACACACCTTTAAAAAATGAAGAGAGACCTGCTGGTGAGGCTCAGTGTTTGAGTGTGGACCCATGAATTAGGAGTTCACAGTTTGATTCCCAATCAGGGCACATGCCTGGGTTGTGGGCTTGATCCCCAGTAGGTTGTGTGCAGGAGGCAGCCAATCGATGATTCTCTCTTATCATTGATGTTTCTCTCTCTCTCTCTCTCTCTCTCTCTCTCTCTCTCTCTCTCTTCCTCTCTTTGAAATCAAATTTTTTTTAAATGTATTTTTAAAAAAGGAAGAAAAATGGATAGACAGTTGAAGAACTTTATTTTTCTCATCTTACCTTCACTAACTGCTACACTCCCTCCATTCTCCCAAAGGTTTGCTCTTCTCTCCTCCCTACCCACATTACCCCCTCCCCGTAGTGTGTGAAGGAAAGGGTGTGTGTTTTGATAAACTTGAAAACCAATACTAGGGCCATGCAGAAGATGCAGATGAACCGTGACCTAAATGCCTAGCTTTCCTGACTGCCTGGTTCACCTCGCAGAAGGGCTTCTATTCACTGAGTTTGAACTTGAGTTCCGGAGAGGGAGGGCAGGTGAGAACCAGCTGTTCCCCGGTTCCCTGATCTGCCACACTCCTCCCTCCCTGGGGAACCCTAAGCCGGTAGTCCCGGAGGTGTCCACCTCCAACCAGTACCCACTCTGCAGCCCTGCCAGATAGAAATTTAAAAAAAAAAAGTGAGAGAAGAGAGAAAAATAAAAGCATTCAAACTAAAACAAATAAAACCTACAAGTTCTGGCTTTCCACTTCCTCTCTCAAGAAAGAGCTCCCTGAGTGATTACAAACAAAATTCACAGAAGTGATCATCCTTAGTGCAAGAAGTTGGCCCTTACAGGACTTTGACTGATAGAGAAATAAATGCTTAAATTCAACCTGTAGCAAGATTACTCTGGCTTTGTCAGCACAGTTCCAGTCCTGTGGCTTCTACAACAGCTGTGTGGCTTCCAACGTCATTTCCTTCTCTGCAAGGGAGAGTGTACAAGGCTGGAAGGCTGTTTGCACCTGAACATTGAACCCCCAGAGGCCAAGCTCATGGCCCCATGGGCTGGGTCCTGCCTGCAGGCTTGTTTTAATTTTTTAAATTAGTTGCTATCATTAAAATACTAGATCTCTTACAAAATTTGGATTTCCAGCTTTTTTGGGGGGGAAAGATTCATAGTTTCCATAAACACTGAACCTATATTTCCCACATATCAGCAAAAGACAGTTATTAGACAGGGTAGATAAAGTTCTTACCGAGCAAGATTCACACATTGCTTCCTGCCAGTTCCCTGCAGGCTTCTGTTCTACCCCAGGTCTAACCACCTGGGGGCACCACTTCCCAGCCGGTGATCTTCATCTTCACTCTCATACTTCATAGGGACTCTTTGGGACCTTGATCTGCCTCTCCCAAGCATGAGAAAATGTTTTGGGAAACCAAGATGAAGCCTTCAATTGATATAAAACCTATACAAATTGATTAACCAGAAAAATAAATGAATCTGGCCACAGAAAATTATATTACTTCAGTATAAATGAGAAGGACCTAATAAGAGAATATCAAAACACTTATGAAAGAATATGGTTGTGATTAGCATTGGGGTCCTGCGCTTCTTCCTTTCCCTTTTTTCTAGTCCCAAAGCTCTTAATAGTTTGTTAAAAATAACAACAGCCACATTTATTGAATACTTATTGTACACAAGGCAACCTTACGAGGTTAGTACAGTACTGTTCTTATCCCCATTTTATGGATGAGAAAGCTGAAAGAATAGAGAGGTTGTGTTACTTCACAAAGCTAATGAGCTGGTAGAATGGGATTTGAACCCAGGGTCTGATTCCAGAGTGGGAGCTCTGGTGTCTGTAACTTGGAACACCTTGAGGTCAGGGAGGTGAATCTTCCCTTACATATCTCAAAAAAACTATTGAATTTTAGGAAGAAAAAGGGAGAGGGAGGGAAGGAGGGAGGGAAAAACTGCTAGGAGAGGTATAGAGTTATCTTCCAGAATATGTGAAGCTGCCCTGTGTTTTTCTACTTCTGATTGATTACCTGGTAAATACCCACTCTTGTTTCCAGTCCCAATCTCAATGGTCTCTCCTCTATTAATCCCTTCTTGGCTCAGATGTTAAGTGGCTGTCCGAGATGCACCTAGTTCATACCTTCGTTATGGTGCTTTTTGCACTTACTATAATTTTGCATGCCTGTCTCCCACATTAAGCTCTGAGTTCTTTAAAGATAGGGTCTCTTGGTGGCTGCCTGAACTTAAGATGGGCACAAATCTGTAAATCAGTGAATGGTCTTTTCATTTTTCGCCTGATCACATATTAACAAATAATATCCTTCTATCCTTTCACTACCCAGCATCTGATTTCCGTATGGTTTGAAGTGAAATTCGGGAAACATACACAGTAGTAATGATGAAATCTCCCCCATTTCATATTTTCTTGTTCTAAACCCACAAGGTAAGAGAGAATAGGAAGGAAAAAATAGGAGGAAGGATGACAAGACTAAGGATGCTTCAAAAATGGTATATGCCACAACTTCTGCAGGCAACCTGTTTATTCATTAGTAAGCACCTACTGTGGTGCTGGGGCTTTTCTCAGCAGAGGGATATAGCAGTAAGCAAAACAGTCAAGATTTCTTTTCTCATAAAATGTCTGTGGGGGAAAAGAAATAATAAACAAGTAAACATAAGTTTAACAAAATAATAAGAGCTATGAAAGAAATAAAGCAGGAGCTGGGGTAGAATGAGCAGGGTGGGCACCCTAGGATGGGTGACCAGGACAGGTTTCCCTGCGGAGGTGACCTTTAAGCTAGACTTGACTAATGAGATGGGTCCAGACCTGAGTATCCAGAGAAGAGTTTTTAGGTGGAAAGAACAACAAGCACAAAACACGATGCCCCTTTGTACCATGGGGTACAAGGATGACTTTCTGAGTGCCTTCTAAGAGTTAGGTGGTATACTATTTTTAATATGAGTGATATGGTCCCTGATGGACAAGGCCTTTTATAATATGGCTATACATCTTACCTACCTAACCTAATTACCTCTTCTATAATTTAGCAGTCCTTCCCTTTAATAGCACTGATGCCCTCCCCACATCCAATATTCATTCATGTCGCAGATGCTCCTTTTGCTCTTCTCTCACCTGAAATATTTTCCCCTCCTTTGTCCTTCAAGGCTTCGTTAAACATTTATCTCCTACATTAAAAATGATTTTACAGTTGGAGCTGTTTAGTACCTTGATGTGGTGGATGAATAGGCAATTCTATGTAGTTGATAAAACCATATGGAATTTAATTCACACACAATAAGTACAAGTAAAACTGAGGAAATCTGAATAAAATCAGTGGATTATATCAATATGGATATCCTGATTGTACCATTATACTATAGTTTTGCAAAATATAACTAGTAGAGAAAGTTGGTCAAAGTGTACAGAGGATCTCTCTTTCTTCAACCTCTTACAACTGTATGTAAAGCCACAATTGTCTTATTTTTAAAAAGTGAATAACCAAAAAATGATACTTCTATGGAAACAAAATTTAAAATTGTTTCTTAATTTGAAAAAATAAATTTTCAACTAGTTATGAATCCATCCGTCTATACACCTCCAGTCTACACATTTCTAACTTGCTCATTATAATGAACAAAATGCATCATCTAAATAAAAACATACCAGTCTTGTACCTTATCAAAAAGGAGAGTGAGGTTCATCTGGAATAATTTCTTCTCAGCGAATATTTGTTAGAGCCTAGTAACTTTTATTTCCTTCTCTTTTTTTATGTTCACAAATTGCCCTTCAAGAACTCTGCCCAGGACTGGTATCAACGGTTTGCAGAATCAACTTTCGTCCCCTTTTCACAAATTGGAACAGTGTGTACCATCTACAGTCTTCTGGCATCTCTCCTTGGCTCCATAGTCCCTGAAAAACTGCCAATAGTCTTCTCGTATGTAAATTCTATTGATAGCCCAGCCAGAATTTGTCCAAGCTGGGAGACACAAGCTCATTCAAAGCCTAGCGTTCTCTTACCATCTTCCTCCTGGTATTTGTATGACCAACACGCAGCTCCACTGAAGTGGGAGCAGGGAAGCTGGTGTTCTGGGCTGGAAGCTGGGAAGTCCTGGATGCAAACCCAGATTCTGTCATTCTCTAGCAGTCTGACCTTGGACTACGTTACCCAATTCTTTGAGCTTCAGTTTGCACATCTATAAAATTGGAATAATAACAGCTATGATTGTTACTATTTGGTTGTCAGAGTGTAGTGAAGATTAAAGGAGATAATGTTTGTAAGAGTGCTAAGCAGGAATTGATAGTAATAACAAAGCAGATAAGATGAATAGATCTGCTTCCTCATAGATAAGTGGATTTACAGGAGTTGGAAAGTACTGGAGAAGTTACTGGGTTTCACCCCCCACTCAGTGAGACCAGTACCCATGAAACAGTGCATTCAGCATTCAACAGTTTTTTTCTGTCACAAGTTACCATCACAACTTCTGCTCCTGAGCAACATACCTGTACCTTCCATGTTCCATCAAAACCTTTGAAAGGTCTTTTCTCTGTGCCAGCTACTTTTTTTTTTTTTCTATTACTTTTTTTTTTTTATTGTTTGAAGTATTACAAATAGTAGTACATATGTCTCCTTTTTTCCCCATTGACCTCCCCGCAGCCTCCCCTATCCCTCAGTACATGCCGTTACCTGCCCCCCCTCCCCCAGTGTCTTGTATCCATTGGTTATGCTTATATGCATGCATACAAGTCCTTCGGTTGATCTCTTACAGCGCCTCCTCCCCCAACCTCCCCTGCCTTCCCGCTGTAGTTTGACAGTCTGTTCAATGGTTCTTTGCCTCTGTATCTATTTTTTCCCCATTTCTTTCCTTTAAAAAATCTTGCCTCTGCAGCCTAGAAATAAACATATAATAACAAAAAATGTTTGAGTCCCAATTTCAATGTCCAACAGTTCTGAGTCCCCGTTTCAATGTCAAACAGTTCCTTATGTGTACATGTCAGCAATGATATCTGGATGGTGGGCACATGGTGGCAATGCAGGTCCGACCCTCCCTGGTTTGGTCCTAGACAACCTGCTGAGATGCACAGCTGCTGACTGCTGGCGTGGCAAGGCGTCGTCAGCGTCTTCCATCTCTGGACTGTTTCTCCTCTTGTCTTCGTGGTTGGAGCAGACCTGTCAATTCCTCTGTTGCAGGAATCCACATGTGCCAGCTACTTTAAACCCTCTAGCTCATTAAGTTTTACAACAACCCTATAACACGAACATTTCTATCTGCATTTTACAGCTGTGGAAACGGAGGCTCACAGATAGTAAGTAACATATCCAAGGCTGGGATTCAGCCCAACACTGTCTAGGAAGCTCCTGCTCTATTACAGTACCTTTAAAAAAAGAATTGTGCTTATTTTTCTCAATCCTTGGCTCCATCCCTTGTTTCTCTTTTAGGTGTATCCTTCTGCTATAGACATGAATTATGTTCCCTCAAAATTCATGGGTTGAAGCCCTAAACACCAATAGAACAGTATTTGGGGATTGGGCCTTTGGGAGTTACTTAGGATTAGATGAGGTTTTGATAGTGGGTGCCTCATGATGGGATGTGTGCCCTTAAAAGAAGATGTACCAGAGAGCTAGCATGTGCATTCTCTCTCCTTCTCTCTCTCCTGTGCCCATAAAGAGGTCATGTGAACACACAGTGAGATGACAGCCACCTACAAGCCAAGAAAAGAGGCTTCAGAATGAAACCCACCTTGTAGACACCTTGACCTTGGAATTCTCAGCCTCCACAACTGTGAGAAGTAATGTCTGTTGTTTGAGGCACCCAGTCCGTAGCATCTTGTTCTGCCAGTCTGAACAGACTGAGACACTTCCTATCTATGCCCTTTGTTTCCCAGTGTGGCCTTTTCGACTCTGACCTCATTACTGAATTTGCATTTCGGCCTACTCAGCTTCCCACCTTCCCATTGTCCATTGTCTCCTCCATGTGGTGGTTTGGAAAGTTCTCTTCCTGTGCGGTGCTTCAGGCCAGGTAAACAGACCTATGCTTTTTTTCTGAATGGTTTGACATTTGCCTTCATAAAATATGTTCACATCAAACAGACTGTCAAATTACAGCGGTAAGGTTAGGGAGAGGTGGGGGAAATAAGAGATCAACTGAAGGACTTATATGCATGCATATAAGAGTAACCAACGGATGCAAAACATTGGGGGGTGAGGGCATGTATGGGAGTGGGGTGGGGGGGGCAATGGTAAGATATGTACACATATAATACCTTAATAAAAAAAATAAAAATAAAAATAAATAAATAAATAAATAAAATATGTTCGTTGTGAGGTACTGCATACTTTAAAAAGACATAGTTACTTCTTCCCAAGACCCCTAGTGCTTCAAATTGACCTACTAATCTCTGCTTTGGGGTCCAAGTTAGGCCCAGACTAACAGGGCCTCTTACTTCCTCTGTTTTCTAGGAGCTGTAGTTGTTGGCCAGGCGAATCAACTGGATACACAGCATGTGAGCCTTCCTGCTCCTGTTGATGTCTCTCTTCCCTGACTCCTGTAGCATTTGTTTGTTCTACTGAGTTCAGCCCTTGATTACAGGGCTGTGCCCATTAGGCAAAGTGCTCAGGACCTATGGTTCTTTAAGGTCTAAAAGGGTGTTTGAGAGGTGAAAAAAAATGGACTTAAAACAAACTTTACAAAATAAAAGTTAATGTTTATATCTTTAAATGTTCATAAATTTAGTATTATGGAAAGCAATTAACTTCAACTCAACTCTATTCTGAGGTAATAACATACAATTAATGTTTGATGTAAACTCTAGGTTCATTTTTTGCTATCTTTTTTTGTTTGTTTTGTTTTTAATAATTCTTTATTGTTGAAAGTATTATATATATCCCCCTTTTCCACCCAGTGACCCCCTCCAGCCCACCCTAGGTTCATTTTTTAATCGTGGGGGGGTAGTAGGGCATCTGAGAGTGAGAGTGCCGAGGATCTTCCAGAGTCTTCAGACAGCTTTGCTTAATTATGCATTATTTCATATTTTATTCTAATTTCCTATGTCACTTGAGTTGTGTATCAACAAGTGGTGAAATCCTTCAACCTACTGGTGTATCTACTATATGCTAAGTACTATGCTCAGTACTCAGACCATTTAAGTCTAATATAAAAAAGATAAAATGATACACAAATGATAAAATGGGAAAAACCCCATGCGTAAGGCATTCAAGGTCTAGTTCAGGGGTGGGCAAACTTTTTGACTCGAGGGCCACAATGGGTTCTTAAACTGGACCGGAGGGCCGGAACAAAAGCATGGATGGAGTGTTTGTGTGAACTAATATAAATTCAAAGTAAACATCATAAAAGGGTACGGTCTTTTTTTTATTAATATTTCAATAGTTTTATTCATTTCAAACATTTTAACAAGAAGAATGTAAACACAAATTATTATAATTTGAAACTTCAAAAAATGGAGGAATCATAGCACAATAACATACCTTATATTGAAGATGGCAAAGGCAAAATAAAATTGCCTAACAAAGGAAAGTTACAAAAGCCTTTCAAATTAAACTTAAATATAATAAAATAATTTAAAACTAAAACAAATAGAAAAGAACAAAATGTGTAAACAGTAAATTAAACATTTTCTTTAGTGCAACTTCCAAATTATGCCCGGGACGTAGATGTAGATGGCAATGTAGACTGGGTTGAAAGGTTTTTGGTCTTTAAAACATCAACTTCAGTGGGAACAGTGTTGTTGGTCTCCTTTTTAGCTAATGCTCTGATACTGTGCTCTCCAGGGGCGTGTCTCCCTACATCACCACGATAACGTGTCTACGCATTCCCAGGGTGACGCGTTTGGGGACATTACAAGGAGCCTCTGGAAGACTGAGAGGTTGTTCCTTCTACTGAATGGGCGGATACAAATCCGCCCACTCAGAAGAAGGAGCTTCGGCCGTGTTTCCCGACGTTGCCATGTTAACACTGCTGCTGGTGAAGGAGCGGAGGGGAGAGCAAGAGAACCCTCCGCTCTTTCGGCTCCGCGGGCAAGATAGAACAGCCCAACGGGCTGGATCCGGCCCGCGGGCGGTAGTTTGCCCACAGCTGGTCTAGTTGGTTAGAAGGAACTCATCTTTCCCAACTCTCCTTTGCCTCCCTGGTTTCTTTCAGTTCTTTCAGTCCCTCATATTCACTGAGCTCCTTCCTTCCCACTGCAGGGCCTTTATAGATGCTGTTCTTTATAATGTTCTTCCTGCCATCTTATCCTGGCTGCCTAATTTATCTGTTTAAATATCGCTTCCTCAGAGACCTTCCTTGAGCACACCCTGCCCCCACCCTCCATTGTATCTAATTTAGGTCCCCTCTGTTGTTCTTTTATAGCTTTCTAATGTTTTTCAGTTTTTGTGTTTTGCCTCTGAAACACTTATCACTTGAAATTACTTTCTGTTTATTTTGTTTGTTTACTTACAGTCTATCTTGCCTCATTCAATTATAAAGTCTAGGAGGGTAGAAACCAGGTCTGTTTAGTTCACTGCTGTATATTCAGTGTAAATCACATTGTCTGGCAGACAGTAAGTGTTCATTAAGTATCCTATATAATAAAAGGCTAATATGCAAATAGACCGAATGGCAGAACAACCTGAACAACTGAACAACTGGTCGTTATGACATGTGTTGACCACCAGGGGGTGTGTGTGGAACAGGGGGGGCATCAGACGGGGCAAGATGGTGGAGCAGGTGAGCGGGGGTGCCAGACCAAGGCAGGGCGCTGGTTGCTGTCATCGGGACAAGCCTCTGGTGGTTACTGAAAATTCTTTGCTCCCACGCACCACAGTCCTGCCCAGCACTTACACCTGCTGCCAGTGCCAGAGCTGCCGCTCGCACCCACTGCCAGCGCCAGCCCCACTCACATCCGCAGCCAGCACCAGAGCTGCCGCTCACACCCACTGCCAGCGCCCAGCACTGGTCCCAATTGCTCAGCACTGTCAGCGGGTGTGAGTGGTGGCTGCTGGCCCTGATTGCCCCTGAGGGCTTCTCTACCTCCCCCTGCTCCTGAGGGGTGATCAGGGCAGCAGCTGCAGCTCACACCCATTGATGTCACCAGCCCTGCTCACACCCACTGCTGGCACCTGCCCCAATTGCTCCACACCATCAGTGGGTGCGAGTGCCATCAGTGTGTGGGAGCAGTGGAGGTGGGAGCAGGGCTGCCGGCACACAGGGACCCGGGGCCCCGGTGCGAGGGGCCAGGCAGGGGCACGGAGGATGGGCTGAGACTCACCCCTGTGCCCACTGCAGCCTTGTGGCCCACAGTTTCTTTCAAGGTGCACGAATTCATGTGCTGGGCCCCTAATATGTTTAATAAACGAGAGAGGAAGGGCACACTCTTAGAGCAAGTAAGCAGCAATGTGAAAATGCCTAGAATTAAAAGGAAATCACAGTACACTCTATGATACTGGAATGGTGGATATATGTCATTATACATTTGTCCAAATTTATAAAATAGCCACCAAGAGTGAACCCTAATATAAACTAAGGATTTGGAGTGATAATGATGTGTCAGTGTAGGTCCATCAGTTGTGACAAATACACCACTCTGATGGGAAATGTTGATAATGGGGGATATTATGCATGTGTGAGAAATCTCTGTACCTTCCTTTCAATTTTGCTGTGAAACTAAAACTACTTTAAAAAAAAATGAAGTTTTCAAACAAGAAAAAAGGAAATTAGGAAAGAGACATGGACCTATAAGAAAGGGGTTAAGAGCATTTCAAGGAAGATGACTGATAGGCAGGATTTGGATGGATGAAGAAGTGGGGCTGGGCTTTCTGAGTTGGGGGAGCAGCGTGAGGAGAAGCCAGTTGTAAAGATAGGTTTGCTGGTCTCATAAAGTTG
Organism: Plecotus auritus; assembly: GCF_963455305.1. Lineage (NCBI taxonomy): Eukaryota > Metazoa > Chordata > Mammalia > Chiroptera > Vespertilionidae > Plecotus > Plecotus auritus. The sequence goes on along the minus strand of NC_137775.1, from coordinate 82,776,754 downwards.
AAACACTGGCCTGGCTGTCTGATTATCACTTGGAAATGGTAGAAGACTGAATTAGACAGGTAGGTTCAGACCATATTGTAGAGGGCCTTGAAAACTGTTCTGATAGTAATGGGGAGCCATTGACAATAGTTGGTGAGACATGACGAAAGCAGTGGGAGGTGAACTGCAGGGTAGACAGTGAACTAGGGAAAGAACAGAGATGAGTTTTAGGGACACCATTCTGCAAATCCTCACAGTCATCCACAGTTGAGATTCTAAGTGCTCTTCGATAGCAGGGATCCTATTTTTCATTCTCTTATGTCCATCACTACACCTTATTAACTTTGAAGTATTCAAGGTTTCAACCATAGCTGGCATAGGTGAGAAAGCATAGATAATCTGACATGGATTCATTAAATAATCTCCTGATAATTCCTTTTTTAAAAAATTTATTGGGGTGACATTGGTTAATATGATTATACTAGTGACCTGGTGCACGAAATTCATGCACATTAAAAGGGGATTAATTAGAGGAAATAATGTAATATTACTATTTGCCCTTTCTCTATAATAGAAGTGTCAGAGATGAAAGAAAATTAGTAAAATGTATATGAAAACCTTCCTCCTGTCAGAGTCTGGGGCACACCACAGGACCCAGAGTCAAGTCCCCACTCACCCACATGTACCTCAAAATCACGTGAGATCCAGACCTGGCCCCCCTCCCCCATTGGGCTAGATCCAGACCCAGCCAGTCCCACCCTTGTCAAGCCCTGCCGGGCAGGGGGCATAGCCTCAGGTCCCCTGGCCCGGCACCAGGATGGGGGGGCGTGGCCTGAGGCCCCCAGCCCAGACCGGAGCGGGGGATGTGCCTTGAGGTCCTCCATCAAGCCCCGTCTGGTGGGGGACATGGCCTGAGATCCCCTGTCAAGCCCTGCTGGGTGGGGGGCATGGCCTGAGGTCCCCCATCAAGCCCTGCCAGGCAGGGGGGCACAACCTCAGGTCCCCTGTCCCGGTGCTGGGGTGGGGGATGCAGCCTGAGGTCCCCTGTCAAGCCCTGCCAGGCGGGGGGTGCAGCCTGAGGTCCCCCAGCCTGGCGCTGGGACAGGGGGAGCAGCCTGAGGTCCCCTAGCCTAGCACCAGGACGGGAAGCACACCTTGAGGTCCCCTGTCAAGCCCTATGGGGGCGGGGAAGGGTATAGCCCTAGGTCCCTGATGATTGCTCATTAAGGCTCCTTAAGGGAACTTGGCCTCCGCTATGGGTGCAGCCATCTTTGTGATGGAGTGATGGTCAATTAGTATATTCCCTCTTTATTAGATAGGATAGGTTGTAGGTGTGGGTTTCTATGTTACAAAATCTGTGTATTGCACCATGTGCTCACCACCCAAAGTCAAATCTCCTGTCACCTCATATTAGGATCCCCTTCTCCCCCTACCCCCTTCCCTCTGGCAACCACCACACTGCTGTTTGTGTTCACGAGTTTCAGTTTTATATTCCACATATGAGTGAAATCATATGGTTCTTAGCTTTTTCTGTCTGACTTATTTCACTTAGCATAATATTCTCAAGGTCCATCCATATTGTTGCAAATGGTGCTATTTTATCCTTTCTTATGGCTGAGTAGTATTCTGTTGTGTATATGTACCCATCTTCTTTATCCAGTCCTCTACTGCAGGACACTTTGGTTGTTTCCAGTGCAACCACTATGGAAAGCAGTCTGGTGATTCCTCAAAAAATCAGAATAGAGCTGCCATATGATTCAGCAATCCCTCTCCTGGGTATATACCCAAACACTTCAAAATCCTGTATTCGCAAGGATATATGCACCCCTATGTTCATTAAATAATCTTAAATTGAAAAAATAGGTATACATTTTTTCAAAACTCCAGGACAATTTGAGCCATAAATTTACTTTGTATTATTTTTTTTATCATTGAGAATCTGAAGTAATTAGACCATAAGTGTACATTTTTTTCTCTCTAAATCAAGACACAATTATTCAATCTCCATTGCAAGGGTGGAAAACAGGGGCACAGAGGGAGAAAATTTGGACTATGTTTTGTGTTTTGGGCGCAAATATTGCTGTCATTTTTCTCGTGCTGCCCTATACAGCATCATCTGAGCATTAATCACTGTAGAGGCTCTGAGTGCTGCTGGGTGTACAGATGGCAAGATTTCATTCCTTTTATGGCTGAACAATTTTCCATTGCAAATCTATACCACATTTCCTTTGTCCTGTCATCCGTCAATGGACATGTAGGTTGTTTCCATATCTTGGCTATTATAAATAATGTTGCCGTGAACATGGTATTTTTGAATTAGGGTTTGTTTTCTTTGTATAAATATATCCAGAAATGGAATTTCTGGATTATATGGTAGTTCTATTTTTAATTTTTTAGGACCCTCCATAATGGTGTCCATAGCTGCTGCACCAGTTTACAACCCCACCAACAGTGCACAAGGGTTCCCTTTTCTTCACATCCTTCCAACACTTATTACTGCTTGTCTTTTTTATGACAGCCATTTCTATAGGTGTGAGGTGATATCCCATTGTGGTTTTGATTTGCATTTCCCTGATGATTGCTGATATCGAGCATTTTTTCAAGTACCTGTTGGCCATCTATGTGTCATATTTAGAAAAATGTCTTCAGATCCTCTGCCCATTTTTATATTTTTTTATTTTATATATATATATATATTTTTTATTAAGGTATTATATGTGTACATATCTTACCATTGCCCCCCCTCAGCCCATTTTTAAATCAGATTGTTTTCTTGCTATTAAATTGTATGCATTCTTTATGTATTTTGGATATTAACCCCCTATCAGATATATAACTTGCAAATATTTTCTCCCATTCAGTAGGTTGCCTTTTTATTTTATTGATAGTTCACTGTGTTTCTTAGTTTGATGTAGTCCCACTTGTTTATTTTAGCTTTTGTTGCCTTTGCTTTTGGTATCAAATTAAAAAAATCATTTCCAAGATCTATGTTAAGGAGTTTTTTTCCATGTTTTTTTTTCTAGGGATTGTTTCAGGTTTACATTCAAATCTTTATCTTGAATTAATTTTTGTATCTAATGTAAGATAGTCGTCTAGTTTTATTCTTTGCATGTGGCCGTCTAGTTTCCCCAACACCATTTATTAAAGACATTGTCTTTTCCCCGTGTATATTCTTGGCTCCTTTGTTGTATATTAATTTTCCATACATATGTGGGTTTATTTCTGGGCTCTCTATTCTGTTCCATTAATCTATGTATCTGTTTTTATGCTGATACCATGCTATTTTTTATTGTAGCTCTATACAGAGATTGAAATTAATTTTGTAAGATTTATGAGATGGTGGATATGTGAGAAATAATGTGAAAACATAGGTATACATTTTTTTCAAAACTCCAGAACAAAAAATAAAATGGCTCTTAGATATATAAAAATACATTCAAGTTCACTCAAAAGGTGAACTTCCCCATTTTTTTATTGTGCTTTGGACCTTTTCCTTATTGCTTTGTAGATAAATTCTTTGTTCTGATAGAAGTTTCAAATATTTTGTTTCTTTTCACTTTGGTGGGTTTTGCCAAACAGAATTTTAATTATTTATTATTGAGGTAAAATATAAATAAAAATGATCATTTTAACCATTTGTAAGTGTACAATTCAGTAATTAAGAACAGTCACTATACCCACCATCCCAGAGCTCATGTCTCCAGCTTTGTTCTTCTTTTTCAAGATTGCTTTGGCTATTTGAGGTCTTTTGTAGTTCCATACAAATTAATTTCATTTCTAAATGTGAAATAATTTTCTTGGTAATATTGGCAAGAAAGGTATTTAGACAAGCTGTTTAACATAGTAAATGTAATTATCACTACTCACATTTTACTGATGTATGAGAGGTATATATCATTTCGGGTTCTCTGTAGTAAGCTACAGAAGCCAACTCTGGCTGATTTAAACACAAAGGGGATTTCTTTTTTAAATATTGGGAAGGTCATAGAGTTCTCCAGGGTGTGAACACTGGGCTTAGAAGCCACATTGCAGAACTGACATCCCTGATGAAATTTAGTTTTGATAGCCTTCCAAATGGAACCATCCAGTGGAAACAAAATGTCCTGGGTGACCTAAGGCACAATTTGGTGCACTTGGCATGATCTTGAGGGATAAAGGAATACTCTGCTATAAAAATGGAAAATTATGGCCTTAAAGTCTAAATTAAGTGTACGTGATAGATGATGGCCACTGTTTTTAATTTAGTTCAAGTGCAAACATATCCACCATCTCATAAATCTTACAAAATTGAATTCACAGGACAATGTAAAAAATGCATATATCCTGTCTATTTTATTACAGATACAGATCAGCATGCCCAATATTGAATAGCCATCTAATTTATTTGTGCATATTTAAAGCTCAAAAAGTTGCCCCCAAACTTTCAGTCATTGAAGCTGCTATTAAGAATTTAAGAGAGCCCTGACCGGTTTGGCTCAGTGGATAGAGCGTCAGCCTGCGGACTAAAGGGTCCCGGGTTCGATTCCGGTCAAGGGCATGTACCTTGGTTGCGGGCACATCCCCGGTGGGAGGTGTGCAGGAGGCAGCTGATCGATGTTTCTCTCTCATCGATGTTTCTAACTCTCTTTCTCTCTCCCTTCCTCTCTGTAAAGAAAATCAATAAAATGTATTTAAAAAAAAAAAAAGAATTTAAGAGAGGTTAAAAAGGATTACTGGCCACAGTTCAGGTGCAAGGCAAAGAGCCATCTTGGCATCCTGACTGAGAACTTAGCTATACAAAACAGCTCATTAATTCTTCCTCTGATCAGAGAAGAAAGCACCTTTGTCCCCTCTGCAGATGGTTGGTATGAATCACCAAGATGCCTTTACTTTGGCTGGTTTCAGAATTAGAGACAGGGTGAGAAATAGATGGTCTTTAGATATCCATGTCTAGGTTTTGGCCATGCACTTCAGGGCTAACTTGCCAGTTTCGCAGGATATCCATGAGAAATGTGGACCTCATGTGTGGTTTGACTGTCATTTGCTGCTTGTAAAAGAGGAAATGCCCACTCATGTTTCCAATTCCACAATCTCACTTTTTTTTTTTTTTTACTTAAAACAGTAAACATTTATCTTATAAACTTTTTTTTTGTTAATCCTCACCAGAGCATATTTTTTCCTTTGCTTTACAGAGAGAATGGAAAGGAGGAAGGGAGGGAGCGGTAAAGAGGGAGAGAGAGAGAACATCAATGTGAGAGAAACACACTAACCAGGGGCGGGGAGTGAACCTAAAACCCAGGTACATACCCTTTATCAGGAATCGAACACTCCACCCTTTGGTGTATGGGCCTACGCACTAACCACTGAGAAACACCAGCCAAGCATTGCATATCTCTTTAAGAGTGAACTTGAATGTATTTTTATTTATCTAAGAGCCATTTTATTTTTCATGTGAATTCTCTGTTCATTTCCCCATTTTTCTATTGTGCTTTGGGCCTTTTCCTTATCGCTTTGTAGATATATTAATTCTTTGTTCTGATAGAAGTTTCAAATATATTGTTTCTCTTCACTTTGGTGGGTTTTGCCAAACAGAATTTTACTTATTTATTATGTCAAAATGGTTATCATTTTAACCATTTGTAAGTGTACAATTCAGTGATTAAGAACAGTCACTATTGCCGAAACCGGTTTGGCTCAGTGGATAGAGCGTCAGCCTGCAGACTGAAAGGTCCCAGGTTCGATTCTGGTCAAGGGCATGTACCTTGGTTGCGGGCAAATCCCCAGTGGGGGTTGTGCAGGAGGCAGCTGATCGATGTTTCTCTCTCATCGATGTTTCTAGCTCTCTGTCCCTCTCCCTTCCTCTCTGTAAAATATCAATAAAATATATTTAAAAAAATAAAAAAAGAACAGTCATTATATTGTGCAACCATTGCCACTACCCATTTCTAGGACAGGAATCCCAAACAGAAACTCTGTACCCATCCTATATAATCAAGATGTAATATGCAAATTAACCCTCATGCCCTCACAAGATGGCTGCCTACAACCAGGTTGGCAGGGGGGTTAGTGAGGGACGACCAAACAACTGAACAAGCAGGCTGCGTGGGGCAACCAGGCTGGCGGGGGGGCAGTTGGGGGCAACCAGGCCAGCAGGGGGGTAGTAAGGAGTGACCAGGCCGGCAGGGAGGGGGCAGTTGGGGGTGACCAGGCCGGCAGGGAGGGGGCAGTTGGGGGTGACCTAGCCAGTAGCGGGGGGCAGTTAGGGGCGATCAGGTTGGCACGCAGAGGCAGTGAGGGGCGATCAGGCTGGCAGGGGAGGCAGTTAGGGGTGACCAGGCAGGCAGGCAGGTGAGCAATTAGGAGCCAGCAGTCCAGGATTCTGAGAGGGATGTCCGACTACCAGTTTAGGCCCAATCCCCGGGATCGGGCTTAAACTGACAGTCGGACATCCCCCAAGGGGTCCCGATTGGAGAGGGTGCAAGCTGAGCTGAATTTTGTGCACCGGGCCTCTAGTCTATATATATAAAAGGGTAATATGCTAAGTGTCCCACTGACTGACTGGTCGCTATGATGCGTACTGACCAGCAGGGGGCAGATGCTCAACACAGGGGGCAGATGTTCTCGGGTGATGCACCCCAAAACCAGAGAGGAGGGAGCCTATTCCTTACGCAGGGCTGCACCATTCCATCTTCAGCCATGGGTTATGTTGTTGCTGGGGCACTGTTGGCGCTGGATCTGGTTTACTGCACACTTGCATTTGCGTTCCACATCCAGTATGACAGCAACTTTGCAGAGTGCCCTCTCGCACTCTGGGACTCCTCGGGGGATGTCAGAGAGCGGGTTTTGGCCCCATCCCCACAGGCCAGGCTGAGGGACCCCACCTGCTGGAAGGATCCCACTCACTCGGCAGACGCCTTTCAAGCCACTGCGCCACCCCATGTGTGGCCGGCCAGGGAGGGACTGCGGGAGGTTGGCTCCAGGGTGTGTCTGGCCTGTCTTGCCCAGTCCCACCCTGCCAGCCACCTTCTAATTAATTTCCTTTCAAAGTGCATGAATCCGTGTACCGGGTCACTAGTTAAATAATAATTTTCCATTTCTCCCTCCCCCTAGGCCCTGGTACCTTCCATTTTACTTTCTGTCTCCATGAATTTGACTCTCTAGGTATCTCATTCAAATGGAATCAGACAGCAGTTGCCCTTTGTCACTGGCTTATTTCATTTAGCACCATGTCTTCAGGGTTCATCCATGTTGTAGCATGTGTCAGAATTTCCTTCCTTTTTAAAGCTGAATAATATTCCATTGTATATATACAGCATATCTTACCTAATAATAGAGAAACATGTAAATTGACCAAACCTCCGCTACGCCCACAGCCAATCAGAGTGAGTATGCAAATTAACCCAACAAAGATGACGGTTAATTTGCATACATACCTGGGTCCTGGGAACCTCCTAGGCACCCAGGTCACTGCCAGCCAGCCATCGAGCCTGCGATCGGAGGGACAGAGGTGGGGGTGCACTTCCCAAGCCTAAAGCCTGGGGCGGAGGCTTCAGGCTTGGGAAGGGGCCGAGCCTGCGACCAAATGCAGACCATCCAGAAATCAGCGCTGGGTTGCCCAGCTGCAGCCTGGTGACCCAGCACTGACTGCCCAGGTGGCTGAGACCCAGAAAGTGAGTCAGGGTCTGATCTGCAGCCTCAGTGGAAGCTGTTGATCAGTGTACTTACCTCTCTCTTTCTCTCCCTTTCTTTCTGATCTTTGTCACCAGCCAGGCTTTTCTTTCTCTCCTGGCCTCCAAGGGGGCTGCTGTTAAGCCCCACCTCTTTGATCAGGCCCAGAGATAAGCCTGGAGATGCTGACTGGCATAGGAACCAACCAATCAGAACCAAAGGTGGGTGCTGTGGGGAGCCAATGGCTGTCTAGGAGGCAGAGCTTTTGACGCTGGCATAGGAACCAACCAATCAGAACCAAATTGGCCAGCAGAGGAGGGCGGTTGGGGGCGACATTAGGCCTGCAGGAGAGGGCAGTTAGGGGTGATCAGGCTGGCATGTAGAGGAAGTTAGGGGCAATCAGGCAGGCAGGCAGGTGAGAACTTAGGAGCCAGTGGTCCCAGATTGTGAGAGGGATGTCTGACTACCAGTTTAGGCCCAATCCCTGGGATAGGGCCTAAAATGGCAGTCAGACATCCCTCAAGGGGTCCCCAATTGGAGAGGGTGCAGGCTGAGTTGAGGAAACCCCCCCTTTATGCACGAATTTCGTGCACAGGGCCTCTAGTGTGTATATGTGTGTGTGTGTGTGTGTGTGTGTGTGTGTGTATTAGAGGCCCGGTGCATGAAATTCGTGCACAGAGGTGGTGTCCCTCATCCCAACCTGCACCCTCTCCAATCTGGGACTCCTCGAGGGATGTCCGACTGCCCATCCTAGTAGGATCGGGCCTAAATGGGCAGTCGGATATCCCTCTCACAATCCAGGACTGCTGGCTCCCAACTGCTCACCTGCCTGCCTTCCTGATTGTCCCTAACTGCTTCTGCCTGCCAGCCTGATAACCCCCTAACCACTCCCCTGCCAGCCTGATTGATGCCTAACTGCCCTGCCCTGCAGGCCTGGTCACCCCTAACTGCCCTGCCCTGCAGGCCTGGTTGCCCCCAACTTCCCTCTTCTGCCAGCCTGGTCCCTCCCAACTGCCCTCCCCTGCTGGTCTGATCGCTAACAACTGCCCTCCCCAGCTGCCCTGATCCCTCCAAACTGCCCTCCCCTGCAGGCCATCTTGTGGTGGCTATCTTCTGTCCACATGGGGGTAGCCATCTTTGACCACATGGGGGCAGCCATCTTGTGTGTTGGAGTGATGGTCAATTTGCATATTACTCTTTTATTAGATAGGAGATATATATATATACATTTTGTTTATCCATTCATCAGAATTTTATTTTAATGTAAAAAAGTCCATCTTTTTTTAAAAAAACACGGGTTCTGATATGTCAAATCCAAAAAGAGTCTGGAGGCTTTGCTAGAAGTAAATGGTAGAGAGAGACTTATTCAAGATCGTGTTTATAAACTGGAAACAGCTATGCAAAAACCAGGAAGTGTTCCAAGGAAAAGTTAAAAGTTCTTATAGCAAAAAGTACATTCTTGAGAATTATCAGTCCTGCGTTCTTAGGCTGGATTGGTCCAGGATGGTTATCAGTCAGATGTCAGGCAGTCAGGATGATGGATGTCAGGTGGATGTATACATGAGCCCTTCAGGCAAAAATCAGGCAACTGGATATGTGTGCATTTGGGAGCAATTAGAGGGTTATCTGGATATATATCCAGGCATTGACTCAGGATTGGAAAATTTTAAAAAGTTTAAGTTTCCAGGTGAGTTAGAACAGGAATGGGATCTCTTCTCATGACTCAACCTTCATAATGTTCATACTTTTAGCAGCTTGGTTAAAGTGACTCCATTTTATATATTCGTGTCTTTACTCTTCCCTCAGATACTTAAACCAAATAAGAGTATAAAGAATTCTCTAGTTTCTTCCACTACATGTATAGTTTAATTTTTTAAAATTTTACATTCAAAGCTTTGATTCAGCTAAAATTTATTCTAGTTGAATATGTGAGGTTTGCCTCCAACAAAAGAAGAAAGACCCTTTGACGATTGGGTTCCCCAAGAGACAGATTCTGAGACAGAAATTTGAGAGCAAGAAGTTTGCTGAGGAATACTCTCAGGAATCACACCTATAATGGAGTGAAGGAAGCAAAATTGAATAGAGGGAGAAGTCGAGGTAAAATGCAGTGGCAACAAAGCTTCAGCCAATTCCATGAGCTCTGAACTGAACTGGTTTTCAGAGTTGTCTTAAAATGAGAGAAGAGGGCCAGGCATTTGTAGCCCTGCATAAATCTGTCATTGGATACCATTGACCCTAGGATTTTCACTTCCCATTGGCTGAGAAAATTCCTTGGGAGGAATTTAGCCAGGAGTCTTAAGTAAACAGCACTCCCAGCAACTGGGGGAATGAATCAGTGTCTTCGTCCTGATATGATGGCAGATAAGCTAGCATATGATGTTAATTCTAAAAAAATGTCTTTAGTTTTCAGTCAGTTAGTCCCATTTTCAGTTCTGTAATCATAGCAAACAGTTGTTTCAGATGCAGTGTTGCTTTAGGCTCAGTTCAAAGGTTATTTTGCCTAGTTTTAACATTCCAAAGGTAAGAGCGCAAGGGGTTTCCTCTGGGATGGCAGCTCCAACTCCACTGTGAAGTGGTCTGTTTGTATTGTGTCTTACAACCCCAGGCCCCTGCTCACCCTTTATGAGCAACTTTGCTGTTCATGCCTTGGACGCTTTAGGACTTGGAATCATAATAAGAATTGCAAGCGTTGTTCCAACATTGGTTTGGAAAGAGGGGAGACACCTGTGGGAAGCTTACTGGGCCCAGGGATTTCTAGCATTATTATTCATAGGCTGAGATCTGCACAAAACACTCCTGAACAAGTCATTCCGTTGCTCTATCTGTGAAGTATGGGAAAAGGCCAGTGGATCCAATGGTTTTGTACTCACTATCTCATTTGCTATAAAGTGTATTTCTTTTTCTAATATGATCTTTTGTAGGATCCCCTGTGAGTGATTAAACTCTCTGTAAGCCCTTGAAAATGGTGCTCTCTGGGGCCCTATAAATAGGAAAGGCAAACTCAGAGCTGGAATATTTATTGATTTCATTCAACATGACAAGGCGAATTATTGCCCCTTCTAGGGCGGAAGGAGTTCAATGAAGTCAACTTGCCACTAATTTGGCTGTTTGGCTTCCCTCAAGGGATAGTACCATATTAGGGACAGAGAGTTAGTCCCTATTGCCTGGCATTTTGGAAATTTGATAACAACAGTTAGCTAGAGCAGTCTTGGTGAATGGGAGCCCATTCTTTAGAGCCCTTGGCATAGCTTCCATCCCAGCCACCCTGGCTCTTTTTTTGTGTGGCAACACTGAGGCACAACACTGAGGCTGGCTGACGTCAACTGGTTGAGTCATTCTGTCTGCCCATGCTTAGTGTCTTCTGTGGCTCAGTCAAGAGTTCTGGCTGTGAAAACTGACGCAGATCTGGAAACTGAGCAAAGGATCGAGTGTTTTGGGGGCAGCTGCCCTTGATCACTTTGATTGAGTAGACTGAACAGTGCTCTTATCGGTTGTCCATCTATATCGCCCATAAGGTTACTCTGTTCTTAACTATCTCCATAGCTTCCTGTGGGTCAGGCCCCTCTCCAACCTTGCCTCTCACTACAAATAATTGAACCCACTTTGCTTCTTTAATAGTTAAGCACTGCCACCTGACCTCTAATATTTCAGGCTATTATAATTCTCATTATTATCAAAGAGCCCAGTTCTGTAATGGCATCTCTTACCATGAGCTCTGGACTATAAAGGACAGCCACCAGTGCATTTATCAGTGAATCTGAGTCCCTCTTACTAGGTCCTTTCTTATTGCGTTGGTAAAGGGAGTGTTTTCTGAGCCTTCTCAGGGAAAATAGTCTTCTGGTGGGGTTTGCAGCCTTATATAATAAACCCATTTATGCATGCCCTCTTCTATGAAACATTTGCTTCTTTTTCCACCATCTGCAAAAGATTTCTGGCATTTACTCTTAATTGAATGTGGACATCACGTTCTGTGAGTGTCTTAAGAGCCATCCTAGCAGTGTGTGCTGGGGTCCCAGCCAGAGCTTACTAATGCTGTAGTCCCGGAGAATGCTCCCATATCAATCAACAATTCCTTAGCCAAATTTATGTTTTACTGCCTCTTGATTCCTCAGAACTAAGCCCATAAATGTTCTCTTAGCTCTGATGGTAGAGTATTAGCCAGAAGCTGCGGCTCCTTCAGGGCACAGTTCCTTTTCCTCCCTTAGAAGACCCAGTGCATCCCTTGACTGGGTTTGTTGCGACTTAATGGGTTGTGTTATTAGTTACAGAAGATTATAATGGGTCTACAGCCAGAAAGGTAAATGATAGTAGCAGATCTGATGGTAGCACATGTCTTGCAAGGCAGAGGCCTAGGCACTGTCCTCAAGTGACTGTTGAGCACTGGCCTTTGACAGGGAGCAGTGGGCCCTTTCTGCAGGCCTACAGGCTTCTGTGGGATGTGCAGATACAAGTTTTTCGTTGCATCAACCCAAATACCCACATCCCATTTATCAATGTCCCACTCTTTCCCAGTTAGAGCTTGGATCCAGGTATAGCAGACCTGCCACTGGGGATTTAATCTTTTCTGGAGCTCTGCTGCTTGATGCTTAAGTCCAAATCTTCTACCTTCCAGCTATAGGAGATGAAATCCCATTGTAATCTGTCAAGGAGGCCCTCTGGGTTTGTTTGTTTGTTTGTTTTTTAAATATTTTTTTTATTGATTTCAGAGAGGAAGGAGGAGGGAGAGAGAGAGAAAAACATCAATGATGAGAATCATTGATCGGCTGCCTCCTGCACGCCCCCTACTGGGGATCGAGTCTGCAATCCAGGCATGTGCCCTTGACTGGAATCGAACGTGGGACCCTTCAGTCTGCAGGCCGACGCTCTATCCACTGAGCCAAACCGGCTAGGGCTGGTTTTTATGTTTAGCCTTTAATTGCTGATTAATCACCCTCACCCAGCCTTTCCTTTTCTTTCTCCAGAACACTGCGTTCCCCCAGCAACAGCCATCTGATACCATTGTCCTTATAATCACTAAGTCCCCCATACTTCTCAAATACTGCCTCCATTTCCCAGGCCAGCACATTCCCTCCCAAAGGTATGACAACAGTTTCATTGCTGCTGTGTGCCAGGCTTTGTCCATGCTCTACCAATCTCCCACAATGGGGTCCTTACTTCCAGACAGCTGGTGGTGGCCCAGCTCTAGCATCTGGAGGCAGATTCGGCAATGGAGTTTAACAGCAGAAGCCTTGTTGGAGGATGCTCTTGGATCAACACGTATAGGAGTGTGAAGAAGCAGGATTGAGCAAGAGAAGTTTGGCTGTGATGCTGTCACAACATCAGCCGAGGCAGGTTCCATGAGGGCCTCTGGAACAGAGAGGGCCCTGATAAGTTGTCCTCAAGTTGAGGGCATTGACCAGTCATTGAATGTAGGTAGCTCCTGGGAAGGGCACATAACTTTGGATAAAGTGGCTCACATCAGCAGAGGATGATCACAGGGGAAGAATTTAGCTGGCATCTAATGGTTAAACACTGCCACCTGACCTCTAATATTTCAGTCTATTGTCATCCTCATTATTATTAAATAATCCAATTCTATAATGACATCTCTTACCAGGAGCTCTGAACTGGGTACTGTCAGCCATCTACCCTCTGAGCAGCTGAAGGAATCCAGACTTGGGTCTGGGCAGCACACTACAGCATCCCCTGCAAACATTTTTAAAGCTGTTATAGTTATATTTTAATAGTAAAAGAAATCAAGTGATTTTTCTAAAAATTGCTCAGGAGAAAATGGTGACATCCTTTGTGTTCTTTTGTCCAGAGACTTCGTGGTTGTTCCTGAGGAAGTTTCCCCATCTGAAGAATGGCCGAGACCTCCCACAAAACAAACAGAAACTTGAAGCAGCTTGGTCAGTGGAACTGCTGATAGGGTCAGTGATCTTCTCATGACTCACCTCCCCTCAACCTACCCAACCCAGACCAAAAATAGGTGTGTCAGGTGACAACTCCAGGCTGCTATTTAGCAGAACAAACAGGCAAACCTGTATAACCTGCACAAATAACTCGAGGCCTGTGTGCTTCTGCTTGGAGGCTTATTGACACATGGCACCCACGCTAAAAAGGAACATAAATCTGACACCCACGACCTCGAAAAATCACTTACGTTTTTACCAAAGCCTGGTGGAAATGTGGCCGAGGACATTTCATCACACTTCCTAAAAAATATTACACTTCCTAAATAGCCTGTTAGGAACAGCTCATGCCTAGGTTTCATCCTCCCAAGCTTCTGCTTTCCAAATCTTTCTTTTCTGCTGCTGGCAAAACTCCACCTCTGGATTTAGTCCTTCTTTTCCTAAGTAACTATGCAAATTGTTTTTATGTATGTAAATCAATTTAGTCTTTGCACCTTTCAGTTTTCCTGTCCTCATTACTTATTAACCTCAACAGCATGCAAAGGGCAAACATTAGACTCCTTGCTGGGAGTGCAGGGTAAATGTAAATATTTTAAAAAATATATATTATTGATTTTTTGATTTTTTTTTTTTACAGAGAGGAATAGAGAGTTAGAAACATCAGTGAGAGAAAAACATTGATCAGCTGACTCCTGCACACCCGCTACTGGGGATGTGCCCGCAACCAAGGTACATGCCCTTGACCAGAATCAAACCTGGGACCCTTCAGTCTGCAGGCCGATGCTTTATCCACTGAGCCAAACTGGTCAGGGCAGGAATGTAAATTTTGATTCTGTCATACTTGAATTGGTAAATACATTATACTTTTTTATTGCTGTTTTTGATGGTGATACACCTCAACAGATGACAAGAACCCAATAATAAATTAAAATGTATAAATTATCCCTTCTTCTAAGCTGCCATCTTCCTATTCTAATGACTACCTCTCCCGTCCTCAGTCTCTTTTTCCATGTGTCTGTTTCCATGGTGTTTTGTCTGAAATAGACCCAGCCGTGTTCCATGTGTCCTTTCAAAGGATCCCTGTGGACCTGCCTAGGAAGGAAGCACACATGGACATAAGGTGTACGCTTGTGCATATACACACAAACACATGTCTGCATATGGTTTCAGTTAGTTCATGGACCCCTGAAAAAGCCCCAGCTCATAACCACTCTCAGATCCTGAAATTCTAACCCTAAAATGTTAGCTAAAGTAATAATACACTTACATGTCCACAACAGGATGCAAAGTCTTTTTTTATTGACAAATGAATAGTCCTTATAAATTACATAAAGCATACATAGATTGTGAACTAGAGAAGCCAAATTTGTTTGTTAGTCACTCATTCATTTAACAAACATTTGTTTGCTAAGTACTTACTGTAATACATTGACATAAAATCAATCTCTGAGTCAAAGCAGTTCATGGGGAGAACTGAGTGGAAATAGACAATGACAGTAGTGTGCTGCAACAGAGGGAAGAAAGGGGTGAAGAGTGGGTAGCAGTGGGGAGGGTGCCCACTTCAGCCTGGGAGTTGGGTATGGCTGAGAATGGTTTCATGGAAAGCTTTTTGGAGAAGGTGACACATGAATTGTATGTGAAGAAATTCTTAGAGTTTTCAGATGGCAAGAGCGAAGGAAGATGTTCCCTCCAGCAGGGATGGCATTTGCAAAGACCCAGAGGCAGGAGGAGCCTGGTGCATTGGAGAGCTGGTCCCTTGCTTGCCAGGGCTGGAGGAGTGGAGTGCGGATGAGGAGACTGTTGCAGGAGAGAAGCAAGGGCCAGTTCACGATGGGCCTGGAATGCTGGTCTGAGGAATTTACTCTTTATGCTCAATGGGACTTAGAGCCTCTGAAAGGTATTAAGCAGGGCATGACATAAACAGATCTGTAGGTAGCCCAGTGAGGTGTGGTACTGACACCCATGCATGGAGCTTGTTTCTGTCTCTCTCAGTTGCATTTAAAATTTGAAGATAATAATAAATAATTGAGATTATAAATGACTTGTTTTTAGTAAACTAAAACAGGTACATTTTTTGTACCTTCATATAATAGAGCTCTGAGCCACTTGCTTTGAATGTTATTTTGGAATCATCACCAGAGCTGCAGGAATAGCATGCATAGCTTGCATCCTGGCTTATCTTTGTTCCTGCTTTTAGAGATGCACCTGATATAACCTCTCATACCAGTGGAGATTGAAATATTGTGTTCACTTATCGTTTTGTATTTATTTCCACTTTATTTTTTCCAGTGATTACATTTTTATTTTAAAAAGGAGAGAAAATATAAATGAATAAAACATGCACAGAGCATAAATATCATTAAATGAATACTTATACACACATCTACACTAATAAAAGAGAAAGATGCAAATTGACCGTACCTTCATGACACCCACCAGCCAATCAGGAATAAGTATGCAAACTAACCCAACAAAGATGGAAGGTTAATTTGCATATGCAGGCGCCAAGCCGCCGGGGGCGGGGTGGGATGCTTGCGTCGAACCGCCCCAGCTGCTCAGGGCCTCTGGGCAGCTTGGGAAGGTGGGGCTAGAGCGGAAAGAGTGGAGGGGCGATACCGGCAGCCAGGGAAAGGAAGGCCCATTCTTGCACGAATCTTCGTGCATCGGGCTTCTAGTTTATAATATGCTTTTATGAATATAATAGCCCTTCCCAAGTAGTCTGTGGTCTATCTGCTCTACTTTCCAGCTCAGTTTGCATTAGAATGTAGATAAACTTGAGGGAGTAGGTAATGTATGTGAAAGTCATTGGTTATGATATACTGCAACATGAAAAAAAAAATTTAATCCAGGCAATGCTGGGATAGTGAAAAGAACACACTTTTTGCTGACAGATCTGGGTTCAAATCCCAATTCTGTTAGTCACCAGACATGTAACATAGGGCAAGATATATCACCTCTCTAAATCAGTTCCCTCTGTGTAAAATGGAGCTAATAATTATTCCCTTGCAGGATTGCTGTGATAAGGGAAAGAACGTGTATTTAGTGCTGGTATAGGTGTTTAAAAATGAGTGGTTAGTAGTAGAACAGTTACCGTGAAGGTGATGTGGACGTGGACTCTGAAGCTGGGTTGCTGACCAAGACGAGATGTAGAAGACCGATAGTTCAGGAGACCTAAACTAAGGCATTTGCAAAGAGGAGAAAGAATAACTTTTAGAAATATTCAAAACTTGATTATGACATTAAGGTAGGCTCACTACTGGAACTAAAACAAATCTCTGTGGTGTAATATATTAAACATATATTTCTCCCCCTATGTTAGTTGAGACTTCTGAAAAGCAGATACCAGGATGAGATTAGACATGCAAGAACTTTTGGGGGGGTAAATACCTGTAGAAGACAAGTAGGAGGATGCTAAGGGAGGTGAAGAGAGCTTTCAGACCACAGGACAGGTCTGACTCCTGTGAAGGAGAGGAACAGGGAAGGAGGATTGGGTAGAAAGAGTCCTAGACTTCACTGTAATTCCCGGAAAAGTTCAGCCACACCATTGGAGAACCCATGAGTCAAAGTCACCTGCTGGTGGCATCCAGTGTCTTGCAGGAATGGGTTCGAATTTGTATGCCCTGCATGCTCCATCATTGGGAGCAGCCCCTGGGAAGTGTAGCCAATTGATATATCCAGCAGGGCAGCGACTGGGGCACAAGTACATCGTGTTCCCTCCAGTAGGAGATCTGAAGGGCAACTTTTGTGACCCCTACGCCCTCACTTCACAGTACAATGCAGATCAATTCTGAGAGCTGCAGAGCTCCATTGAGTCATTCAGGGACCCAGGCTCCTGCCATCTATGGCTCTGCCCTCCTCTAGGTCCCTGAAGTGCTCTCCCTTCAGTTGGAAGATGGGGAAAGAGTGCAGATAATGTGTGCAAGGTTACTACTTCCATGGGTTTCACCTGAACTTGCTCATGTTACCTATGTTCAAATTACATTGACTGGGAGGTAGTCAGATGCCCCCAGCTAATTGCAAAAGGACTGGGAAATATAGACCAACTGCATACCACAACCATTTATATGAGGCATTCTGGAGACAGAGCCCTGTCCCCAGTTTCTGACTTGAGTTACTAGATAGATGATGGTGCCATTCACTGATACAAAAAAAATACAGGAGGATGCTGACTTCAGAGGAAGTAGAGCTACCTAGCAGCCAGCTAGACATTCAGGTCTAGGGTTCAAGGTTAGAGGTAACCCACATAGTGACTGAAGCCACGAGCTTGATAGTCTTAGCGCCAGGAAAGAAAAGAGCTGAGAACGTAACTCTGAAGAGCACCAAAATTTCAAGGGACTGTGTGACTCAGTATCTATTTCAATCTCCTTTTAGTGAGACTTCCCATACTGCAAAGCTAAAAAGGACATCTCCCAAATTCCTTGTAGCTAGGGTTTCTGAGGATGTGACTTAGGTTCTGTGCATTAGACGCACTCACATGAGACTCCAACCTCAGAGCTGAGGAAGGGGAAAAAAGGGGTGCAGGCTGGGCAGGCAGCAGCCACTGAGCTGGTGTGGAGGGCAGCAAGGCTAGATCTCAGGATGGCAGCTGTAGCACAGTTTCCCAGTGCAGTAAGCACTTCACAATCATGGCAGAAGCAGCAAATCTCCTGGCAATTCACTCCTGAGAGTGGCTTGGTTCCTGGTAACTCTGCCCAGGGTCTGCTTCTTCAGGAATCCCCTGGATACTATAACCCAATCAATACCTGTAATTATAGAGGAGGATCCAAGATGGCGGCGTAGATAAACACCTAAACTGCTGCCTCGCACAACAATTTCAAAACTACAACTAAAAGACAAAACGTCTATCACCCAGAACCATGGGAAAGCTGGCTGAGTGGAAGTTCTACAACTAGAAGGAAAGAGAAAAGAGCATCGAGACAGGCACAAGTGCTGAAAAGCTGAGGTACGGAGGCGTGCGAATCGGGCTGGCTGCGGGAAACTGGGAGCACTGCTTTTTTCAACCCGAAGGGAGACAAGCTCCCAATTACTCCGAACTCCAGTTTCTGGGGATACGCGGGGGACCCAAACTCCTACGGGGAGAAGCTGGAATATCTGCCATCGGGTCGGAAAGTGAGGGTGGCTTGCTTGCAGAGCTGCACGCAGGAATAATTGTTTACTGCGCTGGGGCACAGGACATGGGGACGTGGTCAGAAATGCAGAGCTGGCTAACTGGCAGCCATAACTGTTTGCCACGCCCTAGCCTAGTGACGCCCTGAGACCCCCGCCCTGCACAACCTACAAACCCACCCAAGCTCCAAGCAGCGGCTTTAGCATATGAATGGCCTACCTTATCGCAGCTTAACCTAGCAAACTTGCAGCCCGGGTCAGACAGCTCCAAAACCTCCAAACCCCATGCAAAGAGGAGAAAACTGTAGTTCTCGCTGTAGCTCCTGCTGGGTGGCCTCAGACAGTAGCTGACCTGCACCCCATTGGAGATCCAGAAGCCAGTGTACCTAGTGGTCAGTGTGAGACACCAGATTTCAACTCCTCACATCCATAAGTGACACATTCAAGAGGCAGACTCAGTGAGCACCAAAGCCCCACTGAAACAAGTCCTGCACCATAAGCGTGTCTCCAGTGCAGCAGTTCTTCCGTTATAGACACAGCGGGTCCTCACAGCCAATTGGCCTGGAGGTCAATTCCTCCCAGTGTACCAACAGCAATCAAGGCTTAACTACACCAAGACTTTGCACTCAGCCCACAAAGGGGTGTACCAAGAGCGTCCACCTCAGGTGATTGGGGAGGCTGAGCTACTGGCCCCTATAGGTCACCTACCACACAAAGCCACTCCATCAACACAGGGAAGCAGCCAAAATGTGGAGACAAAGAAACATGTCACGAATGAAAGAAATGGAGGAAAGCAAACTACTGGACGACAGAGTTCAGAACCACATTTATAAGGTTACTCAAGAATCTTCTAAAAACCTCTGAGGAACTTAGTGAGACCTTTAAGGATCTTAATGAGAATGCCAAAAAAATGGAAAAGGACCAGTCAGAAATTAAGCATACACTGTCTAAAATAAAGAATATACAGAAACTCAACTGTAGATCAACGTACCTCAAGAATCAAACCAAAGATCTGAAATATGAGTAAACAAAAAACACCCAACCAGAAAAGCAAAAAGAAAAAAGAATCCAAAAAGTTGAAGATAGTGTAAGGAGCCTCTGGGACAACTTTAAGCGTACCAACATCAGAATTTTTGGGGTGCCAGAAGAAGAGAGAGAGCAAAATATTGAAAACCTATTAGAAGAAATAACGACAGAAAACTTTCACTACCTGGTGAAAGAAATAGACTTACAAGTTCAGGAAGCGCACAGAACCCCATACAAGCGGAATCCAAAGAGGACCACACCAAGACACATCATAATTAAAATGCCAAGGGCAAAAGACAAAGAGAGAATCTTGAAAGCAGCAAGAGAAAAACGGTTAGTTACCTACAAGGGAGCACCCATACGACTGTCAGCTGATTTCTCGGCAGAAACTATGCAGGCCAGAAGGGAGTGGCAAGAAATATTCAAAGTGATGAACAGCAAGAACCTACAACCAAGATTACTCTACCCAGCAAAGCTATCATTCAGAGTTGAAGGTCAGATAAAGAGCTTCACCGACAAGAAAAAGCTAAAGGAGTTCATCACCACCAAACCAGGATTATATGAAATGCTGAAGGGTATTCTTTAAGAAGAGAAAGAAGAAGAAAAAGGTAAAGATAAAAATTATGAACAACAAAATGACATCAAATACATACCTACTAACAAGTGAATCTAAAAATCAAGTGAATAAAAATCTGAAGAACAGATTGGACTGGTGAATATAATAGAATCAGGGACATAGAAAGGGAGTGGACTGACAATTCTCGGGGGGAAGGGGGTGTGTGGGGTGCGGGAAGAGATTGGACAAAAATCTTACACCTATGGATGAAGACAGTGGTGAGGGATAAGGGCATGGGATGGGGTGGGGAATCAGATGGAGGGGAGCTATGGGGGAAAATAAAAGAGGAACACCTGTAATAATCTGAACAATAAAGATTTATTTTTTTTAAAAAAGCTAGAGAAATAAAAAAAGAATACCTGTAATTATACCTTTCTGCTTACCCTCACCAGGCTGGATTCTGCCTTTTACATGACTGATATAGTCAGAGAAGCCAGAGCCTTTGAAAGAGGCTGAGAAGGAAAGACCAAAGAAATAGCACTAGGACCAGGACAGGCTGCTGCCTCGAAGTCAAGGGAGGGAGGGTTTCGAAAAATGGTCAGCAATTAAATGCTGCTGCAGAGGGGCCAAGACAGTTGCAAATGTAAAGTAAAATAGCTCAGCCAGGTGTGACCTCGACAGGAGCAATTTCAGTGTAATGGTAGGGGAGGAAACCAGTCTGCAGGGGGATTAGGACATTCTTCCATTTCATTTGGACTCAACTAATGAAGTAAGAGTCAGCTATTAGAGTAGGGTACAGGAATCCCTCGCTTTTCGAAAGCTTGTGTTTCCCCACTTGGCTTTCACAAAAGACTAACATTTTTTCAAAAAAGACCTGTTTTTGCCAATCAAAAGTAATCTGAAGAGGATTTTCACTGTTAAGAAAAAAAGGTGCAGACCCAAAAATAGCTGTTAAAGAGGCAGCGCGCACCGGAGCAGCAGGAGTGGCCGCTCCAGGCTCCTTCCTGGGAACCACACGCGGCATCCCAGCATCAAGCCACCAGCGCTTTGCTCTGTGTCTGTTGGCATCTGTGTGTGTCTCAATTCACTTTGTGCATCTGTTAGCAACATGTGTCCTGAGGCATCAGAGGAGCCTAAGAGAGCTCGTAAGGGTGTTATGCTTAGCATAAAACTGGACAAAATTAGCATGTTTGGTATGATTTGGTAGGTTACTCTTTGGGTCTGGGAATGCTTAAAAATATAAATTAATAGTAGTTGCTTCTTCACTTTATGCCATTTCAGCTTACTAAAGGTTTCATATGACCATCTGCTTTAGGATAGCAAAACCTGTGTTATTATGCGGTTTGAGAGGTACAAAGGAGATTGTTACATGCTTATTACTGTGCCTGAAACTGCGGCCTGGCGGTTCGGTCCCTCCAGATGCAGGAATTTGTCCTTTGGCATCATTTATTTTATGGGCCTTTAGCCCTAACTCTGTTAGTTCTATAAAATAGTTCTCTGAACTTCCCTTTTTAAAACAGGAAAAGCCCGATAGAGAATGGCACACAGGTGTAGCCTGCCCTTGGCACAGGCAGAAGGGTGTAGGAGGTAAAGCCCAGGATTTAGACTTGGCCAGACCCAGGGCTTAATCCCGGCTTGCCACTTGGCTGAATGGCCTTTGAAAAGTTATTGAGACCTAGCTCCTCCTCTGTAAGATGAGGATGATACTCCCAAACCTCAGGAGCAGTTATCATGATTCATTAAGGTATGTAAGGCATTGCCATACACAGCGGGTGGCATGTAAAATACTCAGTAAATGATAGTTCATTTGATAAGTGCTCAAAAATATCTTTTGGGAAATATGACTACCACTGCTTTCCTCACAGGGTGGCTGGCCAAATGAGATGATGTACAGGAAATCAAAATATAAGGCCTATTATTAGAATAAAAATACACCAGGAAAAGGTCATCCCTTCATTCAGATATTGATGGATGTCCTTGACAACTAGATTGTGCTATGGAGTTGATGGAGGTGGGAACAAGAGAAAGAGGAGCTGGAGATTCATTTCAGTTGTTGCATGGTTTTGCCCAGGGCTGGCCCTTGTTGCTGTGATAGACACTCCACTGTAAAGGGTCAGTTGAAAAGCATACACCTCTTGGTAAAGATGGAAACTCTGTGCCTGTAGAGCTGGGTGAGTAGAAGGAGTAAAGAGAGAAGATCTATTTGCTTGAAATTAGGTAAAAGATTCATATATCCAGAGCTTCATTCTGGCTGGCTCCAATGCTCAACTTCCCTCCCCTCCCTTTTGGGTCTCAGCAGAAAGCACACACCAACTCTGTGCAAAGTAAGAATCCAAAATAGCTTACACAGAGATAAACCACCTGCGTGTACAAATAGGAAGACCAGAAATCCCTGAAGGTAAGAGTGAGTTCTGCTTCCCTGCCAAACCCGGCCTGCCCTTGGCCCTGCACTACCATAAAGAGGGAATTAAACTCCTTTCTCTCCAGTGCCCTTCCTTTGTTCCTCCTCAGCGGAACACACCCAAAGAGGGGCCTGCTGATGCCACCACCTCACCCCACCACTTACTTATTCCTGTTAGAGATTAAACACAGACAAGGGAGGGAGCTTTTCACTGTAGATTATTTTATTTCTTCAGTTCACCATTGTTCTAATTAGTAGCCATCCATCTTCCCTGTTACCTCATTCTAGGAGATGAATAATTTAAAGTCAGGTTAGAGTTCAAGGTTGGGCTACCTTCTGCAGCTGGAGGCACTCCAAGCAGCCCTAGGATTTATTCTTCTGGCTATTGTCGGGCACCTGTAGGGAGTGGGCATGTGGTCAGGGTGGTGCAATCAGTTTTGCTACCTACTGAGCTGGGTCAATGCTGGCTGAGTCAGGCACACTGAGGGAGAGCCCAGGCCCTGACCCACAGGAACCTTAGTAAATCACTATTGATTGCTAATCTCTGAGACCTCACAGTCTATCATTTCCCAAGACAGACCTGTGATTACCATCGCTCAACTTAATAATCACCGCCCAAGCCCAGGTGTTCTGAAGAAGTGGGGTGTCAGCCTGTATTAGAAAAGAAAACGATAAGGAGCTATTTGCTCAGCAAAGATTCAGTAGAGCAGATCACAAGTACACATCGTTCTGCCCTTCTCCATCTTCTTACAGCACCCTACAAGCCCAAATTAGAATTATATTGTAGCCGTCCTTTCTGCAGGCTGTGCTCTGATTTTTATAAAAGACTAGAGGCCTGATGCACGAAATTCGTGCAAGGGTAGGCCTTCGTAGCCCCGGCCACCTCAGCTGCCTCTTGGCCCTTGAGGCCCAGCTGCCTTTTGGCCCTTACAGCCCTGGCTGTCTTGCGGCCCCATGGCCCCATTCCCCACCCACTGGTTGTTCCGGATGGTCATTCTGCCATCGGTCTAATTAGCATATTCACTCTTTATTATATAGGATAATTTAATTTTATTCTACTCAACCCATTGAGTTTATACAATTATCTTAGCATCTATTCTATGTCTTGGGACTATGGGGGGGAGAAGGCATGGATGAAATATTGGGCCTGCCTCAAAAGTACATGCAGCTGAGTTAGAGAAATAAGCAACTTTAATATTTCACAGTGACAATAGTGAGGGCTATAGAAGTGCTCTTGATTTTTTTCCCCTTCATGCAGATGTTCTAAAGATCACAACCCATCCTTTCCTCCCTCCCCCTTGCTTTGGGGGAGGAAAAAATTGAAATCTTATCCAAGGTTTATTCCTCCATGGGATTTGAGCCTCACAGGGGACTTTGCTTCATTTATCAACTTTTTCTTTCATTGTCAACCTCTTTGTACGTACCCTAGAGCAGTGGTCGGCAAACTGCGGCTCGTGAGCCACATGTGGCTCCTGAGCCGCGGTTTGCCGCTCTGTTGACTAATGAGTTTGCCGACCACTGACCTAGACTCTCGATTCCAATAATTACAGGCTGTTGTTGT
This sequence comes from Plecotus auritus, assembly GCF_963455305.1. Lineage (NCBI taxonomy): Eukaryota > Metazoa > Chordata > Mammalia > Chiroptera > Vespertilionidae > Plecotus > Plecotus auritus. Next base: position 82,752,587 of record NC_137775.1, on the reverse strand, counting down.
TCCTTGTGATTAAGCTCCTATCCCGGTGGTCGGCAAACTCATTAGTCAACAGAGCGGCAAACCGCGGCTCACGAGCTGCATGTGGCTCGCGAGCTGCAGTTTGCCGACCACTGCCCTAGAAATATGTTTAAATTAACCTATCTTTTACATTTTTTTCTGTCTTCCTTTTTTTTTTGAGATATAGTTTTTCTTCTTTCATTTATCCAATCCATGATTTACTTATTCATTGAACAAATGCTTAGTGATAGGCACTATGTGTAAGGCCTCTCCTAGGCTGGAGGCATAAAAACGGATAAGGTCTTTGCCTTTGAGGAGACCACTTTGTGCCTGGGGAGACACACTGAAGCAGGTATCTATTGCCACCACCTTTCTCGTTCTTTTCATTGTCAAGCTTCCTGGGAGAGTAACCACCTGCTCATTGCTCAGTCCTTGAGGCCCTCACAGCATTTCTGAAATAGCCATCGTGACAGTCAGCTGGGACCTCCTGTTTCCAAATGGCCAGTCCTCGTTTTAGCACTGACTCATCTCAGCACCCTTGCCATCTTGCTGAACTCTTGTCACAACATGGTTCTTTGAAGGCAGAAAACTCCTGTTCCAGCTGCATTGCTTACTAGCTGTGTGGCCTGGGGAGTCACATATCCTCTCTGAGACTCAGTTTACCTTGAGATTCTGTCAACTAGGGATTTAAAAAGTCTGTGTTTTGGGACTATTGTGAGGATTAAATGAGATAATGTATGAAAAGTTCCTGTCACATGGTAGATGCTAAACAAATATTAGTCTTCTTTCCTGGATGACACTATGTATTTTTTTCTTTTTTCAGTCCTTTGCTTTATCTCACTTAGAATTTTTGCTTGATCTTTGTCCTCCTTATCTCCCTGTTTAGTCATTGCTTAAGGGAAATTTGCTTTTGGGGAGTGCCCTCACCAAAATTCCAGGAAAAGTCTTAAGATTTCTGTCTGGAGAGTCTACCCCTTCCCAACCTCCATCTCTATCCTCTGCCCACATTCTGAGTGGTTTTGATGTGACAGATCTGGGCATGGCATGTGACCCAAGCCTAGCCAATCAGAGTTCTGCATGCTCCTGGGCATACAGTGACTGGTTCAGGAATGGGCAGGGACTCCTCTTAGAATCACTGAGACTCCAGGAGACTTTTACACAGGTTTCTGGAAGTGAGGCACTTTTTCCACTGAGAATGAATGTATAAATATGTAAGACCGGGTGCAAAGGCAGCCATCCTACTATGATGAGGGAGACCCAGCCAATGAATGAAAGTAAGCTAGAGGAGGCAAAGCCAAAGGAACCTGATGACATCATTTGGAATCTGCATTAAATCACACTCGAAAGTAGCATAACTACCGGACTTCTTTGCTCACATGAGCCATTAGATCTCCTTTCTGCCTAATTCCTTTTTCGATTGAGTTTTCTAATAGTTGTAAGCAAATAAATTTAAACAAGATAGACATAGGTTAACATTCACTCATTTATTCAACAAGTGCTTATTAAGCATCTTCTGTGTGCTGAGGACTATGCTAGGGCCTGGACATCCAATTGTGGGCTAGACCCCATGCCTACCTTCAAGAAGCTTGTCATCTAGAAGAGACAAGTAACTAGGTAATGACAATATAGTGACATAGAATTACAGAAAGGAGTTATACAGCATGCTCTGGAAGCACAAAGAGGGAATACCTAAGTTATCTCATGGAATCATGTGAGTTTTTCCAAAGGGCATAATCTACATGAAGATTCAAAGGATACATAGCCAGGCAATGATGGGGAGAGAGATGAAGTGTTTCATGCAGTGGAAAATGGTAAGCAAAGGCTTGGAGAAAACAGAGCGCAGGACATTTTGGAGACCTGTAGGGAGTATAATAGAGTTCTAGGGAGGGGATCTATAAGAGTGTAGAGAGGCCCTGGTCAGTGTGGCTCATTGGTTGAGCATCATCCCATGAACAGAAATGTTGCCAATTAGATTCCCGATCAGGGCACATATCCAGGTTGCCAGTTCAATCCCTGGTCAGGGTGTGTACCAGAGGCAATTGATCATGTTTCTTTCTCATATCCATGTTTCTCTCCCTGTTTCTTCCTCTCTCTCTCTCAAATCAAGAAAAACACATTTTTAAAAAAAGAGTGTAGAGAAGTGAGCAAGAGCTAAACCATGAAGGACCTTGCAGGCTTAAGGAGTATGAGTGGAAATATGAAAGACTTTTAGCAGGAGAATGTGTAACACGGTTTCCTGTTGCTACATATACAAATGTACCATCCATTCCCACACCTGTAAATGTCATCTACTTCTAGGTTGATGCTGTCCAAATCTGTGTCCCAGGCCTCTATCCTTATCTCCAGATCCACAACTCCAGGTGGACATCCCATGGGAACTTGAAATGAATCTCTTCAGATTCCTCCTTTCTCACTCATTCTGCTCGAGTGCCCAGATTTAGTGATAGTGTTGTCCTCTTTCCAGTCACTGGCTCGAAGCCTTGAGTCACCTTTCTCTTCCATTTCCTATACCAACTCAACAGTTGCCAAATTTCAGCAATTCTATTTTCATAATGTCTCTTTCACTTTCATGTGAACTGAAGGAGCTTATATTTTTAATTTCCCAGAAAACTTTCCCATCACCCTTCTTCTGGTAAATGAGTTGGGTATATGCAGGCCTGGCTATGTAAGGTGTCTGTGGCAGAGCGATATTAGGTATGTGGCCCCTAATGATCCTCACTTCCTGGTTCATCCATCCCTCCTTAGGATGAGTGGGATCTTTGACCCATGAATTGCTTTTACCCAGTAGACTATGGCAAAAGGTAAAGGTTGTCATTCCTGTGTTTATGTAAGACCTGTTTTGCTAGACTGCTCTAGAGCTTCTTCTTGCTGGTTTGATGAAGTTAAGTGTCCATGTTGGGGAAGCTCACTCGGCAAGGAACTGTGGGTGGACTCTAGAAATTGAGGGAAGCCAGCAATAAGTCAGGGACTTCAGTTCTAAAACAGCAAGAAAACAAATTCTACCAAGAAGAATGAGCTTAGAGACGGACTATGTCCCAGTTTAGTCTATAGATGAAAACCTAGAGCTGTCAGACCCCTCAATTGCAGCTTTGCAGAAAACCCTATTAGGTTGTGACCAAACTCTTTTTTTTTTTTCATTTTTAATCTTTATTGTTGAGATTATTACAGATGTCCCCACATTTTCCCCCCAATTGCCCCCCTCCACCCGGTTCCTGCCCCACCTCAGGCCTTCGCCATCCTATTGTCTGTGTCCATAGGTAATGCATATATGTATGTAAGATCTTTGTTTAATCTCTCCCCTGCCCCCCTCCACACACACCTTCCCTCTGAGAATCATCAGTCTGTTCCATTCCCATGCCTCTGATTCTATTTTATTCACCAGTTTATTCTGTTCATTAGATTTCTTATTCTTTTTCTTTTAAATAAATCTTTATTCAGATTATTATAATATTACAATTGTTTCTCCTTTTTCCCTCCATTGCTCCCCTCCACCCGATTCCCACGCCACCTTCTGCCCTTACCTCCCCCCCCCCCCACGGTCCTCATTCATAGGTGTATGATTTTTGTCCAGTCTCTTCCTGAACCCCCCCATACCCCTTTCCCCCTGAGAATTATCAGTCCACTCCCTTTCTATGCCCCTGATTCTATTATATTCACCAGATTATTCTGTTCCTCAGGTTTTTAATTCACTTGATTTTTAGGTTCACTTGTTGATAAATATGTATTTGTCGTTCATAATTTTTATCTTTACTTTTTTCTTCTTCCTCTTCTTAAAGAATACCTTTCAGCATTTCATATAATACTGGTTTGGTGGTGATGAACTCCTTTAGCTTTTTCTTATCTGTGAAGCTCTTTATCTGCCCTTCAATTCTGAATGATAGCTTTGCTGGGTAGAGTAATCTTGGTTGTAGGTTCTTGCTATTCATCACTTTGAAAATTTCTTGCCACTCCCTTCTGGCCTGCATAGTTTCTGTTGAGAAATCAGCTGACAGTTGTATGGGTGCTCCCTTGTAGGTAACTAACTGTTTTTCTCTTGCTGCTTTTAAGATTCTCTCTTTGTCTTTTGCTCTTGGCATTTTAATGATGATGTGTCTTGGTGTGGTCCTCTTTGGATTCCTTTTGTTTGGGGTTCTCTGCGCTTCCTGGACTTGTAAGTCTATTTCTTTCATCAGGTGGGGGAAGTTTTCGGTCATTATTTCTTCAGATAGGTTTTCAGTATCTTGCTCTCTCTCTTCTTCTGGCACCCTCATAATTCTGATGTTGGTACGCTTAAAGTTGTCCCAGAGTCTTCTTACACTATCTTCAACTTTTTGGATTTTTTTTTCTTTTTGCTTTTTCGGTTGAGTGTTTTTTGCTTCTTTGTATTTCAATTCTTTGACTTGATTCTTGTGTTCCTCTAGTCTGTTGTTGGGTCTCTGTATAATATTTTTTATTTCAGTCAGTGTATGTTTAATTTCTAGTTGGTCCTTTTTCATATCTTTGAGGGTCTCGTTATATTTATCAGCCTTTTCTAGGATATTCTTGAAAAGCCTTATAACCGTGGTTTTGAATTCTATATCCAGTCATTTGTTTTCCTCCATTTCTTTCATTTGTGATCTGTTTCTTTGATGCCGCATTTTCACTGCTTCCCTGAGTTGGTAGGGTAGATTTGTGTGCTAGGTTTCCTATATGGCCCAGTGGGTCGGCCTCTCCAGTTAACCTGAGGTGGACACTCTTGGTGCACCCCTTTGTGGACTGTATGTACAGCCTTGTTGTAGTTAAGTCTTGATTGTTGTTGGTATCACTGGGAGGAATTGACCTCCAGGCCAGTTGGCTGTAAGGATCAGCTGTGTCTACGCTGGGAGAAGTTCGGTGCTGGAGACAGCCTTATAGGATTAGACTTGCCAAATTGCAATAGCCTCTGTGCTCAGCTTGGATGGGGTGGAGTCTCAGGACGGAGCAGACAGTCTTGGCTTCCCGTCAGCCTTGCCCTTGCGCGCGTGCGCGCCTCCAAACCTCTGCCTTCCCCGGCTCCCGAGTCTCCGCCCGAGAGTCCAGATTCCCCCCACAAGAGCATGGGTCCCCAGGGGCTCGCCTGGAACTGGGGTTCAGTGCAGTCAGAACTGGGGCTCAGTGCAGTCAGGAACTTCTGACTCCCTTCCACTAGGGAAAGCCTGTGGCAACCTCCGCAGCCTTTGTGCACACGGGTTCGCGCGCCTCCAGAAAACCCTGCTTGGCGGGGCTCCCCCGGGTCTCTGAGTCTCCGGGTGCCTTTCTCTCTACCTGACAGTCCAGACTCCCCCTGTATGAGCCTGGGTCCAGGGGTTTTGCCCGGGACTGGGGTTCAGTGCAGTCAGAACTGGGGTTCAGTGCAGTCGGGGGCTTCCTTCCCCCTTCCGCCAGAGAAAGTCAGCCAGGCTCTCAGCCACCCTTCCTCTCTGCGCGCACAAAGACGCTTTGCCGTACCTCCAATTCTCTGTGAGTTTTTCTCTTTCCTTCTAGTTGTAGAATTTTCACTCAGCCAGCTTTCCTGTGGTTCTGGATGGTGTCCATTCTGTCTTTTAGTTGTAGTTTTGAAATTGTTGTGTGAGGCAGCAGTTTAGGTGCTTACCTATGCTGCCATCTTGGTTTCTCCTGTGACCAAACTCTTGACCTATAGAAACTGTGATATTAAAAAAAAAAAAAAAAAGCTTTATTTTAAGCCACTAATTTGGCAGTAAATTTGTGTGCAGCCATAGTCAAAATCTCCTAGCCATTTAATAAGAATAGATTCAAAGTGGCCACAGACCCTGGCCACTTTGGTAATGAATAAAATACAGTTATATTCTCCTTGTGGAGACCCTGGTAACAAATAAAATACAGTTATGTTCTCCTTATGAGTGACAATGATCATGGTAAATAGTGCAAGCACTAATTAATATTTCTCCTGCCATTAAATAATGCATCCATATTTGCATGATGAGAGGGTTGTGGACTGAGGCGAGAATGTTGAAGGGGAAAGACACTTGAAGTGAATGCAAGGGGACCACAGTCTCCATATGACACATCTGTGTGATATCAGACCAGTGTCCTTCACTTTCAGTATCTCCGTTTTCACATCTGTTAGATGATGGAGTGATTTCTAAAGTCTCTTCCAACTCCAGTAAAAAAAATTAAGGTCTCTACTAAAATCATCCTGAGTTAAAACTCTTGGTTATCAATAACAGAATTTCACTTGAGATAGCCAAAGATAAAAGTAATCTATACTAATAACAGAGGGATATGCATATTGTCTGGGACAACATCATAGTAACAGAAATGACCAAACAGCAGGCTGGCAGGCTGCATGAGGCAACAAGGCCAGCAGGGGAGTTAGTGAGGGATGACCAAATGACTTAACAGCAGGCTGCGTGGGGCAACCAGGCTGTCAGGGGGGGCAGTTGGGAGCGACCAAGCCGGCGGGGGAGGGGGCAGTTGGAGGTGACCAGGCCGGCAGGAGGGCAGTTGGGGGCAACCAAGCCAGCAGGGAGGGCAGTTAGGGGTGATCAGGCTGGCAGGCAGAGGTGGTTAGGGATGATCAGGCTGGCAGGAGGGGCAGTTAGGGGTGATCAGGCAGGCAGGCAGGTGAGCAGTTAAGAGCCAGCAATCCTGAATTTGAGAGTGATGTCCGACTGCCAGGCCTAAACTGGCAGTCGGACATCCCTCAAGGGGTCCCGGATTGGAGAGGGTGCAGGCTGGGCTGAGGGGACTCCCTCCCCCCACGCAAGAATTTCATGCACTGGGCCTCTAGTACATAAATAATAAATAAAGTTAACAAATAAAATGTATTTATTAACATTCTAGAAAGCAAGGAATGGCACATTAGTAAATGTCATTCCATTCAAACAAAACCTGATTCTGATCCTACATCCTCTTGTGGTGGCAGGAGTGTGCAGGGAAGGGTATGTACAGGTGCAGGCATGGGGCTTTGAGAAGCAAGGATTATATTCACAATATGTAATGACTGCTACAGCATGCTAGCTGAACACCAGCCTAGGGGAAAGGAGTTGGGAGTTGGTAGAATGGGGGTGAAGAGAAAAGAATAAAATATAGTAGCTCTTCTCCTTCCAATCCTTATCCCCCAATAAACAAGACTATTGGTGCCTCAATTAATTAACTCATCTGGTGCTGGTGAGAGGAACTGGTCGGGCAAGAGGAACTTCTGAATATCTCTTCCCCTGAGGATTTTGTGAGTCAGAACATGCCACTGGAGCCCAGAGTAAAGGGACTGCTTTACTTGGTTTTATGTTCCTTGTGTGTTAATAGTGACTAACAGTAAAACCCTGTGGTTATGAACTGCACCATCTCTCCCTTTCATGTGGGGGACTGTAAGCAGGGGTTGCACCCGTATGTGCCCTACACACTAGCTATTCCCTGCAGTCATGCTGTTGTCTACCTCTGAGCTTCTGAGCCTGCTGTTCCCTCAGCCTGGAATGCTTCACTCTCCTCTTGTCTGCTTTTTAGGTCTCATCCTTCATGACTCAGAATGAAACTTTTGCTAGCCTTCCCAACACTAAAATGCCAAGTGACTAGAGAACGAGTCTTCTGTTTTTCCATAACACCCAGTGTACCTCTCTTACAGCCTCTGTAGCATTCTATTATATGTGCTGTTCCTTGTAATATTGTACATATAATGGTGCATATATAATAAATAGTTTCTGGATAGATGAATGAATAAATAATAGAATACTGCATATCTATCTATATATATAAAAGCCTAAGTGACTGGCCAGTAGCTATGATGAGCACTGACCACCAGGGGCCAGACGCCCAATGCAGGAGCTGCAGAGCAACAGCAACTTTGCAGAGTGCCCTCTTGCACTCCAGGAACCCTCAGGGTGCCCCGGCCCATGGGGCAGCAACGAGGGCACGCAGGAACCACCTAAGAGAATGAAACAAACAAGGAACGCGAAGAACGGAGGCAAGACAGGGTTCTGATCAAGCCTCGTTTTTTATTCGAGTGTTGCGGTATATAAGCACTCAGGAGGGGAGGGGTAGGATAAGGAGTTGCCATGGGATGATTGGTTGGGGACTGGGAATCTGTCCTAGCTGATTGGTTATTCTGATGTGGGAGGTTTTTCTGGCCCTTGGCGCGCGCGGGCTTCTTTGGCGTGCGCGGGCTTTCTTTGGCGCGCGCGGGATTTCTTTGTTCTTGCTCAATCAGGAAGTAGGGCTGACCAAGAAGTGAGACCGAACTGCTTTTATGGCTCCCGGCATCAGGGGATGTCAGACTGCCGGTTTCGGCCTGATCTCTGCAGGCCAGGCTGAGGGACCCCACCAGTGCACAAATCTGTGCACCAGGCCTCTAGTATATATATAAAAGGCTAATATGCTAAGTGTTCTTCCGACCAGTAGCTATGACACACTCTGACCACCAGAGGGCAGATGCTCAATGCAGTAGCTGCTGAGCTGCAGTGACTTGGCAGCGGCGGTTCTCGGGTGATGCACCCCAAAACTATAGAGGAGGGAACCTGATTCCTTCTGGGGCCATGTGATTCCACCTTTGGCCATGGGTTATGTTGTTGCTGGGGCACTGTGGGCCCCAAATCTGGTTTACTGCACACTTGTATTTGCGTTCCACACCCTGTACAACAGCAACTTTGCAGAGTGCCCTCTTACACTTAGGAATGTTGGAGAGCCAGTTTTGGCCCAATCCCTGCAGGCCAGGCTGAGGGACCCCACCTGCCAGAGGGACCCCATTCACTCAGCAGACATCCTTTGAGCCATGGTGCAGCTCCAGGTGCAGCCAGCCAAGGAGGGAACAGGAGGTTGGCTCCAGGGCATGTCCAGCCCGTCTCACCCAGTCCCATCCCGCCGGCCACCTTCTAATTAATTTCCTGTCAATGTGCATGAATCTGTGCACCAGGTCACTAGTTGAATAATAACCACATGTCCATTTGTCCCCAGATTAAATCTAGTTTAGTATCCTCACAGCCTCCAGAGAAGGTGTTTTGCTTCTGAACTAAACAATTTGCTGATCCCTTGTCAGAAATGTAGAGGGATCAGGGCTAATTGGGTTTGTCTAAAGAGAAAGAGGAAGAGAGAGATGTAAAGCAGCCAGACCCCATCTTGTTGCAAAGTTTACTGAATCAATCTCAATAAAATTGGGTCAGTGGCAGTTCTCTTCCAGCCCTGATTTAATAGAGGGGACAAGGGATGGTGAGTGCACCATTAAAGAGGAGTATGGGAGGAAGGGAGACTGCTCAGCTCCAAAGCAGCCAGTCATGCCCATTAGTGGCTGTTGGGAGAAGGGGCACATTGCCTATGACACTCAGTGTCCTCCCCAAGAAGCCCAGGTTCCTGGACTTTGAGCACGCTGAGTCTGACCTCTTTGCCACCTCCTCCCATGGTACCACTGATAATGGAGTGACCCTGACCCCGTTATGGTTGCTTTGAGCAGGTTACCTCTTTTAACATATATTTTAAAAAGAGAATAAAGATTCTTGTTTGTTATTAGCTCAGACGCACCACACACATCACAATTGCAACAGTTTACTGCATGATATTTTCACCTGTAATAATGTAGTTAATTATAGTTCATGGGAATTATATACAGATCATGAATAGCAGCCATTCATATTGTGTATTTTATTAAGGATACTTTTAAAATATTGAAAATTATTTTAAAAAAGAAAATTAAGCTCTTCTGGAATATCAACATCTAGGGTATATATTTAATTTGGATCACAGTGCATGTTTCTCAATGCCATGTGGTCTCTGTAATTTTTAAAGGCTGTACAGTATTCCATCTTGTGCATGGACCCTGGCTAATTTGGTCAGGCCTCAGTTATCATATCTTACCCCGGGGACTACTTGCCTCGTAAGCTTCCTGCTGGAATTTCCAGTTGGCACTGACAGGAGTCTAAGGCTTAGGTCAAAACTCTCAGGCTGTTAGGGAATTCTTGGAGGCTCTCAGGAACACTTGGGGAGAAAGATCCAATAAAGTTGGGTCTCCACACCCAAGGTAGTTTCCAGAATCTTCCCTGGGTGTCCTCAGAGCTGAAGGATCTCTCTGGTGGGAAGGGTAATCAGAGATTTTCAATTTCAGTGGGAGAGGGAATGAAGGGGAAGAAGCATTTTAGTGGAGTTTGAACTCTTCAGGATGCCCTTTCAGCAGGCCGAATTCCTGCAACTCAATTTGCTTCAGTTCAATTCACTTTGACACTTAAAAAAAATGGAGTGGTCTATTTCTGTAGCATATCCTGCGGGGAACCCAGAATTACCCCTGTCCTTTCTTTTTTCCTTCTCTCTCCCCTCTCCCAAGTGGAAAAATGTGCTTCTCCTCAGTTGCTTTGTCTTATCCTCATTATTTCCACCCCTAGCATATTCTCTTCTAGTGCATTTCTAGATTATACTAGCATTGTCTAAGGATACTGGAGTAAATTATCATGCACTCCTGGAGTAACTGAATTCCAAATATGCTACGCATTCACAGTACTAGGTCCATGCAGTCAACAATATTTTTAAAGCGCATGCTATGTGCTAGGTCATATAGGGATGGTAATGAATAGCATGTACACCAACTTTGCTCTCCAGGTGCATACAGTCTACCTAAGAAGTAAATAGGGAATTACAAAACGATGAAATGATGTAAGAGAGGTCAGCTCAAGATGCGATGTCTCATAGGAGCAGAGGTCACCCTGACAAACTTAAAACCTGGCCCAATATCTGTGTCCCTGAACTCACTCAGAGAGGTAGACATAGGAACTTGTGAAGACTCCAATTTATCTCCCCCAGTCCTGAGGTAGGGGCTGGGATGTAGCCCAGGTCTCATCTATTCTGAGAGGCCTTCCAGATGGCCACATGGAAAGCCAGTTCTGGCCCCCTAGCTCACCCTAGGCAGCAAAAACAGAGTCAGCAAACATGGACTGAATTAAACTGGTCAATTGTTACATCAAAACCCTGAAACCAAGCCAGAATCAAGCATGAATAATGCAGTTGTTATCATGTTGTCCAAGATTGCCATTTTCATATTTGCATTCTAGTTAAAGGACCTGAGAACCAAGATAAGTCTCCTCCAGACAGACATCAACTAAAAAGCTACAGACAGAACACTTGGCCACTACTGGGGATTCTGACCCAAGCTGTTCAACAGAGGAAGTCTGTGCATGTACTCCTTAACATAATGTAGATGATAGATGGTAGATTGGAATGAGGAGCTGTAAGGGATTGTGTACTTTCCTTAGCAACACACCAGCAGGGTTGTAGCAAAGTCCAGACATTCAAACCTCAGGTTTCCACTGAGGGAGAATAGAGTTTGCCACCCCAAAATATGTCCTTTTGGGATATTATTTTAAGCAGATTATTGGTAAGAAACAAAAGACTCAGCCTGGACTGGTGTGCTCAATGGTTAGAGAGTCGGCCCATGCACCAAAGGGCCTCAGGTTCAATTCCTGGAAAAGGCACATACCTGAGTTGCAGGTTCAATCCTTGGCCTTGGTCAAGGCATGCGTGTGTGGCAACCAATTGATGTGTCTCTCTCACTTTGATGCCTCTCTCTCTCTCTCTCTCTCTCTCTCTCTCTCTCTCTCTCTCTTTTTCTCTCTCTCTCTTTCTCTCTCCCTCTCCCTCTCCCTCTCCCTCTCCCTCCCCCCTCCCTCTCCCTCTCCCTCTCCTTCTCCCTAAAATCAATAAACATATCCTCAGCGGGAGAGCAGGTGCAAGGCGGGGCAGTCTCACAAGTGCCCAGGTTTGCTGAAGGCCCAAGAACAATTTCTGCATTTCATCTCTCTTGTCTACACATGTTAATTGGTTTGCTCCCTGAATTGTCAATTAATTATTATTATTAAGAAATAAAATGGAAAAAAATTAAAAAGGAATGAACCACTCCAGATGGAATTAGCCTTTAATGAATGAACCCTTTCCATTTCACCATTAAATGAGATCACATAGATATACAGCACAGGAAAACCATTCTTCTGATTTTTATTTTTAACCTGATTCAACCATAGCTCATTAGCTTCCTGTGGGTGAAATTAGTGTCATGGTTGCTTTTCAAATTGACCAGCTGGCAGAGGGTCTAAATAGATAAGCTAAGTATCAATGGCTATTTGTTATGAAACGTTAAGGAATGGAGAGATTTGGTTTAAGGGTTAGAAAAACAAATCTTCAAGATTCTCCAAATTGCCCCAGGCAGCCTGCAGGGGTAATACATCTTGTCTTCCAGTAGAAAAACATTGGAGCAAGGTTCCTATAAACTACCACTTACATGAAGCCAGTACCTTTTCACCCACATTTATCAAGCTCTCATTATGTGATAGGCGCAGTGCTGAGTGTTTAATGTGTATTATTCAATCCTAGAAATAACTATATGCAGTGGGTATGATTATTATTTCCATTTTACAGATAAGGAGCCTGAAGCCCAGATAGGTAAATAACTTACCAAAGCTCTAAGTGGTGGTACTGGGACTCAGACTCAGGATGATCTGAATTCCAAGTTCACAGTGCAAAGTCCTCTTCAAGATGGTGAAGGATAGCCCTCAGTCTTTTCATAAGATATAGAAAGAAAACAAATAGGTATGGCTTTTAAACAATTGTTTCTTGCATGAGTTTTCACGAGTAGGTCTTCTTTTAGGATAGACCTGTGGATAAACCTGTATACCAAGATGTTTCAGGAAAATGTTTTAACTACCTCACACTGCCATTTCTCCATGTTACAGTCAGGCCAATAGTTCCTATCCTATTCCTTCTTCACATAAAATGTATGAAGTTCAGTGATATGCTATCATCACATGTACTTTGAGCTTCTTGAAAAAGGGATGCTATGTAGACACTCAGCAGAGCCCTGACTGGGTGGCTCAGTTAGTTGGAGAATTGTCCCATACACCAAAAAGTTGTGGGTTCACTCCCCAGTCAGGGCCCATACAGGAGGCAATTGAGTGATGTTTCTCACATCAATGTTTCTCTCTCTCTCTCTCTCTCTCTCTCTCTCTCTCTCTCTCTCTCTCTCTCTCTCTCTCTCTCTCTCCCTAAAATCAATAACCATATCCTCGAATGAGGATTAAAAAAACCATGCAGCAGAAGTGATAGAAAACAGTGGCAGTGTGGTATGTATACAACATAAAATAGATCAGATTATTTTGTTAGAGTTTGAGACAAAAATAGCTCCTTAATCTTACATGTCTATTTTTTTAAAATATATTTTATTGATATTTTACAGAAAGGAAGGGAGAGGGATAGAGAGCTAGAAACATCGATGAGAGAGAAACATCCATCAGCTGCCTCCTGCACACCCCCCACTGGGGATGTGCCCGCAACCAAGGTACATGCCCTTGACTGGAATCGAACCCGGGACCCTTCAGTCCGCAGGCCGACGCTCTATCCACTGAGCTAAACCGGTTCCAGCCATGTCTATTTTTTTTTATCATGCAGTATATTGCCCCCTGTCTGTGGCTTTCAAGGGCATTCTGAAAGAGAAGCACATCTACTAGAATGTTGATTGGATTAGCAGTTTAGCATTCTCCTCTTAGAGGGAATATTGCAGTATCCAACATCTTGCCTATTTCCAGCTTTTGAAGAACCACAGGTCAAAATTGTATTCCCAGATGAGAGTGTTTCATAGTGGGAAGTTGACTGTGAATTTCCATATACTAAAGGCACTCCTGACTGTCCTCTATGAAAGATCCAAGAGCTTTTTATTATGATTCAAAAATATTATGGTCACTTTAGGATTCTTGTTTCCAGAGTCACCAAAATATCATTTGTACTGCCGAAACTGCGCCATCACTTCAGAGTAGAATATGGAAGAAACTAGTGTAAGATCCAAGTAGTTTTTTTTTTTAATCTTCATTATTGAAAGTATTACACATGTCCCCTTTTCCCCCACATTGGCCCCTTCCAGCTAGCCCCTGCCCCCAGCCCCAGGCCTTCACTACCCTATTGTCTGTGTCCATGTGTTATGCATCTATGCATACAGGTCTTTGGTTGATTACCTCCCTCCCCTTCCCTCTGAGATTCCACACTCTGTTCCATGCTTCCATGTTCCTGGATCCGTTTGTTAGTTTATTTTGTTAATTAGATTCCACATATGAGTGAGCTGTGATATTTGTTTTTCTCTGACTGACTTATTTCACTTAGCATGGTACTCTCCAGGTCCCTCCATGCTGTGAGATACCAGTAGTTTTAAAAGGCATGAGGGAAGGAAACCAAGATGGCAGCATAGGTAAACACCTAAACTGCTGCCTTGCACAACAATTTCAAAACTACAACTAAAAGACAAAATAGACATCATCCAGAACCACAGGAAGGCTGGTTGAGTGGAAATTCTACAACTAGAAGGGAAGAGAAAAGCACACTGAGACTCAGAGGAGCTGCAGAAGGCAGAGGTACTGAGATGCGTGCAGAGAGGGTGGACAACTGAGTGTGCAGCTGGCTTTCTCAAGTGGGAGGGAGACAAAAGTTCCCAACTGCACTGAACTCCAGTGAGAGTGAGACTCTGGGGACCCAGACTCATTCGGGGAGAAACTGGACTGTCTGGCAGCGGGCGGAACTCGAGGGTGGCTTTCTCTCAGAGGTGCTAGCAGCGATTACCACGGGACACTGAGACACAGGGGCCTATTAGGGCAGGGCTGATGGGAAACCAATGCTGTCTGCTCTGTCCTGAGACTCTGCCCTGAGACTCCGCCCCACCCAAGCTGAGCACAGGGGCTTTTGCAAGTCTTGCCCCATAAGGGTGTCTCCAGCACAGAAGTTCTCCCAGCGTAGACACAGCTGATCCTCACAGCCAGTTGGCCTGGAGGTCAATTCCTCCCAGTGATACCAACAACAATCAAGGCTTAACTACAACAAGACTGTGCACACAGCCCACAAAGGGGTGCACCAAGAGTGTTCACCTCAGGTAACTGGGGAGGCTGAGCCACTGGGCCCTATAGGATACCTAGCACACAAAGCCACTCTGTCAACTCAGGGAAGCAGCCAAAATGCGGAGACAAAGAAACGGGTCACAAATGAAAGAAATGGAGGAAAGCAAACGACTGGATATAGAGTTCAAAACCACAGTTATAAGGTTTTTCAAGAATTTTCTAGAAAAGGCCGATAAATTTAGTGAGACCCTTGAGGATATGAAAAAGGACCAACTAGAAATTAAGCATACACTGACTGAAATAAAAAATATTATACAGAGATCTAACAGCAGACTAGAGGATCACAAGAATCAAGTCAAAGATTTGAAATACAAAGAAGCAAAAAACACTCTACTGGAAAAGCAAAAAGAAAAAAGAATCCAAAAAGTTGAAGATAGTGTAAGGAGCCTCTGGAACAACTTCAAGCGTACCAACATCAGAATTATGGGGGTGCCAGAAGAAAAGAAAGAGCAAGATACTGAAAACCTATTTGAAGAAATAATGACCAAAAACTTCCCCCACCTGGTGAAAGAAATAGACTTACAAGTCCAGGAAGCGCAGAGAACCCCAAACAAAAGGAATCCAAAGAGGACCACACCAAGACACATCATCATTAAAATGCCAAGAGCAAAAGACAAAGAGAGAATCTTAAAAGCAGCAAGAGAAAAACAGTTAGTTACCTACAAGGGAGCACCCATACAACTGTCAGCTGATTTCTCAACAGAAACTATGCAGGCCAGATGGGAGTGGCAAGAAATTTTCAAAGTGATGAATAGCAAGAACCTACAACCAAGACTACTCTACCCAGCAAAGCTATCATTCAGAATTGAAGGTCAGATAAAGAGCTTCACAGATAAGAAAAAGCTAAAGGAGTTCATCACCACCAAACCAGTATTATATGAAATGCTGAAAGGTATTCTTTAAGAAGAGGAAGAAGAAGAAGAAAAAGGTAAAGGTAAAAATTATGAACAACAAATACATATCAACAAGTGAATCTAAAAATCAAGTGAATAAAAAAATCTGATGAACAGAATAAACTGGTGAATATAATAGAATCAGGGGCATAGAAAGGGAGTGGACTGACAATTCTCAGGGGGAAAGGGATGTGGGGGGGTGCGGAAAGAGACTGGACACAAATCGTACACCTATGGATGAGGACAGTGGGGGGTAAGGGCAGATGGTGGGGTGGGAACTGGGTGGAGGGGAGCTTTGGGGAGAAAAAAGAGGAACAATTATAATAATCTGAACAATAAAGATTTATTAAATTTAAAAAAAATAAAAGGCATGAGGGATGTGAATGTACTTAACACTACTGAACTGTACATTAAAAAATGGTTAAAGAGGTAAGTTTTATATTCTGCATATTTACCACAATTAAAAATGTTTTTAAAGTTAAGATGGTAAAATTTATGTTATATGTATTTTACCACACTTTAAAAAACAACAACAAAAAAATAGCATGAAGGATGAGAAACTGCTGCTCTTATCTAGGTGGCGCTGGACAGCACCCCTCCCCCACAGGTAAAAATGCCTAACACCCATTGCACTTTCATACCTGCCCCCTAGAGGAAGATTCGGTGGAAAGGAACATTTACCATTTTCTTTTCTTTTCTTTTTATTTTATTTTATTTTATTTATTTTATTTTATTTTATTTTATTTATTTTATTTTATTGTTTAAAGTATTACACATAGTAATTCATATATCTCCTTTTTTTCCCCCATTGACCTTCCCCCAGCCTCCTCTACCCCTGTCGCATGCCCTCATCCCACCCCACCCCAGTGTCTTGTGTCCATTGATTGTGCTTATATGCATGCATACACGTCCTTCAGTTGATCTCTTCACCCCCCCTCCCCAACACTCCCCAGCCTTCCCGATGGATCTATCTTTTTGTTCATCAGGTTATAATGTTCTTTATTTTCCATAAATGAGTGAGATCATGTGGTATTTTTCTTTCATTGCCTGGCTTATTTCACTCATTTACCATTTTCTTACTGTGACATTGAAAAGGCATTACAAGACTTGTTAATCTTCTTTTAAAACAAGGGAACCTCCTCCACACTTGAGCCAGAGGAACTCTCTGGGAGAAAAAATACAAAAACAAAACTAAGAGTAATCAACATGTATTTCACAGATGTATCAGCTCACACCCAAGAGCTCACTTCAGTTGTACTGAGACTGTGGTTGGAACCTCATATTTCATGACCTGCAATTTTGTTTCGAGAGTGGTAGAGAAAGGAAGAAAAGGGACTTTTCACTTCCTCTCAATCAGCTCTGTTGTACAGTTATGATGTCTGGCTGGAAAATAAATGCTTGATAGTAGTGGAGGCTCAAAATTTTGTGAATATGGGAGAATTCATTGATATCTTGGGATGGAGAGGGCAAGTCTTCCAAGGCCTACTGGGACATTTCCACCAGTACCTATGTGTGCTGGGCTCGTGGTTCTGTGGGAAGAACAGAGGCCCTGAAGGCCAGGCGCTTGACTCTTTCCTAGTAAAATACCCCAGCTGGATAACCTACTACTTTTGCTCCATGATGTTTTGCTGAAGATAAAGGAAATAATGGATTTTCAAATGTTTTGAAATGTGAAGACACTATACACACGTGAGGTGTTGTTAGACATGTCACTGAAGCAGAGTGGTGTAATGGGCAAGTGCCAGGCATCAACAGACCAGGAAATAGGCCTGACTGTCTCAGAAATGTAATGAAATGAATTACTAGTAAATGATCCCCTTAGGGCAGCACTGATGTAGGCCATCTTTCCAGGATCTGAACAGTTTCTCTTTTTCCAGATAATGAAGATGCTTCTTCAGCCCCAAAGACCATTTGATTTGTTAATCGATGCTCCTGCAGCTTAAGTGTGTTTTTTCTCATGGTAAAATATAGACTGTGGGTCAGGAGCAAGTCTGGGACCAGATGTGGAATTTCCTCTGCCTCCCTGCTGCTTGTATGTGTAGGCCGTTGCTATATAAGGACGGGCTAGAGAGCTGAGGAAGGAGAATAAAGTGGTATAGAAATGGATTCCCAGGATGGCAGTGTAAGAGGTATGTTTGTGTGTAAGTCATGGGAGAGTCTTTCACCCATGTATCTCAGGGCGCGAAAGCGTGTGTTTGCTAGGGCCCTTCCCGGGAGTGTTATAACATGACTTCATAGGCAGAATGACCCTGCATGTGCAGACACCAGTGGAGAGAAGACGAGGATGTGAATCAGTCTTGAGATCAAAGGTGAAGTTCGCTGTTGTTTGTCCCCCTCCTGAAATACTTGGGAGAGCCCCCCAGGGTGGGGTCTTGGAAAGAACTGGACAGCGATGCACTTGATGCACGTATCTCTTTTTCAACCCCTCGGGCCTTCAACAGCTGAAAGGGGGCTGTGTGCATCTGAGCCCCGGGTAGAAGGAAGAGGCGTCAGCCAACTTCCTCCGCGGCGGCAGCACGAGAGGCAGCGGGGGTGGAGGGGCTGCCCGGGTCTGCGAATCCCGCGGCTAGAGGCGGAGCCCGGCGGTGCCCGCCCCCGGCCGTCCCCTTTTCCTGGCCGCTCCCCAGTGCAGCGCGGGCCGGGGTCACAGCCGCCTGCGAGAAGCTGGGAGCCAGGAACCCAGTGGACCCAAAGCTGCCCTGACGGTGAGTCCTGACGCGCACCGATCCAGCGCCGCCCCTGTGTCCCATCACTGGAGGCGCGGAGCGGGTCGGGCGGGGGGTCAGGACTGCGTTCTTGGGGAGCCCGGGACGCGAGCACGCGGGGCGGGGTTGTCAGGATCGCGACTTAGGGGAGTACCAGAACCCGATCCCAGAGGGGCGTTCGGGATCGCGATGTTGAGAACCCGAGCCCGGGGCGGAGTGTCAATGCCCCTATGTTGGGGACTCTCTGAACCCCAACCCCGAGGGCGAGAGGGCGGATCGGGATCGCGACGGTGGGGAGTCTGGGAGCCCGAACCTGGAGAGCTGAGGGGTCAGGACCGCGCGCGACCTAGAGGACCTCTGGTGCGGGAACGGGGGTTGGAGAGGGGGGTGGAACCGGGGGTGCTCTGTCGGCATTCTTGGGGCGCCCCCCGCTGGGCGGAGAACAGAACCCGGGAGGGGAGTGCAGAGGAGAGGAAACCCAAGGTGGGTGGGTGGGAGGGGGAGCCCGAGGGAGGGGAACCCCAGAAAGGATAGGGTGGGCCGAGGCTGTGGCGTCTCCGGAGAAAGATGGAAGGGGCCTCTCTGAGATGGTGGGCCGGGGAGGCGGAGTTGTGCGGGGAGCCTGGGGCGGCTGGGTCCGGTGTGGAGAACAGGGGCCTGGAAGTATGGATCCCAGCGGGGGATCCGAGGTAGCCGGGTGGGTGGTGGGGCAGAGATTCGGACCGTCTCGGCCAAGGGCGCAGCCCACTGACACCTCAAGAGGGCAGTCACTCGAGAGAGCAAGACCGGGCCACCCCAGGAGGCGCAGGTGGGGACTCCGAGCTAGCTACTGGACTTGGCAACTTGGGTGGGGGAGGCGGGATGGGGAGGTGCACTTCGCAAACCCGGCGCGGGGACCTGAAGGCGGCTGTGGTCCCTCAACCACCGACCGTCCAGGGGGAGACCCAGATGGACTCTTTGTTGCATCCTGTATTGCTGAGCTGGGTTAGAAGTGATTTTGGTCACGGAGTTAAGAGGATACGTATGGAGTGAGATTTCAAATACACAGGTAAGATCTACAAAGGGATGTGTAATTTTTTTCATCTACATGAGCTATTTGCTCCCCACTCTCCTGTTCTCTGTGAGAGGCTGTTTCTGAGTAAAAATCGGCAGTGTGTGTGTGTGTGTGTGCGCGCGCGCGCGCGCACACACACACACACACACACACACACACACACCTCCCACAAATGCGCTGCATTCTTCAGCCAAGTAAACACCAGGAGTATTGGACAGTTTATGGATCGTTTGTACTCATTAGGGCTCCCTTGGAAGGTGGACTGCCTTTGCCCTCCTAAGACGTCCACAGGCTGTGCCCACCCCTAAGGTGTCCAGGTCACCTGGCAGGAAGCCAAGCTGCTTAGGACCTCAGCGGATGGCTATCCAAGTGTGTCTGAAGATAAACAAATGACCAGTGCAGTGTCTGTTTGTTCTCTGTTGTTTGTCTTTGGCACCAGCTCCCTTTCTGTATGATAATTAGTATATTTCTTATAACAGTTAATTCAGGGCCCGGGATTCTGTTATGTGGATTTTTCTATTGGAAGGTTTCTAGGCTTTGGGGGTCCAGGGGAGGAGAGAGGCCCCCCACTCCTCTGTCCTGGATATAGATCCATCTTCTAGCACACACTGAAACTTGAGCTTCCTGAGAGAATCCAGGACTATGTTGGCAACTAACATTTGTTTGGGCCCAGGTTTTTTGTTTTGTTTTGTTTTTTCATGAAAAGGAAATCTCTTCAATAATTATGCAAGTTGACAGGAAAGTGATTTATGCTTTTTACAAGTATCATTTCAGGACAAGCTATTTTTCATTAAAGGGGGTGGTCAGAACCTTACCCAAAATCTGCATTATCATTATTGCAGCAGAATATTCACTTGGACTTAAAGCTAGCTGATTCTTCCAATTCTTTACCCAAATGTTAAAAGAAATATGCCAACACTTATACATTCAAGTGAGTATTCCTCCCCTTCAAAAGCCCTGTCTTGGCAAGCTGTGCACTAATTCCGGGGATGCTGTCATTGCTGAGAATAATTTGGGAGCTCGTGCTTTGGCACTGCCTGCAGAGTTTACAACACATTTAACTGAATTGCCTCCTGATGCCAAACCTTCCTCACTTGGGAAAGAGCCAAATACCATGTGGGGCCAACTGTGGCCTCTGAGGTGGGGAGTTGAGGTTGTCATAGAAAGTATGCCTATTAAAGTAATGAGAGACCCCTTGAGGGACTGGTGGTTCCAAAATAGGCATCCAGTAAAGGTGTGTGTAGTATGTGTTTAGGATTGAAAGTAATGGAAGTACAACCATCCTTTGGGTGTATATGTTCTGGTATGTGTGTGCAAAAATTGGTCCTATGGCTTTGTTGGTGTGCTTTACGGCCTAGTAAGCTGGAGAACATAAGTCTTTCTTTTCCCGTGTGGGTACTCTTCACCAGGCGCTTTTCATCACTGTGGATTTTTACAGAAAACAAAACAAAAAATGTGTTTTTCTCACCAAAAAAAAAAAAAAAGTACCCAGAAAGTTACTTAACCCCATGTGTGTAGTTAATGCCCCAGTACTTGAGATTTTATGTGAAAGGATCTATATACTAGTAGAAGCAAGAGGAAGAGAATGGTTTTTGAAATCCCAAAATTTCAGTCTTGGGATTCTAAGGCACACAACTGTGAAAAACTGACATAACATCTCCCTTTTCTTCCATTGTTTTTCTAATTTCCCAGTGGTTGTTTTTTACAGATTCTATAACCTAAAGCTTTATACAGCCATCGCTTGACTCTTGATCTGGCAGTGATTGTGGGCAAGTTATTACATGTCTTTTGGCCTCAGTTTTCTTACCTTAAAAAGAAGATGCTAATGAGTATGTACCACATGGGCTGGAATGAAGATTTAGTAAGATTTATGCATGTAGAACACGAGTTCAGTGCCTGGCACAAAAGTGCTCCATAGAGTCCAGCTATTTTTGTTATTAATATTGATTATTGATAGTTATATTAAAATTCCTTTGAAGCCAAGTATGGATTTATCAGTTTCCGGGTAATGCTGTTCTCTTCAGCTGGGCTTTGCAAATGGATATGTGAATGAGAACATTTGTTTCTACTTTCCTGGCCTCCTAGGAGTTCTTAAAGAGCGACCTTAAAAGTAACTGTAGTTAGCTACTTTATTTTTGATTCAGATGTTTTTAAAAACAAGCATTCCTGTTTTGATTGTTAGATATAATAGTTTAGTGAAGATCTGAAGGAAAAAAAATATGTAAAAGCTTTTCCTGGAATTTTTTTCTGTGATCCAATAAAATACTACTTGAATGAAACAGCTACAGCTCCCTTGGCCTGTATTGACAGGGATGATTCTGGTGAACATTTGTTCCAGTTAAACTTGAGTTTTGCTCTGTTTTTTTTTTTCAATGATAACCTGGCACTGAGCTCTCAGCTCTTCCGTCAATATTGCCATTAATTTTTTTTCAGAATATGAATTTTATTAAAACATATGTAAACTAGGAAGATACAAACTGTGGGAATATAATTTTAATGAAATGGTTAAGGGTTGCTATGAGGTAGATGTTCCATGAAGTGTTTGACATTTAGTAAGAATTCTCTGTGTTCTATGTGCAGAAGATAGAGAGATGTATAACAGACTTTGTCCTCCAGAAAGTCACATAATGTGCTCTCGAAGGATTATATGCATTAGCAAAAGTGTTTTTCTCCCAATGGCTTGTGGGCCAAAGATTAAATGGACTTCACTCACGTTCTTTTCTCTCAATTTCTTGGAGAAGGTTAAATATGTAGATCTCTTTATAGTGGTCATAATTTTTAGGGGTATTAACTCTTTCAGGATTAAGTCCTAGCATGTGCTCAAATTGCACATAAGGAGATAATGCTATAAAAGTACTTGGTGAGCCCTAACTGGTTTGGCTCAGGATAGACCGTCGGCCTGCGGACTGAAAGGTCTCAGGTTTGATTCTGGTCAAGGGCATGTACCTAGGTTGTGGGCACATCCCCAGCAGGAGGTGTGCAGGAGGCAGCTGATCGATGTTTCTCTCCCATCAATGTTTCTAACTCTCTATCCCTCTCCCTTCCTCTCTGTAAAAAATCAATAAAATATATATTTTTAAAAAGTACTTGGTGATTTGTAAAATGATATATAACTATAGGATAGGGTGATATTGTTGTACTTATAAAACACCAGGAAACAATACAGTTGTTCTTAAAGTAGAGGAGGGGTGATTTTGGACCCCCCCACCCCCGAATCACCAGAGGACATTTGGCAATGTCTGAGACATTTTTTATTGTAGTAACTGACATCTAATGGGTAGATGCCAGAAATGCTGCTAAGCATCTTCTAATGCATAGGACAAACCTTCACAACAAAGAATTATCCAATCCCAATGTCAGTAGTGCTGAGAAACCCTAGTCTAGAGCATGGCATCTAGAGTGAGGGATCAACCTGCATTAGCATCCTAGCACCACCAGTTATTAAATGCATAACCCTGGGTGAGTACCTTAAACCTGAGAATCTATAAATGCATGTCTGAAGAGATATCATGGAATTAAGTGAGATAGTACACAGAAGGCACCCAGTAAATGGTCACTCTTAGTATTATTATGTTGGGTTAGTAAATCCAGGGACTATATGCCTCAAACAGACACGGCTTTTGGGTTTATTTTTTTATTATTATGTTTTTATTGATTTCAGAAAAGAAGGGAGAGGGAGAGAGATATAGAAACATCAATGATGAGAGAGAATCATTGATCAGCTGTGTCCTGCACGCCCCACACTGGGGATCAAGCCTGCAACCCGGGCTTATGCCCTGACCAGGAATTGAACCATGACCTCCTGGTTCATAGGTCAACACTCAACCATTGAGCGACGCTGGCTGGGCCATTTGTGTGTGTGTGTGTGTGTGTGTGTGTGTGTGTGTGTGTGTGTGTAACCAATTGTGTACAGAACCAATACAGGTTTCTTAGTCCCATCCGTGTGTCCAAGAAAAGGGCAGGGACACAGACTTACGGCCTCTACCATTCGTGGTACCTTCTGCATTCTGGCCCAGGTTCTGTCCTGGTTCTGCTAGGAAGCTCAGTGTAGGCTGCAGATCACTCCAACCAAGTGAACAGGACAGTCCCCAGGCCTCTCTTCCATACAGCAACAATGAACTGAGGATGGAGAGCTTTCTGTTTCATCTGGGCTACACCTAGAAGGAGACAGCCAGGCCATGAAGACCCTTCACCTGAGCTTATCTCCACGCTCTACTGAAACCCCTGTCTCTGCGAGGTCAGAGCAGGCCAGGAGGCCAGCAGTTTCCCCTTACTTTTCCTTAGCTCCTCCTACTCAAGCAAAAAGTTCTTATAAGGGGTCCCTTCACTCTTAGCAATATCCTCCTAATCCATTCCAGATTTTGCTCTGCATGGAGTCACCCAGCCATCTGGGAGGAGAAAGGAGGCCTCCCATAAAGCCCAGGCTCCACTTTGATCTTGATTCCTTTCTGGGTTTCCTGGAGCACACTGAAGCCACAGGAGTAAGTGATCCACTCACAGGCACCAGCAGACCTTCAGCAGGGTGGGGGGTGGGGTGACATCCCGGTGCTGAGTGTTAGCAGACAGGGATGTAAATAATTCACCCAGTGATGTTTTAGCTGGGAGCTAGATTGAAGCCATAGTTATGTGGTGCTCAGTCCTGGCTGCACAATAATAGAACCATCTGGGGCTGTCTAAGAATTGCTCAGTCCCCACTCCAAACCATTGATTCTGAATCTTGGCAGGTAGGGCCCAGGGAATCAGATTTTTAAAATGCTCCTCAGATGACTCTGATGCCCAGTAAGAGTTGAGGGTTAGGACTATGCCTTGTGAAATAAATGACCTGCTTTGAAAAAAAAAAAAAAAAGAAGAACAGAACCAAATTAAAAATATCAAAGTAACAGTAATATTTTGTTAAGCTTTCATTTTAGTGATCAGTGTATGCGGTGTTTGCAATGTAAAATATATTTCTTAAAATGGGTTCCAGTAAAAAAAAAAAAGTTGGAAAACCATTGTTTTAGAGCCTTAGAGGTATTTAATAAATATTGACAAATTTACCTCTTGCAATATTTCTGTGCAAGGATCTGCAATACGACTTTTGCAACTAACCTAGGAGGCGTAGAGAGGAGATATCATTATACTGATTTTTATTTTTATTTTTTTTACAGATGAAGGGAACTTGGAGTTGGAGAGGGTATAAAATGTGTCAAAGTCATAATGAGAAAATGGCAAAAACAAAGACTCAAACCCAGGGCTTCCGATTACTGCCACCAGGCTCTGTCAATGACATCTTTCTCTCTCTTCTTATTTAGCAGAGCCTGTGTAAAGGAACTGTGATAGAGCATGAGTGGCCTCAGCATTGTACAAATAATTACTGATGGACCACTTACTAGTGTCAGGAAATCCTATATAATAAAAGGGTAATATGCAAAGTGACCCTAACGTAGGAACGACCCGCTGGTCGCTATGATGCACACTGACCACCAGGGGGCAGATGCTCAATGCAGGAGCTGCCCCCTGGTGGTCAGGGCGCTTCCACAGGGGAGCTCTGCTCAGCCACAAGCTGGGCTGATGGCTGCGAGCGCAGTGGTGTTGGCGGAAAGCTCTCTTGCCTCCTCAGCAGCGCTAAGGGCAGGGTCAATGGCCACCTTCTTGCTGTGTCTTCACGTGGCAGTGAGAGAGACAGAGACAGCGAGCACTGGGTGAATGCCCTAGAGAACAAGAGTTAGTTCTCAGTCTCTTTTTTCTTACTTACTCCCATCTAGGGACCCCATCCTAATGACCTTATCGAAACCTAATTACTTCCCAAAGGCCCCAGATTCAAATACCATCACATTGGGGATTATGGCTTCAACATAACATTAGAGATGGTAGAGGTGCAAACATTCAGTTCATAACACCCTAGTACCTATAGCTTCCACTCACCTTTCCTTGTGTGTGTGGCTAGAAATCCCGCCCAAACCACCCAGTGATTAAGGCAGGAAAGCCCTTTCTGTTTCGTAGAACTACTTTATGGAAATTTGCTCAGGCTATTTGTGATACTTAATGGCATGAATTACTGAAATTCATGGTGTGGCTTAGGTAGTCCTAGCTGAGGAGGAACCTGAACACTAAACCTTGTGGAGTGAGATTTTGATCAGTGGTCTGGGAACCAAAGGATATCTTGTTCATTCGATCATTTATTTATTCATTCATTCATTCATCCATTCATCAAATATTAAGGGTATGCTATACACTGGAGATAGAATGATGGGCAAAAATGCAGTCCCTAACCTTATGGAGGTTATAGTTTATAGGTAAGTTTTAGATGTGACCCTCCAATTCAAAGATAGGTAGAGAAAGTACTTATCATGGCTTTTAAATTCTTATGCACAGGACCAAAGTAAAGCTCTGGCCACATGTCAATAGGAAGACACTGGTTGGTTCCCTACTCAGAAAGTTAGAGAGAAAGAGTTAGACTTCACATTATCACACATGGTGTTTAGAAACCACAATTCCCCAAAGGTGGGGGAACTGCTCTTTGCTGTAATAAGTCACCTGGGTTGGATGATCAGGTTTTAGGAAGACTTGTCTTTGGTTGGATTCAAACTTCCTAGCTGTCTACTGTCCCTATTTTCTTATGTGAGGAGGATTCAATACTATATAAGAGTGCAACTTGTCAAATGAATGAATTAATAATAATTATGATTATAATAATTATGAATGTTGGTATACTAGTATAATAGAGGTAATGGGGAATGCCAAGATTTCGAGATGAGTACACTCAGAGAAGAACCAAGGCGAGCTCTCCCCCTTTTCCAGGCTGAGCCGGTTCCTGACTGTAACCAGTCCCCAGTTCCTAGGACTGTAAGAATTTGAAGATCAGAGGTAGGGTTATTGGTTTAAGAGATTGTTGTGTGTCTTGAGACACAGATAGCATTAAGGGCAATGACATTTATCCTAGGATGATATAGGCCTCTTTGGAGTCTAAGAGAATTCCCAAGGTTCAGTGTAAGTCCACAGTCAGGAAACTGGAAGACGGCTATACTTACCCACACCAGTTTAAGATGGAATAAAAATACACTTGCTCTGTGGACTCTTGCCTGTAGAACATACTTACATGAGAAATAAAACTTTTTGCTGGTGAAAACAATTATCTCATTTTCATTTTAGGCTTATTCTAAAGAGAATTGGTAAAGTTGTATAAAATATGGAAGGAAAGGGAAGATGGTGTAAAATCAGAATTGGAGTGTAATGGCTCTTGAATTAGAAAATTTATATTCTCCGTGGTATATTTTTAACTCTGGTCTACAGAATTCATTCCAGGAGTCCCATCTTAGCTTTTCTATTTCTGCACTTAGGCAAGATAAAAGGCGTTGATATTATTCTCTTGGGTTGCCAGGAATCCTGAGCACTTTAGAAAGTGGAATTAGTCAGTTTCATGCCTGGCTAATGCTGAGGTTGGAATTGGCTGCAGTACTCGAATGTCACCCAGACAAACAGATTCAGGTAAAGCTCCAAAAATGACATTGGTGAAATGAGATTATTTTTAAAAAATCATGTGTTGAATAATAAAATGTTTTCTATTGATTTGAAAAATATGTCTATACAATGCCAACAAAAGTGATTTTGTTATGTAAAAAAATACAATACAATAAAATGAAAACACCCCCAAATGACAACCTTAAAAAAAAATGACATTGAAACTGGACAGCATTTCAGGCAGTTGGAAACTGATTCATCAAATCTCAGTTTTTTGCAGAGGTTCAGGTTAGTTCATAAAGTGCTATAGATATTTCTTGGATCACATGGACTTTTCTCTCTCTTTAAAACATCCTGCATGATGACTAAAGTCTTTGCTAATGGAGTTCCGGCTTTATTATTTACACCTGTCTCATTCATTGATCCTCTCAACCATATATATATAGTGGACATGCAGCAAGTGTTTCACAATAGAAATAAGAATGGCCTTCCGGCTGGTGTGGCTCAGTCGTTGAGTGTTGACCCAAGAACCGAGAGGTCATTGATTCCATTCCTTGTCATGGCACATGCCTGGGTTTCTAGCTCCATCCCCAGCATACAGGAGGCAGCCTATTGATGATGTTTCTCTCTCATCGATGTTTCTATCTCGCTATCCCTCCCCTTTCCACTCTCTCTAAAAAAATCAATAAAAACACATAAAAAAAAGAATGGCCTGGCTACAATTGAATTCGGTCATATTTTTCTCATGACTTTTTTTTTAAATAATTTTTTAAATTATAAAAGATACTATAACAAGACATTTATGGAAGGAGAAGAGGGAACATGTAGGTATTGATCATAGTAACATAGTTATCTATCAGCTCTGTGAAGAAGATTGAATACATGCGCATTAAAATTTTTTCGCATAAAAGAAGAAAATCTTAAACTGTGTATAATTATGTGTTTGTGATATGTCTCATAACCTGGAGAACCAGTGGTGTCTAGGTATATAACTAAATTACAAAGGAGGTAATGATAATACATCCATTTGTACGTGAAGGCATATAGAGACATAACATTGCTACTAAGTATTGAGTAATTACTTTGTGCCAGGCATTGTGCAATGCACTCTATTTACATTCTCTCTAATTCCTAAAACAACCATGGGAGGGAGATACTCCACTTTACCCAGGAGAAAACAAAGATGAAGTGGCTAGCCCAAGGCTATTGCAGTTAGTGTCATAGCTGGGATTGGAGATTCCTTGTCTGTGAGAGGGCAGGGGACAGATGAGTTTGGATTTAATTCTCCTAAGAGTACATATCTAGCCTGAAGTTGGTCCAGCCTGGCATTTCTTGCCCTTCCACCGCATCAGCTTGTGTAAGCGATTCCAGAAGCTGGGAGTTTCTGGTACTGACTCTGGATTTATATATGTGGCTCCCTGAACCTATTGGAGGCATAGACTCAGATGGCAGGGAGCAGGGTTGGGGGAGGTATTGAGCTATTTTTCATTATTTCATATGCCTACAAAACCGCAATATAGTTGCACAGGCCATTAAAACTCGGTAGTGCTTTCTTTTGGCTGGGGCAATAAAAGATCAATTTAGACTTCATCTAAACTCTGACTCAAAATTCTGACTAAAAAATATGGGATAATGACTACTTAATGGCTGTGGTTGATTTAGAAATCTTTCAAAGCATAGAAAACTAATAATAATCTAAAACAGGTTTGATGGTGAAAAGATTGGACAATATGGATGGCCTAGAGTGACAGTGGAGTTTCAATGCAACCCCCATCTTCCATTGCTGGCCCCAGAACCACCCAGGTCTCTAGAGAGGCAGGCTGCATCATGGTGCTTTTTGACCTAGCAACAATGCCTTCAAGACCTTCTCTGATTTATAACAGATGACATGTATTGAGCACATGCTATGTGCTAGCAGTTTTACCTGTATTATCTTCTCGCTTTAAATTTTCTGTTATAGAAAATTTCAAAACAGAGGTAGATGGAATGCCCATCCCTCAACTTCAACATTTATCAACTTAGGGCCAGCGTCTTCGCCCCAATACCTTATCCCCAGGTGATTCTGAAGTAAACTGCAGACATCATATTATTATTTGTGAGCATTTCAGAATGTATTTTGAAAGATAAGGACTCTTTTTAAAATATATTTGTATTGATTTTAGAGAACAAGGGAGAGGGATAGAGAGATAGAAATATCAATGATGAGAGGGAACCATGGATGAGCTGCCTGCTGCACGCCCCACACTGGGGTCGAGCCTGAAACCTGGGCATGTGCTCTGATCGGTAATCAAATCCTTGACCTCCTGGTTCCATAGATCAATGCTCAATCACTGAGCCACACGAGCTGAGCAGATAAAGACTCTTTTATGATAATTTTTTAAACTTCACAGCAACCCTGTCAGTCAGATACCATTATATCCTTATTTTATAGATGCAAATAATGAGACACAAAGAGATTAAAATATGCGCCCAAGGTCCCCAACTTGTCAGTGGCAGAGTCAGGATTCAAACCCAAGTTGCCTATATCCTGAGCCCATCCTGTTAATTACTAGGTGGTTGCAACCAACCCCTCTGTTGTTGCCGATCCTCCAGGGTGGAATCAGACCTTGGAGTTAGAAGTGCACAACCCCTCTGCTGTTGCGGACCCTCCAGGGTGGAATCAGACCTTGGAGTTAGAAGTGCACACTACCAGAAACACGACTGTTGGTTTCTGTGAATTCAACCACTGGACCACTGTAGCAAATTTGTCTGTTTAGGTACATAGGGGCAGAATGGCTGTGAAAGGCTTAGAATTGTCATCTCCAAGAATGAAAGCCTGGAATATTAGTGGATCCTCATTGGACAGCAAAACTGATAAAGTAACACGATTCTGAGAGTGTTTGAAATGTTGGAGAAGCCCGCAATGAAAAGCACTCAACAGAAAATATGACAGTCACTGGGCTTGGCTGCCAAGGGACCCAGTAAAAGGCTTTTTTAAAAATGAATTTTCCTTTGATTTTCTCTCTTGGCAGAAGGAATCAAAGTCGTCCCACTGAGTCTTTTCAGTTTGTTTCAAGCGCAGCTAATTGTGTTTATTTGTCTCCCGAATCACATGTCTGCCTCCTCTCCCTTGCCTTTTCTAAGGTCTCTTGTCTGTGTGTATACTGTGGCTGCCAAAGGCATTCTCCTCACCTGGGAGCCAGTTGGCTTACGACACAGAGTAGATGTTGAGAGGCCAACTCTGTCTCTCCCAGAGGTCTGACCTGGCCTCTGGTGTCCTGCCCACTCAGGGGAGAGGGAGAGAGATTATATAAGCTGGCTATGAAAGGAACCATGTCGTATGCCTTGTATATGCCCACTTGGTGTTAAGAACAAAGCAGAAAGCAAGTAAATACTATTGGTTGATCCAGAGAGCTTTGCTAGTTCAAGTTAAAGAAATTGAGTCTCCTTTTTCCCTATTGAAACAAACATCGCATTGACTTGTCTGATTAGCACTTTCCTTTGTCTTTGGGATCACTAACATTTGCTTGCTTCTCAGCCCTTGGTCTCTTTTCTTCCCCCTCCCCCACACAGTCCCATCACAGAAGCTGTATAGCTACTGGAGAACTGCCCAGCTCCTGGAGCACTGAAAGGTGGTGCTTGTTGAGATGCCATTGAGGTATTTTTCAGAAAGAGCTTAGAAATTCCACCATTGGCTCTCTCTGGAACATGCCAGCGAGAACCTCAGCCCTTGTCCTTTTTCTGGGATTGTTTTTTTTTTAAAAAAATACATTTATTGTAAATATTTCAAAATAGTTTGTTGTTGTTTTTTTTTTTATGATTGATGTGACTTCCACTCTTTTAAGAAGTCTGGGGGAGGGGAGGGGAACAGCGGGTTGCAAGTTGCTTAGCTCTCTACAATAGAGTCTGCTCAGGGATGGCGCATACCTGGCTCCGTGCCCAGCTCTCTCCTGAGCCTGCTGCCCCTGAGAGCCTGTGGTAGACATGGTGCATCCGTCACAGCACCTCCTCTTCTGAGCTCAGCCCAGGCCTGGAATACCTTTCAGTGTGGGACTCCAGGAAGCCCTTACCAACCATGTTGGCATGAGGGTTGAAATCCATTTGCTGTTTCCTAAGTGGTCTGGAAAGCTCTTACGTACTGAAATCCTATGAGCCTTTCTTGTGCTCACATTAGGTCGCTAACAGCTAAGGACCAGCTCTCTCTTTTCACCAAAATCAGATCAGAGGGAGGGAAAATGCTGAATATTTTAAATGTTGATGGTTCTTGGAGGATTTGGAGGTCGTGACTCTCCCTTTTCAATCCACAGTAGGTCTGTAGATTGGTTGGTTTAGTCAGTAACTAACTTTCATGGGAGAAATGGAATGCTTAGTGCTTAAGAGGAATATAAGGGAAATGGAAGCCCACAACCTAGAGCTCCTAATCTGGCATAGCAGTTGTATTAAGCTGAGTTAAAATTCAGTGTCGTTTAATGAGATGTGAAAGCAAGAAACTTAATTAACTCTCAGGTGATTAGCAATTCTCTTTACTTTTGAAGAAACTGGGAGGGTATTAAGAAAATGAATATGAAGCAACAGGATTTCCTTGACAGAAGATGTGTTAACTGTTCATGACCACATTATAGATAGTGCCCTGGGCTGTAGGAACGGCTTGGGCTAGTCTGTAGTCACTAGGAATCATTACCTCCTGGTAAATTGTCGGGGAAGAAGCTGTGTGGGCTGCTCCAGGCCTGGATGCCCCTGGAAGATTGACAGAGGATGCCAGGCTGCTATCTGGGTGGTTAGGATCAGGCTGTGTGAGTACAAGTGTGGTTTTCTCTTGTTTTAATCAACAGAACATTCTTTTGCCAAAAGAAAAAAAAAAGTTAAATCAAGGCTCATTTTGGGATGCTCTGACTTACCCAGAAGGACTGGCAGAGGTCCTTTTCCATACCAGAAGTCTCAAATGGCTGGAGGGAGAAAGTTGGGGGGAGCCATCCAGGTCAAACAAGCATTAGATTGGCCAGGTATTTTAAAGGTATATGTAAAGAATCAGGTTAGATTTAGAGCTCCCCACCGCCCTTCAGTGTGTACTTTTATCTAGTATTGCTTATCTAAAAATCACAGAAATCACTTCTGGCTTACTATTATTCTTTAATTTCTCCATCTTTTTGGATATCATATGAAAAGAGATCAACAACAACAACAAAACACAAAACATCATTTGCTGTTGTTATTTTGGAATAACAAATAGTCCAAAGTAGTCAGATTCTCTGGATGGGATGAATGGCTGGTGAGGCTGAAATAGAGTTGGAGAATAATTGCAACTGTCAGTAGATACTACAATCCTTTGTCCAAGGGAGCACTGGGGTGTTGGAAATGAAACTGTAAATACTGATCTTGAATTTTCTGGTAACAATAAGTGCTTGTCTCTTCCCAAGACCATATGATCTGTGGAACTTGCTGGAATAGCTTCTGGCTGGTACTGTACCTTTTGTTTTCTAAAGACACAGGAACTTTAAAATTCACCCATTGGGGTTAAAATCCTCTTATTGAAAAGCATTTTATTTGAATGTTAATTTCGTGGTAAACTTACTTAATGTTGTCTTTTACATACTGAATAAGCTTACAGCTGGGAAGTGATACTTTCTGGACCTGCTGTCATCTTGTCTTAGGCATGTAATTACATTCTTTTTTTTTTTTTTTCAACTTTAATTCAGAAATCTTAAGTCATTGGCCTTTATTATTTTCAGTTTACGGATGGTACTACTGGTGCCAGAAGGACTGTGGTTTATTTTTAAGTATGTGATTCATTTAATTTGATGAGAGCAGTATTTGGGCCTTATGCCTTCCAGCTCGCCTTGCCTCCTAGATCAATATAACCTCAAAGAAGGAAAAGTTCTTCCATTTCTAAATGGACTGTATAATGGATGTGTCTTATTAATATTAATTACAGTGTATCTACTACAATATAACTTTGATTAACCAAAATCTTCAATTAAGCTAATTTTTACTGACATCGTCCACTTTGAAAAACACACAGAAATAACAGGGAAATAAAGTCCTACTAGAACTTTCATTTAAGATCAACTTCCCAGTAGGGCTCTAGGCTCACCAGAGATACTATCTAGTCTTCTCAACCATTGGTAGGTCCATTATCTGAGCTGCATAAGGATCACTGAGATAGAGAAGGAAATGAAGGACTCGGCTAGTTCTGAATTATCCAAATTGTTTTCACTTACACATTTAGTAAAGTAAACAAACACATTTTAGAATGATTTTCAATAAATAAAGCAGAAACAGCATTTCCTGAGTAGCGTAGAAGTTCGGGAATTAACTCTGGAACAAGACTTCCTGTGTGCAGATTCTGGCTCCACCACTTCCTGGCTGGGGGACTTTGGGCAAGGGACTTAACCTGTTTCCTCATCTGTGCTCTGTGGGGGAGGAAGAAATCTTCCTCTGCCAGGGGTTTCTCAGCATCTAGGATTTAGGAATCTGGAGAAGGGGCTGCGTGTAAATTAATAAAGAGACTAGATATGAAATATAAATTTGGAAGGCATTTTGGGGAGCCAGAGGAGACCTAGCTTCAGTAACCAAGTTCTCTGAATTTCTGGACCCCTCGCTTTTTATTAACACAAATTGCCCTAAGGCAAAGCAGATATACATATCAAAGGCAAGGTTTGGTATACAGTAGGCATTGTCAGGTTGGAGGAACTGCCTTCGGCTGTTCCAGTAGCAGGCAGTAATATATGCAAATCTTTAGGTTTGGGGAAATGCTTTCGGCTATTCCAGCAGGCAATAATATGATTCATCCCTGCTGAATATAGAAACCCATCAACCTTTTGAGGACTTCTTGCATTTATTATGACATACTGGAATTAGCTTCCAGCATTCCTCTACTCTACTAGCTTTTTTCAGCTCATCTAATAATTAAATCAACCTGAGACAGATTAACAAGAGAAAATAACCAACTTTAAATTACATATGTATGCATGGAAACTCCATATACATAAAAAGTTCATGCAGTATTATTTACAATAGCCAAGATGTGGAAGCAACCCATCAATAGACAAGTGGATAAAAAAGCTGTGGTAGCCCTAGCTCGTTTGGCTTAGTGGATAAAGCATTGGACTGAGGACTGAATGGTCCTAGGTTCCATTCCAGTCAAGGACACATGCCTAGGTTGTGGGCTCGATCCCCAGTAGGGGACGTGCAGGAGGCAGCTGATCAATGATTCATTGATATTTCTATCTCTCTCTCCCTCTCTGAAATCAATAAAAACATATATTTTTAAAAAAGCTGTGGTACATTACTCAGCCATAAAAAGAATGAAATCTTACCATTTGCGGCAACATGGATGGACCTAGAGGGTATTATGCTAAGTGAATTAAGTCAATCAGAGAAAGACAAATACCATGTGATTCCACTTATATGTGGAATCTAAAGAAAAATATATATGAACAAACAAAACAGAAACAGACTAATGGATACAGAGACTGATGGTTGCCAGAGGAGAGTGGGTTTGGGAGGCTGGATGAAAAAGGTGAAGGGATTGAGAAGTACAGATAGTCATGGTGATGTAAAGTCAGCATAGGAAATACAGTCAATGATATTGTAATAACTATGTATGGTGCCGGGTGGTTACTGGAAATATCAGGGGGAACACTTTGTAAAGTATATGATTGTCTAACTGTAATGCTGTACACCTGAAACTAATATAAAATAATATTGAATGTAAACAGTAATTGAAAAAGTTAATTTTTAAAAAGTTGCAATTCCAATGATACACACACACACATATATACACATATACATATATACACACACACACATATATACACACATATACATACACACACACACACACACACACACACACACACACGAGTGGCCAGATTATTATGATCTCTGAACGCATAATAGTCTGGCCACTCAGTATATCCTATATAATAAAAGGCTAATATGCAAATCGAACAGAACAACTGGTCACTATGACACACACTGACCACCAGGGGGCAGATGCTCAATGCAGGAGCTGTGCCCTGGTGGACAGTGTGCTCCCACAGGGGGAGCACCGCTCAGCCAGAAGCTGGGCTCATGGCTGGCTAGCACAGCAATGGTGGTGGGAGCCTCTCCCGCCTCTGCAGCAGTGCTAAGGGCTCCCGGACTGCGAGAGAGTGCAATCAGCAGTGAGGGACGCCCCCCTCCGAGTGCACGAATTTTGTGCACCAGGCCTATAGTATCTTATATAATAAAAAGCTAATATGCAAATTGTCCCCTTGACCAGGCTGGCCAACTGCCCATGTCCCCTCCCCGTGGCCAGGCTGGCCGGACCCCACCCATGCACGAATTCATGCACCAGGCCTCTAATATATATATGTGTATATCTATCTATCTATCTATCTATATATATATAGATACCTATCTATATATATATACATATACATATACATATACATATACATATACATATACACACACACTCACTGAGTGGCCAGATTTTTTATATATATATGTGTGTGTGTGTGTGTATACACACACACACATATATATATAAAGTTTCTTGTCCCTTGTTCTCTGTCCCTGTCCTCTGTAAAAAAAAAAAAAAAAAAAAAAAAAAGTTTAGAGACAGAATGGTAAGGTAAAAATGAGGTATATGTAACATACTGAGAATGAGGTAAGGTGCCCTAGGCTTCAGAGGGGTGGAGGGTAATTCCAGGACAATAAGAAGAGCAGATGTTCAGTAATTAGATGTTTGCCTTGCCATATGATAGATCATAAAAAGTTATCTCTGGTAATAACTCTGATGATGGACAATGCCCCTAATTTAAATTCTTCAAGGGAGAGATAAAGGTTTCTCCTGAGCCTGCAGGGTCTTGGTTTTCTTAAGCTCAACACATCCACATGCAAAGTAGCGTGTCTTGGGGAGGCCTGTTCTGAACCCCTTCAACTCCATTTCACAGCGTCGTGAGAAATAAATGATTTAATAACACGAAAAGAACTTAGAACTGTGCCTAGTAGAGAGTGAGTATTCAATATATGTGAGTCATTATACTAAGATTAGAGAGTAGATAAAGAGGAGTACCAGATTAAGATGAAAGAAAAATGCATCTCTGGATTCTGGCTTGAGCACCTGGATGCTATCATTTACTACATAGACAGGAACAAGAACGGGACAGAGGCAGGGTCAGTGGGGGACACCCAGTTCTCTTTTGGTTGTGATCATTTTGAGGTATCTTTGTTATGAATTAGCTATCAAATGAGTATATACCCCATGCCAGAGAATAACTAAGTTTTCTGTGTACTACAGATTCTCCCCTTTTTTTTCTCTTTTTTTTAAATTTTAATAAATCTTTATTCAGATTATTACAATTGTTTCTCCTTTTCCCCCCCATAGCTCCCCTCCACCCAGTTCCCACCCCATCTTCTGCCCTTACCTCCCCCCCACTGTCCTCATCCATAGGTGTATGATTTTTGTCCAGTCTCTTTATGAACCCCCCATACCCCTTTCCCCCTGAGAATTATCAGTCCACTCCCTTTCTATGCCCCTGATTCTATTATATTCACCAGATTATTCTGTTCCTCAGGTTTTTAATTCACTTGATTTTTAGGTTCACTTGTTGATAAATATGTATTTGTTGTTCATAATTTTTATCTTTACTTTTTTCTTCTTTCTCTTCTTTAAGAATACCTTTCAGCATTTCATATAATACTGGTTTGGTGGTGATGAACTCCTTCAGCTTTTTCTTGTCTGTGAAGCTCTTTATCTGCCCTTCAATTCTGAATAATAGCTTTGCTGGGTAGAGTAATCTTGGTTGTAGGTTCTTGCTATTCATCACATTGAAAATATCTTGCCACTCCCGTCTGGCCTGCATAGTTTCTGTTGAGAAATCAGCTGACAGTCGTATGGGTGCTCCCTTGTAGGTAACTAACTGTTTTTCTCTTGCTGCTTTTAATATTCTCTCTTTGTCTTTTGCTCTTGGCATTTTAATGATGATGTGTCTTGGTGTGGTCCTCTTTGAATTCCTTTTGTTTGGGGTTCTGTGGGCTTCCTGGACTTGTAAGTCTATTTCTTTCACCAGGTGGGGGAAGTTTTCTGTCATTATTTCTTCAAATAGGTTTTCAGTATCTTGCTCTCTCTCTTCTTCTGGCACCCCCATAATTCTGATGTTGGTACGCTTGAAGTTGTCCCAGAGTCTTCTTACACTATCTTCAACTTTTTGGATTTTTTTTTTTTTTTTTTGCTTTTTGCTTTTTCGGTTGAGTGTTTTTTGCTTCTTTGTACTTCAATTCTTTGACTTGATTTTTGTGTTCCTCTTGTCTGTTTTTGGGTCTCTGTGTAATATTTTTTATTTCAGTCAGTGTATGTTTAATTTCTAGTTGGTCCTTTTTCATATCTTCGAGGGTCTCGTTATATTTATCGGCCTTTTCTAGGATATTCTTGAAAAGCCTTATAACCGTGGTTTTGAATTCTATATCCAGTCATTTGTTTTCCTCCATTTCTTTCGTTTGTGATCTGATTCTTTGACGCCGCATTTTCACTGCTTCCCTGAGTTGGTAAGGTAGATTTGTGTGCTAGGTTTCCAATATGGCCCAGTGGGTCTGCCTCCCCAGTTACCTGAGGTGGACACTCTTGGTGCACCCCTTTGTGGACTGTGTGTACAGCCTTGTTGTAATTAAGTCTTTATTGTTGTTGGTATCACTGGGAAGAATTGACCTCCAGGCCAGTTGGCTGTAAGGATCAGCTGTGTCTATGCTGGGAGAAGTTCGGTGCTGGAGACAGCCTTATAGGATTAGACTTGCCAAATTGCAATAGCCTCTGTGCTCAGCTTGGATGGGGTGGAGTCTCAGTCTTGGCTTCCAATCAACCTTGCCCTTGCGCGCACGTGTGCGCCTTCAGACCTCTGCCTTCCCGGCTCCCGAGTCTCTGCCCGGGAGTCCAGACTTCCCCCACAAGAGCGTGGGTCCCCAGGGGCTCGCCTGGAACTGGGGTTCACTGCAGTCAGAACTGGGGCTCAGTGCAGTCAGGAGCCTCTGACTCCCTTCCACTAGGGAAAGCCTGTGGCAACCTCCGCAGCCTTTGTGCGCACTGGCACGCGCGCACTTTCAGTCCTCCGCCTTCCCCGGCTCCCGAGTCTCCGCCCGAGAGTCCAGATTCCCCCCACAAGAGCGTGGGTCCCCAGGGGCTCGCCTGGAACCGGGGTTCAGTGCATTCAGAACTGGGGCCCAGTGCAGTCATGAGCCTCCGACTCCCTTCCACTAGGAAAAGCCTGTGGCAACCTCCACAGCCTTTGTGTGCACTGGCACGCGCGCGCTTTCAGTCCTCCGCCTTCCCTGGCTCCTGAGTCTCCGCCCGAGAGTCCAGACTCCCCCCCGTAAGAGCGTGGGTCCCCAGGGGCTCGCCCGGAACTGGGGTTCAGTGCAGTCAGAACTGGGGTTCAGTGTGGTCGGGGGCTTCCTTCCCCCTTCCGCCAGAGAAAGTCAGCCAGGCTCTCAGCCGCCCTTCCTCTCTGCGTGCACAAAGACCCTTTGCCATACCTCCAATTCTCTGTGAGCTTTTCTCTTTCCTTCTAGTTGTAGAATTTTCACTCAGCCAGCTTTCCTGTGGTTCTGGATGGTGTCCATTCTGTCTTTTAGTTGTAGTTTTGAAATTGTTGTGCAAGGCAGCAGTTTAGGTGCTTACCTATGCCGCCATCTTGGTTTCTCCCCCCCTTTGTTTTCTTGTAAGCTCTGCAAAAAAACTAAATTCCATGTGCTACAGAATTCCCATCTAAATAACGTTGAAAATAATAATGGCACATAGTAGGCACTCGGCAACTATTTATTAAAGGGATAATTGCTTTCATAAGGTCCTAAGTAGTTTGGTTGAAGATACCATATACTAGTAAGTACACATGCAGGCATAAGCACACACACAAATATTAGTTCAAAGTCAGGTTGACATTTTGACATACAAACAAGGAAAGTAAAAGCCAGTATATTTTCAGTGTGCCTTTCACCGATTTATTTATTCACTAGAGGCCCGATGCGTGAAATTTGTGCAAGAGTAGGCCTTCCTTCCCCTGGCTGCCGGCACCAGCTTCCCTCCGGCACCTGGGACCCGTGCTTCCCTTGCAGCCCAGGCTTTGTCCAGAAGGATGTCTTGTCTAATTAGCATATTATGCTTTTATTATTATAGATTCTTACAATGAATATTTACTGAGCATTTACTGTATGTATGCCAAGTACTGTTCTAGGTGCAGGGGACATATCAATGAACAGATTAGACAAAGATTCCTGTGCTAATGGGGCTTATATTTTGGACCAGCAGCAGTATTAGAGAGGACAGATAATAAGCATAATAAATAAAAATGATATATTAACATCACACCCATTAGAATGACTACAGTGAAAAACAAACAGAAAATACGTGCTGACAAGGATGCAGAGAAATTAGAACTCCTATACACTGTTGATAAGAATGTAAAACGGTGCAGCCACTATGGAAAACAGTATGGCAGGTGCTCAAAAAATTAAAAAATAGAATTGCCAATGAGCCAGAAATTCCACTTGAGTATATACCCATAAGAATTGAAAGCAGGGTCTTAAAGAGATACTTGAACACCTATGTGTATAAGCAGCATTATTCACAATGGCCAAGAGGTGGAAAACAACTCAAGTGTCCATCAACAGATGAGTGGATAAAATCTAGTATATACTTACAAGGTGATATTATTCAGTTTTTAAAAGTAAGGAAATTCTGACACATGCTATGGATGAACCTGGTGGACATTATGAACCTGGTGGACATTATGCTGAGTGAAATAAGCCAGTCGCAAAAAGACAAATGCTGCATGATTGATTCCACAATATGAGGTATCTAGAGAAGTCAACTTCATAGAAAGAGCAAGTAGAGGGTGTCTGCCAGGGGTTGGAGGAAGGGAGAATGGTGAGTTATC
This sequence comes from Plecotus auritus, assembly GCF_963455305.1. NCBI lineage: Eukaryota > Metazoa > Chordata > Mammalia > Chiroptera > Vespertilionidae > Plecotus > Plecotus auritus. Next base: position 82,712,747 of record NC_137775.1, on the reverse strand, counting down.
TAATAGTTCTGCCAGGTGAGAGTTCTGGAGACTAGTTGCACAGGAGGTTAAGATGGGAAATTTTGTTAGGCATATTATACCACAATTTTTTAAAAACATGAGAACATAATAAATCACAAGGTAAAAAGTGATACAGAAAACAAAGAAAAAGAGTAGAGTAAGGAAGTTCTAGGGTGCTGGGGAGGGTGCAGCTGTTGAGAAGGTGGTATTTGAGCAAGCACTGGAAGGAGTTGTTTTCCTCCTGGCTGCTGTTGTAATGTCTGAATCTTCCAGGGCCCACAGATGGTGTGTGGCAGTGCTGAGGCCATGAGCAAGTGGTGTATGTCTTTAAAGCTTATGCTGGTGGGCAGCTGATGCAGAAGTCATGGCTGTGGGCATTTCAACTTGATTGGAAAAACAATCCGGGCCCTCAGGTAGCACTTGCACAGATTATAATCACATGTCACCTGAGACTTGAGGTTATGTTACAGTAAAGAGAAATGGCTGCTTTTATACTTGGCCCTTTCTAAAATGAAGCTCTATAACCTAGAAATGACAATCAGGAGTTTGACTTTTTAGTTAGTCCTGAGTTTGCATATTGTTGCTTAAGCCACTTCCAATATAAGTTTTAAACTCCTTCTCAAGAAGAGGATTTTTAAGACTTCAGCTGACCTTTCTGCCAACCCATAAACTAGGGAGGGCAGCTCAAGGGTAATTATTTCAGTTATCCTCCATCTGGTAGGTAATGTGGCTTCTCATTGTAAATCCTGCCACCTGAGCATGTTGTATTACTAATTTATGAGGTGGGATAAACAGACATCAACTCTCCATCATTTAAGCCAATACTCTGTATTCATGAAGAAGTTGAGAGATGTTGTGGTACAGGATTCTTTTTTTTTTCTTACTAAATTTTATTGGGGTGACATTAGTCAACATAAACATGTAGGTTTCATGTGTGGATTTCTAAGTTACAAGATCTGTATATAGCACCGTGTACCCACCACCCAACATCAAATCTTCTGTCACCTCATATTAGGACCCCCTTCTCCCCTCCCATCCCTTCCCCTCTGGCAACCACCACACTGCTGTTTGTATTTACGAATTTCAGTTTTATATCCCACATATGAGTGAAATCATATGGTTCTTAGCTTTTTCTGTCTGACTTATTTCACTTAGCATAATGGTCTCAAGGTCTGTCCATGTTGTTGCAAGTGATGCTATTTCATCCTTTTTTATGATGGTACTGGATTCTCGAATTGACTTTTCCACATCTCACTTTTTAACCACTTCCATATCTAATAAAAAAGAAGTATAATGAGTATGAATCTCTACTTTGGAATCAGGAAGAAGTCTCTAGCCATGCTTCCACCCCCACCCCACTGACCTTGGAGGAGCTGTGGACACCTGTGGGTAGACAGCCACCTTTGCCACTCCACAAGCCTGTCCCTGGCCAAGGATTCTGGAACTACTCCACAGCCATTCAGCACACACGTGGCTGGCTATTTGTGACTCTGTCCCCAGGCTAATGTTGTCTAATAATTGCTAAGGTCACAGGATGAGGTGGGAGGAGGAGCAACAGATTTCCTCTTTAAATCCTGTCTACACTGATGACAATTAACATTGGTTGACCAAAATAAGCACAGCACCAATCTTGAAAATGCCCCTCCCCTCCCCAATTTTTATAACATTCTTATCTGACCAGTATTTGATTTTTAGTTCTGAACAAAATTCTTATACCTTTTTTTTGCATAAATGTAATATTTTGGGTGCTTTGACAATAAAGAGAGAAGGGAGAATGTTTTCCTTACCTTTACTCATAAGTAACTGCCTATCGTCATTTAGCTGGGAGTGTCCCAGGCAGTCATCTGGCTGGGAGTGTCCCCCCAGACCTCCGGTTTCTCCCAACATAGAGTGTGGATGACAGAGACAGGCTTCTCCTGACCCCCATGGTGAAATGATAGTACATGGGAATGTCGCAGCCATTGTGTGTGTGTGTGTGTGTGTGTGTGTGTGTGTGTGTGTGTGTGTGTGTGTGTGTATTGTTGTCATGGGAGGTATGTCCTTAGATGGTGATAGCAGTACTTAGTAGCAAAAGAAGGAAAGCTCAGTGGATTCAACGGATATTCATCAAAGGCAAATATTCAACGGATATTATGATCTCTGAACACATAATAATCTGGCCACTCAGTGTGTGAGGCATGGAAGGCTCAGCTGCGAGCCTCAGAAATGTGAGCTTTAGTTGGCAAAGAGGAGAGGGCTCCTGGCGGCTTTGGGATGTCTCATCATCAGGCCTGAACTTCAGCCCAGTCAGTCAGGTGGAACTGGGGCCAGAGCCTGGAGGATGTAAGGTCAGGTAGGAAGAAGGTTATCACCATCGTGTAGCTGGGACAGGACACAGGCCTACAGGGGAAGTGAAAAGAAGGAATAGGTTTGGGGTAAGCTGCACTTTTTAAAAAAAAGGGATTTGATGTCTGGGATTTGTGAGGAGGAAGAAGAAAAGGAGAAATTTTACTTTGCTTTCAAGGCTTGGTGACTGGGAGGTTGGTCCCACCAATAACTAGAACTAGGGACCGCAGTACAAAGTTTGTTTTATTACACAGTGCTTAAAGTGCTTATGGGACATCCAGATGAGTAAGGTGACATCTCAGTTGAGGATTAAAGGCATGAATTCATAGTGGTCTCAGAATGTTTTGTGACTTTCCATATTAGTACACGGCACCTTGTGAGGAAGAAAGAGAAGTCAGGTGTAAGCAAGGCGGGTCAGGCAGGTGGACCCAGAGAAGAGGTGGGGGTGAGGAGTCTGGCCAGGGGAGATGAGAAGTGGCTGACTCGGGGCCCAGTTTGTGTTGAGATGGCAGCGGGGCCAGATGAGGCAGGTGGACTGAGAGAGAAGCAAGGCCGGAGGACTGGAGGGTGAGGAGCCCAGAGTGTGTTCGCAGACATGCAGGAATGGTACCGGTGGGTGTTCTGAATGGCCAGGAGTGTTCTGATCAGGAAGGGGGAAATTCACATCTGAGATCTTGGAGTGAAAGTAATCCTGAAGGATTGGCAATCACACGGAGGTAGGACCTGCAGGCTGGGTGGGCACTTGTCGCATAATGGAGGTGGGAGTGGAGCTGTGTGACAGTTCACAGCCATTAATCTGAACTGAGAATGTAGACCTTTCAAACAAAGCTCCTCTGTAGAATAACGAATGGTTGTCTGCCATATCAGCTACTGATTATGAATTACTACTTCACACTGTAGGAGAGGCCACGCTGGGAAGTGGAGTGAGGTCAGGGGTGCCCTTAGGTCCTATGGAAGGCTTTGGGACAGGTGTCCTGGGTAATACACCGAGGATATTAGAGAGCCGGGATTCCTAGTCTGTCGTCAGCTCAGAAGCAGACGGGCACTCACTTTTCAGCTATCTCTTCCTTTTCTGTTCATGTTTGATGGACTTTCTTTTCCTGAGATACAGGTGGCTGGGCTTTTGGGACATAGAAATCAGAAGCAGAGAGGTCTGCCCGTATCTTAGGGCTGATTTGGATTGGCGCTTTGAGTAGGTCGCTTAAATTCTCTGTGCTTCAGTTATCCTCACAATCAAGTAACACAAACTAAAAACTTTTTAATGTTTTATTTTTTTATTGAATATATTGTGGTGACATTGGTTGATAAAGTTATATAGGTTTCAGGTGTAAAATTCTATAATATATCATCTGTATATTGTATTGTGTTCACTATCCCAAGTCTAAAAACATTTTTTGTAAGGTTTTATAAAGGAAGAAGCAAGTACATCCACTTACAGCATAACTCTGGGGAGTGCATTGGATGTGCTTAATGTAACAGGATGTGTTTCATTCTGCTTGAGGCTGTTGCTGAAGCTCACAGAGGAGATTACATCTCAGCCTGAGTGTGAGAGAGCAGGCTTTGCCAGGCAGAGAGAGGCACAATTAGCATTGGCAATGTGATGTGTGTGGCTTGTTCAGGGAACCAGGACAGTTTATTCTGCCTTCTCAGCAACAAGAATAAAAAACTAGGTCTCCTGACTCCTGCTCCAATGTTATCTTGCTTTTTTTTTTTCTGCCCTGCCTCTCTATTTCCTGCATCTCTGCTTAGGCATTATTGGGCACAAAAGTACTACCAATGGTAGGGGTAGGTAGCCCCAATGAGAGCGGATGATTGGAAATCAGTTAACAATTTAAATATGCTTAAGGATACTCACCACGATGATGATTCACACACAGATAAACAAGAGCCAACTCAAATGTTGCTTCCTTTTGAAAATGCCTCCCATTTTCATTATCTCACCTCTCACCAGTTTTACCTTTAGAAGCAAAGAGGGCCACAGGAGAGTCTTATTTCACTTTGTGTTTGAACAATCTTCTATTGACACATTCTGGGGCACCTTTCCTCTGATAGTTGTTGATAGGAGAACTAGAGAATGTGTAAGTCAGTGTTCCTGTCCCAAGGAGCTTGCAACCCAATACACAGTAGAGACGAGGCTCTCTACACACAGCAGTTGAGCAGCACGTGAGTCCCGATGTTCTGATACCAAACGTGGGGAATAGGTAGGTAAGTGTTCAGGGAGCAAAGAAATCAAGATGACTTGGAGAAGACTTCTTTTTAAAGTTTCTTTAAAAATATGATTTTACTGATTTTTAGAGAGAGAGAAAGGAAGGGAGAGGGATAGAGAGAAACGTCATCCATCAGCTGCCTCCTACACGCCCCCTACTGAGAATTGAGCCTGCAACCCGGGCAGGTGCCCTGACTGGGAATCAAACCAGTGACCTCTTGGTTCCTGGGTCAACGCTCAACCAGTGAGCCACACTGGCCAGGCTGGAGAAGACCTCTTCATGGCCAATGTGGAATAGAACTAAGGCCTTGAGGATATCTAAAAGAAACTGAGAATGAAGCGACTTGCTTGTTTCTTAGTAGCAAATAAAAAGCCCTCGCCTTGGGACCACCCAGGGAGTGCACTGTCTCAGCTGCAAAAGGGTTAACTTCTCACAGCTAGGAGACCGCATTCCTCACATAGTGCTCCAACCCAGACTTAATTTGCTAGCAGATTCCTCTGCTATGGAAAGTACGTTCCAAGATGGATTTCCTGCCAGTGGAAATCTGCAGCTCGATTCAGGGTTCACCTGGGCTGGCCCAGGTCCCAGCAGGTTTGCAGATGGGCGACGGAGCTTCCTGCAGCAGAAAGGCTAGCCGAGAGGCTGTGCTGCCGAAGCCAAGCCACACTAAAGAAGCTGCTAGTTACACTCTTAGGGAAAGTCCTGGGCTACTCCTGTCCCTCGGCTTTCATTAACAGGTGTTTCAGGTAGCAGAGCTCACCTTTACCCAAACAGGAAGTCTCTCAGGAAAAATGATCACCTCCAGCTAACTGTTGGTTGACCTTAGACTGCTTCAGTGTGTTCCAAATTAATTCCCCAGCTCCTCCGAATTCTTCCACCACAATTAAACACGGGTACTGTTTATTGCACGTGGAAGGTGTGTGCTGTGCTATTTGAAAATAGTACCTGCTGAAGTGGGAAGATGAGCTGAGACGTGGGAAGTATAGAAGTAGAAATAAAGAAAATTCAGATTTGGCAGTCATGCTCCTTGGTATTTGCCTAAATGAGTTGAAAACATATGTTCACAGAAAAACCTGCACATGGATGTTTAGGGCAGATTTCTTCATAATTTCCAACTGAGCCACACTGGCCAGGGTGGGACACATACTTTTAATTTGCTTCTTTCTTGTAATAATATCTTTCATTCCTTTATTTATTCAGCAAATCTTTGTTGAACATCTACTATGTGTTAGTCAATCTAAGTGCAGGGGACACTACAGTGAAAAAAAAATGGAGCACATGTATTTCATGTGCATCCTTCTGTAACAATAAAGGTAAATATATCTACATAAATATTTGAATATGTGCATAGTATCCTATTTTATAGATTTATCATAATTTATTAAATCAGATCTCCCATTTGGAGATATCAAGATACTATTTATGTTTGTTAGGTTTTCTTTTTTTTAAAAAAAATATATTTTTATTGATTTCAGAGAGGAAGGGGAAGGGAGAGAAAGAAACATCAATGATGAGAGAATCATTGATCCGCTGCCTCCTGCACGCCCCCCACTGGGGATCAAGCCCGCAACTTGGGCATGTGCCCTTGACCGGAATTGAACCTGGGACCAGTCAGTCCGCAGGTTGACGCTCTATCCACTGAGCCAAACCAACTAGGGCAGGTTTTCTTGAGTATAGAGAGGATATGTGTTGACCATGAGTGAATCTGAGTTCATGTTAAAATTATCTCTGCTAATAATAGGATTCTGCCAGTGGTGCCATTCTTTAAAAAGTGACTTTGTAAACAGTGATATACTTGGCAGCTGTGGCTGCAAAGGTTGGTGTGGGCCCAGCCGCCTCTCACTTGATGGATGACTGTGGAGATCCTAGTGGCATCTGAGGCTATTTGCAATGCCACCTCTGTCTCTGGTTGGACCAAAGGCTGCTCCAAGCATGGTTCCAGTTCTTAACAAAAGGACACCATGTTGGCACTTTGGCTGCTGTTCCTTCTTGGCCATTTATAGCTATGCAGTGGTGTGGGAGCTGGGTTTCTGTGGATTCTGGAAGCGTTTCTTCTGCCCTCTTTGATGGAAATGGCTGCTTTTTTGTCCTCTGTCCAATGAGCAGCAGGCCGCCTCCCTGCCATCTGTGCGAGCCCCCACACAGTGACGTGAGGTGATGACACAGGAGCTCTTTGTTGGTGGTTTTAGCACACTGCTTGATCCTCCATACAAAGCAAAACACAGCCCAGATGAATTATGGACTTTTACAGTATTAGAGTCTGTAGAGATTGTACTCCTATATTATAGACTAGAGGACTGAGGCAGGGAGAGGTTGAGTGATCTGCCTACAGTCCCATCATTAGCGGTAGAGCTAGACCTAGAAGTGGGAACTTTTTATTTCTCGTCCAGTGCTTTTCCAGGGAATCCACTAATCCAAACCTGCGATCCGTTCCAGTAAGGTCCTTATTATAGACCAAAGAACACCAGTGTTTTGGAGTGCTTCTCTTTGGCCTTCAGATAAAATGTCACCAGATGGCACCAAACTATGTGCATTTCCCAAACACGGAGCTTTTTATTTCATTCTCTACTTTGTTACCCGGGGAAAGGTTTTACAGAGCATGCTGTGGGTGTAGCGGAATCAGTGACTGTTCTCAGGGCTGTGTGCTTTCCTCCAGCAGGCTGATCAGCAACCTTATCTTTAGGTTTATCACTGGAATGTCTTACTGCACCAGTCTGCAAGCCAGCCCCGCGGGGTGTGTGATCACTTTTTTTCTAGGTTGCACACCCACTTGGATTGTCTGGTAGATGCCACTCAGATTATGTGGCAGTCCCATTTTCTTCTCTTGGAGACTACTGGACTCTGATTTACAAGTAAACTCAGTGGCAAAGAACTGAGAAGCTTTGAAATACTGATTGCTTTTGTAGGGCCAACTGCAAATTATCTTTGTTAATGGAGCAAAGCGGTGTTGCAGTAGCATATCTGGAGTTGCATATCGCTGAAAAATATTTGGGTTTAATCGTAGAGTACATTTTTTGAGGACATAGTGGTTAATACCTCAGTCACTTGGGCTGACTGCTTCATGTTACTTCCTGACTCTGCAATTTACTGAGTAGCCTTGAGCAAGTTAATGAATCTCTCTGTGTTTCTGTTTCCTCATCTGTAAAATGAGAATGAGGATAAGAAATAGTACCACCCTGGTCAGGTGGCTCACTTGGTTGGATTGTCCTCCCATATACCAAAAGGTTGTGAGTTCAATTACTGGTCAGGGCACATATGTAGGTTGTGGGTTTGATCCCCAATTGGAGCACATGCAGGAGGCAACCCATCAATGTTTCTCTCTCATCTCTCTCTCCCCACCCCCACCCCCATCCTCTCTCTTAAAAATCAATAAAAACATATCCTCGGGTGAGAATTTTAAAAAAGAAAAAAAAGTAGTACCAGTGCCAGATAGTTGTTGGGAAGTTCAATGAGTTAATCTATAATAATAAAAGGGTAATATGCTAATTAGACCAAACGGTCTTCTGGATGTCATTCCAGACGTCCTTCCTGACAAAGCCAGGGCTGGGGGCAAGCTGGCCGGGGGCCTGGGGGCCTGCAGCCAGCCCAGGGCAAGCCGGCCGGGGTCCCGGGTGCCTGTGGCTGGCCAGAGGGAAGGAAGCCCAGGTCCCAGGTGCCGGAGGAAAGCCAATACCGGCAGCCTGGGGGAAGGAAGGCCTACTCTTGCACGAATTTTCGTGCATCAGGCCTCTGGTCTGTATAATAAAAGCCTAAGTGACTGTTACAGTGGAACGACCAGAACGACTGGTCGCTATGATGCGCACTAACCACCAGGGGGCAGACACTCAACACAGAAGCTTCTTCCTGGTGGTCAGTGCACTACCACAGGGGGAGCACTGATCAGCCAGAAGCCAGGCTTAGGGCTGGTGAGCGCAGCACAGTGGCGGGAGCCTCTTCTGCCTCCGCAGCAGCACTAAGGAGCAGCGAGCAGGCGGGTGGTAAGGAGCAAGGGGTCCTGGACTATGATAGGGATGTCCGACTGACAGCTTAGGCCTGATCCCCCAGGGGGTCAGGCCTAAGCCGGCAGGCGGACATCCCCCAAGGGGTCCCAGACTGCGAGAGGGTGCAGGCTGGGCTGAGGGACTACCCCCCTACTCCCCGAAGCATGAATTTCGTGCACTGGGCCTCTAGTATTTGTGAAGAGCCTAGAATACTGCGGGGTATATGATATACACCATATAAGTGTTTGTCATTATCATTACTCTGACATTTTCATTCCATTCATTCATTTAATCAACAATAATTTATTGGAACATCCCCCATGTGCTAGACACAGTGATAGGTGATAAAAGATTCTCAGCCCTCAAAGGATCTTTACAGTATGGTGGGTAGAGAGACAGGTAATATAAAGTGGGACATTGGAGCTGTACGGTAGGGAGAGTGTTGTAAGGGAGCAGCAATTTTTCAACCCATGTGCCATGGCACACTGGTGTGCTGCAAGAATTTATAAAACATGTAATACCTGACTATTTAGTCAGTGGCACTGATGTCTTTTCCCTAGATTGTCAAATTTTAAAAAATGACAACCAAACCAAACAATAGTCGTCTAGTGTGTATAAGTCAAAATTATACCTATTTTTTGTCAGATTGGCAAAAAATATAGTTTTTGGTGTGCTGCAGAATTTTAATTATTAGTTTATGTGTACCATGAGATGAAAAGGTTGCAAACTGCAGTAATGGAGGACTACAAGAGCAGTGGGCAGGACAGTAGTACCTGAGGGGAAGGCTTCACAGGGGTCGTGAAGGATAAATAGGAGTTGGTCAGGAACAGCCCGACCTCCTGACATCCAAGCTATTATTTCTTTTATTCCTCAGTCTTGCCCAAAAGAAGGAAATTGGTGCCATATGTCTGGGCCTAAAGAATTTATCCATTCAGTAAATGATTATCGAGTGTATGATTATTTAATTTTTTAAATTGATTTTAAAAAGAGAGGAAGGGAGAGGGAGAGAGAGATTGAAACACGGATGAGAGAGACACATCAATTGGCTGCCTCCTGCATGCCCCCCACCAGAGATTGAGGCCGCAACCCGGGCATGCGCCCTGACCTGGAATCGAACCGGCAACCTCTTGGTGCATGGATCAACACTCAGCCACTGAGCCACACTGGCTGGGCAAAGTGTGTGATTATTTTAGACAGGGGAAGTTGTGTACCACGCAGTCCCTGCCCCTGAAGGAGCTTGGGAAGTGAGCAGAGTGAACCGGTGATCGGGAACCCATAAGAGAAGTATGCTGGGGCCTCTTCAGGAAGATCTACATCTCAGCTGCCTCAGCAGAGGAGTTGGTGTGCACCCTGTGCAAGAGAGACCATTCTAAGGGAGCATCTTAGTTGACTTACGACTACATGAGCTTGGGGAGGGTGCATGGGGACAGAGGCCAGCAATGAGGGAGGGGCCCATACTCAGGGCCAGCAATGGGAAGGCTGAGAAGTGTGTTTCTGCACCAACATCATGATGCCAATATGTGCTTCCTCCAAAACGGGCTCCCAAACTTTACAGCTGGCCCTTTGAAGCCTATCTGAAAGTAAGGCCTGTCTAGGGAGGTGATCGGACCCTACTGGACAGCGGCTTCTGAAGTTAATGATGATAAAGAATTATAACTTATCACTGTGGCAGTGGTGGCTGCTCTCAAACAAAGGTAGAATTTTATGGCCGTGGAAGAGGTAGTTGCTAAGCAAAGGATTAAAAATTAATCCCCACTCTTTCCAATCATTAGTTTAGAATTTTTTATGACCTTGGACTTCCAAAGGGAAATTGAGGTCCTTGTCACCCACAGATAGAGGACATAGATCTTTTTATCACCTCATTGCTGAAGGAGATAAGACAAGGTGTCCTGAGTTGGAGGCCATGGAGGTCAGGTCCCTGGAACTTGTGGTGAGTGTTGGGTTACACACTCCAGAGGGTGGAGTTAAGGAGCCCCTGAGCCTGGTGTGGCTACATTCTAAGGATCCTTGAGAAAGGAGGCCTCATTTGCAAGGGAAATGAAAATTCTGCCTTTTTTTTTTTTCCTGTGCACCCTTTCCTTTGAAGTTAAAGTGAACATCCTTTTGGTCTTACACTTCTCTGTTTCTGAGTTCTATAAACCTCTTCCTAGTTCAGTTTCCGTGTTAGTGAGAAAGAAGTGGCAATGATTTCATGATAAGGATTTGTCAACATAAAGCCATGAGGCTAGGTTGGTGAGATGAGGGCTGGAGGAACTCGGGGTCAGACGGGGTTTTCTGGAAATTGCCAATAAAGCAGCATCATAATCTGTCTTTTCTTCCTCAGAACAAACAGATGCCAGTTGGCTCCCAGGTCTGAACTGGACTTAGTTCCAACCAATAGACAACCCAGACCCAAGGTTTTCATCTTTAGAAATTCAGTTGTGTTATCAGTTTATAAAAACCTGCTATTGTGCCAGGCCTCCTATTTTCGAGGATGCAAAGATGAGCAGAAATGGTGCAGTCATGTATTATTCAACTCTGGAAGCAGAATGGCCTGCGATTGCTTTGGGTGCCCAGAGATGATGGAAACTCGCTTGATCAATGCAGGTGGGCGTGCCGCAGAGCATCATCAGCGAGTCCTACAGCTCATATCCCAGCCACAAAATCAAACCGATATTTTCATCTGATTTCCCTCTATCTTTGTATCTAAAGAATAGAGCCCTTTAATTCCCCAGAGCTCCAACAAGCCCAGTGCTCCCAGATTACATGCTTCTCAGTCACCAGCATCAGGACAGTTTGAAATGTCGTCCCATGTCCCAGGCCCAACCCCACAGTGTACCCCACCTGTTCCACCTTCTGGTGTCCCCCTCCCTTACCCCTGCTGTGCTGTCACCAACTGCCACTCAGGACAGTTGGAATCTCCATCTATTAACCCCCAGGTTCTCAATCCCTCTGCTTACTGGCGGCAAAAGCACTGCTTAGCTTTTTCTTGTTTTGCTCGTTTTGAATGAGTTAAGGTATTCTGATGACAGTTTTCTCTCTCCCACCCTTATCTGTCTTTCTGACCGACACTGATTCTTAATAAGGTTCTCTAATTTTTATATTGAGCACTAGTTGATGGCCCAGTCCTGGTAGGGACCCACTGGCCAGTACCAGCTAAAGAAATGACTCAGTCCCAGGTTACAGAGCCACCGTACAAGTGGTACAAGGCACGGAGGGGGCATTAGGTCGTCCACTCATGAACTGCCCCCGCTTCTCCCACTGGAGATAGTCGTAATAATAGCAGATGTTTTTGTGGACTTGGAACCAAGCACTCTGTTAAACACTTTACAGGCATTACGTCATAATAGTCTTTTTACATCAGCCTGTGAGGCAGCTTCTCTTTATCAGTCGCTCGACTTCTCAGATGACAGAGCCCAGGCTGGAGCTCACGGCTTGTCCTGGTGGAGGGTGGGGCTCAGGTGTCTGGTGCCAATGTCTTACTTCAGACCACACACGCGCCACCTCCTCAGGTGCTCCAGGCTGCACAGGTCCTTATTTGGCAGAAGTGCTTTGATCTTGCTCTCTGCCTACAGCTCTCTTTCCCCCTCATCTTCTCTAGGGAATTCTGATTTTCCTTCAAGACTCAGTTCAGGGGTCACTTGTACAGGCTTGTACACCCCTCCCTGGCCTACTGTCTATTTTGCTTATGTTTGTAGAGACACTGTGAACCAGTGCACGCCTCCATGGAGCACACATTCATGTTTTGGTCATAACATCCCTACTCGTCTGCCTCAGTAGACTCTGACCTTGGAAAGCAGGTAGCATATCTTTTTAGTATTTGTGTCCCTAGCACAAAGCCCAGCACATGGTAATACAAATTACAGCAGTACTTAGCATTTACTGAGCACTCATGTTGGGCCAGGCAGGGTGCTACACACTTTATGTGTTAAATTCTCTCGTTTAGCCATCCCAACCATCCATATGATATGTAAAATTACTACTCCCACTTTGCAGATGAGGAAACTGAAGCTTAGTGAGCTCTGTAACTTGCCAAGGTTACTCAGTAAGTGGCCAAAAGCCAGGGCTTGACCCCAGGTCTCCCTGAACTTCTTTCACATTTTATTCATTTCCATGTCCTACATTTTAGACCATTTAGATATTTTTTTCTTTTTCAATGTTGATTAAGGTGTGTGAGTAGGAAGATGACATTTTCTTCACTACAATTAGTAGTGCCCTGAGGAGCACCTGCTGTATCTCTCCCAGCGAAGGGTTCTGAAGGAAGGTTTTGCACTTTTCTGAGAAAAACAGGTTTGGGAAATATGAATTACAGAAGGTAACTGTAGACATGCTAAAAATCCATTTCTTGACTCAGTAACTTCACTTGGAACTTTGCAGCTATTCTATGAAATAATTGCCATGCTTAGCTGGCTCATCTGTCAACAAAAATTTCAAATGTAAATTCAGCATTTGGGGGACCTAAAATTCATTGAGCAGAGATTTAAGTATCCAGGAGAGACAAACGCAAAACTAGCTCCTTTCCAGAGCATAACTTAAAACCAGAAAACAATCTTTGCCATTACAGTTTATGTTAAATTTAGGCCACGCGTTAAATTTGTTTAACTCGTCAAATATTTCCCAGAATATACATGGGTTTTTCCCAACCTCATTGATGATTCTTGTGTTTGTGTTTACTTTGAGTTCAAGTTACTATTGCTTATCTCAGATTTTCAGTGACCAGTGAAATCAGTGAATATTTTAAGATTAGGTGCTCAAGAAATGTAGGCTATCATTAGTAATATCAATATTTGTAATTCTTATATTTTAATATAATGTTTCATACTAGTAGAGCCTGTCTGATGATTACATTTTAATAGCATTTAGAAAACTCCAAAGCCTTTAAAGTGACCATTACTTTCTAAATTACATTAAAACAGGGTGGCTAACATTTGCATTTTATAAGCTATGACTTGGCCTTACACTGTGTGGTGGGTAGTAGAGGTAAAATTAGAACGTTGGGGGAGTAAGGAAGCTTGGTCCAACTCTGTCAAGAAGAAAAAGGCCCTAGCCAGTTTGGCTCAGTGGATAGATTCTCAGCCTGCTTAGGAAGGGTATGGTCAAGGGCATGTACCTTGGGTTGCAGGAGGCAACCAATCAATGTGTTTCTCTCACATTGGTATTTTTCTCTCTCTTCCATTCTCTCTAAAAATCAATGAAAAAATATCCTCGGGTGAGGATTAAAAAATAAATAATTAAATTTTAAAAAACAAGAAGAAAGGCTCAAAGAGCTGCCTGCAGCTTTCTGCCTCCGTATTGCACTAGAAAGCTGCGATTCATTAAGAACACCTATAGTTGCTTTGCTCCCTTAGCTCAGTCCCTCTCTCGCTGCATTTTTGCTGATGTTCCTTTCTTGTCTTTAGGCTGCATCCCCCGCCCTGCTGTGCCAGGCAGCCATGACGACGGCCATCCTGGAGCACTTGAGCACCCTGTCGGTCAGTGGGCAGCAGCTGCGCCGCCTGCCCAAGATCCTGGAGAATGGGCTTCCCAAGATGCCTTGCACCGTCCCCGAGACAGATGTGCCCCAGCTGTTCCGGGAACCTTACATCCACACCGGCTACCGCCCCACGGGCCACAGGTGGCGCTACTACTTCCTCAGCCTCTTCCAGAAACACAACGAGGTGGTCAACGTCTGGACCCACTTGTTGGCGGCCCTGGCCGTCCTCTTGCGATTCTGGGCCTTTGCCGAGGCCGAGGCCTTGCCTTGGGCCTCTGCCAGCACCCTGCCCCTGCTCCTCTATGTCCTGTCCTCCATCACGTACCTCCTGTTCAGCGTGCTGGCCCATCTGCTGCAGTCCCAGTCAGAGCTCTCCCACTACACTTTCTACTTCGTGGACTACGTCGGGGTGAGCATTTACCAGTACGGCAGCGCCCTGGTCCACTTCTTCTACACCTCCGACCAGTCCTGGTACGAGCACTTCTGGCTCTTCTTCCTGCCAGCAGCTGCCTTCTGTGGCTGGTTGTCTTGCGCTGGCTGTTGTTATGCCAAGTATCGTTATCAGAAGCCTTACCCAATCATGAAGAAGGTATGTCAGGTGGTGCCCTCAGGACTGGCCTTCATTCTAGACATCAGCCCTGTGGCCCACCGAGTAGCCCTGTGCCACCTGGCTGGCTGCCAGGAGCAGGCCGCCTGGTACCACACCCTCCAGATCCTCTTCTTCCTGGTCAGCGCCTACTTCTTCTCTTGCCCGGTTCCTGAGAAGTACTTCCCCGGTTCCTGTGACATTGTGGGCCACGGGCATCAGCTCTTCCACGTGTTTCTTTCCATTTGCACGCTTTCCCAGCTGGAGGCCATCCTTCTGGACTACCAGGGGCGGCAGGAGATCTTCCTGCAGCGCCACAGTCCCCTGTCTGTCTACATGGCCTGTCTGTCCTTCTTCTTGTTGACCGCCTGCAGCACCACCACTGCAGCCCTCCTGAGGCGCAAAGTCAAGGCCAGACTGATGAAGAAAGAGTCCTGAGGCTGGCAGGGTGGGCAGGCTGTGGAGGCACCCCATTGCGATTTGGGGGAAATGTGATACAAAAACAGGAGCTGACTTTTTGTTTTTAAGAGTTAATGTGTATTAATGGCTTTTACATTAATACATATATCCAAGGATATGCTATGGCCATGGCTTTGGGAAGCCGAAGGATTCAAGAGTTATATTGTTATAGTTGTTAATAAAAGGAGTGTTCCTTTTCCATAGCCTTTCAAGACACAGGAAAGGAAGGGACCTTGGCTAAGAATTCGTGAGGCACTGAATTAAGGACCTTCTTCATACCTGAAAATTCAGTAAAATTCTGACTAAGGCCTCTAGGGGCAAGTCCTGGAGCTGGAGGGATGATAAGCTTGAACTGGAAAACAAGGAGGTGGCTGGTCCACACCACACTGGACCGACCATCCTACTGTGCTGGTCTGTGGTAATTGAATAAATTGACCCAAGGACCCATATTCCTTTGGGTTTCAGATTGTCCAAGGTGGAGAATTCAGACTCTTCAAGATTCAGTGATACCTTCAGACAGTGAATTATTTAGTTCATCTGATTTTGATCTCTCCTCTCTCACCCACTCTAACTCTGACCCTTTCCTCAGGATGACATCTCTCTGGCTATTTCCTCTAAAGTGCTGTTCACTCCCTTCAGATCTTGGTAATATACAGGACTGTGAAGTAGTTGCGTGGATCCATGTGATATCTAGGAAGCTTATTCTCATATAATACTAATGCAAACGGTACTAGAAAGTACAGTGCCAAGAGCCACCAGGAGGCCCAGCCAATAAGCTTGGATACTGTTTGGTATCATAGGATACTGTTTTATACCTGTGGACTGGAGAATTACTTGAGGTCTATTACAGCTGCCTGACAGGCCAGAAGATTTGGGGCTTGCTCCAGGGAGTCTTCTCCAGATTTTGGCCAGCGTGGTAGAATGAATTGGTTCTAAGCCCCTGGTAGAATGAATTGGTTCTAATTATTTCAAGAGGAACCCTAGGTCCAGCCTTTTAAGTACATGCCACACCACAAAGGACCCACATAACTAGCCCAGTTCAGGGTCTTCAGACAGGCACTTAGCCTCAGCTGAGAGCTGAACCCTTAAAATAGTCAAGCCCCAGGACAGGAAGTTTGTGTGCGCTTTGTGGGTTGGTCCCCGGAGGCTCCTTTGAGTATGAATGGTGAGTTGGGCACCCTGTAGCTAGAATGTCCTATTTCAGACATCACTGCCCAGCAGCTTCTACAGGATAAGTGGTACTTGCCATTGATGTGTTCTGGCCACACAGCCTCCTGAGGACCAACTTCGCTCTAGTCCAGTGAAAGAGGCTGCCTTGACAGAGGAGCCGCAGGAGGCTGTGTTTCCTATCAGTATAAGGTTCCTATTTACCGAAAAGGGAGTGGCTTGTTTTCACTCCACTTTGACAAACATCTTGTATTACTAGATTATCTCGTTGTCTTCAAATCTTTGTTTTCTTTCTTTCTCTGAGAGATATGTGGGTTTGTGCCTTATAAATGGAAATGTATGAACACTCCTTAATATATGGCCATGTGAAATTTGCAGTTTGGGATTACTGGGATAAGAAAGAAAGAATTTGTTGCTTTTCAACCAGTGGATGAAGGATTGTTTATCAATCAAAAGACTCTTTCAACCTGTTTATTTTGGCAAAAAAAGAAGAAGGGGAGGAGGAGAAAGAAAAATATTCAACTGAAGCTTTCCTATAATCTTTATATCAAGAAAATGTATGTCTTGTCAAGCTATGTAGATTTCCTAGCTGGGTGCCTCTTTTAATCCCCAAATAATACATGAACTTCTGTGCTACCCAAGTGTCTTACACGAGCTTCCAGTGTCTAGGCCAAATCCACACAAATAAAGTAAGCAAACTGAATCGGGTTGGACTAAGCAAGGGCATGGGGGAGTTGTGCAAACACATTACAAGTAGAGGGTCAGTTTAAAATGGGGAATAGAAAGTGCTTGCAATGTTCATTAGTATGGATTCAAAGACCATGTTCTTTTAAAAGTTGGAAGGAAGATGTAAGTCAAGCTCTTGAATGTAACTGGTGGTCATGGTGGCCGAGATCTTGAGGCCAAATGCAGGTCTTTTTTAAAAAAGAGAAAACAGGAAGTAGGGCAGTGATTTCGAAATGTAGACCAATGCCAGCCTGCACACTGTAAATGGTCTGTAACAAGATAAGTACAAGATAGACCAAACTTGTAGATATTGCCATCAAATTCTTAGTTAATTTACACAAGTGTTGGTCTCTCAAGTGATTGAAATTTTTTTTAAAGTTTTCACCACAGATATTTGAGAAGCCTTGAGGTAGGGGATAGTAACATGTAAACACAGGAAATGCAGATGTTTGTTCGCTAATACTCAGACTTTTAAGGGATTAAATACTCTTTTAAAACATCTTCATTAACATGAGTGTATGGTAAGGAACAGACCTAGTTTGTTTAAAAGAAATAATTATTTGATAAAGGAGATGATTGTCTTTCTCCACCAGACCCTCAAATAATTGGCATCTGCTGGAAATTCTGCTCTCTCTCTTTTTTAAACAAATACTTTCAACCTATTAAAATGTAAATGCCTCTGAAAAAACTAAACTATCAGTCATTTTACATATTATGAATAAAAATTCTAATGGATTTATATCAGACCCTAGTCAGAGTAGGATGAGGAGATGGTAGGACATACCAGACTGGGAACACATTTGCCCATTTCTCTCTTGCTGAGTCCTTCCTGACCTATATATTTAATTAGCAAGCTGATGTTGATACTCTTTCAATGTAGGGTTTCATTTCGCACATCGGCTGAAAGTACCTCATTCCGCAACATTTTCAATCCTCTACTGGAAGCTTGAAAAACAGCAGGAGCTCAGGCCACACAATGAAGGTCCTACATTCCTGCTTATGTTGCCCACCTTTTCACAAATTGTACCTTAAAGTTTGACGATTGCTGCGCTGTAGTTTCAAGTAGACCCTCCAGATGGCACTCACGTCTTACTCAGAGAGGGCCCAGCCAATGCCCTCAGGTCTCAGCCTGCAGATAGTATTGGAGTGTTTTGCTTGATTGCTTGGCAAGGAAACATTGGAACTATTTTCTGTTTATTTAAATCTACTTACAGAAATGACCATTAAACTGATTTTGTATATGGATTGTTGTACTGTCAACATCTCTTTGCCACAGCCCTTGACCAGGGCTACTTTGACAAGGCCCATCTTAAAGAAAGGCTTTATCTAGAGACAGTCATTGCCAGGAGAAGGTCCTGATACTTGATATGCCCCTAGAAGTAGGAAAGTATAAAAAAATTAAAAATCTCCAACCCCCTCAAACCACACATACTGGTATACCCCAAATCCTCACTTGTAAGCAGATCAAATATTCCCCCTCACCCCCAAAAACTATGGAGTGGATTTCTCTGAGGATTTCAATATAATTGAATAAATATTCCTAGTTTCATGGATAACAGTGTTAAAGATTTCAAAAATTTCAATTGATGGACTACATTTTTTAGATTTAAAAACTACAAATTATAATTATACTATCACAGATACTATAGTGTACATGTTGTGAAATATGGCACCTATCAACCAAAGGATTTTGTAGCCTGACTATTAGATTTAAATAACTGTAGAAAAAAACAAGTGATTCTCTAGCCTACGGTAGCTTCAGGGACAGTACTATCCCAATAACAGTAAGAAAATGGTGTTTCTCTGGCTTGAGGCTCCTCTGGTAGAATTATGGATGTCCCTCTTGTTTAAACAAACCTATTTTATCACCAGCAAGGGTGCTAGGCAGCTTGCAAATGCTCCTGTTGTCACTTAATAGTTCAACCATTCCGGTTATTGATTCATCATTTATGAGCACCTATAGGTGTCATGTTGGCTCAGGCATGATGCCCATGGAGAGTTTGCATTCTGTTGAATGAGGATCAGCATGTTCCCACCTTGGGCCATAACAGGGTTCTCCTCTCCGGACCTTGGCCCCAACCACAGACTGGAGGTCAGATGGCCTGCCAAACCCACAGGAAGCTGAATCTGCTTTGGGCCAGAACCTTACCCCCTCCAAGGGTCTAGAAACATCTTCCCACCAGCAAACCCATCACTATGGCCACCTCGGTCCTTGTTAATCCTTCTGCTCTTCAGCCCTTCTTACTGTCCTCTAGAGTTTCAGTTCAGTCTTAGATATCCTCTCTACTCCATACACAGAGCAGCCCTATATTTCCATAGATAGTATAGACTTCCCAGGTACATCTTCAGGGAAGGCTATGTAGGGTTCCAGCCTGTGTAGAGGTTCCTGATTTGGTAAACTGGAAACAGCTGCCCTCTGGTTGCCTGCTTTAAAAAAGAAGAAAACAGACAAAAAACACCTTATCCCTTAAGGCAGTGGTCGGTAAACTCATTAGTCAACAGAGCCAAATATTAACAGTACAACGATTGAAATTTCTTTTGAGAGCCAAATTTTTTAAACTTAAACTTCCTCTAATGCCACTTCTTCAAAATAGACTCGCCCAGGCCGTGGTATTTTGTGGAAGAGCCACACTCAAGGGGCCAAAGAGCCGCATGAGGCTTGCGAGCCACAGTTTGCTGACCACAGCCTTAAGGAATATTTTTTGGAAATAATATGGAAGGGAAACCATTGCAGAATGAATTCATTTAAATATTAACTGTGGGAGCATATTTATCTCAAATATAGGCTTTTTTTTTTTTTTTTTACCTAACATGATTCTCATGGGAAGAGATACTGCATTTTAGACTCCAGGAGGCCTTGACCAACTCAAAGCCTACAGAATATAACACCTCAGATCCTACATGCTTTCCAACATTTCCACATCTGTTTGAGCTTTTAAATAATCACATGCGGTAAGATCATTAAATTAGGAAACGCACTAAAAAAAAAATGGAATGACTGGTTCAAAGGCACACGACTCATTGTACTATTTAAACTCAAACTCATTTTTCCTATAGATAAATTCAGGACCTAGCTAATCAGAAACATCAACACCAAATATTCACAGAGCCCTTTACAGTGTGTAAAGCACCTTTACGTATTGTGTATACTCTTACCCAGTGGTCGGCAAACCGCGGCTCGCGAGCAACACGCGGCTCTTTGGCCCCTTCAGTGTGGCTCTTCCACAAAATACCACAGCCTGGGCGAGTCTATTTTGAAGAAGTGGCGTTAGAAGAAGTTTAAGTTTAAAAAATTTGGCTCTCAAAAGAAATTTCAATCGTTGTACTGTTAATATTTGGCTCTGTTGACTAATGAGTTTGCCAACCACTGCTCTAACCTAATCTCATTTTAACTTTTGTGTGATCCTAAATACCTCATGAACAGCTGGGGTTGTATTATTTCTTTTCGAGGGAAAGTGACTGCACACCATCCCCTTGGATGCCAAACAAAGCATCCTTTGCACCTCACAGTCTTCTCAGAAGCCCAAAAGTTCTGTTGGCCACAGGCCCTTATTGGCCTGGATTATAAAATCAAATCTCACTCTCTGGTCAGGGCTTCTTGAAAATACTTCTGAATCCTTGGATGAGAAGCTCATCTAGTATTAATAATCTTGCCAAGATTATGCAAGTCCTCCCTCTCATCTTTCACTGGGATTATCAGTTCTTCAAACAAGTGGCTCTCCAGGGATTTTGAGGACTGATGGGACTTTGAACATGGGATTTGAAAAAATGTTTCTCTGCCTTATAAAGGGGTTAGTAGGAAGCCCCTCCCCCAAAGTCTTTGGTCATTTATCATTTTCAAGTAACATGCTTATAAAGAAAATGCAGGAAAATATGGGAAAAGATAATCCATGAACTCATCACTAAAATAAATACCTTCAGGAGAAAAATAAGGCTTTATTAAAATACTAGAGGCCTCGTGCATGAAATTCATACATGGGGGCAAGAGGGTGTGTGTCCCTCAGCCCAGCCTGCACCCTCTCCAATCTGGGACATCCCTCTCACTATCCAGGACTGCTGGCTCCCAACCGCTCGCCTGCCTGCATTCCTGATTGCCCCTAACTGCTTCTGCCTGCAGCCTGATCACCCCCTAACCACACCCCTGCCAGCCTGAACGACGCCTAACTGCTCCCCTACCAGCCTGATTGCCTCTAACTGCCCTCACTTACCAGCCTGGTCGCCCCTAACTGCCCTCCCCTGCCAGCCTGGTTGCATCCAACTGCCCTCCCCTGCCAGCCTGGTTGCATCCAACTGCCCTCCCCTGCCAGCCTGGTTGCATCCAACTGCCCTCCCCTGCAGGGCTGGTCCCCCCCCCAACTACCTTCCCCTGCAGGCCTGGTCCCCCCCAACTGCCCTCCCCTGCAGGGCTGGTCCCCCACAACTGCCCTCCTCTGCAGGCCTGGTCCCCCCAACTGCCCTCCCCTGCAGGGCTGGTCCCCCCCAACTGCTCTCCCCTGCAGGCCTGGTCCCCCTCAACTGCCCTCCCTGTAGGCCTGGTCCCCCCAAACTGCCCTCCCCTGCAGGCCTGGTCCCCCCAAACTGCCCTCCCCTGCAGGCCTGGTCCCCCCAAACTGCCCTCCCCTGCAGGCCTGGTCCCCCCCCAACTGCCCTCCCCTGTAGGCCTGATCGCCCACAACTGCCCTCCCTTTCAGGCCTGGTTGCCCACAACTGCCCTCCCCTGCTGGCCATCTTGTGGAGGCCATATTGTATCCACAGGGGGGCAGCCATCTTGTGTGTTGGAGTGATGATCAATTTGCATATTACCTCTTTATTATGTAGGATTGTCAATGATAGGTAAATTAGCAGAGTCACATAAAGCTTCCTGAAAAACCAGAAATTGGGAACTAGAAATTTTAAGCAACCTCATACTTTCATTCTATAAAGTACAAAATCAACAGCCTTTGGCTCAGTTTACAGGAATACCAAGATGGTTAGAATACACTTCCCTCTGACATCCCATGATGTAGGCAATTTGATGATGCTGTGGACGAGACACTGGCCATGAAACAAAGCCGATGAGAACATTAGCTCGCGTTGAAATGCCCCTCCTGAATTAAGCCCTCTGAGAGCACTCTACCAGAAAGACCTCCGTTGGAGGCCAGGCCCAGCCTGTTGAACTGGTGTGTGAATTCATTGCCAGTCACTCCACCAACCCTGAGCACAGGCACCTGCTCGAGGCACCAGGGATACAATAACAGACAAAACACACAAATCCCTGCCCTTGGCGATCTTACATTGGAGTTTTGTGAGAGACAAACAATGAATCAAACAAATGGTATAGGCTGTTAGAAGGTGATGGTGCCAAGGAGAAACTCAGAGCAAGGAAAAATAGGCCAGAGGTGTGGGGTGAGTATGCAGTTTTAAACGGGATCAGGGAAGACTACAGACAAAGGTTACAGAGGGAGCCAGCTTTGTTTCTCTCCCAGGCAAGGGAAAGAAGTGCAAAGGCCCTGTGGCCAGCAGAACAGAGAGGGGGAACAGAAGAGGAGATGAGGGCAGATTGTGAGAGCTTTGTAAGGACTTTAGCTTTTACTGTCATATCAGAATGAGGTATGCTGGGCAAGAATTCTGCCCAAGGAAATTCAGGATAGTTGTTTATATGGACTAATTATGAACTGCATGTTACCTTTCCTTTAGAAAACAGAGCAAATTATGCTCCCTGCAATCTACACCAAACTTTACCATCCAGGTATTTTCCATCTGTGGGCCTGGCCCTGTGGACACATTCTTCCCAGATTCTTCTCAGCATGTTTTAAGTGCCCAGAGGCTGATTCCACCTCCCAGAGAGGCGATGAATGCTTCCCTGTTCTGCAGACACTGGTTTGTAGTCTGGGTAATCTTCTTCTGGGCAAAATGCAATGAAACATCCAGGGCAGAGTCTGTAAACTAGGAATAAAAATAACAACAACAGTTCACATTATCTAGTGCTCACTCTTTGCCAAAGTCTTTAGCTGGCTGAGCTGTTTTCTTAGATTCTTTTCTTTAACCCTCATACAACCTTATCAGGCAGGTACTATTATTGCCCAAGTTAACTGGTAAATAAATTTGCCCGATACTACCTGGTTAGTGTGTGATGGAATCTCACAGAAACTCAGATCTTTGGATCCAGAGTCCATATTCTGAAGCACCAAAGTTAAGTGAATACAGAGGTCTCTGGTTCTAGCTTCTCCATTGCTGATTGTGTGAATTAGAAGTGTAGAAATGAGAGGGAAATGGAACACCATTTTCTTTTTGCCCTGATAAATGAAATAAATCTAAAGATGCAGTTCTTGTTTTATTTTTAGACATTTTGGCCAAGCAATAGTCCTTAGGATCGAATCTGAAACCTGGGTAAGTGCTCTGGCCAGAATCAAACCTGCCACTTTCTGTTGTACGGGATCGACACTCCAACCAACTGAACCACATCGGCCACGGCCACTGGGGAGATTCTTAACTGTATTGTGCTAGAACCCAGAGCGGACCTGGTCACATTACAAATGTTAGTCTCAGAGGCCACCTGTAACCATCTGAAAGACCTTCAAGGAAGTCGAAACCAGTTTTAAGAACCACTGACTATGCTCAAATTATTTCCCTACACTTCTCTAGTGAGTCTTTCCACCTATTAAATATAGCCTATTCCTCATTAAAGTGAACTTGAGTACTATTCCAAGCTCAAACGATGTCTTAAAGGCACCCATGACAACATGTGAAACATCTCACTCTGTTTTTCTTTTCCAACCAAGAACAAATTATCTTGGAACCTGACTAATTTTAACTGTGGGAATATAACACAAACCTTGTGTTCAATAAGTGCACTGGCAATTGTTGTCATTATTTATATCACTTTATTGCAAGCAGGGTACTGTGAGTTCCATACAAACACATCCGCCCTCTCTGTGGGCTCCCAGAAGTCTCTCACCACAGTGGGGGCTCTTCGCCCTTGGAAGGGCTTTCTCTCCACTTGGATTAAAACAGGCTTTATTTTGCCAGGGTTCTGCATGTGTTTTTGTGGGGAATTTCTTGCTGTCCTCCACATTCCTTCTTCAACACTCTGCATGTCACAGACTATCACCAGCATTGAGGACACCCTTCTCTCCCCACCTATACTTCATTAAAGAGAGAAGTGGGATTTGCTGTTTTCAAACATAAACACAGAGGACATGCTGAGGGATAGCTTAACACATGCGTGAATGCAGTAGAACTTCTGTGGTAGGATGTTAAATAGAGGGAGAAAAATCAGAACGGTCAGTTTCAGTGTGCTTACAAAAACACGTTTTTCCCATCCGACGCTGCCCTGTTGAAGCAGGTGCTCCTGGGCCTCGCTTCAGCAACTGCCCACCAGGATTCTTGCCTCTGCTGCTCAGCTTTCACAGCTGGTTCAGGTAACATTTGATAGGCTTTTTTCAGCGGGAAGGGAATTCCAAATGAATCAGCTAAAGTCATAGAATCCGATTTGACTTCAGGGAGGAAAAAGCAGCAGAAACACAAGTTTTCAAATGCTTGGCAGGAGCCCATGGCAAGACTAAAATAGTCTAAACCCAAATTGAGTGATTTTGTGTCAAATGAAGATTTCCTATGGGTCCTAAATCTGCTCCAGAATCTGCTTGGAAATCACTATGCATCCATACTTTGCAAAGATCGAGGTAGTTTACTGGGCACTCTTTCTAGGTAAGAGATTCCAGAGACCGAAGATTGATGGAAATGAAAGGTAGGGAGCATTCTGATTCAGGAACACTCCCCTGCAAGGTCTCCATAGTCAAACGCTAGCCAGACCCCCAACACTTTCAAACTTAGAGGTATGTTTTTCAGAAACCATGCTGTACATTTTTTAAAAAATATATATCTTTATTAATTTCAGAGAGGAAGGGAGAGGGAAAGAGAGATAGAAACATCAATGATGAGAGAGAATCATTGATTGGCTGCCTCCTGCACGTCCCCTACTGGGGAGCAAGCCCGCAACCCAGGCATGTGCCCTTGACCAGAATCGAACCTGGGACCCTTCAGTCTGCAAGCTGATGCTCTATCCGCTGAGCCAAACCGGCTAGGGCCATGCTGTACCTTTTTTTAAAAAGCGGTTTATATATTTTTTTCTTAAGTATTTTTTTATTTATTTCAGAGAGAGGAAGAGAGAGTGAGAGAGGGATAGAAACATCAACGATGAGAGAGAATCTTTGAATGGCTGCCTCCTGTATGCTCCCTACCTGGGGTCCAGCTGCAATCCCAGCATGAGCCCTGATGGCCAGATGAGGGCCAAACAACTGAGCCACACCAGCCAGGGCCATGCTGTACCACTTTTATCCAGCAGAGAGAAGTAGAGTGCCAAATCAGTGCAGAAATATCCAGAACTCCAATGTACACACACACACACACACACACACACACACACACACACACACTATTCAGCTTGATATTTGCCCTGTGATTTTTAGATACTGAAGAATACTGTCACAGGATTAAAAATACATTCTGGATGAAGCCAGCTTTGCACAAAATGCTGCAAAAGGAGATGTTTATTTTAGGTAAGTGCTGTAGCCTCTGCCACGCCTCAGAAGTCCCTGGGAGACATTGTGCAGCATGATGCCGTTTCAGGCTTGGCCTTCTGGCAGTCTGGTGTTTCCATATTGTCCATTCCCCAAGCTTTGAAACAACCTGCTAAGGTCATGCAATGTCTCTGTGTTCTTCTGAGTCCAGGCTTTATCCAGTCTTCAAACCATGGCACTTTCTACATCAGCTAACAGGGATGGTCAGGTTCCCGCCCTCTCCTATTTGTTCCACCAAGTGGAAAAGAGTGAGTTCAGACTGAAGTGCAATCCATTTTCAGTCATCATGTTTTGGAGTCATATAAACTCTTAATCATGCCAAATCTCAGGGTCCAAGCAGTTTTCTGAAGCCCTGTTTTTCCACCCACCCCACCCCCCTTCTTCACAGCCCGGGTCCCTGTGCTTTTTGGCACTGATACAGCACTGCCTGGCTTCCCCTCATCAGAGGTGATGGCCTTTTGCTGATGTCATAGATCAGTGGTTCTCAACCTTTCTAATGTCGCGACCCTTTAATACAGTTCCTCATGTTGTGGTGACCCCCAACCATAAAATTATTTTCGTTGCTACTTCATAACTGTAATTTTGCTACTGTCGCGACCCACAGGTTGAGAACCGTTGCTGTAGAGCCTAAGACCATCAGAAAACACAGATATTTACATTACGATTCATAATAGTAGCAAAATTACAGTTATGAAGTAGCAACGAAAATAATTTTATGGTTGGGGGTCACCACAACATGAGGAACTGTATTAAAGGGTCGCAGCATTAGAAAGGTTGAGAACCGCTGTATAGATGGAGAAAAGTTTTCTTCACTATGCTTTCTAGGTTCTGAAAGTAGTTAAAAGCATTCTATTAACCTTTTAACTATTGTGCTCTTCTGGGAAAGAAAGATTTTTGAGCAGAGGATACTCCTCAAATAGAAACAGATGACATGGAATGGCTTAGGCATGCCTCACCCTTTCCAGCCCCCATGGGCTTCTTCACTACCCAACATAGAGGATATAGACCCCAGTGCAACCATGCACTTAGTCCAGAAGGGCTCTTCAAATTGTATCCTAATGCCATGGATTTACTTTTACTAAGAGAACAGAGAGAGGGATCATATAGCTGGTAAGGGTTGTCATTAAGAGTCAGCAAGGATTCTAGTTACCAGTGATTCTGGATACTCAGCATCAATGAGGTAGAGAGCCATCTTCTTGCTCTGAAGTTTGAACTTGCCAACTTGAAATATTTTCCCAGTGACTGGCTCCCATCCTAGGTCAGTGGCTAAAATATAATGCAATGAATAGCTACTTGAAGGTTATCAGTAACTTCAACAATACTAATCAATAATATTTTTTAAATGTATTAAATGCCTGCATTACAGTAATATAGCAATAGAATATTAAAACTTAAAAAGGTTAAAAGGGGGGACAAGAATAGGAAACAGAAGTAGTAAGGGGAAAGGAATAGTTAGTAAAAAAGAAAATCTTTGGGCAGGGTGTGGCAGACAGCCACCAAATAACCTTTTCAGATGCCACTAATGGATTCATGTCCTAGGCCCCTGAGATCCATGCCCATTTGTGAAATCCAACTGGGGGATTTGTTCTGACAAGCAGCAATAAAACTAAAGCTGATATCTGTATTGACAATAACCTATTC
Source organism: Plecotus auritus (assembly GCF_963455305.1). Taxonomy (NCBI): domain Eukaryota; kingdom Metazoa; phylum Chordata; class Mammalia; order Chiroptera; family Vespertilionidae; genus Plecotus; species Plecotus auritus. The sequence continues at coordinate 82,685,646 of NC_137775.1, read as the reverse complement.
ATGACATGGGAGATATGCCTTCTGTGTAAGGCTTACTCTCTATCATGTTCCTAAATTGGCTTACTGTTAACCTGAAAATAAAAAGGCCTTTCAAAGTGAGACACAACAAGCACTTATTGACATAAATAAGAATAGTTATTCAGGAATCATTAATGGAGGCAGAATCCCAAGTAATGTTCCAACTAGGAGACAAAGGCAATGGGTGTTTGTGAGAAAGGGAAGGAAAACAATTACATCAATAGAAGGAACCCATTTCTATTGGTGCAGATAACATAACATAGTGATGTTAACCCTAAACAATGTTTTTAATTTTTTCAGTCCAGTAAGTCAGCAGTTTAGTAGTCATAACAATCGCTTTCTTGTTATCTTTGCTAACAGTTCTTTTGCAAGGCACAGTGTTGCTTAGATCCAGTCCAAAGGATATTTTGCCCTGTTTAACATTCCAAAGATTTGGGACATAACACCTGCAAAGCAGTTCCTCTGACGTGGCAGTTACAGCTCCATTTTAAAGTGGCTCCGTTTATGTTATTGTTTACATGAACAGAAACAGCTGTTATATAAATCAGGTTCCTGGGCTCCATTTCAGAACTAATGAATCCAGTGTCTGGGTTGGGCTGGTCTGGGTCCAAGGTTTGGGTTGCTTTTTATTTTTAAGCTCCTTGGTGCTGATAAATCATTTTTGTGGGTTTGTGGGGGGGTTTTTTTTGTTTTTTTTTTTTGTTTTGTTTTTTGGTCTTCTTGCAAATGTGTCAGGAGAAGCACCATAGGGAAATTCCAGCTCAACTGTAATTAACTGACTGGCTCATCCGGGGGAGCACCCATAAGGCCTGGTAAGCCAGTGCCCCAAGCCCTTCTGGATGTTTTAGACAGCCAGGAGAGAAACCAAGGCATGTAAGAGGGTTGAATTGCGACATGAGGGGTGAGAGCCTCATGGAGCTCAACCCATAAGCAGTACACTTTGCAACCCACTACATAACACCCCTAGAAAATTTGCTCAGACTCTGCAGATATTCAATAATAATAATAAATTTTAAAAGATGGAAAATTGCACCTCTGAGGTTGCTAAACCCCAAGAATCCCAGCCCCCTGTTAACACTCCAGCAGGGTACATGTACAATTCATATCGAATTTCAACTTGCAAGTATCTACAAAAATGGGAAAATTTAACTAAAAATGATACCAACTTGAAATGGCCAAAGTGGGGAACTTTTGACACCCCCAAGTTGATTTTTCTGCGCCCTCAATTAGAAAAAGCTGGCTCTAAAATTAAGTTAAATGAATGGGAAGTTTATCTTGATTGGAAATTAGAGGCTACTAGGAGAGGATCGGATAAAATATCTTCCCTACAAGAAGTTAATAAGAAAATTTTGGAGACTGTCTCTGAACTAAAGAAGGCTATTGAAGCAAGTAAGTGCCAAGACCCCATTCCTCCCCCTCCCACTGCTCCTCCGCTATACCCTTTGCTCTCTGAGCTTCCTTGTGCAGACTTGCCCTCCACCTCTCTTCTTCCTTCTTCTATATCTCCTCAACTACCATTCCCTGCTGACCTAGGGGAAAATGAGAATACAAACTCAGAGAAAGATAATTCAAGAATTCTAACAGCTCCTTTCCGGGAAAAACCTGTCTCAGGTAGAGGGGATCCAGCAATTGTATATGTTCCTTGGACTAGAACAGAATTAAGAACCCTAACTAAAGATTTTCCTGACCCTCTGCAGGACCCTGATGGGTTTGCAAAGGAATCTGATTTAACTGTTAGAACATATGATCCTGGCTATTCTGACCTGTTCCAATGAATACACCTACTGGTTTCTGAGAGCAAGGCAACAGAATGGCTGAATATGGTTCACTGGCATACTCCTGTAGATGATTTTTTAAAACAGAAAGAGACAGACAGAGAAAAATGCAGGGAATTGGCCCACCGGCTTTATCAAGCCATACCTGAAATTTTTCCTCGGAGAATGAACTGGACCAAGATCCAGCAATGTAAAAGAAAGCCTGATGAACCAGGGCTTGATTTCTTTGAACGTTTTGAAAAGACTTTCAAACGATATTCAGGTCTGTCGCCAGACAGTTTCAAGTATCATCAAAACGACCCCTTACTAAATTCAGCATTTTTGGAAGGACTAGATGAAGAACTTGTAACTCTGATCAAACAACATAAATTAAACTGGCAGACTACCCATGCTGATGAACTGGCTATTCTGGCTATTCAGCTATCTAAAACTATCCAAAAGAGAGAAAAAGATAATAAAGTTACCCAAATTATGAACTTACATCTTCAACAATTAAGCAACCAAGCCAGTTCTACTCGAAGTCTCTTAGAAAAGGAGAGAAAGGAATCTGTTTTTACTGCAAAAAGCCAGGCCACCATAAGAAAGACTGTAGAAAACTGAAATGGGATTTGCAAAGAGAAAACAGACAGAAGCAAGCATAGGGCTCCTCCGAGGACTATGAGAGGGTACTTCACTTCTCCTTACTAATACTTTAGGAGAAATTGAAATTATCATAAAAGGAGAAGTTACTAAAGCCCTTGTGGATACTGGGGCCACTTTATCTGTCCTTAACCCTACCCATTTAAGATTCCCTCTCCCTCGGAGCAAAGCTTCTGTACAAATGGTAGGGGTATCTAACCAAACAATGACTGTTTTTAAGTCAGAACCTGTCCCCTTTCAACTAGGGGATGTTATGGGGCAACATATATTCTTTGGGTCAAATCGGCCCCAATTCACCTGATAGGGAGAGATTTTCTTGAAACCCATGATGCTCATATATCTTTTTCCTGAAAAGGTGAAATGTATTTAGAACTAAATGAATCAGATACTGAACCAATTGGGAAAATAATGATTTTAGAGGAACTTTCACCAGAGGAAAATAATCTTGAAACTGAACATTTGTTGCAAGAAGTTCCAATGCAACTTTGGGCCCTTTCCAGTAGAGATATTGGCAAAATTGAGTCAGCCACTCCTATTAAAATAACTATTGATAGTACTTTGCCTTTACCTAGTATTCGCCAATATCCTCTAAGACCTGACGCACTAGCTGGGATTAAGCCCATTATACAAGATTACTTAAAAAGAGGACTTACAATTCTATGTACAAGTCCCTGTAATTCTCCTATCTTTCCAGTAAAGAAACCAAATGGGAAAGGATGGAGATTTGTGCAGGATCTCAGAGCTATAAATAGGATATTTATTCCCCGACATCCTGTGGTTCCAAATCCACATACTTTATTATCAACTATTTCTGAGGACTGCCAATATTTTTCAGTAATAGATTTATGTAGTGCTTTTTTCAGCATTCCAGTAGGAAAGGACAGTCAATATCTCTTTGCTTTCACTTGGGAAGATTAACAATTTACTTGGACTGTGATGCCCCAAGGATATACAGAAAGTCCCACCTATTTCTCCCAGATATTAAAAGCTGATCTAAATGATGTTAAATTTCCTAGAGATTCCACTCTAATTCAGTATGTGGATGATTTACTTGTACGCTCTAGGACATTACTAGACTCTCAAAAGGACACAATTTACCTACTGCAACAGCTAGCTATAAAGGGACATAAGGTCTCAAAGGATAAGCTTCAATTTTGCTTACCTCAAGTAAAATACCTTGACCATCTCATATCAAAGGATGGGCTACTGCTTAACCCCGAAAGACTTAGAGGAATCCTATCTTTCCCTCTTCCAAAAACAAAAAAAAAGCAGCTTAGAGGATTCCTGGGCTTGACTGGATATTGTAGAAATTGGGTTCCAAGCTTTTCATTGATAGCCCAGCCTCTCTATGCCCTGTTAAAGTCAGATACACCTGGTCCAATTCAGTGGAACCCTGAAGGGAAACAAGCTGTTGAGACTCTGAAGGAGGTACTGTCTAAAGCTCCTGCTCTGGGGCATCCAAACTATAAACTTCCCTTCTTCCTTTTCACGTATGAAAGTAAGGGCAATGCTTTAGGAGTTCTAACTCAGAAACACAGAGACCACCGTAGACCTATAGGGTATTAGAGTCAGCAACTAGACTCAGTGGCAAAAGGGCTCCCTCCTTGCATGAGGGCCATCTCAGCTACAGCCTTATTATGTAAACAGACAGAAGAGATAGTCATGGGCTCCCCTTTAAATATATATGTTCCTCATTCTGTTGAATCCTTGCTGAACTCTCATCACACTCAACACTTCTCTGTCAGTCGACTGGCTCCTTATGAAGTACTCCTGCTCTCTGCACCTAATATTACTTTAACTCGGTGTAATCACCTTAACCCTGCCACATTGTTACCCTCTTTACAGGATGGAGACACCCACAATTGTGTTTTACTTACTCACCACCTTCTTGCTCCTAGGAACGATTTACAGGAAACTCCTATTGATAATGCTGACTTAATTTGGTTCCCAGATGGATCCTATCTAAAGGATGAACAAGGACATTTCCGAGCTGGATATGCCATAACTTCCATGGTGGATATAATTGCAAGTTCTTATCTGCCTGGAATCAGATCTGCCCAGCAAGCTGAACTCATTGCTTTGACTCGGGCTTGCCAATTGGCCAAAGGTCAAGTAGCCAATATCTACACTGATAGTCGCTATGCATTTGGTGTAGCTCATGACTTTGGAATGTTATGGAAGCAGCGAGGCTTCTTAACTTCCTATGGGCAGCCCATAAAAAATGGAAAACTGGTTGCAGAATTTTTAGATGCCATACAGCAACCAAAACAATAGGCAATTATAAAAAATCCCAGGGCATTCTAAAGCCACCACCATGGAAGCAAAAGGAAATCATTTTGCTGATGCTGCAGCTAAGCAGGCAGCATTGAACAGTCAAGTTATCCAGACGCAAGAATGTTCTTTACTTCCTATTAAATCAATAAAAGATTATCTTTTACAGTTTCAACACACAGCCACGGAAGATGAAAAGAGAATATAGCAACAAAAAGGGGGAACTTTTGACCTAGACAGACAGATATGGCTTGGACCCAATCAGAAACCTATTTTACCTGTAGGGGCCCAACTCCCTGTACTTCAACATGTTCATGAGCTAACACATTGGGGTCCTGAAAAGATGGTTTCATGGAGTAAACAATATTACTGGTAACCTTCTCCTACAATAGCTCATAAAGTGTACAGCAAATGCTCCATCTCTCTAAAATATAACCCAGGAAAACTACTCCATGGATCCCAAGGACATTTCACACTTCCTTTGGGCCCATTTGAAATATGGCAATTGGATTTCATCCAAATGCCATCATTTCAAGGTTACAAATATATATTAATCATGATTTGTATGTTTTCTCACTGGGTTGAGGCATTCCCTTGCAGGAGAGCAACAGCCTTAACAGTTGGTAAATTGTTACTAGAAAAAATAATTCCTAATTGGGGAATTCCCTCTCAGTTACATAGTGACCGAGGGACTCATTTCACTGGGCAAATAATAAAATCCATCTGTAACATTTGGCCTATACTACAGCATTTCCATTGTGCCTATCACCCCCAGTCTTCTGGACTGGTGGAATGTACCAACGGTATAATCAAAACTCAACTAGCCAAAATTTCAGAAGCCTTTAATCTCCCCTGGACAAAAGCTCTTCCTATAGTACTCCTCAACCTGAGATCTACTCCTTTTGGTAAACATAAGCTTTCTCCTTATGAAATAGTCACTGGTCGCCCTATGCATCTGGATGAAGGGGCATATGAACCAACTTTACTAAAAGGAGACATTGTACATTATTGTCAAGGGCTTATTAACCAACTTAAAGAAATTGATAAATTGGTAACAGATTCATTTCACAGTGTGCTTCCGGGAGACGAAGATTTCAAAGATTACGGCTTACAACCAGGAGATTTGGTGTATTGGAAAAGACACCGAATAAAAGACTCTCTCCAACCTCGTTGGAGGGGACCTTACCAGGTATTATTAACTAACTAACCCATGTGCAGCTAAACTTAAAGGAATTAGCTCATGAATTCACATTTCTCATTTAAAAAAGGCACCTGACTGTGAATGGACATCTACTCCCATCTCTGACACCCATCTCCATCTGCAGCGGAGATCAAAGACTTTTCAAGGACAAGAAACAGCTGAGACCTTTCGAGGACGAGAAGTCGCTGACCACGGAGGCAGACAGCTATCCCAAGACAACGTCAACAAGGCCTGTATGCTCATAAACTGATACTGCTTGAACCTTGTTTTTATATTATCTGATTGTTATTGATTGAATGTATATAAAATGATTTTCATATTATTATTACCCATATGGAAACAATATCTGCCTCCCCAGACCTCCTACCATATTAGATATGAAAAATTTAACTTGGATACCTGCTAATCTTTCCCACCTACTATACAGTGATGTTCTGATTATCAAGTATGATCGTGAAATTAATGCTTTATAGGCCACATATTGGTTTTCTCCTACTATCAATATAAGCTTTGGTACATTTTTTTCTGGCTATATCTACTTTAAAGGACCCACCTTAAGCAAATACCTCCAAGAACACCTCCCTGATAATTCCACTGGTAGAATTATATATGGTTCTAACCTAGATGAATATTGTATAGCTATAGAGATGGATGATGGAAAGCTAAGAAAAACACCTGGGTATGATAGCCAAAGGCTTGCAGCAGCCTGTCCTATTTGTCATAGCATATCTTGTCCTCGGACTCACCAGCCATGCTCTTGTGGCTGGATGTCTGTGAAACAAGAAAGAAATCAATGGGTCCCCATTTCAGAAATTATTGGCATTACTTGGTGGGTGGATATGTCTGTAACTATTCCACCCTCCTTGTGTCCTGGACGCTTGTGGAAAGCCCTATGGAATACTCAAACTCTAGCTCATTTGGGGGTCACCTCCACCCATTTAACTATGGCATGGGAAACTCAACATTTTTGGGTCCACTCAGTATAACCTAACTGCTCCCAAGCCATAGCTACCCAATGGCAACAACATTCCTGGTGGATCCAACAATATTGGCCCCCTAAAAGAAGAAAAAGGGGAATACTTGGAGGAGTAGGGGCTGGCCTTGGTATTCTGGGACAAGCTGAACTTGCAGCTAATGAAGAAAGTCATTCATTAGAAAAAGATTCTTTATCTCAAATAGGTCATATAGAGGGAATGCTATTTCAGGAAGAAGGAAAAGGGTGGGAAGCAGCATGGAAAGACAATAAAGCCTTAGTTTCATGAATAGAACAGACTCGACAGACTATAAAAACTCATGCATAAACCCAACAATGGGAGCATGCCTGTACCCTAACTCAACAGGGCCTATTATCTATGCTAATGTAAGGAATATGAAGTGGCTATGAAACAATGGCCAACTATAATGGCTGCAGGAGCCCAGGCCAGACACGTATGGGACTCATATGGTTCTCCAGGAATTTGGAAAATTTTGGATGGGAAATGCGATCTACAACGTTGTGTCTTAAAAGCCCAGGTGCCTCAGTTAAATCCTAAGCTTAAATTCCCAGTAGTTCAACTGGCCAGCATAGGAACCATCCTAAATAATACTAGAACACTTCCAATGGAAGTAGATGGGCCATATTTAAAAATAATAAACAATGGGAATCCATCTCACTGTCTGATTGTGAAAGTCAGAAAGGTGAATGGTTATGCCCCCAATCCATATGGAATACTGAATTCACCCAGTCCTGGCCTATTGTATCTACCCCCATGAATAACAACATATGGTATATGGGAAAGGGGAGTTTTTGCTGGGAAGGGTTAAAAAACTCTTCTGTTATACTAAGCGATTTTTACTGTAATAACACCAAGTTTACATTAAATAATACTGGATTATGGTTTAACACTAAAATTATAGGCAGAATAACTTTGCCTGAGGTTCATAAAACCTATGATAATATTGATACTGAAAAACCAATGTATTGGGAAATTGAACTTAATCCTCCCCATGAAGTCATTTCTATGGAAACTAATTGGCCAGAAGAAAAATTAGAGCTTCTAGATAATGAAATAGTAGAGAGTATTAATTCATCTGGCCAAACATATCATAAGGTACAAATGACAGTGGATGAAGGAGAAAAACATATAATTAGCTTAATAAAAAATTATGATAATACGTGTAAAGGGTTTTTCGGTTGGCTGGGATGCTTGTTCCCCTTAGACTTTTCCTTGTCTAGTATTAGACATTTTCTGTTCCTAATCACTGTTATTGGTTTAGTATTGTTACTTTTGTTCATGATATGTAAATGTTATATTAGATGCAGAAAAGCAAAACGTGAGACAAACAGCAAAAAGACTCGGATCATGGTGGCTCAAAAATTAGAAATGATCCAGAATACTTTTTAACAAGGACATATAGGATCTGACTGCCTCCCATTTACCTGCCATATATATACACACACACACACACATACACACACACACACACACACACACATATATGTGTGTATATATATATATACACACACACACACACATATATGTGTATATATATATACACACATACACACATATGTGTGTATATATATACACACATACACACATATATGTGTATATATATATATACACACACATACACACACATATATGTGTATATATATATATGTGTGTGTATATATATATATGTATATATATATATATATATATATTCTAAGGTTATGGTCTTGCCCCATCCCCAGTGGTCCACCTGTTCAGCAAGACATGCTGACACTGAGACATCCTAGGAATGAGCCTTCCTAGGACCGTGGGACTCCATTATCCAACCAAAAGGTTGGTCATCAATGCATCCTTTGGATTGATTTATGACCAAAAGGGGGATGTGTGGACGAAAGGAGCCACATGCTAACCTGACAAGCTCAGGGGAGGCCTGCGTGGCAGTCTTGCAAACTCAGAGATTTAAAATAACTACAAAAGATGGTTTGAAAATTAAATATTTAACTACAAACAGGTTATAGTGGGTAGTCATGTCCTAGGCCGATATTTTCCCTGACAAAGATCAACTTAGATCTTCTTGACTGAGCCCATTTGCCTTTTTGCCTCTAAGATAACATATCTGTGAGATGTCTGGGTAACTTGTAACTTCCTTTTTACCCCGACCCCTCAGGGCACAACAGATGGCACCGGGACATTCCCTCATTGTTATTGTTATCAAGTTAATTGTCAACTGTTAATTACGTTAAAGTATCCTGTATCCATCTCTGTAAAAGAAGCACATGTCCATCATTTCACTTTTTACCCTATCCCAGAGGTTTCCCCGCTTTGCTTTATCCCACCTCCCTAATCTATCACCAATGAATTTCATGTAACTCGCCTACATGAAATGTATAAATACAGATGTAACCCTCCATTTCTCTGGAGCATTATCTCAATTCATTGAGGTTCTGCTTGCTGGCATATGTTGACAGTTTGGCTCAAATAAACTCACAAAAATTCTTTACAGGTTTCAATGGTTTTTTTCGTTAACGATCCTCACTCAAGGATATTTTTTCCATTGATTTTTTTTTTTTTTCAAGAGAGAGTGAAAGGGAGGGGGAGAGAGAAAGAGAGAAACATGGATGTGAGAGAGACACGTTGATTGGTTGCCTCCAGCAGGCTCCTCAACTAAGGCCACAACCAGGGCCAGGGATTGAGTTACCTGCCCTTGACTGGAATCGAACCCGACACCTTTCAGTCCATGGGCTGACGCTCTAACCACTGAGCAACCGGCCAGGGTTCTTTTTTTTAAATTATTTTTTCAATTGCAATTTACATTCAATATTATTCTGTATCAGTTTCAGATGTTACAGCATAGACAATCATGTACTTTACAGAGTGGTCCCGCGATATTTCAAGAACCTACCTGACCACACATATTTATTAGATATTAATGACTATATTCTCTATGCTGTGTAATTTACATCTCTGGGACTATTCTGTCCACTTACACTTCAGTGGGACCAGCGCCCTTTTCCCAACGCAGGGAGGAAAAAGCACTTGCGCTCAGGCGCTGGGGCGCGGGGAGGCCTGGGCAGGCGGGAAGGAAGGATCTTCCCTTCTACTTCAACTCATCTAAACGCCCATTCGGGCCACTGGACTTCCCTGGGAGAACTACAGTCTCCCCCTCAATCAACTCCTCCCACGCCGCCTCCTCCCCCACCCCTCCCCTCCCCACCCCTACCCCCACGCACCCCCACCCCTCCCCTCCCCCACGCACCCCCACCCCTCCCCTCCCCCACGCACCCCCACCCCTCCCCTCCCCCACGCATCCCCACCCCTCCCCTCCCCCACACACCCCCTTCCCCCGTGCTAGGGAGCCCAGAGGGGCGGGGCCAGTTCCGCGACGCCTACTAGCTACGCCCCTTTCATTGAGGTCATCTTACCGCGAGACCGCTGAGTCACGCAGACCCGTCCCTCAGCGCCCGCGGCCCTGCATTTCGCACGCAGGTGCTTGGGCTGTTTGGTATCACCATGGAACGCCGAGAGACCCGCGATCGCGGCACGTCGCCCGGGCAACCAGGGACGATAAAACCTTTCCAAGGCGGCGGCGGCGGCGTAGCGGATGCGATGATGTCCAACCCCGAGCCTGGTCTGCCCCTTCTCCCGGGCACATCCTGTGCGGACCCCACGGTGAGGACTTAGCCGCCCAACCCCCACCTATGGCTACCTGCCCCCACCCTCCGGAGGCTTTGAAGGATTTGCCGTTTAGTGCACTTCCTTCCTCCTCGATTGTTCTCTCTGCCCTTCAAACCCGGCCTCAGCCCAACCCTGTTCTTTCTTACCCACCACGATTCTGTCGTCTCCCCATCCTCCCCAACCCCCGCCCCCCCCCCCCCCGCCGCAACACGCAGCTTCACCCTCCCTCTCATAGTCATTATCTTCCGCTCCATCCCTTTCTAGTTTTTCCACTCCACCTCTTGGCCTCCTTCGTTCAGTCTATTAGCATAGCCAGGGTCTTCCTTGCTGCTCTAGCCTCTGCTTCTTCTCGCTCTAGATCCGTTTCTCCACCTCACCCCCAAGCTCTCTGTCTAGGTCCCCCCTTATTCTCCCACATTGTACCCCTCTATGCGCAGCTCCATCCTTAACCACTTACCACCTCCGCACTAGCCTCGGCCCCTTCTCCCACTCAGCATCCCTATACCGTCATCCTCATCCCACAGCCACAACCCACTCTCTCCCCAGCCCATCCTCCCTGCCTCCTCCATCTTCTGAATCCTGGACCCAGTCATCATCCTCACTCCCAGCTCCATTTTCTGTCTTATGTGTCATTTCCACTTATCTTCTTTCTACCAGGTTCTTTTCCACAGTCGGCAGGCTTCTCATTTATGCTTCTACGCAGCTCCTTCCCTTTTCTGTCCAGCTCTTCTGCCTTTTCTATAATTTGCTCCCATCTTCTCCCCATTCCTGTATTATCTTCTTTCTCAATTGTTTCTCCAAAATTTAGACTTTCAACACAGGCCTATTTGCCTCCCAAACCACCCTTCCCTGCTTTGTAGAACATAATTCCATTCCAGTTCCTTCAAGGCCACCACAATTAATTTTTTTCTACCCCTAGCCCTATTATTTTTGCTCTAACATTTTAATAAAAGATTCATGTTTAGATTTTGTTTTGCCCTTTTCTGACCTTAAATGTATTTAGTTGCATTTTCTAGACAAAATTGAAGAGAGAAGAAAGTTGGGTTTTCTTTCTCCTAACATAGTTTAGCCCTTGACAAAATTATTTAGTATTTGTTTTAATTCTAGTAGGGTGACTGAAATATATGTTGGAAGATCAATATTGTGATTCAGTAGGCTGATTATCATAGGCTGAGACAATAACAATTTATATTTATATAGTTGATTAAGCTATAAGTTCCTCTCCATGGTCATAAAGGTAAGATAAAATACATAGTCAATTTATTTTTGGGGTGGGGGGGATGAATTGAAATTGAAAGTTTGATGAGGGAATTTGTATTCTGAATCTCTTTTTTAAATTATTCCTGCATGAAGACACAGCATCATAGATTTTTCTCTGCGTTGTAGGCACATTCCTGCCCATATGCAGGAGCAGCCTAAGCATTTGGTGTTGGAAGTGTGGATTACCCGCAAGACAGGGTTGAGTTGATATGGGGGGTTGATAACAGAGGTGTGACTGGAGGTGCCAGGCTCTAAGAACATATTGCTGTACTATATGTAAGATGAACTATGCATTGGACATATTTCATATTTTAAATACCTTGGGCAAATATCAACTCATTTGCCTTATTTGGAATTTGAAAAACATGGTTACTGTCTTCAGCATTGAAGGACTACATAAGTATATCTCTCACAGCATTCAAAACCATAATGATTAAGCAGGATGAGGGGAGGCCTTAGTTTTCCTTGCTTGAGATGCCTGTGAGGATCCACTAATAAAGGTCATATGTTGAGAGGTGTTAGTGATGTGTGTGTAAAATGGGGAAAGCAAATGAAGCAGCTGATTTGTGTCTGTCTTTAGAGGTAAAAGAGGAGGAGCTTGAAGTTACACAAATTACCTGGATAAGAAGTCAACTCAGCCCATTTTGTTCTATGTCATTTGTGTTATGCATCTGGAGCAGCACTTGTCAGCTGACTTACGACTCTGAATGTGTGAACTTAAAATAAAATTCACAATCCATAACTCTTCTAGCAAAGGTAGTTTACTTTATTGTACCTTTTATGTTAGTACAGATCTTGAAAGATGGTAAGTTGGGCTGCAAACAAATTAGGAGGTAGATAAGTAAGCCAGTCTATATAGAGCTAATATGCAAATGGTCATCACGCTGTCATGCCATAACGGCTCAGACACACAACACTGGGGAGAGAGGATTGGGGACCAGCCAGCCTGTGGCCCGGGAGAGGGACACGCTGCCTGCCCCGTGGTCCCGGGCGCCTGCAGCTGGCCAGGCGAAGCCAGCCCGGGTCCTGGGTGCCTGCAGCCAGCCAGAGGGAGGGAAGCCTGGGTCCTGGGTGCCTGTGACTGGCTGGAGGAGGGAATCCTGGGTCCCGGGTGCGGGGCAAGGCAGAGGCCGTTAGGGACGATCAGGCCAGCAGGGGAGCAGTTAGGGGCAATCAGGCGGGCAGGGGAGCAGTTAGGGGCGATCAGGCAGGCACGCAGGCGAGCTGTTAGGAGCCAGCGATCCTGGATTGTGAGAGGCAGTCAGACATCCCCCCCCACCCCGAGGGGTCCCGGATTGGAGAAGGTGCAGGCCGGGCTGAGGAACCCCCTGCCCCCTGCACAAATTTCATGCATCGGGCCTCTAGTTTTCTTAAAAAAGTATATTTTATGATTTATCCTAAATTTTATGTATATGTGTATGTGTATTTTTTTTTGTATATATACAGGTATATACACACACACATGATTTTGGAAGTAACCTATCATTACAAAGAGCCTTTTTTTACAGAAAAAGGAAAAAATATTCCATCAAATTAGCCTATAAATTTTCTTTTCAACTTTATTGAGATATAATTGATATATAGCATTGTGTAAATTTAAAATGTACCACTGGTTGATTTGCTGCACATATTTTGCAAAATGATTACCATCACAGTTTCAATTTCTATGGCTTTGTAATATACAAACTATAATTGACCCTTGAACAACTCAGGGGTTAAGGGCACACATGTCCGCACAGTTGAAAATTTGCATATAACTATAGTTGGCCCTCTGTATATATGGCTTTCTAACCACAGAATTGACCCTCGAACACAGCCGGTTTGAACTGCAAGGGTCAATTGAAAAAAAATTCACGTATAAATGGATCTGCACATTTTAAACTTATTTGTTCAATGGTCATTGTAATTTGAAATCAAGAAGTGCAATGCCTCCAGCTTTGTTGTTCTTTCTCAACATTGCTTTGGCTAATAGGGATCTTTTGTGGTGCCATACAAATTTTAGGATTTTTTCTATTTCTGTGAAAACTGCTATTGGAATTTTGATAGAGATTGCATTGAATATATAGATTGCCCTGGCTTTGTCCGGTCTAATTAGCATATTACGCTTTCATTATTATAGATTGTTCTGTTCAGATTTTCTATTTCTTCATGATTCAGTCCTGGTAGGTTGTATGCTTCTAGGAATTTATCCATTTATTTTCAGTTATCCAGCTTGTTGGCATATAACTGTTAATAGTAGTCTCTCATGGTCCTTGTATTTCTGTGTTATCAGTATGTCTCATTCCATTTCTGTTTGTATTTATTTGAATCCTCTCTTTTTCTTAGTTTTCCTAAAGGTTGATCAATTTTGTTTATCTTTACAGAAAACCAGCTCTTAGTTTTGTTGATTTTTTCTATCATTTTTCTGTCCGTTTCATTTATTTCTGCTCTAATCTTTATTATTTCCTTCCTTTTGCAAACTTGGTGCTTAGTTCTTTTTCTAGTTTCTTGAGGTATAAAGTGAGGTGGTTCATTTGAGATTTTTTTGTTCCTTTTTAAGAAATTATTTTTCAATTACAGTTGGCATGCAATATTATATTAGTTTCAAATGTACAACATAGTGATTAGACATTTCCATACTTTACTAAGTAATTACCCTGATAAGTCTAAGTATCCTTCAGACATCATAAATATAGATTTTTTTCTCTCTTAATGCATACATTTATTTATTGCTACAAAAATTCCCTCTTAGAACTGTGTTTGCAGCATCTAAATGGCTTTCATAGTTATGCTTCTATTTTTGTTTGTTTCAAGGTATTTTTTTATTTCTCTTTGATTTCTTTGTGAATTTTCCAGCTTGCTTTCTGTTATTTCATATCATTGTGGTCAGAAAAGATACTTGGTATGATTTCAATCTGCTGAGACTTGTTTTGTGACCTATCATATGGTCTATTTTGAAGAATGTTCTATATGTACTTGAGAAGATTGTGTATTCTGCTATTGTTGGATGGATTGTTCTACATATGTCTGTTAAGTTCATTTAAGTATAGTTCAAGTCCAACATTTCCTTGTTGATTTTCTATCTGACTGATCTTTTCATTGTTGAAAGTGGCAGTATTGAAATTCCCTACCATTACTGTTTTCTGTTGTTTAGGTTATTTTTGAGGGCGGGTATATTTCTCTCTTCAGATCTCTTAGTATTACCTTAATATATTGAGGTGCTCTGATGTTTGGTACATAAATATTTATAATTGTTACATCATCTTGATAAATTGGCCTGTTTATTATATAATGACCATCTTTGTCTTTCATTACCATTTTTGGCTTAAAGTTTGTTTTGTCTGACATAGTACAGCTACTCCTGCTTTCTTTTCATTTCATCTGCATGGAATATCTTTTCCCATCCCTGCATTTTCAGCCTATGTGTGGCCTTAAAGCTGGAGTGAGTCTCTTATAGGCAGCATATAGTTAAGGTTTTTCCCCTAATCATCCAGCTTGCCTTTTGATTGACGATATCAATTCATTTACATTTGGTGTAATTACTGATAGATAAGGAGTTACTAATACCATCTTTTGTTGTTGTTATTGTTAATCTTCACCTGAGGATATTTTTTTCATTGGGGGGCAGGGAGGGAGGGAGGGAGAGAGAGAGAGAGAGAGAGAGAGAGAGAGAGAGAGAGAGAGAGAGAAACGACACATCTATTGGTTACCTTTTTGCATGTGCTCTGGGGCCAGGGATTGTACCTGCAACCCAGGTACATGTTTTTGACTGGAATCGAACTCGCAACCCTATGGTGTGCTGGCCAACACTCTTAACCACTGGGCAACACTGGGCACTAGTACTGTTTTTTGTTTTTCTGGCTGTTTTTTAGTTCCCTTGTTCATTTATTCCTCACTTGCTGCTTTTCTTTATGAATTGATGATTTTCCATAGTTGTATGCTTTGATTCCCTTCTCTTTATCTTTTGTGAATCCACTGTAGTTTTTTGCTTTGTGGTTACCATGAGGCTTACATAAAACATATTTATATATATTTTTTACAGTAATAACAATTCACCTTTTATCACATATAAAAACTCTACCCTTTTGCTTTCCTCCCTTTATGTTTTTGATGTCAACATTTAAATTTTTTATATTCTGTATCCATTAACAGATTGTTGAAGCTATAGCTGTTTTTAATACTTTTGTCCTTTAACTTTTATACTAAAGGTACGTGTTAACACATTACCATATTACGGTATTAGGGTATTCTGAATCTGACTATATGCTTACCTTTACCTGTGTGTTTTATGTTTTTATGTCACAAATTAATGCCTTTTTATTTCAGCTTGAAGAACTTCTTACAGTATTTCTCTTCAGTTAGGTTTAGTGGTGATAAAGTTTTATCTCACCTTTATTTCTGAAGCACAACTTTTTTTGGGTAAAATATTCTTGGTTGGCAGTTGCTTTCTTTTAGCACTTTGGATATATCATATCATTCTCTCCTGGCCTGTAAGGATAGCGTAATAGGGTTATGGAAGTTCCCTTATAGGAGAGATTTTTTTCTTTTACTGTTTTTAAAAATTATCTCTCTGTCTTTGATGTAGATAGTTTTATTGTCATGTATCTTGGAGAAGATTATTTTCGTATGAAATTTTGGGGTGACTGATTAGCTTCATGAACTTGGATATCCCTCTCTCTCTTCAGGCTTGAGAAGTTCTCAGCCATTATTTCTTTAAATAAGCATTCTACCTCTTCCTCCCTATCTACTCCAAGATGCATACATTATTCCTCTTATTAATGTCCTATAAGTTCCATAGGTTTCATTCATTGTCATTCTTTTTTTTTTTTTTTATTGCTCCACTGATTGGATAATTTCAGTTGATTTGTCTTCTAACTCACAGATTCTTTCTTCTACTTGTTCAAGTCTTCTGTTAAAGCTACTTTTGAATTCTTCAGTTAAATCATTTTATTCTTCATCTCCAAAATTTGTTTGGTTCTTTTTAATGTTTTCTATCTCTTTGTTGAATTTCTCATTTTGTTCTTGTATTATTTTCCTGATATTGTTAAGTCATTTATCTGTGTTCTCTTGTAACTTTCTGAACATCTTTAAGACAATTACAGTAAACCCTCAATTTAATGAACTACAGATTTAATGGACAAAATTTCCAGTCCGTATGTCATATGTGAAAATTAGCATTAACTTAAAATAGCTTTTAACCAAGATCTACACTAATAAAAGAGAAATATGCAAATTGACCATCACTTCAGACGCCCACCAGCTAATCAGGAGTGAGTATGCAAATTAACCTCATTGCCTCTGTGGAGACTGAGAACAGGGAGGAGGCAGCTCCCAGCACGGCCTGCTTGGCTGTTGCCACAGTGACTGTGGAGTAGGCAAGTGCGGCCGCAGGCAGCACCCAGCATGGCCTCAGTGACCGGGAGCAGTGAAGCACAGCCTGCAGGCAGCACCCAGCACAGCCTGCTTGGCAGAACCATGGGGAGCAGGCCTAAGCCGTCAGTAGGACATCCCCTGAGGGCTCCTGGATTGGAGGGGGTGCAGGTCAGGCTGAGAGACACCCCCCGCCCCGTGCACAAATTTCATGCACCAGGCCTCTAGTTTGCTTATAATTAAATTAACAGGTTAATTTTATGTAATTAATTCACTGTTATTTTTAACCAATTTTAGAGAATAGGCCATATGTTGGAAAAAACACTGTAGTAATTTTGTCAACATAAATATTGCATATCTACAACTATAGTCTACATATTTAAATCCAAGAGTCACTGCTTGGAAACAATGTTCAGGGGATGATTAGCACATGATCACACCACATTGCACTGTGATTGGCTCTGTTGTTTCATAAACTTTCTATAGCAGTTTTAACTCATGCTGGCCTATGTTCCCACTGCTCTAAGCCACACCCCCACTGTGTGCATTTGTTTACTCACAGTGACTGGGTGAATGCACGCACTTACTAGACCTATTTAGTATAAATGAAAATTACTGTTATACACATAGAAAGCTTTTCTGTGAAATTAAACTTTTCATACATAATTTTAATTACACAAATGTGTCTACATAAGTAAAAACGGTAAACTAACTTAATTTGTCAGTTTTTTAACATATGCATTTGGAAACCCTACTTTATTATATAGTGGACTTTCGGCTTTAACAGACACATCCTTGCCCAAAATAGTTTGATATATCAAAGTTTTACTATGTTTTGAGGTGTTTTTTTTATCAGGTAATTTCTACTTCTTCATTTTGGGGGGAGCAGTAATTATAGGTTTACTGTATTCCTTTGGTGGAGTCATGTTTTCCTGATTTTTCATGATCCCTGCCGTCTTGCACAGGTGCCTTCACATTTGAAAAAGCAGTCACCTCTGCCAAACTTTATGGACTGGCTTTGGGAAGGGAATAGTTTCACTGCTGGTGGAAGTGTGCTGAAGTATGCTGCCATCCTGGGTCTAGTGCTGCAGGGCACCAAGTGTTCTGTGTAGCAGTACTTGATCTGGCAGGGTGGTGAGTGGGTATGATGTCTCCAGCTCAGGCCACTGGTGTGTACCGCATTGACAACTGTGGTTCTTGGCAAGCACTGTAAGTGTTGTGCAGTGGCTGCAAAGGCTGTTGGGGTCTTCCATGGCACCTCCAGGTCCAGCTGCTCAGGACCAACGCAGGCAGCATTGGGGACCCAGAACCAGTGGTGTGCACATATTCAGCTGCAGGGGTCCAAATGCAGGTGGCAGTGTAGTGGCAAGGGCTGTTTGCAGACACATGATAGTGGTGGAGGCCAGAGCAGCAGCAGGTCTGGGGCCAACGGTGGTCTCACTGGCTGCTACAGAGGCCCTGGTTGTTGGCATGCTCTCTGTGGCTGCACACTCTCTTCAGGTGCACACTCACCCTTGGGTGCACACTGCAAGGGAGGCCTGTGATGAGGTAAGGCCAGTTACATGCAGGTGCACAGCTGGAGGGGCTAGCTCCAAGCTCATGCACAGCAGTGGGGGAGTCAGCCGGGGTGAGGGTGGGGGGTGTTTATTCTGGGATCTTATGCTTGAGTAGCTGCAGAGACCTGACCTTGCTACCACTGCGGGTTGGGACATGGGAAAGAGAGGGAGTGTGGAGGGACTCAGGTGGCTGGTGTCAGCAGACATGAATACCTGTGGGGTGAAATCTGCAGGAAGTACACAGTCTACAGCTATACTTGCTATTGGCTTCAGGTAAGTAGCAAAATCGGCTGGGTTTTTCCACTGAGCAGTTCTCTGTGAAGTGCAGTCACTCCCACTCAGTGGCTGCTGCCAGCGGCCCCTGTTTTTCTTCCTTGTTCCTCGCTGGCTTTATACACTTCAGCTTAGCTGCTCTGGGGTGAAACTGGTTGTCACCCTCTCTTCTTTTCCTGGAGAGGGAAAATCTTTCTAGCTGGGTAGCTGCCTCTTGGTGCTGGGGGATGGGATGATACTGGCAAATGAAGTTGTCTTCCTTCTCTTTTTGTGAGATTACTGTCAGATTTTTTGTTCCACTGTGTTGTTTATAGATAGCTGACTAATCGTTGATCTTTGTGAGGGCATGAGGGCACTAGGGCCTCCTGTGTCACCATTTTGGCCCCCTCTATCTTCAAATTTATTTCCTTTACACTTTATTTTTTATTTAATCTTTTTTTCCAAATCCCCAATAAAAATGAGTTGGGGGAAAAAAGTCGACATCATTCAGAAATGTATAATACAGACAGGGAGCATTCACCAAATCTAGTCTCTTTTCAAGTACGTGTTTGCATGCTTGTAATTGTAGTATATATATACTTTCATAGGCTGCTTTTGGGGGCTTATTAAATCAAATATTTCTCCCAGATTGCTACATAGTCTTTAAAACCAGTATTTTAATGACTGCATAATAGTAGTCCACTGAGTTTTCCGTCATTTACTCATATGTATGATTTTCGATTTTTCCCAATGTTTTTATTATTGTAATTAAAGTTATAATTGTCAACTTTAGGCATATTATTATTTCTGATTATTTTAGATTATATCCTTAAAACAAAAGGATTGAGGTGGAATTACAAAGTTCAAGACTTTAAATATATAATATCTACTTTCTTTCCAAAGAGTTGTGTGAATGTATCAGTGTCATTGTAACAAGGAAGGTCTTTCTTTTCAAGTAAAAATTGATTTTGCAGAACCAGCTCTTTTAGGTTCCATAGTCTGTGATCACTAGATAAGACAAAAAACATGGGAAGACCAGTGAAAAAATAGTATTTTAAGAAACTGAAATTAATATTTTGGTTTCTTGTGAGAAGTGAGCTGTTAATGAATTGGGTGTTCCAGAGCACGGCTTTATGTTTTAAAATCAGGATGCTGCTTCCCTCCTTGTTCCTGGCCAAATATATCAGAAACTTAAAATATAGTCATACTGTTTGTAAAAAAATATTTTTATTGATTTCATAGAGGGAGAGAGAGAGAAACATCAGTGAGGAGAGAGAATCATTGATTGGCTGCCTCCTGCACGCCCCACCCTGGAGATCGAGCCAGCAACCTGGGCATGTGCCCTTGACCGGAATTGAACTTGGGAACCTTCAGTCCACAGGCTGATATTCTATCCACTGAGCCAAGCCAGCTAGGGCTATAGGTATACTTTTTGATAGAAGGTTTGTGTTGTTTATAACCAAAAGTTTAAGTTATGATATGTTTGAAAGTGAGCCCTTTTATCTAACCAGTTTTATTAATGATGCACTTCTTTTCTTCTTCAGAAAACAGACTTCCATAGAAGCCAGACACTGAGCTACACGCATGGCTATGCAATGGCTCGTCGTCCAACGGTTGGAATAGGCGGGGACCGGCTTCAGGTCAACCAGCTGTCCCAGGCTGACCTGGATGAGTTGGCCAATAAGGCACCACTTCTAACTTACGGTGAACCTAAGCAGGCTGCACCTCCGGAATTTATTCCTGCACATGTGGCTTTTGACAAAAAGGTACCATATGGGATTTTAGGGTATCCCTTGAATTCAAATTTCTGAGAGCCAACTGTTTGCAGAAAAGTCAACAATAAACTACAGGTTTTCCAGAGTACTCTGAAGAGAAAATTATTCAAATGCCTCAACCCTTAGTCATAGACAGCTGAACTCAGGATTGAAAGGGCCATTCTTTAGTCAGGAAGCCGATTATAGAAAATAATTCCCCATAGACTTCACTGAAATATTTTCCAAGTACAGTTAAGGAAAAGTTGGGTGAATTCTGAATTCTTGAGTTCATACTGCTCTATGTTTACCTGCTCTGTGTTTCCTACTTTTTAAAGTTTTATATTCTATAATGATGACAAATCCTTAACCTCCATGAAATGCAAGATGTCATCATGAGTATAACTCCATCTGTTGTCAGTTTTCTCTGGGCTGTCTTCCTAAGTTTTTGTCTTTCAGGGAACATTTCGGGGTTGGCATGGCATAACCCAAGGGTGGTATAACATTGTGTTTATGTCTCATTTACTCTTATGCTTTTGTACTGGGAGTTA
Source organism: Plecotus auritus (assembly GCF_963455305.1). NCBI lineage: Eukaryota > Metazoa > Chordata > Mammalia > Chiroptera > Vespertilionidae > Plecotus > Plecotus auritus. The sequence goes on along the minus strand of NC_137775.1, from coordinate 82,664,374 downwards.
CCTTATTTCCATCTATTGACATTTCCACATCATCTTTGGTTTCCCTTGTCAGTGAGTCTCCTCTTTTCACTAAGGTGAAGTGGTCCTAACTATGGCCATGCAGTGGAATCAGTGGAATGACTGATGGGACTTTTTTTTTTTCCTCACCCGAGGATATGCTTTTTATTGTTTTTAGAAAGGGAGAGAGAGAGAGAAAGAGAGAGAGAGAGAGACATCGATGTGAGAGAGAAACCGATGGGTTGCCTCCCATATGCACCCCAACTGGGCATCAGACCCACAACCTAGGTATGTGCCCTGATGGGGAATCAAACCCACACCTTTTTGGGTATGTGGGACGAAGCTCCAACCAACTGAGCCACAGCCAGGGCACTGATGGGACTGTTAAGAAACTTAGATGCTTCCCCAATCCTCAATGATTCAGATTTCCAGTGACTTTTATGTATAACTGGGTCTGAGAATTACTTACCAGTTTTTATAAGTTACCTTTCCTAATTTACTCCTAACCTATTTTTTTGGTCTTTTAATGTTATTTTTGTTCAATGCCTATACTATTTTCATCCAGCTAGTCAGCATTTATTGAGTACCTATGGAAGATACAAATAGTCTGGTTGTTGTGGCTGATTGAGCATATCCCATGCATCGAAAGGTCATCAGTTCGATTCCTGGTCAGGGTACATATCCAGGTTGGGGTGCATGCAGGAGCAACCGATCGATGTTTTTCTCTCACATCAGTGTTTCCCTCTCTCCCCCTCTCCTTTCCTTTCTTTCTAAAGTAGTCAACAAAAACATATTTTTAAAAAATATTAAAGGAATTCTGGATAAAAATTAGTCTGGTGGTAGAACTGTGCTATTTACATTAATAATCACTTAAAATTTATACAATTTTTAATGTATCAGCCAGAATCAATATAACCCCCATTTCCCCATCTCAATGATCACATTTGATAGAAACAATTCACATATCCATTCATAGGCTAAACCTAATATCCACTAACTGGTATCAGATATACATATGGCTGTTTCTTTACCTGTTTCTTGTTTCTCTTCTTGATTCACAGCTGTGACAGGCACTGCAAAATCAATAGATAAGGGAGAGGGGTGAAAATACAAGAGAGGAGTGAGATAGGTATTGTTTATATCAAGATATAAATCCTTGTAGGTTCAATTTTTATTGAAAAGAATAGCAAATAAGTATGATAGACTAGAAAGTGATAAAGTTATATATGTCATGGAAAGTATTAATGAAATGCATAGAGGGGGAAATTGTGCCTGAGTAGAAAATAGGCTACTTTATATTTTTGTTCTTCTATGTTATTTTATGCTTATTGTTATTACTTAATTTATGCTTTTAAAATAGTATTCATAATTCATTTTTAAAAGATAGTAGGCATGAAGAAGTATACTTACATTTTAAATGTCCTGTTCGTTTTACTTGGATCATCAAAATTTCTAGGTAAATAATCCTTACCATAGATAATAAGGTAGAGAGTAGTTAAACCCATGGTTTTGAAACTAAGATTTTTTTTTAGAAGAGGAATTTATAGTTTTTCTGAATTAAATATGTTTTAAAATTTTTTAGAAATACCCATAGTCAAATTAATAGCAAACACATTTGTCCACATTTTGGACAGTCTTTGTACTGTCCCTTATTTGAGTATAACTTCATTCCTTACACAGGTGATAATGACCAGGACATGTGCTGTGAGCAACCTCATCTTTTTTCTTTGTTCCGATACAATTCTCATTGTCACCCCTTATGTTCAACTTCCACCCTCATATCCCACTCTGTGTTCCTGATGTTATTCTTTCTTCTCTCTTATCTTTAACTTTCATACTACTTCCATTTCAAACAGCTAGTAAGTTCTTTACCTAGGGTCAAAGTATGCTGTCCTAAAAAAACTTTCTACCTTATGACCCCTTTAACAACTTCCTTTCTCACTTGACTGTCAGATCACTTACAATTTTTTTTTTTTTTTTTTAGATCACTTACAATTTGACATCTCTCTGCCCTCAAGCCCAGAACTATTTTTTTTTTTGCCAGCATTCCCTTTGACGTGTTTGCAATATTTGCCATTATTGATCCTCTCTTCCTCCTTGAAACTTTGCTTTTCTCTTGCTGCACTGAATCTTCACTCCTCTGGTTTTCCTCTCTCTCTCCATCTGGCTGCTCCTTCTCTGGCCTCCCCTTCTCCTCTCATTTTTCACTGTAAGCATTGTAAAGGGTCTGTTCTCATTATTTTATATTAGTGGCCTGGTGCACAAATTCATGCACATTGAAAGGAAATTAATAAGAAGAAATATTTTAGTATCGCTATTCGCCCTTTCTCTATAATAGAAGTGTCAACCAATTTCACAATCGACAATGACAGATCAAAACACACACATGCGATTGGCGCCAGCAAGAGCTTTATATGTATCGTGTATGCGCGAGTCAACTTAGCCTTTTATATATATGGGGTAAACTTGCTTTAGACCTGCTTTCTGATTTAGCTAAACTTTTCCCAGCCCAGCGAAGCACCCCAACTTCTCTTTCAGGTAATTGTCAGAAACACAGCAGTAAATATCAACATGAAGCAGATTATTATTGTAGATCACACAGGGAGAACAAAGGGTAAAATATTTAACTGCAGCAGTCTTTGACTATATTCTGCGCAGTGAGAAAACCTGAAGTCATTTTCAAAGTCCATCATTTCTTACTACTTCTCAGTTGGGTCAAATTTTCTAAGTTTCCTAAATCTCCGTTTTCCGGCTAATGAAAAGAAAATAGGATTCCACTCAGTCTCCTATCTACCTACTCCAGGACTTCTGTGAGGATCAAATGAGATGAGGCATGGGAAAATGTTTCACAGATATTTGGTTAAAGTGTGAAATGTTTGCACCTGGCTATAAAGCAAGTTATGTTCCTGGGCTGAAGAAACTGCAAGGTCGCTAGCCATCGCTAGGGAGAGGAAGCCGGGCATTGCTACGTGATGTCATTACCCGGATGGACACTTAGCATATTAGCCTTTTATATATTAGATTCCTCAGAGAGATCTCACCCACTTTTATGGTTTCAACTGTCATCTCACAGTAGACAACTATCGATGTTTCCAATTCTGACCTTTTTGAAAATGCCATGAGATATCTCCATCTGGATGAGCTGTGGGCACCTCAGGTTCTGTATGTCTTTCACCCAAACCACTACCTTTTCTCATAGATGTGCTCTTTCTGTATGGCTCCACTAGGTAATCAAAGCATGAAACCCAAGCCATTTCAGGTTTCCTTCCCCTTCAGTGAGTTGCCAATTCCAGTATATCTCACTTCCATTTCTTCTACACTGTCATAGTTCAAACAAGTAATATGTTAACTATTAACATATTGTTAACCTTTGTAGTAGTCCCACACTTGTTTTTTTTATGCCTGTACCATGTCCAGTGCTTGGTTTAGTACCCAAAGCACAGTAAGTCATTTTTCTGTGAAAATACCTTCAGACTCTCTTAACCAGTATAGTAAATGTTACCGCTATCCACTTAGCGCCTTTCGGCCCCCAACTTGAAAGTCATCCTTAATTCTTTTCCCTCACAAGCTCTAGCATATCTATCTCTAAAATATATAACTAATTTGCTCATTTATTTTCATCTCTAGTCTTACAATTAATTTTCCAATTAGCAGACAGGCTTATCTTTTAAAAGTAGGTATCAGTTTTGCGTTTTCTCTTTCCAGCCTGCACTGAGCAGTGGGTGTCTCTCGGGACAACTGGCACAAGCGCCGCAAGACCAGGGGCAAGAGAAAGCCCTACTGCAAGAAGTGAAACAACACTAAGATTGGACCCCGCTGCATACACCCAGTCCGAGTGCCCGGAGGCAACAAAAGTACGTAGCCTTGAGGCTGCACATGGGCAACTTCTCCGGGGCTCGGAGAGCTGTACGTGAAAAACAAGGATTATTGATGTTGTCTACAATGCATCCAACAACGAACTGGTCCCCACCAAGACCCTAGGAAAGAACTGCATCATGCTCGTTGAAAACACACCGTACCAACAGTGGTATGAGTCCCACTACGCACTGCCCCTGGGCCGCAAGAAGGGGGCCAAGCTGACTACTGAAGAGGAAGAGATTTTGAACAAAAAACGATCAAAGAAAATTCAGAAGAAATACGATGAAAGGAAAAGAATGCCAAAATCAGCAGTCTTCTCGAGGAGCAGTTCCAGCAGGGCAAGCTTCTTGCACGCATCGCTTCAAGACCAGGCCAGTGTGGCCGAGCAGATGGCTTTGTGCTCGAGGGCAAGGAGCTGGAGTTCTATTTGAGGAAAATCAAAGGCCCAGAAAAGCAAATAAATCCTCTGCCCTCCTATCTTAGCTCATGTAATAAAGGTGTTTATTCTAAAAAAAAAAGTAGGTATCAGATCACGTACTGACCTAAAACATTCTCATGGCTTTCCCCATGAGAATGTAGGCTAAGATCCAACTCTACAGGTTCCTCCCAGTCCTACTGGGTCTGGCCCTCCCTGCTGTTTCTCCACCCTCCCCTTGGGCCTATATTTTCCTGACCCACTGTGTTTCAATCACAATGGATTTGTTTTCCTTATTCTGTTGAAACTAGCATACTCCCCTCCCCCATTTCAGGGCCTTTGCACATGCTGTTTCCCTGCTCCTGGACTAGCTTTCCTGTGATTGGTACTCAATAAACATTAGTTTTAAAAATGAGTTGATTTTTTTTGTTATTGTTGTTAATCCTCACCTGAGGATATTTTTCTCATTGATTTTTAGAGAGTGGTAGGAAGGAAGGAGGGAGGTAAGGAGGGAGGGGAGAAGAGAGAAAAAAATCAATGTGTCCAGGTCTCTCCAGGCTGTCTCAAAGGGTAAGAAATCCTTCTGTTTTATAACTGCATAGTATTCCATGGTGTAAATGTACCACATTAAAAAAAAAATGGTTTTACTGATTTTATTTATTTTTTAATTTTATTAATTTCAGAGCAGAGAGAGAAACATCAGTGATGAGAGAGAATCATTGACTGGCTGCCTCTTGCATGCCCCCAACCAGGGATCAAGCACCTGGGCTTGTGCCCTAAACCAGAATCAAACCTGGGACCCTTCAGTCTGCAGGCCAACGCCCTTATCCACTGAGCCAAACCAGCTAGGGCAGTGGTTGGCAAACAGCGGCTTGCGAGCCACATGTGGCTCTTTGGCCCCTTGAGTGTGGCTCTTCCACAAAATACCACGGCCTGGGAGAGTTTATTTTGAAGAAGTAGCGTTAGAAGAAGTTTAAGTTTAAAAAATTTGGCTCTCAAAGGAAATTTCAATCGTTGTACTGTTGATATTTGGCTCTGTTGACTAATGAGTTTGCCGACTACTGAGCTAGGGCAATAAATACTTTTTTGATTAACAATCAAATAAATATTTTAGGAGTTAGAGTATTATTTAACTGAGACCTCACATATTAACTTGGCTCTCTGCAACATGAATTACATATTGAAAACGTAGTTTTAGCTATATGTGTAAGTCATATGCCAGAGAAAATCCAAGTGTTTATTGCACAAACTGATGCATATTAAGTGATCAGAGCTGAATGTAAAGACAGAAAAACACTTCTGCCCTCTAGGGTATGTTTTAATAGGTAAAATTTTTACGACTTAACCATTTATGTCAGAAAACAAACTTCCAAATAACCAGAGAACTTGAGAATTTTGTGCCCTAATTAACTGAACAGTCAGTTTCTTCTATTAGTACAAATATACCCTCTGTAAAATATAAAAGGCTAATATGCTAAGTTTCTGACCATCCGACCAGTCGCTATGACGCGCACTGACCACCAGGGGGCAGATGCTCAACTCGGGAGTTGCCAAGCTGCAGTGACTTGGCAGTGGCGGGTCTCAGGTGACACACCCCGAAATCAGAGAGGAGGGAGCTTGATTCCTCGCAGGGCCATGGGATTCCACCTTTGACTGTGGGTTATGTTGTTGCTGGGGCACTGTTGGCCCTGAATCTGGTTTACTGTACACTTGCATTTATGTTCCACACTCTCATATGACAGCAACTTTGCAGAGGGCCCTCTCGTGCTCCGGGACCACTCGGGGGATGTTGGAGAGCTGGTTTTGGCCCAGTCCCTGCAGGCCAGCTAAGGGACCCCACCTGCCAGAGGGACCCCGCTCACTCTGCAGACGCTGGGTAGGGGCTGCGGGAGGTTGGCTTCAGGGCGTGTCTGGCCAGTCTCGCCCAGTCCCGCCCCACTAGCCACCTTCTAATTTATTTCCATTCAATGTGAATGAATCCATGCACCAGGTCACTAGTGTATACATAACAAGTTACTTATTTTCTCTACACAATCTGAATGTACTAAAGTGAATATAAAGCAAAAACTGAGCTGTACCTTAGTTAATTTTTCTTTCTGTTTCAAAAGGAATTTAGATTTTACAAAATGATCATGTGCTCACAGTTCACTACTGTAGATGCACATAGAATTAGGATTCAATTGTAATGATCATGTGACATAGTCTAGAACAGGCATCCTCAAACTACAGCCCGCGGGCCACATGCGGCCCGCCAAGGACATTTATCTGGCCCGTTGGGTGCCACTGCGTGTCCTGCTTAACAGCCAACTCGTCCCAGGCCCGCAGTGCGCATAGGAATTTGTTCATAGTTTTTTTTTTAAACTATAGTCCGGCCCTCCAATGGTCTGAGGGACAGTGAACTGGCCCCCTGTTTAAAAAGTTTGAGGACCCCTGGTCTAGAAGATTTATTTTTAAGTAACATATCATTTAACGTTTTTCTTTTCTTTTTTTATTGTTTAAAGTATTACATATAGTAGTACATATATCTACTATTTTTCCCCCCATTGACCTTCCCCCAGCCTCCCCCACCCCCTATCGCATGCCCTCATCCCACCCCCCCAGTGTCTTGTGTCCACTGGCCGTGCTTATATGCATGCATACAAGTCCTTTGGTTGATCACTTTCCCTCCCTCCCCAACACTCCCCAGCCTTCCTGCTCTAATTTGACAGTCTCTTTGGTGTTTTATTCCCTCCGTATCTATCTTTTTGTTCATCAGTTTATACTGTTCTTTATTTTCCATAAATGAGTGAGATCATGTGATATTTTTCTTTTATTGCCTGCCTTATTTCACTTAACAATGCTCTCCAGGTCCATCCATGCTGCTGCAAATGGTAAGAATTCCTTCTTTTTTATAGCAGCATAGTATTCCATTGTGTAGATGTACCCTAGTTTTCTAAACCACTCATCTGCTGATGGGCATTTAGGCTGTTTCCAATCTTAACTATGGTGAATTGTGCTGCTATGAACATAGGGGTGCATATATCCTTTCTGATTGGTGTTTCTGATTTCTCAGGATATATTCCTAGAAGTCGGATCACTGGGTCAAATGGGAGTTTCATTTTTAGTTTTTTAAGGAAACTCCATAACTGTTCTCCACAGTGGCTGCACCAGTCTGCATTCCCATCAGCAGTGCACGAGGGTTCCTTTTTCTCCGCATCCTCACCAGCACTCGTTGTTTGTTGATTTGTTGATGATTGCCATTCTGACAGGTGTGAGATGGTACCGCATTGTCATTTTGATTTGCACCTCTCGGATAATTAGTGACTTTGAGCATGTTTTCATATGCCTCTTGGCCTTCCTTCTGTCTTCTTTCGAAAAGATTCTATTTAGGTCCTTTGCCCATTTTTTTATTGGATCATTTATCTTCCTTTTATTAAGTTGAATAAGTTCCCTGTAGATGTTGGAGATTAAACCTTTATCAGTGATAACATTTGCAAATATGCTCTGTCATGCAGTGGGCTTTCTTGTTGTTTTGTTGATGTTTTTTTTTGCTGTGCAAAAGCTTTTTATTTTGATGTAGTCCCATTTGTTTATTTTCTCTTTAGCTTCCATTGCCCTAGGAGCAGTATCGGTGAAGAAATTGCTTCGGCATGTGTCTGAGATTTTGCTGCCTGTGGATTCCTCTAGTATTTTTATGGTTTCCCGTCTTATGTTTAAGTCCTTTATCCATTTTGAGTTTATTTTTGTGTATGGTGTAAGTTAGTGATCTAGTTTCATTTTTTTGCATGTATTTGTATAATTTTCCCAACACCATTTATTGAAGAGACTGTCTTGACTCCATTGTACGTTCATGCCTCCTTTGTCAGATATTTATTGAGCATAGTGGTTTGGGTCAATATCTGGGTTCTCTATTCTATTCCATTGGTCTATATGTCTATTCTTGTGCCAGTACCAGGTTGTTTTGAGAACAGTGGCCTTGTAATACAGCTTGAAATCTGGTATTGAGATCCCACCTACTTTGTTCTTCTTTCTCAGGATTGCTGTGGCTATTCAGGGTCTTTTTTTATTCCAGATGAATTTTTGGAGAGTTCTTTCTAGGTCTGTGAAATATGCCGTTGGTATTTTAATGGGGAGTGCATTGAATCTATAGATTGCTTTGGGTAGTATGGACATTTTAATGCTGTTGATTCTGCCAATCCATGAACATAGTATGTTCTTCCATCTGTTTACGTCTTCCTCTATCTCTTTTTTCAGCGTCCTGTAGTTTTCTGCATATCGGTCTTTTACCTCCCTAGTTAAGTTTATTCCTAGGTATCTTAATTTTTTTGGAGCGATGGAAAATGGGATTGCTTTTTTAGGCTCTCTTTCTGTAAGTTCACTATTGGTGTATAGAAATGCCATAGATTCTTGGCATTAATTTTGCATCCTGCTACCTTGCCGAATTAATTTATTAAGTCTAATAGTTTTTTGATGGAGTCTTTTGGGTTTTTTATGTACAATATCATGTCACCTGCAAATAAGGACAGCTTTACTTCTTCTTTTCCAATTTGGATGCCTTTTATTTCTTCTTCTTGTCTAATTGCAATGGCTAATACTTCCAGTACTATGTCGAACAGGAGTGGTGAGAGTGGGCATCCTTGTCTTGTTCCTGTTCTTAGGGGTAATCGTTTTAGTTTTTGCCCTTTGAGTATGATGTTGGCTGTGGGTTTTTCATATATGGCTTTTATTATGTTGAGGTATGATCCTTCTATTCCCACTTTGCTGAGTGTTTTTATCAAGAAAGGGTGTTGGATTCTGTCAAATGCTTTTTCTGCATCAATTGATATGACTGTGATTTTTATCTCTCAATTTGTTTATGTGATGTATCACGTTTATTGATTTGCAAATATTGTACCATCCTTGCATCCCCGGGATAAATCCCACTTGGTCATGGTGTATGATCTTTCTGATGTACTTCTGGATTCGATTTGCTAGAATTTTGTTGAGAATTTTGGCATCTATGTTCATGAGGGATATAGGCCTGTAATTCTCTTTCATTGTGTTGTCTTTATCTGGTTTTGGTATTAGGGTGATGCTGGCTTCATAGAATGAGCTTGGAAGTGTTCCTTCCTCTTGAATTTTTTGGAATAGTCTGAGGAGGATAGGTTTTAGTTCTTCTTTGAATGTTTGGTAAAACTCCCCTGTGAAGCCGTCTGGCCCCGGGTTTTTGTTTGCTGGAAGCTTTTTGATGACTGCTTCAATTTCTTCCATAGTTATTGGCCTATAGAGATGTTTAGATTCTTCCTGATTGAGTTTTGGAAGGTTGTATTTTTCTAGGAATATGTCCATTTCCTCCAGGTTGTCCAGTTTGTTGGAATAGAGTTGTTCATAGTATTTTTTAACTATCCTTTGTATTTTGGTGGGGTCTGTTGTTATTTCTCCTCTTTCATTTCTGATTTTGTTTATTTGGGTCCTCTCTCTTTGCTTCTTGGTGAGCCTGGCTAGAGGTTCATCAATCTTGTTTATCCTTTCAAAGAACCAGCTCTTGGTTTTGTTGATCTTTTTTATTTTTTTTTTTGTCTCTATGTCGTTTATCTCCGCTCTGATCTTTATTATTTCCTTCCTTCTGCTTTCACTGGGCTTTTCTTGTTGCTCTCTTTCTAACTCTTTGAGTTGTAGGGTTAGGTAATTTGTTATCATTGTTTCTTGTTTTTTACAGTAGGCTTGTAGAGCTATGAACTTCCGTCTCAAGACTGCTTTCACTGTGTCCCATAGATTTTGGATTGTTGTGTTTTCATTGTCATTTGTTGCCATGATGTTTCTTATTTCTTCTTTGATCTCTCTGGTAACCAAGTCATTGTTTAATAGCATGCTATTTAGTCTCCATGTGTTTTGATTTTTTTGGATTGCTTTTATTGTAGTTGATTTCCAATTTTATGCCACTGTGGTCTGAGAAGATGCTTGATATGATTTCTGTTTTCTTGAATTTGAAGAGACTTTGCCTGTGACCCAATATATGGTCTATCTTTGAAAATGACCCATGTACACTTGAGAGGAATGTATATTCTGTGGCTTTGGGGTGAAAAGTTCTGAAGATGTCAATTAATTCCATCTGGTCTAGTGAGTCATTTAGGATTGATGCTTCTTTGCTGATTTTTTGTTTAGAGGATTTGTCCAATGGTGATAGTGGGGTATTAAAGTCTCCTACTATGATTGTATTGCTGTCAATCTCTCTCATGATATCCTCCAGGAGTTTTTTTATGTATTTGGGTGCTCCTGTATTGGGTGCATATATGTTTACCAGAGTTATTTCTTTTTGTTGGATTGCTCCCTTTAGTATTATGAAGTGGCCTTCCTTATCTCTTGTTATGTCCTTCACTTTGAGATCTAATTTGTCATATAAAAGTATTGCTACCCCAGCTTTTTTTTTTCATTTCTATTCACCTGAAAAACCTTTTTCCACCCCTTCACCCTCAGTCCATGTGCGTCTTTTTTTCTGAGGTGGGTTTCTTGTAGACAGTAGATATATGGGTCATGTTTTCTTATCCAATCTGTTACCCTATGTCTTTTGATTGGGGCATTTAATCCATTTATATTTAAAGTTATTATTGATAGGTACTTGTTTTGTTGCCATTTTTATTCTTTACCCCTGTGTTCCTTCTTCGCTTCCTATTTCTTTTTTTTTTTACAGCAGACCCTTTAGCATTTCTTGCATTTCTGGTTTGGTGGTAATAAGTTCCCTTAGTCCTTTTTTGTCTGTGAAGCTCCTGATTTCACCCTCAATTTTGATTGATAGCCTTGCTGGATACAGTATTCTTGGATTCAGACCCTTCCTTTGCTTGACTTTGTATATTTCATTCCATTCCCTTCTGGCCTGATGTGTTTGTTGAGAAATCAGTCGCTAGTCTGATGGGGGTTCCTTTGTAGGTAACTTTCTGTCTCTGGCCACTTTTAAGATTCTTACTTTGTCATTGGTGTTTGCCAATTTAATTATAATGTGCCTTGGCATCAGTCTTTTGGGGTTCATTTTGCTTGGGACTCTGTGAGCTTTTTTGATTTGTGTGGATTTTTTTTCTTCCCTATATCAGGGAAGTTTTCTGTCATTATTTTTTCAAACAGGTTTTCTATTCCTTGCTCAGTTTCCTCTCCTTGTGGTACCCCTATTATGCGGATGTTGTTTTGTTTTGTGTTGTCCCAAAGTTCCCTTAGCCTCTCCTCCTGCTTTTTAATTTTTTTTTCTAGAAGCTGCTCTACTTGGGTATTTTTTCCTACCTTGTCTTCTAGCTGACTGATGCGGTCCTCTGCTTCTTCTAGTCTACTCCTGGTGCTTTCTATTCAGTTCTTTACAGCAGCGATGTCATTTTTTATTTCTTCTTAGTTCTTCATTTCCTCTTGGTTCTTACACCTGTTGTTGAATTTATCTTCCATTCTTTTCAGCCCCTTATGACCATTTCTCTGAATTCTTTCTCTGACAGGTTGTGTGCCTCCATTTCGTTTACTTCCTTTTCTAGTGATGCCTGCTTTTCTTTCATATGCGGGCTGTTTCTTTGTCTCCCCATGATCTCTCTTCTCCGGGAGTCTGGTTATGTGGTTCCCTCTCTCCTGCATAGATTTAAACACACAAAATATAACACAACAAGGTACAATGCACAAAGCACTGAACACAAATGTATTCACGATATTAATAACCCCAAATAAAGGTGACCACCAGAGAAAGGCGAGTTAGAGGATAGGAGAGAGAGGAGAAGAGAGAGAGAGTAAAAAAAGGGTAAAAATGAAATTGGGTAGAGGAAAAATAAGAGAGAAAATAGAATAAGAAAGACGAGGGGAAAAACTATATATATGGGGAGAAAACTCCAATAGAATATCCCCTAATCCCAACACATGCCAGCAACAATTACCTGGAGATGAATGCAAACTACAAACAGCAACTGTTATCGAGTTTGGCGAGGGAAAACAGAAGCAAAAACCAAACAAAAACAAAACAAAAAAAAACAGAAAAGGCAAAACAATCTCACAAACAAGAATAAAAAATCAATATAATCAAGCAAACAATAACAAAAGGACAGAGAAAAAATTTTTTGGATAGTGAAGAAAGAGAAGAGAGAGGTGTGTATGGACTTGGAGCAGTGGATTGGAAATTAGAAATATAAGTAGGGTGAAATTTTAACGGGGGTTAAAAAGGAATAGGGAAAATCTAAAGCAGGAATAGGGTAAGAGAAACAGGACAACAAAAGGGGAAAAGTGAGGAAGAGAGAGATGGCATAAAGGTAAAGTTGAGATAGAGTAAAATAATGCTAAAGGAAAGATGAAAATAGAATGTAGAACACTAATCCCAAAGTAAAATAAAGAGAAAATAAAATGACACTTTTTAAAAAAAGGTAATGTAGTAGTAATTATACAGATTGAAAATAAAAATGTAATAATTAAAAAGGTAAAATCCAGTGAGGGAAAAAAATTAGTTTCTTAAGTAAAAGATGAAAAAAATTAAAATGTGCAGTAGTGAAGGTCATTCACTTCCTCTACTGTTCTGTTTGGTATGTCTGTTTCCTAGTCAGGACAGTATTCAAGTTCCCTGCATTCTTCTGCTCCTCAATGTTGTAAGCCAGTCCTGATTTTTAAGCAGGCAGTACGTCTTTATTTCTTCTATTCCTTTATTTGTGTTTACACAAGAGTCAATTTGTGATTCAACCCCTGGGTGGCAGTGTTTCTGCATTGACCCTTGGGTCCTCTCTAGCTAGTGTTTAGTTTCTGTTTTCCCTGTGGGACTTAATACCAGTTTGGGGGAGTGGGTTGCCTCAGAGCTGGTTTTCTGATGGTTATTCCCCGCTCCGATCCCCAGGTTCTAGAAAAACAACTTTCCCCTGTAGTCTCTTAGATTTTCCCCAATTGGGTGATCCTATGTATTGGGCTTAGTAATCAGAAGCAAGGATTTATAGAGGGGAAAAAAAAAGAGCCAGAGTAAGTGTGCGAACTCTCGGGCTGCACGGAAGTCTGTGCAGTCTTTTTTCCCCTTGGGTCTAAGCAGTTGGCACACTTTTAAAATTTTTAGGCTGTCCTTTTGCACCCAGATCAAAATGGGTTGCTTTTTAGAGTTCCCTTCTGTTAGCAGCTCTGCGAACTCCCTTCCACATCACGCCAGCCCCAACAGCCATGGATTTTTCTAGGCGCAGACTTTCCCCGGTCTTCCAGCTCCCCCGTATGCATTTCTCTCTCCTCCCGGGACCACAGACCTCACCTTATCCCAGACGAAATCTGACCTTTTCACGGGGGAGTGTAGAGCTCCTCTGAATCCGCGTGCTTGCACCATTTGGGGATCGGTGTAGTGGTCTTGGGTTCGTAGCTGTTCAATGGGTGCCGTAGTTGTAGATTCCCTGGGCTTTTCAGGCTTCCGATAACATCCACTTTCCCCTTCAAGATGGTGCGGTCTCCGCGTCCGAGCCGGTCGCTCCGGGAGGGAACCCAGCAGCAGTGAGGGCTGCCTGGTCAGGGGCGCCCTGTCCAGCAGTCCCCCACTGTCTCCTGGAGTATAGCTGTCCCTCAACTCACCAACAAACAATCCCCGTGTGACCACACACTCTCCCTTTGTTTTCTCACATATTATCTTGCAGTCTGCCTTCCCGTCTGCAGCCATCTTCTTCCTCATTTGAAATTTTTTATTTTAAATATAATAGAAGAAATTCTGTTTATTTTATTCTTTAAAGAGTGTGTATTTCCTCCCTGCCTCCCATTCTGAAGCCAAGTTCCTGTTGCCAAAGGCATTTTCATCCCTTCCAATCTTAGAAAGCAGATGTCATAGGAACTTGGGTGTGCCATAGTGCTTAGTCTTTGGACTCTTTGTCTATGCTCATTCTTTTGATCTCTGGGATCCCACTCCCCCAAACTGGTATTAAGTCCCACAGGGAAAACAGAAACTAAACACTAGCTAGAGAGGACCCAAAGGTCAATGCAGAAACACTGCCACCCAGGGGTTGAATCACAAATTGACTCTTGTGTAAACACAAATAAAGGAATAGAAGAAATAAAGACGTACTGCCTGCTTAAAAATCAGGACTGGCTTACAACATTGAGGAGCAGAAGAATGCAGGGAACTTGAATACTGTCCTGACTAGGAAACAGGCATACCAAACAGAACAGTAGAGGAAGTGAATGACCTTCACTACTGCACATTTTAATTTTTTTCATCTTTTACTTAAGAAGCTAAATTTTTTCCCTCACTGGATTTTACCTTTTTAATTATTACATTATTAGATGCATAGCTTGAAATGTCCTTTACATGATGATGTTCTGTGCCTATAATTTGTAATTTCCTATTTGACATCTCTTTTTAATGTTTAATAGACATCTTAAACTAAACATGTTCAGAACTTAACTCCCGATTTGTCTCCTCATCTCCCAAATCTACTCCACTGAAATCTTTCCAATATCAGTATGACAGCAATTCCGTCCTTTCATTTGCTTGGGTCAAAATGTTTGAATCATCCTGATTTTTCTCTAATATTGTCTTCTTTTCCAGACCCAGTCCCGTATCCCAAATTGCCCCTTGCAATATCAACTTAAACTCAGCCAGTCTGAAATTGAGCTCATCATCTATCCTACCAAAATTAACTTCTTAACTAGAGGCCTGGTGCACGAAATTCGTGCACGTGGGCGGGGTGTGTCCTTCAGCCCAGCCTGCACCCTCTCCAATCTGGGACCCCTCTTGGTTCTTACACATATTGTCGAATTTGTCTTCCATTCTTTTCATCAACCTTATGACCATTTCTCTGAATTCTTTCTCTGACAGGTTGCTTGCCTCTATTTCGTTTACTTCCTTTTCTGGTGATGCCTGCTTTTCTTTCATATGCGGGCTGTTTCTTTGTCTTTTGATTGGGGCATTTAATCCATTTACATTTAAACGGGCAGTGGGACATTCCTCTCACAATCCAGGATTGCTGGCTCCCAGCTGCTCACCTCCCTGCCTTCCTGACTGCCCCTAACCGCTTCTGCCTGCCAGCCTGATCACTCCCTAACCATTCCCCTGCCAGCCTGATTGATGCCTAACTGCTCCCCTGCCAGCCTCTTGGCCTCTAACTACCCTCCCCTGTAGGCCTGGTCATCCCTAACTGCCCTCCCCTGCAGGCCTGGGTCCCTCCCAACTTTCCTTCCCTGCAGGCCCAGTCGCCCCCAACTTCCCTCCTCTGCTGGCCTGGTGACCCCTAACTGCCCTCCCCTGCAGGCTTGATCGCCCCCAACTGCCCTCCCTTGCAGGCCTGGTTTCTCCCAACTGCCCTCCCCTCCTGGCCTGATTGCCCACAACTGCCCCCCTTGCAGACCTGGTCCCTCCCAAGTGCCCTCCCCTGCTGGCCATCTTGTGGTGGCCATCTTGTGTCCATATGGGGGCAGTCATCTTTGACCACATGGGGGCAGCCATTTTGTATGTTGGAGTGACCATCAATTTGCATATTATTCTTTTATTAGATAGGATTAGATAGGATAGAGGCCTGGTGCACTGGTGGGGGCCAGCTGGTTTGCCCTGAAGGGTGTCCCGGATCAGGGTGGGGGTTCCCTTGGGGCGTGGAGGGGTCTGTGGTGGTTTGCAGGCTGGCCACGCCCTCCAGCAACCCAAGCAGAGGCCCTGGGATCTGGGATTTACTTATCTTCTATAATTGAAACTTTGTAGTCTGGAGTGGAGCCAAGCCTTCTGCTTGCTCTGTGGCCGCAGCCATTTCTGTTGGGATTTATTTATCTTCTATAAGTGAAACTTTGTAGCCTTAAGCGGAGGCCAAGGCAAGCCAGGGTGTGCAGAAAGCTTGGCTTCCTCCATCGCCGGGGGCAACTCAAGCCTCCTGTTCTCTCCAGCTCTGTGGCTGCCGCCATTTTTGTTGGTATTTATTTATCTTCTATAATTGAAACTTTGTAGCCTTGAGTGGAGGCCTAGTCTGGCCAGGGTGTGCAGAAAGCTTGACTTCCTCCATTGCCAGGGAAACCCAAGCCTCCTGCTCTCTCCATGGCCACAGCCATCTTGGTTGGGTTAATTTGCATATTTGCTCCTGATTGGCTGGTGGGTGTGGCTTGTGGGTATGGCAGAAGTATGGTCTATTTGCATATTACTCTTTTATTAGATAGGATATCTCCATTTTTGTGAGAATCATCACTATATTCTTAGCTCTGTGTTTTCTCAATACCTCATCTGTCTTCCGTCCTCCTGCTTCCTCATTATCACGCCAATCAACTCTTTGTTTTTTCATCGCTGGTCATTTATTGCTATGGACCTGGACTATTGGAGGGGCTTTCAGTCTGATCGCCAGGCCTAGCACCTTCCTCCTCCATCACCGTCTGCATCCTGCTGCTGGGTTTCCTTCCTCTGCTGCTGTTGCTAAAATATACCCTTGTCCCCTCCTCTTACACTTTTTCTGACCATGTTAGCTACACAGTTCCTTTTCTGAACCACTCTAGCACTGTTATCTAAGAAGTAGTGAGGTATATGGAGAGTACTTTCGGCTGTGAGCAAGTCCCAGCTATGCCCCTAACCCCTTCTGTGGCCTCAGACAAGCCATGGTACCACCCTGAGTCTCAGTTTCCTTCCTTGTAAAATGAGGGAAATTTGAATAGCTATGTCTGGCTCTAACATTTGTGTATTTATAAATCTGCAGCTCAAATAAAGACCATTTCATATATGAATTACTTATCCTATCTCTGCTCACTGGTCATGTCCCCATTTCAGTTCTTTACAGTTTATCTAAAATGTTACTTTAAAATGATGTTTATATTTTGTTTTACCATATTATTTTTTCCTTTTAACATTCTATTACATTAACCCATTTCATCTTTTTATTATGAATTTTAAGGACTTCATTCCATTATTTTCATGTTTCTCCTGTGAAGTTGCCTGTTCTCTTTTGGTTTTTATCTTGTTCTTCCATAATAGACTCTACCATTTTAGCTACAGCACTCATTGTATAAAATTATTTTGTGTTTTCTATTCATTGAGCCATATTTGAGTCTTTACTAGAGGATCTCCTTGTTTTGTTGCTCTTATTCTAGTAGAGGTTTGGATTAACACTTTCCTACCTAAAACATCATTCTAATACTTTGTCTCCCTGAAAAGAAATATTAAAAATAGAAACAGAATAGCCTAACCAGTGTGGCTCAGTGATTGAGCGTCAACTTATAAACCAGGAGGTCATGGTTTGATTCCATGTCTGGGCACATGCAGTGTGGGGTGTGTAGGAAGCAGCCTATCAATGATTCTCTCATTGATGTTTCTATCTTTCTCACTCTGCCTTCCTCTCTGAAATTAATAAAAATATATTGAAAAAGAAAAGAAAAGAAACAGAATAACATATTTATGAAATTCATCCCAAAGCCTGCCAACATAGACTTTTTATAATATTTTTACATATTTTTAAATGTACAGTAGATATGCCATTTTTACTTCACACCAATACTGGTGTTCTCCAGAGGACGTAGGGTTTGCTCTATCATATAGATTTCTGAGTACAATTTACATGCCAACCATGGGGGATTCTGTGGTGGACTGATGATTTGAGGGTTATTCATATAAATATTCTAATACTAAATATGTTTTTAGTATGCATGTGTAAGGGGCTCCACTTCTAAAGAAACAGACTTGGGCTTTCATTTTCATTTTGAAATAAAAAGTCATAATCTTGTCCAAATTTTTTACTCTTTCCAAAAATTTTTAGAGAGGTTTTTGCCATGGTCATGCAACTAGTACAGTTAATGTCTTTAAGCCATCTTATCAAGGAACACATTAGTAAATAGTCTACACATAGTTTGAGCACTTAGAGCAGAACTTAGCAAACTCTTTATGGGCCCATAGAAAATATTTTGGGTTTTGCAGTATCTTGGTTTGCTTGAGCTGCTATAATAAAATAACAGACAGGTGGCTTACACAATAGAACTTTGTTCTGGGGACTAGCAGACCAAGATCAAGCTTCCTGCTGATTTGGTTTCTGATGGGGGCTCTCTTCCTGACTTGCAGACAGCTGCCTTCTTGCTTTGTCCTCACATGGCCTTTCCTCGGTATGTGCTGAGAATGGGGTCAGGGGAGAATGCCATTATTTCCATTGGATTAGTGCCCCCACACTTAGGACCTCATTTAAGCTTAATTAAATTGTAAAGACTCTATTTCCAAATATGGTCACATCGAGGGTTAGGGCTTCAATATGAATTTGGGAGGGGCGATACACAATTCAGACCATAGCAGCAGCCCAAATGGTCTCTCGATCACAACTACTCACAACTCTGCCCTTGTAATGGGAAACCAGCCATTAGCAAATAAGTCTTAATTATTTGTAATTATTTATAAATACTGAAATTTGAATTTCATATAATTTCTATGTGTTGTGAAATTTTATTTATTGATTTTTAATCACCTAAATATGTAAAAAAAACATTCTTAATTTGTATACAAGAGCAGGTGACAGGGGTATATTTAACTCATGGACCATAATTTGGCAATCTTTGATTTAGTAGATAGGAGTGATGAAAATTGAAATCTCTCTGAGTGATTTCTCTTTACAGGAGAGTATTTGACATTTTTTGGATGAGAAACTAATACAACACCATTTTTTCTTCCCTTATGTGTTATAGGTACTAAAGTTTGATGCCTATTTTCAAGAAGATGTTTCTATGTCCACTGACGAACACTATCGGATCCGTCAGGTGCACATTTACTACTACCTGGAAGATGACAGCATGTCAGTCATAGAGCCCCTGGTGGAAAACTCTGGGATCCCTCAAGGCAAGCTAATCAAACGTCAGCGCTTACCCAAGAATGACCAGGGAGACCATTACCATTGGAAAGACCTAAACCGAGGAATAAACATTACAATTTATGGCAAAACTTTCCACATTGTTGACTGTGATGGATTCACACAGGTATAGTATATATTTTTGGAAGTTGTGGTCTCTGAGGCATTCTAATTTATGGAAGGATACATATCACTTATTAGAGTAAGATATTCTGCCTTGTGTAGATTATTATATAGGTTGATTTGGTATTTGTATATGTGCCAAAACTATGCAGTGATATCATTATTTTCACAATGATATTGATACATAGCCATTTAAATAAAATTAAACTTCCATCATAGCTGAATCCTTTGATAAGAAACCAATTTACATGCCAGTTCAAATAGCGAGTAGGGGAGGTAGAACCCTTGATGGGGTGGAAATAAGAAAGATGCATTGGACAATATACCTGAAGTTTGAGTTCACAAAAATAGTACTATCTCTATTAGCAGATATGAGTCTAAATTTTTCTGTGTAATTTATATTTTTTTTCTGTAAATCATACCTGCTATATAATAGGGGCACTTGCTCTCTAAAGAATTCCTGAAATAAAACCATTTTTAAAGGAAACACTTTTTTTTTATATTGACAAAAATCTTCTATTTTCTCTATTTCATAAATATGGATTTTCTTACCATTGAGAGAGAGAGAGAGGCCCCTTTTTTTAAAAGCACAAAATGTATGCATGGGGCTCAGTGGTTGAACATCAACCTATGAACCAGGAGGTCACGGTTCGATTTTTGGTCAGGGCACATGCCCAGGTTTTGGACTCAATCCCCAATAGGGGTTTTGCAGGAGGCAGCTGATCAGTGATTCTCTCTCATCATTGACGTTTCTATCTTTTTCTCCCTCTCCTTTCCTCTCTAAAATCAATAAAAATATGTTTTTTTAAAAAAGCACTAGAAGCAAATATAGTTTCTCAATTATTTTACACCTTTAATCTCATGTTACCTAATGCCAGATAAGATTAATTTTTACCATGCACTGAGCTCTTATGAATTCACTCATTTATCTTTTTAATTTAGTAATTTATTTAGCTAATACTTAACGAGTGCCTGCTATGTGCCAGGCACTGTCATAGGTGCCAAGTATAAAGAATAACCTTATGGAGGTTATTACATTCTAGTTGGAGGAGGAAACAATAAATAAATTTATATTGTGTCAGATGCTTATAAGAGCTATAGAAGAAACTAAATCAGAGTACATGGGATAGAAGTTGGAGTTGCTATATATGAAGGCTGGTCAGGGAAGGCCTCACAGATAAGGTGACAGGTGAACAAAGACCTCAAGGAAGTAAGAAAAGGAGCCACAGCATCTGTGTCATCCCAAAGCAACAGAAAAAAATTCTATAGAAGGTTGAGGTGCTAGACCATCTTTGAGACAGTGTCCCCTTCAAGCATGTTTTGTTCTGTCATTGTTTAGGTTTTTTAGGTCCTTTACATCATAGGCAGTTTCAGAATTGTACCAGCAATGAGAAATTATAAAATGTTACTTTAAGTTGAGTTATTAAATTTATTTTCACAATTGTTTCTCCATGGACAATTTGAACATTTGCAAGTTGATCACTGAGCAGTTGATCTAAACCAGTTACAGTCAGTTCTTAATACTCATGGTAGTTCTGTTCTATAAAGTTACCGCAAACACTACACCATTGCTCCGAGGAGAAATACAGGATGAGGTTCCTACAAGTCTCTGGTCACAACGTTTTCACCGACCTGTTGGATACATAACCTTGTTTAATGTGTTTCTGTTTTAGAATGCCACATTTAAAATATACTGTTGATTCATTAACATCCAACTCAGACCTGAATGAAGTTTATCTAACACATGTATTTCTTCCTTCAGGGACATCAGCCTGACTTTTAAAAAATTGTGGTAAAATATACATAACATAAAATTAATCGTTTTAACAATTTTAGATGTATAGTTTAGTGACATTAAGTACATATCACAGCCTTTCATGTAGAGTATGAGACAGTAAGTCAGCACTAAGGTTGGGGCATTTTAAACAGCAAAATCACCAACAAATACACAAAGTGAGAAAAAGTGGCACTAAAGAGACCACAAAAAGGTACTTTTTCAGTACAAAAGCTGAAACACCGCAGAATGTGACCTTGTTCAACCTTAGCTAGGAATGTGTGCATTAGGCAACTCAGATTTTCATCACTGCATGCATGTCGGAAAGACCAATAAATTTTAGAAAGTAGGTAAATTTGCAAATACAGAATTTGTGAGTATTGTAATGACTGATAATAGACTAGAGCTGTGTATTTCAGTCACTGATAATTAGATTGAATTATGTTTTCAGTAATTGATCTGTTAGGTGAGAAGTTGGCTCCTTTAATAGTTTAAAATGTATGCACATCTTACTTAATTTGATGGTTTTCATTAGGGCTGGACCTATGGATGGATAAGGAAGATAGCTGTCTTTAGGGTGTGATTTGAATAAGGAACTACCTCTCTTTAAACATATCCTCATCACCACCATCCCTTCTAACCCCTCCTCATTACTCCAAATAAATGTTTGGACCTATAGACAGAATGAACTGAACATATTAAAAAATAAAGTTCCAGAAATCAGAGATAATAGAATTTATTATATTCACTAAAGTATTTTAAAAAAATATTCTTATAGATTTCAGAGAGGAAGGGGGAGGGAGACAGAGTAAAATAAATGATGAGAGAATCATTGATCAACTGCCTCTTGCCTGCCCCCCACGGGATCAAGTCCACAACCAGGACATGTGCCCTGACTGGGAATCTAACCAGCGACCTCCTGGTTCCTGGGTTGATACTCAACCGCTGAGCCACACCGGCCGGGCTCTTCACTAAAGTATTACTGCTAGTAAAGTAGATATGAACTCTACTCCACAAATGCAGGTGTGCAAAAAATATTATATTAAAAAGTGACTTAAAGCCTACTTGAGAGAGAAACTAAGATGGTGGCATAGGTAAACACCTGAACTTGCTGCCTCGCACAACAACTTCAAAACTACAACTAAAAGACAAAACGGACATCATCCAGAACCACAGGAAGGCTGGCTAAGTGGAAATTCTACAACTACGAGGGAAGAGAAAAGCACACTGAGACTCATAGGAGCTGCTGAAGTAAAGTGCAGAGGTACGGAGGAGTGAGCAGAGAGGGCTGGCAACTGAGTACTCGGCTGGCTTTTTCAATCCAGAGGGAGACACAAGCTCCCAACTGCTCTGAACTCCAGTTCCGGGCAAGACTCTGGGGACCCAGACTCATACTGGGAGAAACTGGACTGTCTGGCAGCGGGCAGAACTTGAGGGCGGCTTTCTCTCAGAGGTGCTTGCAGTGATTACCAAGGGACACTGAGACCTGGGGCCTCTTAGGGCAGGGCTGATGGGAAGCCATTGCTGTTTGCTCTGCCCTGAGACTCTGCCCCATACAAGCTCTGCACAGAGGCTTTTGCATATGAAATGGCCTGGTCCTTTGAAATCTAACTGCAGCTGAGTCAGAGAGACCCAGAACGACCAAAAGAAGGCCCAAGGCTCCACAGCAGCTTGCATTGCTTCACAGCTGGGCCTTATCTGGGCACCTCCAAAACTCAAACAAAGAAGAGGAATCTGCAGATCTCTCCTTAGCTCCTACTGGGTGGCCTCAGGCAGAGGCTAAATTAGCACCTCCTTGGAGATCCAAGAGCCAGTGTACCCGGGGTCAGAGTAGGACCATCCAGATTACAACTCCTCAGATCCATAAGGGACACACTCAGGGGGCAGACTCAGCACCAAAGCCCCACTGAAGCAAGTCTTGCCTCATAAGGGTGTCTACAGCACAGACGTTCTCCCATCTTAGACACAGCTGATCCTCACAGCCAATTGGCCTGGAGGTCAGTTCCTCCCAGTGATACCAACAACAATCAAGGCTTAACTACAAGACTGTGCACACAGCCCACAAAGGGGTGCACCAAGAGTGTCCACCTCAGGTAACTGGGGAGGCTGAGCCACTGGGCCCTATAGGACACCTAGCACACAAAGCCACTCTATCAACTCAGGGAAGCAACCAAAATGCGGAGACAAAGAAACAGGTCACAAATGAAAGAAATGGAGGAAAGCAAACGACTGGATATAGAGTTCAAAACCACGGTTATAAGGTTTTTCAAGAATTTTCTAGAAAAGGCTGATAAATTTAGCGAGACCCTCGAGGATATGAAAAAGGACCAACTAGAAATTAAGCATACACTGACTGAAATAAAAAATATATACAGAGACCCAACAGCAAACTAGAGGATCACAAGAATCAAGTCAAAGATTTAAAATACAAAGAAGCAAAAAACACCCTACCAGAAAAGCAAAAAGAAAGAAGAATCCAAAAATATGAAGATAGGGTAAGGAGCCTCTGGGACAACTTCAAGCGTACCAACATCAGAATTATGGGGGTGCCAGAAGAAGAGAGAGAACAAGATACTGAAAACCTATTTGAAGAAATAATGACAGAAAACTTCCCCCACCTGGTGAAAAAATAGACTTACAAGTCCAGGAAGCGCACAGAACCCCAAACAAAAGGAATCCAAAGAGGACCACACCAAGACACATCATAATTAAAATGCCAAGAGCAAAAGACAAAGAGAGAGTATTAAAAGCAGCAAGAGAAAAACAGTTAGTTACCTACAAGGGAGCACCCATACGACTGTCAGCAGATTTCTCAACAGAAATTATGCTGGCCAGACTGGAATGGCAAGAAATATTCATAGTGATGAATAGCAAGAATCTACAACCAAGATTACTTTACCCAGCAAAGCTATCATTCAGAATTGAAGGTCAAATAAAGAGCTTCACAGACAAGAAAAAGCTAAAGGAGTTCATCACTGCCAAACCAGTATTATGTGAAATGCTGAAAGGTATTCTTTAAGAAGAGGAAGAAGAAGAAGAAAAAGGTAAAGATAAAAATTATGAACAACAAATACCTATCTATCAACAAGTGAATCTAAAAATCAGGTGAATAAAAAATCTGATGAACAGAATAAACTGGTGAATATAATAGAATCAGGGGCATAGAAAGGGAGTGGACTGACAATTCTCGGGGGAAAGGGGTGTTGGGGGTGCGGGAAGAAACTGGACAAAAATCGTACACCTATGGATGAGTACAGCGCAGGGAGTAAGGGCAGAGGGTGGGGTGGGAACCAGGTGCAGGGGAGCTATGGGGAGAAAAAAGAGGAACAATTGTAGTAATCTGAACAATAAAGAATTATTAATATCTTTGCACCCTCAAAAAAAACAAAACAAAACCTACTTGAGCCCCAGTCCAACTGAGCTCGTATTTCTATTCACCCTCAGCTTTGCCAAAGTTTTCAAGCCCTAAGAACAAGGAAGTATTCCCAGACTTAAAGGAGTCATATAGGCAGGGCTCACATGTCCAGGGACCCAGGACACCACCCTGATGTTTGGTGCTAGGTAAGACACTGTGACTCCGATTGCCTGAGATTGAATGTACCTGGCTGCACAGGTGCTCAGAGCATCCCTACAGGTCACGTATAGAGTCTTGCTCTTCTGAGACCCACCAACTATGTCTGTTTTCCAATCTGGGGGAATTTCCCCCTTTCTCTCCTCTTACTCTCAAAGACATTCCCTTCTGTCCCCTCCTTTAAAATAATCTCATCAAAGAGTTTAGGCTTTATCTAAGAGATAGGAAGTACTGTCATCCTTAGGAAGCTTCTATATTCCTGCCCAAATCCTTAAGGTAAGGTTAACAAAGGGCCTGGTTATCTGTTGAAAGCAACAGAAAGGAGTAAAACACTCATTAAGTACCTCAACCAATACACCACCTCAAAGGAGAGGAGAATTTTTATTGCTAGTCAGTATCTCCAGCTTAGTCCATATAGTAGACATTAAAATTCATAATATTTTAATATTGAAAGAATATTGGAGACTGCCTAGTAAACTTTAAATACTAAGATTACAAGCAAGTTAGCTGCAGAGCTAATACTAGAACCCAAATATTTTGGTTCTGTGTTCTATATATTTTCTATTGAATTCTCCAAAAGCAAACTACACAATTCCCCAAATTTCAGGTTAATTTCTAATTCCAGAATGTAAACAGAACCCATGAAGTTGTTCTTTTCTGATTCTCAAAAAAGCATAGTCCATTATGGTTCTTTTAAAAAGAAATGTCAAGTTGTGTTAAAAGATATAGTGACTCTGAAAATAATATATTTATTCATAATTAGCAGAATAGAATTCAAAATCATGTCAAGTTCAAATGCTTTCC
The DNA here is from genome assembly GCF_963455305.1 of Plecotus auritus. Taxonomy (NCBI): domain Eukaryota; kingdom Metazoa; phylum Chordata; class Mammalia; order Chiroptera; family Vespertilionidae; genus Plecotus; species Plecotus auritus. Next base: position 82,639,115 of record NC_137775.1, on the reverse strand, counting down.
TTAACTTTTTCTGGTGAGATTTGCCTTTCCTGTTTTGCTATAACATTTTCTGGTCTATAACAGTGGGTATGCTTTCTTTTTTTATTTTGCAGGGGAGACTTGTTTTAAATGAGTTGGAAAGTTGGGAATTTGATTTCAGCTGAACTTTGCCATTGTGCAGTTTGTCCCTATACCTGATATGAATTACATATTGTTTGAAACTATGGTTAGGTTTCACATTTGTGTATGTAAGTAATCCTTACTCTGTGCTCAGGCACCTAACTAAATTCCATTGATATGAGGTTATATTTGGAGCTTATCGTATTGCCCGTCATTTTTATAATACAGAACACTTAAGGTAATAATCAGTTATTGTCTGCATTATTGCGTTGGGTCAATTGGAGGCTCAGTACTGTGAAGACATGCTCAAGCTGCAAATTAATGGTTAACCCTGGCAGTGGTATAGAAATTATTACTTATTTTTATTCCATCAGTTAATACTTGAAGAAGCTTCAAGAAAGGTGATCAGTATTAATTTTGAATTATTTAGGAATTTTTGGAAAGTCAAGGAATTGAATTAAATCCACCTGGGAAGATGGCTCTCGATCCTTACACAGAACTTCGGAAACGGCCTCTTCATCAGTATGTCACTCCATCGGACTTTGATCAACTCAAGCAGTTTCTCACCTTTGACAAACAAGTAAGTGACTCAGGCACCTTGGTAAGTTAACTCGTTTCCAAATGTATAAGTATTTATTAGCAAACTATTTTGGTGTGTGTGTGTTTTGAAACATCACACCTATAGTATAACCATTTGGATACAGTGCTATTTTTTGGGTTTTATCTAGAGTTAGAGGGGTAGGAATGCCAAAGTTTTCTAGAGATCCAAAGAAGATTGTGGAAGTAAGTCTTATGACTTCCACCAAACTTAAATCTTAGAGCATCCCTGAGCTATATCTTCTTTCCACTTTATATTTCCAGCTGGCTACTTCTTTCCCAAATGTGAGTTAATCTCAACAGAATCCTTTGGGAAACCTTAAATGGATTATTTATTTTGCATATATGTAGATTTCTAATGTTCAAATAGTAATTTCACAGAAGCATTCCATTACAGATGATTCTTGTTAAGTTTTATGTTAATGTGTGAGTACAGAATGTTCTGGGTATTTTCCAACTCTGTTCCAGCCTTCCTGTGCTCCCCCTGGTGGGCATGGTGTGTAGGAGATTTCAGTCTTCCTTTGTGTGCTGAAGGGAAAGAAAACCGAAAGATCACCCTCAATGCTTCTTGCTACTTTTTCTCTCTCAGAAATGTAATTCCTTTTAGTTCAGAAAATTTTTCCTAGCACTATCATAGTCTTTTAAGGATGTTCTTTATATCAATCAAATATCTGTTATTATTTTGTATTTAAAGATTGTGTTGTTGATAATGCTACTAGAAGATATGTGTTGATGAAACTAAAAAAAGTCTGATAAGTAAATGAAAATTCTTTCCATATTAATTACATATAAACCATTCACATGCACCTTTATTAGTAACTGTATAAAGGATCCATCACTCTTTTAATTCAGTTTCTCTTTCCCTGACTAATATTTTTGGATCAAAGTGAATTTTTTCTCAGCACAGATTTATAAGCCTATTAATATTTTCCAGCTGTTGACATCTGACATATAATTTCAAATGTTTTTATATGTTTGGTAAAAATTTCTTTTTTTAACCATTTGAGATGGCTTCATTGTCTTTCTAGCTAATCTTTTCATTATTGTCTGATATATGAATGCCAAAGTAGCTAAGCTAAACTCTCCACTTATGGAATTTGTATTTAAGTCACTACTTTGGATTTCTCAAAGGTTCTTCGATTTTATGCGATCTGGGATGATACAGACAGCATGTTCGGTGAATGTCGGAAGTATATCATTCATTACTATCTTATGGATGATACGGTAGAAATTCGAGAGATCCATGAACGGAATGATGGGCGTGATCCTTTCCCAGTCCTGATGAACCGCCAGCGCATGCCCAAGATTTTGGTGAATGCAAGTACGTTTGGTTGGGTTTATCTTCTGATAATTGGACCTTTTTTTGGATCTTAGAGGAGTTTCAAAACCAGTGTGGTCATTTCCCTTTACACTTAGGAGGCTCTTGGTGTGTTCTAAAAGGGACTAAAAACTGCTTTCCCTTAATTTCTGTCCTTTACTTGCCCCATTGGAACAGGCTTCCCTCTGAAATGGTCTGGTGGAGAGGACTGATATCCAAGTCAGAAAACAAAACCAAAACAGCAGTAGGAGATTCATGAAAGTGTGGGAGATCAAGGCTTCTGAACTAACGTAACTTACTATCCAGATTCTTGTGCATTTCTGAAACAAACTTTTTCATTCACAGATACAGCTTTCCATTTCCTTATGTTCTTTTTTGACTTTGCTTCTTGCCTCAACTCTTTGACAAAAGGAGTTTCTATGTGGGATGACTTAAGATTAGAAAAGGCATGTCTGTGGCTCATAGAGTGTAGCGCCACTGTGTGAACGCTTGCTCTTTCTTTGCTGGTGTAAAGGAACCTAGTGGACTGGAGAGTGAGGGCACAACAAAACGCAGGTGGCACCTGCCTTACATCAGTATTTCTCTGCAATACGTAGGCTTGCTTTAGTTATTGACTTGGTAGTTTAAGAATGTTCTCTTAGCCTGGCTGGTGTGCATGTCTCAGTGGTTGAGTGAGCATCAACCTATAAACCAGGAGGTCATGGTTCAATTCCCAGTCAGGGCACATGACCAGCGGATGTGCAGGAGGCAGCCGATCAATGATTCCCTCTCATCATTGACGTTTCTAAATCTCTCCCCCTCTCCCTTACTCTCTGAGGTCAATAAAAATATATTTTAAAAAAGGTTCTATTATAAAAATGCCATATTGGTGTCATATAATGACGTACCTCATGGTTGGATGGCTGACAGAACTCTAAATGTTCACTGATTTTTTTGAGAGCTAGGAGATAAGAAATTCCAGGTATTGAGCAAGATGTTTGTCTTAAAGGTTATAAACAAAGTGGCCATCTGAAGGCTAAATTCTTGGCATGCACAGTGTTTAAAAAAGAATGCAGTGTTATTTGGGGGAAAGGAGTTGGAGATTTCTATCATTGGGAGAGTGGATAAACAAAATGTGATGAAGGTATGCCTTGATAAATATGTAGTGTTAGAAGCAATAAACAGAATGTACAAGAAAGCAAATAGGTGCATCTTAAAAACATAGTGCTGTGTAAAAAAAAAAGTAAAAAGATGTATATTGTAATAACGTTTGCATAAAGTAAAATATACACAAAACAATATACATAATACACTATAATAAAAAAGCTGCACGTTAGAATGGTTGTATGTGAGGTAGAAGAGAATGAGATTGGTGAAGAGAATAAAAGGGAGTAAAATTGTTTTAAGAGTTAACATTTAAAATCTCTTTTTTTGAAAAAATGAGAATAATTGCTAACACAGCTTGTATTCTGTGCTAGCAACAACTGGATCTGTGCCCTGGTTCAACAGAGTCTGGCTGCTGCCTGCCATATTCTTATATATAGCCTCCTATCCAGCCCTCTTAGAGTCCTAAGACATTAGGACTGAGCTACTAATTTTGGCCTTTCATATTGCTTAAATGAGCCTGAAATTTCTGCCATCTGGAACGAATAAAGTTAAATTTACAGTAAATTAAAAGAAAGAATGGAAATGTCAGCGGAGCATGAAAAAAAAGTGTCACTAAAACTGAATTCCTTGAACTCTCAGGTTCCACGCTTGTCTCTGCTTTACCAATGTGGCATCTAAAATTTTCAATATATAATCATCCTGTTCTATCCCCAAGTACAAAAATTAATTCAAAATGGATCAAAGACCTAAATATAAGACCTGAAACAATAAGTTACAAAGAAGAAATATAGGTACCAAACTTATGGACCTGCGTTGTACAGAACATTTTATGAACTTGACCCCAAAGGAGAGGGGAGGAAAGGCAAATATAAACGAATGAGACTATATCAAAGTAAAAAGCTTCTGTCCAGTAAAAGAAATGGACAACAAAACATACAGGCAGCCAACCAGATGAAAGATGATAGTTACAAATAGTAGCTCTGACAAAGGTTTAATTTCCAAAATATATAAAGAACTCATAAAACTCAATACCAAATAAATAAACAATCCAATAAAAAGTGGGCAGAGGACCTGAAAATACACCTGACATACAAACAGCCAATAGATATATGAAAAGATGCTGAACCTCACTGGCAATTAGGGAAATTCAAATCAAAACTATGATGAGATATCACCTTACACCTGTTAGAGTGGCCGTTATCAACAAGACAAGCAACAACAAGTGTTGGAGAGGTTGTGGAAAAAAAGGGAACCCTCATTCACTGCTGGTGGGAATTGTAGACTGGTACACCACTATGGACAGCAATCTGGAGATTCCTCAAAAAATTAAGAATAGTGCTACCATATGACCCAACAATCCCACTCGTGGGTATATACCCCAAAAACTTGAAATCATGTATTTGCAAAGGTATATGCACCCCTATATTCATTGCAGCATTATTCACAGTGACCCAAGACATGGAAACAACCAAAGTGTGCTGTGATAGAGGACTGGATGAAGATGTGGTACATATGCACAATGGAATGCTATTCAGCCATAAGAAAGGATGAAATAGCGCCATTTGGAACAACAGGATGAACCTTGAGAACATTATGCTAAGTGAAATAAGTCAATCAGAAAAAGCTAAGAACCATATGATTTAACTCATATGTGGGATATAAAACTGAAACTTATTAATACAAACAGTAGTGTGGTGGTTGCCAGAGGGATTGGGGTGGGGAGAGAAGTCCTAATATAAGTTGAGAGAAGATTTGACTTAAGGTGGTGGGCACATGGTGCAATATACAGATTTTTTAACATAGAAACCCACACATGAAACCTGTATGTTCATGTTGACCAATGTCACCCCAGTCAATTTAATAAAAAAAATAATAATTATCCTGTTCTATAACTTCCCAAATTGGAACAAAGTTTTCATCAGTTACATGGAGAGGCAGCATGTTAACACATGAAGGGTTCTTTTAAGAGGTGGGAAACATGTTTCTGTAAAAGTTATTGTTAGTCATGCAGCAGGACAGGAAAAGCTAAGCTTCCATCAGCTAAGTAAATAATTCCTTTAACTAGAAGGAGTGTAGAGTTGATGTTTAATTGACTCTCAAAGGCATTTATCCAATGGATTATTCTTACTAAATTCAGTTAAACAAGAGTTACGTGTCTGCTATGGGAACTGGTTCATGTGCTAACTGCTGTGGAGGATAAAATGAAAATGTCACTTCCAGACCTAGAACCCCTGTCCTTAAGTCCCTACTAGTGACTGGGGAAACAGGTCACATTAGTACACAAAGCCATTAAACAATAACACAAGTGTCCAAGACTATCTGATTATGTAACTAGTTATGTCATGTAGACAGAGCCCAGAAGAAGAGATGTGAGCTGAAGACTAAAAAAGGCTCTGTGGTAGAGCTGGGTGCCAAATATTTAAAGAACATATAATTTCAAGCTTCATATAAACTCAGAAAAGAAAAAGAACTTAATTCATTGATTTTTAAAAACTAAAGACACCATGAGAAAAAAGAACTATAGTCTCACTCATGAACATGTGTGCAGAAATCCTAAATATATCAGTAAGATAAATCCAGCATTATTTGAAAAAGATAATTGTTGAGCAAACAAGGATAAATGGCTGGAACACACACATACACACACATCTCTTAGAACCTTGTTTACTGAGGGAAACTCATGGAGTCACGAGCTGTGTCCCCCATTGCCCATCACTTACTGGGGTAACTCAAAGGGATCTAGTAGGGTTAGGCTCTGCACACTGGGAGGAGGGGCTTTTAAGATGCCTGGTTGGGAAAATACCAGCCCTTCTTTTAGCATGATCAAGGGCTAGAGTTCACGCCTTTCTGTGTGATATAGCAGAACCTTAGCTTCCTTTTCTATTTTCCCATCGTTGGGTTCCTTCTAGATCTAATACTCTACACAAGGACATTTATTCTTTTCTCCAGTGATGATTTCTTCTGAACATTAATTCTGTTAAGATCAGTGACCTGTAGTGATAGTTGGAACTGAACATGGGAGAGAGACTTTACAAAAACCATCTGGGGTATTATTTATGTGTCCAGTCAACAGATGGAAGTATACAGCCTGTGTTCTTCTGGGAATGTAGAGGAGACCCTGACCCTTGACCAGAGCCAAACACTACACTCCCTCAGGTTCTCAAGAATGCCTTGCTGCTGTGTGTCCTATCCTCATTCCTTCTTTCCTCTCTCCCTGCTCTCTTATGTTAGAGGACTTCCCTAAGTGTGTGCTGGAAATCTCTGATCAGGAGGTGTTGGAATGGTATACTGCCAAAGACTTCATCGTTGGGAAGCCACTCACTATCCTCGGGAGAACCTTCTTCATTTACGATTGTGATCCATTTACTCGACACTATTTCAAAGAAAAGTTTGGAATCTCTGATTTACCATGTATTGATGTAAGCAAGAAGGAACAACCTCCTGTAAAACAGGTAATGGAACGCTAGTTCTGAGTGTAGTGAGAGAATTAATCTTTTGATGTAAAGCTTAAGAAAAGGGGAAAAAAAGACGTGAATATCCAGTAAATAAATTTTTTAAAAAAGCAAAAAAAAAACAAAACAAAAAAACCCAAAACAAAACTGGACAAAGCATATAAAATAGAGCAGTTCACAAAAGAAGAAATATAAATGGCTAATGTACATATGAAAAGATCCTCAACTTAATTGATAAAGAAATGAATGTAAATAATGAGGTTTTGGATCTATTTGATTTTGAAAGACTCACGATAGCTTATGTTTGCCCTGGTGTGAAGAAATGGGCATTTTCATGTACTGTTAAAGGAGGACCAATAAGAAAAAGCTTTCTGCCCTGGCCAGAGTGGCTCAGTTGGTTGAATGCTGTCCCATGCACCAAAAGGATTGAGCACAAAACCTGGGCATGTGTCCTGACTGGGAATCAAATCAATCACTGGTTTGATTCCCAGTCAGGACACATGCCTAGGTTTTGGGCTCTATCCCCAGTAGGGGGCATGCAGGAGGCAGCCCATTGATGTTTCTCTTGCATGTTTCTCTCTCATCAATGTTTCTCTTGCATGTTTCCCTCTCATCAATGTTTCTGTCTCTCCCTCTCCCTTCCTCTCTCTGTAAAAATCAATAACAACATATTTTAAAATGATAGACAAATAAATAAGAAAAACTTTCTGAAGTCAGTTTGTCATCATTTTAATTTATTTAAAATAAAATGTTACATATTTCTTGACCCAGAAAATCTGTGTGTGGTTTTAATTTCTCCTTTTATACCAAGTCTTGTATTACTTTTATAATATTTTTTTCATCTAGATTTTTTAAAAAGACATCTTTTCACATTCCAGATCCTGAGGGCATTTCATTGTTTCTTGCCTATTTATCAAACCCTTTCACTGAAAACCTGGTTGACAGTAAAGCAAAAACTGATTAACTGAAGATGTTGGAAGATGACTTTCTTTCATTGCAACATAGCTTTCCTTAGAATCACACTGAACTACAAAATTCAGTTCTGAGCACCACAGAAGTCCACTCTGACATGAGAGTAAGTTCATGGTGCTTTTAATGCACTGAGATAGTAAAATGAAAAACTTGAGCCTTCAGAGTGGCTCAGCCACATATTTTAGAGTTTCAAGTGAGAATTGCACATTTTGAAATTACACATTATACAAAACATTCAAGAAGTGTCTGAAGTATTAAGGTAGCACAGTATTATGGACTGAAAGCGTGATTGTTTTTATACCTCTTTGGATTAGGAGCCAGTCACACAACCTCTTTGTTGCCCATGTATAAGGAAGGGTGATCAGACCTGTGACTCATCTCTGTTGCCACTGTGTGTGTAAAATAATGTCACCGGGCTATTTCTTTTCAAAAGAGAGATAACAGGGTGGAATTGAGTTGCTCCAGCCCAGGCCCTTTACCTTCTCCCCATCTGCTACCTCTCTGTGTGCACTTAGCCTCCATTATACTGAATTCTGTTCCTGGGGTGCTCTGTGCCTCTCCACTAGCACTTATCTGTTACCTTAAAATATCTGTTTATGCATTTTCTCAACTAGACTGTAAATTCCTTGAGGGTAGGGACTATATTCTGTACATCTTTGTGCTCCTAGCAACTAACACAGTGCCCAGCAAATCAGAGGTATGTGTACAGTATGTCTCTTGAAGTAGGCTGAAGAAGACTGCCTGTTTAGTATGTGTTTGCTATCCCAAAAGACAAATGATCTCTTAAGCCTCTTAGAACCAACATTTCATAAAAACAATACCAAGAAGAATTTGGAGTTTGGTGTATGCCAGGGGCAATAAAACTACTGGAAGCAAGTATAGGTGGTAATAATACAGTCATGCGTCACATGATGATGTTTGGGTCAACAATGGCCACATGTACAACAGTGCTCCCATCTATAATAATAAAAGTGTAATATGCTAATTAGACTGGACAGCCGAACGACATTCTGGACGACCTTCCAGACGAAGCTGGGGCTGCGAGGGCTGAGGCGGCCGCTGTGGCTGCAAGGGCCAACCCCCTTGCACGAATTTCGTGCATCGGGCCTCTAGTAAGATTACAATGGAGGTGACAAATTCCTATCACCTAGTGGCGTCATAATGTCACAGCACAACACATCACACACGTGTTTGTGGTGATACTGGTGTAATCATGCACTGCTAGTCACTTAAAATTACAGCACATACAGTTATGTACGGTACATGATGATAATGATAGTAAATGACTCTGTCACTGGCTTATGCATTCAATGTACTAAACTTCTTATCATTATTTTAGAGTGTACTTGTTCTACCTATTTAAATAAAGTTTGTTGTAAAATAGTGTTATGCCAGCAGCAGCCTGATACATTTTATGTTTACTGTGTCTTGACTGCATCATTTTCTCTTGTGATTAATCTTGTGTAGTTTTGCTCATTGTGGTCCCTACGCATACAAATCCACTGCTAATATTGCCAGTGACTGATCTGGATGCAAAATGAAAATGATTAAAGACTACAAAGGTAGACAATTAGTGATAGCTACAGCTTTCCAGTCAGACATGTCCCATTCCGCCATAGCTACAATCTTAAAGAGCAAGAACAAAGGTAATGAGACTAATGAAAATTTGAGAAGGGCCTGTGTTAGATATGGAGAAACTTCTAATGACCCAGATGGAAGAGGAGACACAGCAGTGTGTCCTCTCAGCACCATGAGGCTCACAGCCACAGTGCAAGATTTGTTTTTGATGTTGAAAGAAAAGGCTGGTCCCAGCTATGATGTGAATTTATCACTAGCTCTAGGTGGTTTAAATTATTCAAGTATTGTTATTCATTCCATAATGTGAAAGTGAGTGTTGACTATGAGTGTTGATGTGAAGGCAGCTGAAGAATTTTTGGAAACTCTAGATAAGCTGATTGTGGAGCAAAATTATCTGCCAGAGCAAATATTCAATATGGATGAAACTTCCATATTCTGGAAACAGATGCATGAATGGACTTCCTTCTATAGGAGGCCAAGTCAATGCCAGGTTCTGAGTCTTTTAAATACAAAATAACAGTCTTGCTTGGGGGCAATGTTGCCGGCTACAAATTGAAACCCTTGTAATCTGGCACAGTGAGAACCCCTGGGCATTCAAGCATATCGATATGCCAGTTTCCTACAGGGACAGTTGGAAGTCATGGGTGACACAACTCCTTCCAAGATGCCCTCCTGAATTGCTATGCCAGTGAAATGGAGTACTGTTTAGACAATAACATACCCTTCAAGATTTTGCTTACTGATAATGCTCCTGAACAGCCTCCTTTTATTGGTAACCTTCATCCCAATATCCAAGTGCTGTGTCTCCCTCTAAAACCCCCTTTTTGATGCAACCAATGGATCAAGGAGTTATAGCAGGTTTTAAGGCCTAGTACCTGAGGAGGATCTTGAACCAGGCTATTGCTGCAACTGAGGAAGACACTGATGTAATTCTGAAGGGATTACAACATTTTGACTACATCAGGAACCTTACTTGAACTTGTGGTGATGTCACCAAGGAGTATATGAATGGCACCTGGAAGAAGACACTCAGGAGATTCACCCATGACTTCAAAGGATTTATCAAGGATGAGGATGTTGCAAAAATCAAGACTATGGTTGAGATGGCAAATGACTTTAACCTCAGTGTGGATGAGATGACATTGAGGAGCTCCTAGAGGTGGAGCCTGAGAAATTAACTAATGAAGAGTTGGTGGAACTGGAACTGGAATGCATAGGTGAAGAGGCCAGAGAAAGGAAACTGCAGGAGAAGAAAAAGACGAACCCACAAGAAAATTCACAGTGAAGGTTTTAGCAGAAGCTTTTGCAGACTTCAATAAACTCCTTAGAAAGTTTGAAAACATGGACCCCCAACACCAAAAGGTTTGTATTATTAGAGAGGAATGTTCATGAATGTTCGGTCTATAAGCAAATTTATGATGTAAAAAAAGAAACAATCCAAGCTAACCATCATGGGCATGTTTCTGAAAACAGTGACACCTCCTCAAGAAGAGCCTCAGGCGGGTCCTGCAGGAGGTGTTCCAGGAGAAGGCACTGCTATCAGAGGAGAGGACAGCTCCATGTGTGTTACTGTCCCTAAAGACCTTACAGGGGACAAGATGTGGAGCGGAAGACAGTGATATTTAGGTCCAGACCCGTGTAGGCCTAAGCTAATGTGTGTGGTTGTGTCTTAGTTTTTAACAAAACAGAACAAAAAAAATTAAGTTTTGAAAATTTTTTAAAAATAGAGAAAGCTTATAAAATAAGGATATAAAGAAAAACATTTTTATACAGCTGGACAATGTTTGTGTTTTAAGCTAAGTTTTATTATAGAAGAGTTGAAATTTTTTTAAAAATTCAAAAAATTTTAAAGTAAAAACATTACCGTAAAGATTAAATTATTGTTGAAGAAAAATATTTTCTTATAAATTTAGTATCGCCCAAGGGTACAGTGTTTGAAAAGTCTACAGTAGTGTACAGTCATGTGCAGGCCTTCACATTCACTCATCCCTCACTTACTGACTCAACCAGAGCAACTTCCAGTTCTGCAAGCTCCGTTCTTGGTAAGTGCTGCATACAGGTGAACCATTTTTTATATTTATAGCATGTTTTTACTATACCTTATCTATGTTTAGAAATGTTTAAATACAGAAATACCACTGTTACACTTGCCTATAGTATTCAGTACAGTAACATGCTGTGCAGGTCCTAGCCAGGAGACTAGGTTATGCCATATAGCTTAGGTGTGTAGTTGGCTATGCCACCTAGATTTGTGTGAGTGTGTCCTATGATGTACACACGATACTGAAATCACCTGACGACGCCTTTCTCAGAACATATTTCCGTCATTATGATACATGACTGTACCTCTTGCTATCAGTTTTTTTCCTGATAGAACTCTGTACCATTGAATGTGTCTCACACTCAAATTTTTGGCAGCATTTGATGGAGTATATAATAAAAAATACCATGGGAACAGATCTAGATTCTGATCAAGCAAACTATTCCAACATTTTAGTTTACAGATAAGTGTAGTGTAAGATAGCAGTCCAAGGGACATTCCCAAGGTCATATTGCAGAGTGCAAGGGCGAGCTTTACCTAAGCAGGGGGTGGAATGGGGAGGGATTGTAACAGAGTGGTGCACCCTTTGGAGCCCTTTGATCCATCTTTTGAGTTGATAAAAGCTTTTGAGTCCTAGAATACTTCTCCCGTTCCACTCTTAATACCATAATACTTTTTTTCTCCTAAGCTGTCTTCCAAAGAAAGTAAAGACTTGGATAGAGAGCAGAGACAAGTGAAGAACTATGTAGATGTTTGTTTGTTTTGCCTATCTCAGTCACTCTGTATATACTAAAACTAACTACCTCCATATATGTGGCACAGTAATTGTAGTGTTTGGTCAGTTTATTTTCAGTAAATTCTCTATATTACAAATAAATTCTCTCTGCCTATTCATAAAAGTCTGTGTTGGAAATGAGTAAGAGAGCTCCACTTACCAAACAGCAAATACATTTAGCTCTCCTTAGACTTGACACTTCAGTCATTTAAACCCTGAACAACGTAATTGTAAAGCAGGGATGGGACACAGTAGCAGGGTCTAGAGCAGCCTTGGGCAAACTACGGCCCGCGGGCCGGATCCGGCTGTTCTATACGGTTCTCTTGCTCTCCCCTCCACTCCTTTACTTTGAATTTATATTAGTTCACACAAACACTCCATCCATGCTTTTGTTCCGGCCCTCCGGTCCAGTTTAAGAACCCATTGTGGCCCTCGAGTCAAAAAGTTTGCCCACCGCTGGTCTAGAGGGGTAAAGCCAGAGCCAAGCTAATGGCAGGGGCAGAAGTGGATATGAAGGGGATATATTCAGTTTGAGAATCATGACACTCATAGGTCAGGCTGATCTGCTAGATTGGGAGTAAGTAAACATGGGTCCAATGGCCAGATGTGTTCCCTCTCAAGCTGGCTCCATTTGGAGACGTGCTGGTGGGGCAGAGGAGGAAACCAAGGACTAGGAGAGCTAATCTGCTATGGAGATGGCCCCTAAAAGCAGTATGTGAAGGGCTATGGGACTCCCAGGCTCATTGTATACTTTGCTTTGTTTAGAAAGCCTGGGCAGAAATTCTGGTGGGTGGGTCATATGAGCAGGAGTAACTAGGAGTGAGAATGTCCACTGTCACATGAGTGGCTCATCTAGATTTAAACAGGACCCAGGCAGTAACTTGGAGTCTGAGAAGCCCGGTGCCAGGACTCCAGGTATATGGGCTGATAATTTAGGGAAGGTCTTTATTCCAAGCAGAGAAAATGAGGTGCAATTCAGGAAAAGCAGGTAGAATCCTGTTGAAACACAAAAGGAATTTGAGAGGAAGGCACTCAGAGGCTTACAGGTATCTCCCTATTTCAAAATCTCTCAACCTCCACCCCCATCCCCCAACCAGGCTGCTGCCATTGTGTGTTATTGCAGATGCAAAGCAAGTTTAGATCCCACCACTGCATTTCTGCCTGGCCTCCAGAGTAATGCAAAACTTACTAGTATTTGGCATCTCACACCGTCCCGTCTGTCCATGGCAGCTTATATATTCATTGAGCAGTGGTGTTGCACTTGGAGCAAATTAGGTCATTGTCCACCTACCGCATCCTCTGTCATATTCCAGCCATGATTATCACATCACTGCAGCCCTGGCAAGTGGAGTGCAGGGTCAATGTTCTGATCACTACACCTTGAATGAGCATGGCAGAGTTACTGGGTTTTGAGGGAGTACCCTATTACAGATGGACCAGGGATCTTATAGACTAATTTGTTAAAGTGCCTGAACATAATTTATAAAAAGATTTGGGAAAGGTATCTACAAGTACAAGTGAAAAGCAAGGTACAAGCTGAGTTTGCTAAGAAAGCATAGCAAGGAATCAGAGAAAAAGAACTCTGCTGCTTTCTAGTTAGTATTGATGAGAGAGTGGATAACACCCTCAAAACTACTTAAGTTTTGAGACAAACAAATCCTAGCATCCTAGAGTGATGCTTTCAGCTCTTCGTGGAACCTGAATGAGAAATATAAGCTCATCCCATACTTCTACACTACTCACTAATGAAATTGATTTGGAGTTTGCTCCTTCACTAGGAAAGGAGAGTTCTGTATGAACAAGGAATCTGAGTTCTCAGTAAGTATGGCTGTCATCCCTCTTCTGTGAGGCAAAACTCAAGTAATAAAAATATTAGAAATATGGAAGTAAAGAGGGAAAATGAACAAAGTTGATACCGTTATAATTAACTAGTTATTAATAGTAGGAAAGGAGCAAAGGGGGAAGCCAGAAATGATAAGCTTGGCCATTTGGGAAGCTTAACCAGGAAGCTGCAATTTCACACTCTCTAGAGAAACACTGGTCCATTCCCTGCAGAACACTGGGGGAAGGGGTCCAACAAAGGGGAGATAGATGCATGCGCAGAGGAAGTTGGGATGACTAGGGAAGGTTCCTGTCAGTCACACCTGGGAACAGAATGGGTGTGGCTAATGCAAGCCCACGAAAATTTGGGGATGCATAATCCCTTAAAGGAGTTTGCTCTCATGTTGCTCTTGTGACTCTTGGTTCACGGGGCATTCTCGCTCCTCTTCCTTGCTTTCGCCCTTGTTTTCTCCATAGCCATGTGGCCCTGGGAACCCCGCATGCAATGGACTGATGGACTGCAGCAGGAAACACAAATTAAGCTATCCTGATGCTGTATTGGATTGTGCCAACATGAAATGGGAACTCTGGACACTGACTTTGATTTTAGCCCTGCTAAAGCCAAAGCTACACTTCTATGGCATGACTGAGGGAGAGGGGACCTTGGAAACTCAGGGATGTAATTCCACACAAATAAAAATCACTCATTCTATCATATGAATCTCTGGAAATTCTTTTTTTTTTTTTTTTGAGATATCGCAAGAATTCCATTTCCATGAGCAACAGGTAGGGACAAGGACTCTCCCCCCGCCCCACTTCCACCGGTAACAAAGTCATGCTAGGATGGTCATGAGGGCCAGGATTGGGCCGGGGAGTAGGGCCAGGTAAGGGGTCAGTGGACATCAGCAGTAGTTTCACTGTAGCCCTGGGAGTTACTTTGTAGCATCAGCAGTTACTTCTATGAGGAATGATCAAGGTACAAAATCTATAAATATCCCTGGTGTGCTCAGTGGTTAGAGTATTGGCCTGCACACCAAAGGGTCGTGGGTTTGATTCTCAGTCAAGGGCACGTACCTGGTTTGTGGGTTTGCTCCCTGCCCTGGGTTTGGGCATGGGCAGGAGGCAACTGGTTATATGTCTCTCTCACATCAATGTTTCTCCTCCCCTCTCGCCTCCCTCCTCCGTTCCTCCTTCCCTTCCACTCTCTCTGAGAAGCAATGGAAAACATATCCTCAGGTGAGGATTAACAACAACAAAAAAATCTATTATAATAGCTGAATATACTAATTAAACCATACATCCTTCTGGACAACCTTCCAGACAAAGCCAGGGCTCCAAGTGAAGCCTGACTCCTAGGTGCCTGCGGCAGCCAGAGGGAAGCCTGGGTCCCAGGTGCCAGAGGGAAGCCGGTGCCTGCAGCCGGGGGAAGGAAGGCCTACTCTTGCATGAATTTCGTGCATCGGGCCTCTAGTCTATAATAAGAGGAATGGAGTATGTGGTGTGTTATTTTTTCTGACTACATTTGTAAATATTGAAATATCTTTTAAATGTTTTCTAGATTTTTCAAAGAAACTTAGTTACTTGGTAATTTTTAATACAAATAGCATCTGCTTCTTGCTTCCTGTATTTCTTCAGGAATTACCTCCCTATAATGGTTTTGGACCAGTCGAAGATTCTGCTCAGAATTGTTTTGTTCTCATTCCAAAAGCTCCGAAAAAAGATGTTATTAAAATGCTGATGAATGAGAACAAGGTGCTTCGTTATTTGGCTTCATTGGTGAGGATAATTTTTATATACTAAGATTCTGTTCTGTCTCAGTACCATGCCTTGACACATGCTGGATGCTGTTAAGTATGGTGTCCCTGAACCAAGACCTAGCTCAAGGCTAATCTCCCACAAAAATCTTTTCTTAGATCATTAATCTTCCTCTCTGCCCCTCAAATTTTGACAGACCTTTTTGCATTTTTAATTAAATAGTTATGAAAGCCTGGTTTATATTCAATTTATTTATGTGTCTGTGTGACTTTCCAGGGTACTCTGATTTCCTTGAGGGTAGGGTCCATGTCTTACTAATTTTTAGCATTACCTGTCATATCTAGCTTGATGTATTTTATAGTCATTAAATATAACAAAGGAACTCATTTATTGATATCAGTTAAGTAGCTGTTGCCTTTGAGAGATCATATGGCTAGTGGTTGAGAACATAGGTCTGGAAACAGACATAAATTTAAATTCTGAATATTACACTCACAGCCTGAATTCCCTGCGGCAACTTACTGATAGGAATTCAAAGGATAATGTCTTTAAAAATGAAAAAATTTAGAAAAAGGAATATAAACATTTCGTTTAGAACTATTCACATAAATATTAGAAATTGAAGTAAGTTACTTCTGGGAATAGGAATTGGGAGTGGGGAGGGGTAGGCCAGGTGATTTTTCAAACTACAGGCAGACTTGGGGGTACTGTTAACTAGTTAGAAAATTTAGTACTATAAAGATATTTGCCCCAAATTGATTTATGGTTTCAAAGCAATTACAGTTAAAATCTTAAAGGGTTTTTAATTTTTGCAGATTGACAAACCGATCCTGTTATTTATGTGGAGATGTAAAGCACTTCCAAGAATGGTCAAGACATTCTTGGAGAACAAGATTGGTGGATTTGCTTAACAAAATATAACATATATTAAAAAGTCATATAAAGTAATTAAGACAATAGAGTATTTGTGCAAAGATAGATAATTAAGCCAATGGAATAGATTAGCAGTGGTCGCCAACTGGTGGTCCGCAGACCACTGGTGGTCCGTGAGGTCCGAAAGATTGGCAACTGCTGGATTAGAGAGTTCAGAAACTGACCTACACACATTTAGATACATGACGTAGGCACTGCTAAGGGATTAAGAAAGGAAGGCCTTTTTAATAAATTATATCAGAACAATTAGATATCTATTTGGAAAAAAAGAAAATACGACTCACCTCAGACCAAATATAGAAATCGATTCTGGGTGAATTTAAGATTTAAATGTGAAAGGCAAAGCAATAAAATTTCTTAATAATAATAAAATTTTAACCTTGTAGTAGGGGAAGATTTCTGTAGTGGTACACAAAAAGCCAAAATTGTTTCAAAAACTGATACATTTGACTACATTAAAATGGACATTAGTGTTCCTCAAGAAACACCAATAAGAAAGTAAAAAAAGGAAAAGATAGAGTGGGAGAAGATGTTGCAGAAATCAACTAAGAACTCATATACAAAATATCTAATGAACGATCTAAAATCATTTTTAAAAATAAGCCAGAAACTTGAGCAGACGTTTTATAGTAGAGGATATCTAGAAGGCCAATAAATGTAGGAAAAGGTGCTCAGTCTTTTTAGTGATCAGGAAACTACAAATTATAACCACAATGAATTGTTCTCATCTATCAGGATGATTAATATGTTGGTGACAATATGGAACAATAGGAAATATACTATCAATGACACACTCACTTAGGAAAATAGTTTGGCCTAATCAAACATACCAGATTGTGCCAAAATAATACACATAGTAGTATGTGCACTAAGAGATAAGAATGTCCCTAATAGCATAATCCATGATTGCTAAAAATAAACCTGGATATCCATCTATAGGAGACTGGATAAATAAATTATGGCATGTTTATACAATGATTTGAATTCTGTTTCAGCAATGAAAATTAATGAACTACAGTTACAAACAACAAGGATAAGTCACATAAACCTAACTTTGAATGTAAGAATTCAGACACAAAATAATCTATACTAATAAAAGGGTAATATGCTAATTAGACCAGACATCTTCTGGATGACCTTCCAGACGTCCTTCCTGACAAAGCCAGGCCCGGGTGAAGCCACCCAGGGTCCCAGGCGCCTGCGGCCCACCTGGGCAAAGCCGCCCGTGGTCCCAGGTGCCTGTGACTGTGGCTGGCCTGGGCAAAGCTACCCACGGTCCTGGGCACCTGCAGCTGACTGGAGGAGGGAAGCCTGGGTTCCGGTTATGGGGGCCAAGGCAGAGGCAGTTCGGGGTGATCAGGCCAGCAGGGGAGTAGTTAGGGGTGATCAGGCTGGCAGGGGAGCAGTTAGGGGCGATCAGGCAGGCAGGGGAGTGATGGTTAGGTCAATCAGACCAGCAGGGGAGCATTAGGGGTGATCAGGCTGGCAGGCAGAGGTGGTTAGGGGCCATCAGGCAGGCAGGCAGAGGGGTTAGGGGCGATCAGGCAGGCAGGCAGGCGAGTGGTTAGGATCCAGCAGTCCCAGATTGTGAGAGGGTGCAGGCCAGGCTGAGGGCCCCCCCTCCCGTGCACGAATTTCATGCACCAGGCCTCTAGTACATATATAATTTTGTTTATATTAAGATTTTTTAAAAACAGGCAAAACAGAACTGTTTAGGGATGCCTGTTTTACGGTAAAACTAAAGAAAACCATAAAACTTAAGATAGTGGCTTTTTGGATGGGGGAAGGATAGGATATTGATTGGGAGGGTGCTTTCTAGGTTCTGTCAATGTTGTTTCTTGACCTGGATGGTGGTTTCATGGGTGTTCACTTCATGAAAATTTTTTGAACTGTACATTTTGTTTTTGGTTTTTTTGGTCATTTTCCCTGTGTGTTCAAAGTAAAAAAATCATTTAAAAGAATACCAGTAGGACAATTAATAAAGAATTAGTGTGTACCTTCCTATGGGTAAAGGAAAAAAGAAGTGATATTCTGGTCGTGGTAATTTTCCAAGGGTTTTCCCTGGCCTGGTAAAAAATAGAGGGTATATCCATTCAGCTCATCACAAACACTCTGAAGCAGTGGTCGCCAACCTTTAGGACCTTGCAGACCACCAGTGGTCCATGGACCACGGGTTGGCGACTGTACTCTGAAGGATGAGTCCCCCACCACCTTGCTATGGCTTTGCCTGTGGCCCTGCTCAGAACTTTGTATTTTATTCTAAGTGTGATGGGAAGTCTCTGGAAGTTTGAGAACAGAGGAGTGATGTGGTTTGATTTTTATTAACTACTAGTGGCCCGGTGTACGAAATTGGTGCACATTAAAAGGGGATTAATTAGAGGAAATAATTTAATATTGCTATTTGTCCTTTCTCTATAATAGAAGTATCAGAGATAAAAGAAAATTAGTAAAATGTATATGAAAACCTTCCTCCTGTCAGAGTCTGGGGCACACCACGGGACCCAGAGTCAAGTCCCCACCCACCCACATGCACCTCAAAATCGCGTGAGACCCAGACCCAGCCGCCCCCCACGCTCATTGGGATAGATCCAGAACTGGCTAGTCCCACCCTTGTCAAGCCCCACCCAGCAGGGAACGTAGCTTCAGGTCCCCTGGCCCTGCGCCAGGACTGGGGGCGTGGCCTGAGGTCCCCCAGCCCAGACCAGGGTGGGGGGGAGTGCCTTGAGGTCCCCTGTCAAGCTCCACCAGGTGTGGGACATGGCCTGAGATCCCCTGTCAAGCCCTGCTGGGTGGGGGGCATGAACTGAGGTCCCCCGTCAAGCCCTGCCAGGTGGGAGGGGGCACAGCCTCAGGTCCCCTAGCCCAGCACCGGGAGGGGGGAACAGCCTCAGGTCCCTTGTCAAGCCCCATCGGCAGGGGGGTGCAGCCTCAGGTCCCCCCTGGGCGGGGGGCACGGCCTGAGTTTCCCCAGCCTAGTGCCAGGGTGCAGGGCACGGCCTGAAGTCCCCTGTCAAGCCCCACCTGGAGGGGGGCATGGCCTGAGGTCCCCCGGCCTGGCGCTGGGGCCAGGGGAACAGCCTGAGGTCCCCTAGCCCAGCACTAGGACGGGAAGCACACTTTGAGGTCCCCCATAAAGCCCCGCTGGGTGGAGGGCATGGCCTGAGGTCCTCTGTCAAGCCCTGCCAGGTGGGGGGCACAGCCTGAGGTCCCCCGGCCTGGTGCTGGGGTGGGGGGAGCAGCCTGAGGTCCTCTAGCCCAGCACCAGGACGGGAAGCGCACCTTGAGGTCCCCTGTCAAGCCCTGCCAGTTGGGGGGCACGGCCTGAGGTCCCCCGGCCTGGCGCTGGGGCACAGGGAGCAGCCTGAGGTCCTCTAGCCCAGCACCAGGACGGGAGGTGCACCTTGTGGTCCTCTGTCAAGCCCTGTGAAGGCGGCCTGATGTCCCCTATCAAGCCCCATGGGGGTCGGGGAGGGTGTAGCCTCAGGTCCCTACTGATTGCTTGTTAAGGCTCCTTATGGGAACTTGGCCTCAGCTGTGGGTGCAGCCATCTTTGTGATGGAGTGATGGTCAATTAGCATATTCCCTCTTTATTAGATAGGATATTGTGGATGTGTTGTTATTGGTTTTTAATTTTATAGGGGTATCCAATAAAAAATGTTTGGAAACTATTAGATTAAAGCAGTGGTCGGCAAACTGCGGCTCGCGAGCCACATGCGGCTCAAGAGTCGCAGTTTGCCGCTCTGTTGACTAATGAGTTTGCCAACCACTGGATTAGGGAATGCGGAAATTATTTTACTAAGAGGAAACCCAATGTCTTTCTGCGGTAAATGAGAAATTATTACACAAGTCCATGGTCTGAATGAGAAGATATGTGCGTAAGGTGTGATATGAGAAGATTTTAGTCACGAATAAGCATGTCTGTTTTTAAGCTTGTTCATCCGGAATTTGTAGCTTAAAGGTTATGTGATCACTCTCAGCCAGTTGATTTAGGAAAAGTCTTGTCTACATGATAGTTTTTCAGAATCACTTTCAACTCTATGATCCCTCCCTTCTTAAAATTTCTTTTAAAATTATGTATATAAATGGATTTGTTTAAAGAACTAAACTCATCATAGTGCCCATGAAGTTGAACCTAATGTCAGCCAGGAGGTTTCAAACTGGCAGCCTATGGGAAGAATGTGGTGACCTACGTGCTTTGTTGGTCTGCACAGTGCTTGAAAGAATTGAGGTCAGTGTTTTCAAGCCAGGGCTTTATATAGTACTCTAGATTTCTATTTTCTCATGCAAGATCTAGCAACATTGGGCCTACATTCTCACAAGGCAACAATCAACTGCAGTTGAGTTGGGGTGTCCTTTCCTAGCCACCAGAGTCCCTCCCATACTATTCATTTATATTATACTTTATGTAGTAGATGTACAAAATAAACCTAATCCCTGTAGGTATTTTATTTGGGGGCATCTAGGTAGTTCATGTACCTTCATAATATCTTTTTCCCCCCCACTTTTCTAGGAATCCCCCTACCCAGAAGACAAAGGGCGTCGATTTGTCTTCTCTTATTTTCTAGCCACTGACATGATCAGTATCTTTGAGCCTCCTGTTCGCAATTCTGGTATCATTGGGGGCAAGTACCTTGGCAGAACAAAAGTTACCAAACCACACTCTTCGGCAGGAAACCCCATCTACTATAGCCCTAGTGACTTCTTCATTGGCGCTGTGATTGACGGTAGGTCTAAACCCAGGTTAGGCTTTCCGACTAGCCAAGTGAATTAAATTTAAATAACCCTTGTAAGAGACAAGTAGTCTGCATTCTAGCAGAGACAAAGCTAATATCCTTACATATGTGGTCCAATGTCTTAATCTCCTTCCTTCCCAATTAAACTGTGAACTGGTTGCATTTTGGGGGCTATATAGATCCTGAGCTTTCTAACACTGGACAAATGACTGCATATAAGTTTAGAGAGCTTTGAAAGTTCACTATGCATGCATGTGCATGTCTGTGAATTTGTCATTGGAGGATCAGTATTATTTTACTCCTGATTGCATGATAAAAGCATAACCAAGGGAAGTGTATCTGTGCCTTCTCCCTAGTGTTTGGCCACCGGTTCACCATCCTGGATACAGACAACTATGTCTTGAAATATATGGAAAGCAACGCTGCCCAGTATTCACCAGAGGCACTCTTGTCGATTCAGAACCACATTCAAAAGCGAGAAGCTCCTGCACCAAAGTTGGAAAAGTATGTTTGATTATCTAGGGAGCATTTTGGCTCTGGCACATATGAGATATTGAGGAAATAGTTCTTGATAAATTGAATTGGTAATCACATTTTAGATTTTCAGATTTCCCTCACCAAGTAGGAGTTATTAGTCATACACAAGTTTTCTGGGTCCAATATAATAAGTAGTAACTTAGAACATTTCCAACTTTATCTATTTAGCAAATAACTATTGAATGCCTCGTAGGGGTCGAATACTATCACTAGACCCTTGGGATTTTTATCATAGTAAACAGAAAAGAAGTTGTTCCTTCATGGAGTTGGCATTCTAAGCAGTGGGAGATAGTCAATAAACAGCACAAGTACATTATACAGTATATTAGGTGATGCGTGCTATGGAAAAGGGGGGCAAAATTAGGGTGATAAGGGTTTCTGGAGGGGGTGGTAGATTGCAATGGATCAGGGAAGGTGACACCTTGGGAAGGTCACTTGAAGGTACAGGAGTTAGCCATGTGGATATCTGGAGGAAGAGTGTTCCGGGAAGAGGGAATGGTGAGTACTAAGGCCCTAGGTAGCAGCATGCCTAGACTATGCAAGAAACACTGGCAAGAAGTAGGCCAGCGGAAGTGGCTGGAATGAAACGAGTGAGAGGAGAGGAGTTGAAGGTGGAGTTAGAAAATAAACAAGGGGCTAGATCAAGTAGGACCTACTAGGTCTTTGGAAAGATGCTGGCTTTTCTCTGAGTGAAATGGAGAACCATTGTGGGGTTCTGAATAGAAGAAGTGGCAAGATTTGACACATGTCTTAAAGAGCTATTGTGTTCTGCATAGGTTAGGAGAGACCTCAGTTAGGAGAATGTTGCCATTATCCAGGCAAGTGATGATGGTGCATGGACCAGGGTTGTATCAGTGAAGGCGGGAGAAATGGTCTGATTTTGGATGTATTTTGAAAGTAGATTACATAGAGGATATAAGAGAGAGAGTAGTTAAGATGACTGCAATATTTTGGACCTGAACAACTGGAAGAAAGGAGTTGCCATCATCTGAGATTGGGAAGATGTTCATTTGGGGTAGAAGAGGGTTTTTTGGGGAGGGAGGATTTCTGTTTTGGATATACTAGGTTTACGATAGTTATTAGATATCCAAATAAAGGTATCGAATAGGCTGTGGGATATATAAATCTGGAGTTCAGGCAAGAGTTCTAGACTGGAGATGTAAATGTGGAAGTGTTGGCATATAGATAATATTTTAAGCCACAGGACTTAGCGAAATCTCTCTAAGGGAGTCAGTGTAGATAAAGAAAAGAAGAGTTTCAAGGACTGATCCCTGAGGTCCTCCAACACTCAGAGTTGAGAAGAGGAAACTGAGTAGGACAATTGGTGAGGCAGGAAGAAAACCAAGTGGGTGTGGTATTCTGCAAACCAGATAAGGAAAGTATAGTCTTCCCTTTGCACAGCAGTGTGGGACTATAAAAACGACTGTGCAAACAATCTTAATAAGCAGTGGGAAATTTACTATTGTCCTGTGACCTTTAAAAATTATTGTATAAACACAAAAAATCTGATGGTTATAAATATAGGGAAATAAAAAAATAGTAAAACTACTTTTTATTTAGTACATTATAATCTAAAACATTGGCAACATTGAGAATTAAAGTATTCCATTTCTTTGTAAAAAAACTTAGCAAGAGTAGTTTGAACAGTGCTTGCCTTTTTCTCATTTTATAACTTATGATACAGTGCGAACATCTTTGCTATGCTTTGGCAAATTGTCACATTGCTTTTGAAGTTTGGATTAGCTTCCAACATTTTATTATTTTTGCTTTCAGTGTTGTGAAGTATCTCCTAGAGCAGTGGTCGGCAAACTGTGGCTCACGAGCCCCATGTGGCTCGTGAGCCATGGTTTGCCGCTCTGTTGACTAATGAGTTTGCTGACCACTGGGATAGGGGCTTAGTCACAGGAACAACAACAGCCTGTAATTATTGGAATCGAGAGTCTATGTCAGTGGTCGGCAAACTCATTAGTCAACAGAGCGGCAAACCGCGGCTCACGAGCCACATGTGTAGACCAGTGTCCTAGAGTTTCTTTACTGACAGTGAAATATCTCTGAAAGTTATTTTAATGTGAAGCTTTTTGCTAGTATCTGGGATATGTCCATCCTTTTCATTGCAATTACTTTCCTTGCTTATGTCAATAAGTTGGCCTTCACTGAGTTCCTCGGGCTGCACAGCAAGAGTCACTTGAACGGAGGCGGTGTTAACAGCCCCAGTGAGCTGTTTCCTCTATAACTCCATTATACTTCACTAGAGGCCTGATGCACGGATTTGTGCACCAGTGGGGTCCCTCGGCCTGGCCTGCGGGGATCAGTGGACCTCCATGCCACTATAGCCCAGCCTTACCTGCCACCTTGTTGGGTTCCAGCCCACTGTCTGTGACAATCCCGCACAGAAGTAGTGCGCGAAGCAGTGCATGAAGCAGCAGGAGGCCAGGGAGGGGCCCAAGCCCGGGCTGGGCCCTGTGCTGTTCACGCTTATCCTGGCCCCACTGTGCCTGCCACAGCTGCCTCAGGCGCACAGGGGGAGTGTCCGTGGGAGAGGCTCATGCAGCAGCTGTGCTCGCTTCTGCTGTGGGAGCGCACTGACGGCCAGGGGGCAGCTCCTGCATTGAGCGTCTGCCCTCTGTTGGTCAGTGCGCATCATAGCTACAGGCTGGTCATCCAGTAGCTTAGGCTTTTATATATACAGACTAGAGGCCCAATGCACGAAATTTGTGCAAGGGGCTTGGCCCTTGCAGCTGCAGTGGCTTGCCTCGGCCCTCACAGCCCCGGCTTTGTCTGGCTCTCTGGTCTAATTAGCCTATTATGCTTTTATTATTATAGACTAGAGGCCTGGTGCATGAAATTCATGCCTGGGAGGGGGTGTCCCTCAGTCCGGCCTGCACCCTCTCGCAATCTGGGACCCCTCGGGTAGGGTCCCTAGGCTTGGCCGGCGATCAGGGCCTATCGGGGCTTTCCTTGCCCCAGCTGCCAGCAGCTGGCCTCACCCCCACTGCTGCCACTGCTTGCCATCTGTGTGGCACTCCCCCCTCCCCCACCACTGGTTGCCTCTCTCTGCAGGCGACAGGCATGGGGTGTGAAAGCTTTGCTGGCCTGGGCCTCCCTCTGTGGGGTGATTGCTGGCCAGCCCTGCCCGTCTGCCACAGAGCCTCCAGCCGGATGGCCTGGGCCTCCCTCTGCGGGGCGATCGTGGGGCCCCCCGACCAATCACATTGCACCCAACTTGACTGGCCTGGCGCCAGTGTGTGTCATAGTGTGGTCGTCCAGAAGGTCGTCCAACGGTCGTTCTGCTGTTCGGTTGTTTGGTTGATTTGCATATTATGCTTTTATTATTATAGATAATAATTTAAGTACATAATACTTCTAGCATTATCACGTTTTATTTCATTGCTGCATTTTCGTCTTTGTTGGTCAATTCTGTTTTGTAAAACGTCATGTGGGTTTATCACTGAGAGACAAGGAGGCAACTTAGCTGCACAATTGCGAAGTGTGAACTGAAAAACAGGTGCCCAGTGACCAATCACCAACAGACTCTGAAAGAAGTGATGTGATGGCCACTGATCGTGAAGTGCACCTGTTATTTCTGTAGTGATTTAGTAGGCTGACAACCCGACAGTGAGTTTGCACTTGTTGCAGTTACTCACAGCTAATAAACCTTGGTGACTGAAATGTGAACCATGTTGTTGAGAGACTGGGCTACTTAAACAGCGGTAACTGAAATTTGTGCATGTTGGAACTGTGCAAAGTGAAACTCACCTGTATATGAAGAAAGACAGAATAATTTATTTTGTCCATTGGGAAATGTAGCAATGTAGGGGACATCCAGGACTTTCAAAAAAAGTTTCAGTTGAATGGGAGGGTGGAAAAACCTGATGGGAGTGGATTTAAGAGGGATGGGGGAAGAGAGGAATTCGAGAATGGAAGGATAGACAAATATTTTGAGGAAGCTTGATGCAAAGGACAAAAGAAATGCGGTAGTAGCTGGTGGAAGAGGAGTTAAGAGAAGAGTTCTGTTTTTAAAATAGCATGTTTGTATGTGAATGGGAATGATTCTGTGGAGAGGGAAAAACATAGACAACTGTGTGTGAGAGAGGGGGGATTTGTGGAGTATGTGAGAGAGGGTGGGGCTCAGTACACAGGTGGAGGAACTGGTTTTAAAGAGAAGCACTAGCCATCTCTGGCAGTAGTTCTCAAACTTTTTGGTCTCAGGACACCGTTATACTCATAAAAATTATTCAGAACCTGAAAGTGTTTTTGCTTATGTGGTTTATATCTATTAAATATACCATGTTAGAAATTATATCTGACATTTAAAATATTTTTTAATGTTTTAAAAACAATAATAAACTCATTTCATTTTAATGTAAATAACACGGTTTTCTGAAAAATGACTATATTTTCTCAAACAAAAAAATTCAGTGAAAAGAGTAGCACTGTTTTATAAATTATTTTGTAAATCTCTTTAATATCTGATTTTATTAATAGAAGACAGCTCTATTTTCATCTGCTTCTGTGATGAGCCTACTGCGATGTCATTGATCATGTAACCTTTGGAAAATTCCACTGTGCATTTTTAAAAATATATTTTATTGATTTTTTACAGAGAGGAAGGGAGAGGGATAGAGAGTTAGAAACATCGATGAGAGAGAAACATCGATCAGCTGCCTCCTGCACATACTGGGGATGTGCCCGCAACCAAGGTACATGCCCTTGACCGGAATCGAACCTGGGACCCTCAGTCCATAGGCCGACGCTCTATCCACTGAGCCAAACTGGTCAGGGCTCCACTGTGCATTTTTGAGAAAATGCGTAAAAAAGCAAATAATGTTTTAGTATTATTGTGAAAATACTTTTGACCTCACAAACCTCCCCCTCCCCCAAAGGGTCTCAGGAACCTCCAGATGTCCTGGGATTGCTCTTTGAAACCTTGATCTGCGGTAACAGGAAGGCGGAGTGTATGGGTACAGATGCTTGTAGGTGGGTAGACATGGTTGAGGGGTTTTGCTGGTTGTGTTCTCAATGTAGTTATGGGGTAAGAAGAATGAGGTTGGGGAGATGTTGGAGGTTTCAGGAGAGAGGAAGGTTGTGAAATGCTCTAATCTATTGACTAAATAAATATAAAAAGTAAATATATCACATTATTTTATCTATACTAAGAAAGAAAAAAACAACAGTTATAATTGTAATTCACCATCAGTTAAAAACCACATGCTAAATTCAGAGATGTAAAAATGTGGGAAAAAAATGTCTCAGGACTGATGAAATATGGCAGCTCCCGGGAAAGTGGGAGTTGCGTGGACTGGGGAAGCATGGTTGGGTGGTGGCAGCATTAAAGGCAGAGTTGAGGTTCATGGTTGTACATTTAATTCAACTACTTCTCAGAATTCTTTTCTGTAATTTTTTCATGTCTATGCAAGTACCAGCAACACTGGTAAGTTTCTCCTTTGGCGTACTACCAGTAGGATCTTTTTTATTTTTTTCTCTGGGTTAGTAATGATAAAAAGATGGTGCTGAGGCACTTAAAATGAGATACCAATACAGATAAAGAGAACTCAAGTTCTGGGTTAGGTCTATTGCTATCCTTATTCTGATCCTCACCTTCTCTCCTCCCCTGCTCCTGTGATGACTCAGATAGAGAGAAAAATGCTTGGAATCCAGGTGTCAGGCCTTCCATGCCTTCTAGCCATTCTGTCTTTGGCTTCTAACTCCTCTCATCTGGTAAAGAATCCATCCACTAGCTGGAAGGAAACACAAATCCTTTATTTGACTAATCATTGCTAAGAGTAATGAAAAGGGATCCCCAGTACTTGCCAGGCCTAAGTCTTTTTATATCAAGTGTCAATTACAGGATGGTGAAATTGGGAGTTAGCCATTTTCTCTTTCTGAGCCAGAAAATTAAAATAGTGCATAGGTGTTTTAGCCGGTTTACTCAATGGTTAGAGCATGGTCCATGGACTGAAGGGTGGGGGGTTTTGATTCCGATCAAGGGCACTTACCTATTGCTGGCTCTATCCCCGCCCCAGTCGGGATACCTGCAAGAGGTAACCAATCCATGTGTCTCTCTCACATGGATGTTTCTCTCTCTCTGTCTCTCCCCCTCCCTTGCACTCTCTCTAAAAATCAATGGAAAAAATATCCCCAGGTGAGAATTAACAAAACAAAAAATACTGCATAGGTAATTTTGTCTTCATCTGAAATTCTTTTTGGGTTTTGGGTCCTCATTGCAATATACTGAACTCAGATTTGCAGATAACCCATCTATGGGGAATCTACATGTATGAATAGCATGAAAAGACACATGTTCATATATATTATTCTTGTTCTGTTAGCATGCCCATGTGTGCTCTTCAGCTTCAAGAAGCCTTCCCACCCCTGCTCAAGGATCCTTTCAATACCCACTTTTTCACTTCCAGCCATCTTTCCCACATAGACATTCCCAAATATTCTCATTTCACATTCACTTTGCAGTTGGTCTCAATATGAGAACAAATGATCCAAAGTGAGCTACTTCAATTTTCCACTCTTTAGATTAGAATGTTTTTGTATGATCTCTCATTTTCTTTTAAGCTTGTTGTCAAAGGTAAGTAACCCCCACTTCTCCAAATTTAATTCTTCTATTTTATGTTTGTAACCACCTCCTTTCTGACTGCTCCTTAGAACTCTTCATAAATTTTTTTCTTGAACATTACTGTTTCCACATCTAATAACCTCTTAATTCAATAGCTATTAGAGCTTGCACCGTTTGCCAGACCTTAATAAATGCTTAGGCAAATATAGAAGGTAGCTCATCATCTAGGACAGGAGTTGGCAAACTTTTGTAAAGAAGCAGGTAGTACATAATTTAAGTTTTGTGGACCATACCAGTTCTGTTGTAACTATTCAACGCTGCTCTTCTAGGGTGAAAGCAGCCTAGACAAATATAAATGAATGGGTATGGCTGTATTATAATTAAACTTTATTTTAGAAAACAGGCAGCAGGCTGGCTTTGACCTGTGGACTGTGATTTGCCAACTTTCTGGTCTATTGTTTAGCCTTTTTCATCTACATTTATGTTACTCTTTACCACTTCCTTTTTAAAATCCTCTCTTGAGTTCTAATAAATCAGAACTTCTATTATTTTTCCTACTTCTCTGGAAACCTTTTTTCCTACTTCTGTCTACTAGGTTGGTGTTTCTCAAGATCCTGTTTATGGTCCTGTAGTTTGCTTTCTCTAAATTCTTATCTCATTGCAGGGTGTCTGTTGCTCTCCATCCAGACCATTCTCTCCTGATTCCATTCCTAGATTCCTGTCTGCCTATTGGGTGTGCCTTCATCCAGCTGAATCAGCAGCATCTTCTACTTGGTACAACTTTGTTTTCATCTTTCTAGTACACCTGATCTTCCTTCTTCTCTCTTCTTTTTGTTTACCTGTTGCATAAAGTTGTGATAACAATGAGTTGTGATAACATATGTAAAAAACCAGCATAGTGTCTGGCACACAGGAGGCAAACAATTAGTGCTCATTCCCCTCTTTCTCTCAATCATAGCAGAGTTCCACTGCCCTTAATGTAAGACCTTGGAGATACCATATTCAATTAGCTGCTAATTTCTTTTCATTTTATTCTACAATTAGTGGCCTGGTGCACGAATTTGTGCATGGGTGGGGGCTGGCCGGCCCGCCATGATGGGGGTCCATCGGGCTGGGCTGGCATAGGGTAGGGGCCGTGGGCAGTTGGCCAACCAGCCCCACCCCTGATTGAGATGTTGGGGGCTGATCAGGGGCCAGGTGGCCCTGCGGGGGAGGCAATCAAGGCCTGGATCAGGCTGGTTGGCTGCTGCAGTGCAGGTCACAGCCACTGGTCGTTCTGGTTGTTTTGGTCATTCCACTGTTCTGGTTGCTGGGCTTTTATATATATAGATATCTCTTGTCTCTGACTTCTCCTTTTCATTCTCACCACATTTCCTAATTTAATCAGTCTGCACATAATAACAACAGCCATAACAACAGAAGCAGACTAGAAAATAGCTTAAGCCAGTGGAGTTATATGTTTCTCATGGGACACAATGTCTGGAGGTGAGCAGTCGGAAGCTGGCATGGTGGTTCTGTGACAGAGACCTGACTTTTTCTATCTCTCTTCTCTGACATCCTGAGCAAGTAGCTTTTGTCCACATGCTCTTTCATTCTGTGGCCACAAAGCAAATGTTCCATTTCCAGCACTGCATCTGTATTCCAGTCAGGAGGAAGAGGAAGAACAAAGGGGAAAAGACCAAACAGCCATTCTCAACATGTCTTTCCTGTTTTTAAAGGGCTTATCTAGAAGCCCCACTTAGCAACTTCTGCTTGCAGCTCATTGTCTGGGCTGTGTCACATGGCCACTCCTAATTGCTGCTCAAACAAAAGAAGGGCTCTGTTAGGAAGAAGGAGAGGATGAATATGGGACAGGTAACCCCCAGCGTCTGCCATACCATTGCTTACCTAGGCTTCCACAATGTCTCCTAACTCACTTTCCCACCTCCATTCTCTACCTTCGTCCATTTCACACAGTTACCAAACCAGTCATCCTAGAATTTGGCTCCAAACCCATCACAGTAGCCCTCACCCACCAACTTTATTGAGGTATAATTGACAAATAAAATTGCATATATTTAAAGTACACAAGATTCTACACATACATTGTGAAATGATTACCACAATCAAGTTAATTAACCCATCTATCATATCATATAGTTACCACTTATTATTTCACACAAGTGGTAGAATGTTTAAGATCTACTCTCAGTAAATTTCAACTATACAGCACAGTATTATTAATTATAAGTACCATACTATACATTAGATTCCCCAGAACTTTTCATATCATAACTGAGTTTGTACCCTTTGGCCAACATACCCCCTTACTCCCCAACCCCCAGCCCCTGGCAACCATATTTCTACTCTCTGTTTCTATAAGTTTGACTTTTAAAAGATTCCACACACAAATGAGATCATATAGTATTTGTCTTTCTCTATTTGGGCTATTTTACTAAGTATATGTCCTTTAGGTTCATTCATGTCTCAAACGGTAGGATTTTTATGGCAAATAATATTCCATTACATTCCACATATTTCATTATCTCTATATATACATATATAGATATATATATTCCATATATTTCATTATGTAGATAGCCAGTTTTCCAGCACCATTCATTGAAGAGACTATTCTTTATCCATTGTGTATTCTTGGTTGCCTTGTCAAAGATTTGTTTACCATATATGCATGGGTTTATTTTGGGGCTCTCTATTCTGTTCCATTGGTTTATGTGTCTGTTTTTATGCCAGTACCATACTGTTTTGATTATTATAACTTATAATATAGTTTGAAACCAGGCACTGTGATATCCCCAGCTTTGTTGTTCTTTTTCAACATCACTTTGTCTAGTTGGAGTCTTTTATGGTTCCGTATGAATTTTAGTGTTTTAATTTCTGTGAAAAAATGCCATTGGAATTTTGATAGGGGTTGTATTAAATTTATAGATTACTTTGGGTATTATGGGTATTTTAACAATATTAATTATGCCAACCCAGGAACACAGTCTTCTTCAATTTCTTTCATTAATGTCTTATCATTTTCGGTACACAGGTCTTTCACCTCCTTGGTTAAATGTATTCCTAAGTATTTTATTGTTTTAGAAGCTACTGTGAATGGGATTATTTTCTTAATAATTTCTCTTTCAGATAGTTTACTGATTTATGTACATTGATTTTTGTATCCTGGAATTTTACTGAATATGTTGACTAGTTCTAACAGGTTTTTTTTAGGGGCGTCTTTAGGTTTTCTACATATAAGATCATGTCATCTGCAAACAGATAGTTTTACTTTTTCCTTTCCTATTTGGATATCTTCTATTTCTTTTTTTGCCACTTCACTTTTTTTGGAAGAGTTTGAGAAGGATTACTATTAATTCTTCTTAAAATGTTGGTAGAATTCACCAGTGAAACCATCTGGTCCTGGATTTTTCTTTTTTGGGAGATTTTTGGTTACTGATCCAATCTCCTACTTGTTATGGTTTATTCAGATTTCCTATTTCTTGATGATTCAATCCTTGTAAGTTGTATGTTTCTAGGAATTGTTTGGTTTATTCTAGAAATTTAGTCATTTCTTTCAGGTTATCCATTTGTTGATGTATGATTGTTCATAGTAGTCTCTTAAGATCCTTTGTATTTCTGTGGCTATCAGTTATAATGTTCCCTCTTTCATTTTTGAGTCTTTTCTCTTTTTTCTTAATTAGTTTAGCTAAAAATATGTCAGTTTTTGGTTATCTTCAAAAAAAATAAAAGATAAGACCTCTTAGTTTTATTGCTCTTTACTATCATTTTTCTAGTCTCTATTTCATTTATTTCTGCTTTGATTTTATTATTTGCTTCCTTCTGCTAATTTTATAACTGTACCATCATGTTCAAAGGAAATAAAAATCTGACTCTTGCTTATCCTGGCTGTGATTTGAAAGGATAGACCTTTTTCCTAATGTTCTGGGCTACTGATCTCTCTTCATTTCAGGAAATGCTAATCCTGAACTTCTCAATCCATCACATAGAGCAGTCTCTTAGCTTTCATAGATAACCTTGCACAAAACTCAAGAGTGAATTGGAGAGAGAGTGTTCAATTACAAGAGACCCCTGACTGCATAGTAATAGAGAAATATTTTTAAAACTCAGACCTTTATTTTTAGATGATGTCATGTGGATGAAGTAGATCATGCGACTCCCACAAACAAGGCACTTAGGATGCTGGTGGTGTTAGATTTGGCTCTGACAGCAGCAGCCAGGGAGGCTGAGCTTCAGTGCAGACGTTGCCCCTGGTAGGCTGTCCTGAGGCAGAGGTCACCCACCAGCCAGCCATTGCGGGCCAGTGTTCAGCGATTGGTCAGCTCTGTGTCGAAGCTGTTTGTCGTTAGAAGCTTCCTGGACTGCACCAAGTGAGAACTTTGGTCACTAAGATAAGAGTAGCCAAGAGTAAATTCCATAGCCCATCATTTCCTTCCTTCCTCCACAGAAAACCAACGGGAGTGGATCCAAGCATGCAGGAACTTGAGGCATTAATAGACAGAATCCAGAAGCAAGTGAAAGATCATCCCTGTAGAGACAACATTCGAGAGGCATTCCAAGTTTATGACAAGGAAGCGACAGGATACGTGGACAAAGAGGTGTTCTTTAAAATCTGTAGCTCTCTTAACGTCCCAGTTGATGATTCCTTGACTAAGGAGGTCAGTATGAGTTCTTTCCTAGATGATTGCAAGGCCGTGCACTGTTCATTCTCTCCTAAAGACAATTGCATATATTTTGTTTTAACTGGGGAAGATCTAGGATGTTCAAGTCAGGTCTCCTGTTCAGTCCTGATTATGGTTTTCCCTTGAGTCATTGGCTTTCTGTTCTCATTGCTGTTGCAAGGCATCTTAAGTCGTGTGGGGCTAGGCAGCACAGAGAGGCTAATAAGACATGTCGGGGCTGAAGGAGGGCAGCAGAGGTGGTCCTGGAGGGGCGGCCACCCAGGGCAACTCACAGACACTGGACTGAGTGGGTTGGTGGGCAGCCTGTGACATCCTTCACAGCGATAAGTACGTTAGCCCATCTGGAGGACTAGCATGGAAGAAGGTGTGACGGCTGCCCAGGGACAGTGGCCTGTCAGTAGGGGCCCCATGGCGACATGGACATTCTCCTCCTAGAATTTTCATGAGTTGAAGAGAGAGTTTCATGCCTTTTCCCCATTATAGACCCCTTTAGCCAGGGTTCCCCTAGAAGTCAGACAGAATTTTTCCCACCTTGCCAATGACTGTGACTTATTATCATTGAGACATTCTCATTGATTTAGAAGACTGAGATGCTAGACTTTAAAGATCTTTTAGCAAAAAGGAATGTTCAGAGGTAAAATTCATTTGGGGAGGGCTTTTGCTTAAGGCTAAAGTGACTAGGTTGGAGATGAGGATATTTTGTAGGCAGGGTCATTAGCTAGGAATGGGGGAGGCAGGAAGAAGGGTATTTGTTCACATGGGCCAATGCCCATTTAGCTTCCCAAAGCTCAGATTGACAGCATCCCCAGATTTTAAGTCATGTGTATTATGTGTGAGCTGACATGAGAGAGAAGAATTGCAGTCAGTGGGAGTGGGACAGGGAAGGTGGGTGGGGTGGATTTGCTCGTGTCTTATGAAGGCAACCACAGCAAGTCAGTCTTCTGCCACTCACAACTGAGTTTCAGGGGAAATGGTTTGGGCAGTGGCATAACTAGATTTTTCTATTAGACTGCAATAACAGCAACTCACTATTTTGAGTCTTACTCTGCACAGACTGGGTGGACAAAGTCTTGTATTTGAATATAAGAACAATAAAAATTGCTTTTTTTAAATAATTGAAAGTGATAGTGTCCTTAAACATGCAAATATTGTTCTGAAATCTTGGCCAGGCCATTTACTCCATCTGAGGTTTGATTTTATTAACTGTGAGGGGGATAATATCCAACCTATGTACTGGGTTCACAGGATCACTTCAGAACCAACTGAGGGTATCAAAACTGCACTGGTTTGCAAAGGTGGGATCAGTGTTGATAGGGCCCTGCAGTCGTGCAGCAGGCAGCCCTCACGTCTGTCCCACCTGCTCTCTGTCTCCCCTGCAGTTAATCAGGATGTGCTCTCACGGAGAAGACAAGATCAACTACTACAACTTTGTCCGGGCTTTCTCAAACTGACCTGGCTGAGGAGAGGATGCCATAGTGTTTTGAGGTTGGACCTACACTTTGAAATATACCTTGTACTCTTTGTAGAGG
Organism: Plecotus auritus; assembly: GCF_963455305.1. NCBI lineage: Eukaryota > Metazoa > Chordata > Mammalia > Chiroptera > Vespertilionidae > Plecotus > Plecotus auritus. Next base: position 82,604,639 of record NC_137775.1, on the reverse strand, counting down.
CTTGAAAGTATATCAAGCCCTTGAAAGTATATTCCTTTCTCTTTTGTTTCTTATATTTCACTTCTTCTGAAGTCTAAGTTAGATTGCATCTTGTAAGAACTAAGATGGGTGCCTTATTGAGGGAGGTAGAGATGGGGATGTTGTGATGGTTAACTTTGTGTTGTGCTGACTGGGCCTTGGGGAACCTAGATATTTGGTTAAATGTTATTCCTGGGTGTCTGTGAGGGTGTTTCTGAGTTGGATGAACATTTGAGTTGGTGGACTGAGTAAAGCAGGCTGCCCTCCCAGTGTGGGTGGGCCTCTTCCAACTCATTGAAGGCCTAAATAGAACAAAAAGGCTGACCTTCCCCAAGTAAGAGTGAATTCCCCCTGCATGCCTTCAAACTACAACATCAGCGTTCTCCTGCCTTCTGACTCAAGCATTAGCTCTTCCTGGGTCTCAAGCCTGCTGGCCTTCAGACTGGAACCACACCGTGGGCTCTCATGGTCTCCTTGTTGGCCGACTAGTCAAACTCCGTAATCACGTGAACCATTCCCTATAATAAATCTCATTTTCTCTCTATAGATCCCATTGTTTCTGTTTCTCTAGGGAACCTTGACTAATACAGGTGTACAATGACTAAGAGCAGAAGAAAAGATAGAATTTGCTAGGAGAAGCATCATTTGGGGTTTTGGAAATAAGCACACAGCACTGGTATTGCTGCTCAGCCAATGCCTGCTCCCCACCTGCCTGCTTGCCCCAGGATTACAGGGAAATACACATGTTTTGGTGAGATGGTGGGTGGCTTACAGATTTAGGGCTAGTAAAATCTGCCTTTGTATGAATATTGGCCTGTGAGTTACCACTGCTCAGGCCCTAGGCCTATACTTTATACCACCAGAGGGCCTTGAAAATACCATCTAATTAAGGGTGTACAGGAATGTGTCAAATTCATCTATAGGTTTGGAGGGTATCTGGGACTAGCTGGTAAAGAACATGTTTCTAAACATTTCGAGAATCGAGGGTCACTTGGGTGAGTGACTCCTGAATATCCTGCTGGCACGTATGTTCATTAAAAAAGATTAATTTATTGAATAATTTATTTGTACCATGGACTTAGCATTCACTGTCCCTTAATCTTACCACTCCCACTGCCTGCAAAAACAAGCAAGCAAACCAACCAACCCCAAAACTGTAGAGCACAGGTGAGCAAACAGCTCAGAAAGGTTACCTGCATTTCCACTCCACTGCCCTGCCTCCTCCTCCTCCCCTTCTGGAAAGCCTTCACCGCTCTACTGTCAGATCTGCAGTCTCAGACTCTGAACCCCTTCCTCTACCTGGTTCAAAGACACCAGAAGCTGGAGGTCACCTAGCTTCTCATGGCAGAGCAGGGCTGCAACCCGAGTCTGCACCAAAGCTTGCCTTCCACCAGTACCACTCTCCTGCGCCTCAGGTAAAGATTTCCTGTTTAATCCTCATTCCCTGTGGGTGTCCTTGACTAACGGCCACCTGTAACTGCACTCATGTCCTGAGCTCTCTCTGAAGATGGTTTGGAAAACACAGCAAACAGCTGCAGGCAGTAGACCATCTACCCGACACCAGCAATCCCCACTGCCCACATGATCACAAATACTCCGACTTGTATTCATTACCAGCACAAATATTGGGTGGCTTTTACTTAATCCCGTCCTCTCCCAGCCAAATGACTTCATAACACAGTAGACATCAAGCTCGGTGTACTTTCCTTTGTGAAGCTTCCTACCCACAAACACATGTCGAGACCACTCCTTTCCACTTTTGCACCTTACTGTTATAGACGCAAATAAAAATGATGCCTGTTATTCAATATAACTCTTCTTCCTTACTTCCAATTCCCTAATTCATGTGAGCACAACAAACACCATATCGCAAAAGATATACAAGAAATGGCTAGTAGAGTGAATACTATTAGAAATTAGACTAAAATTGACACAATCATTTTTTCAAGTAAAAGCAAAGGTAAGCATCCTGATCAAAAAGGAATATAAGGAATTGTAAAAAAAAAAAAAAAAAAGGAATTGTACCAGAGACAATTAGACTGATAATTCTATGCCTTTTTATTCAGTTATTTCAAAAATATTTGCTGATCATTTATTTCAAAATGTACATTTAAAAAATCCATACAAAACTGTAATTTGTTTTCAAACCAGACAGAAACAGTGGAAAAAGATTTTGAAAAAAGTTCACTGAAAGTAAAAAGCCCCCCCCCCAAAAAAAAAACAACAACACACACACACAAACAAACTAGAACCTTTTACATGAGCATAAATACGGCAGGCACAAAATTTCCTTGAGTTCCTTGCTGAAATTTGGTCCATAACATGAACAGGCTAAAGTAGAAAAACAAAAAGACACTTTTTGTCCACATTTGCATTATGAGTTGCCCAGGGCACCAGCAGCCTCCGCTTATCCTTCAGATGTTTATTAAACAAGAGGAACTGAAAAATGAGGTTTAATCTCACCCATAAACACTTGAATCTGTACCCAAGGAAGTGCTGGCACTTCCAAGCACAGGTGGAGCCTACCAGGTGAACAGGGCTGTCCAGCCGTGGCTGACTCAGAAAATCTCCACGTGAACAAGAAACTCGAAGCTTCCAGCCAGAGTGATGGTCATACCTCGGTGTCCCAGATCTTATTCTCAGACACTGACATATTAATGCCCCTTCATGAGGATAGTTTTTTTCCTTTTCAACAGATTATACAAAAATTATATGGACTTCTAAGATGACGCTACAATGTTCTACTAGAGTGCCACAGAAACCCACCCAGGATCATGAGAATGACAGCAACAAAGGGAAAGTGGCTAACAGTTCTTCTGTAGGGGATGACGACTGCCCCTCCCGTGGGTCCCTTCCCTTCCCAATCACAGGGCGTTGTAAGGGACAGCAAGGCCTGTGGACCTACCACTGGCTGGGAGGGTTATTGCACAACCCGGAAGAGCAAGGGAAAGGCAGGCAGGCTTGCGGGGGGGAGGGAGCGGGTAGCTGCTAACACAAGGTAACACTGAATTAGGAGCTGGAAGAAGTTCTGCAACAGCCGACCTAGACCCATTGTCCAACGGGGGTGTGTGAGTTAACACTTGTGACTGAAAAGTAAACACCTTTGTCATATACACTTTGGGTTGAATGGGAAGCAAAAAGATCAGAAGAGATTTTAGCAAGGGTACCTTTCTTTATAATCTGGGGGGTGGCAGGAGACACAGACTGGAAGAGCAGGTCTCACCATGTTGGGGCCAAAGACATACATGGGCTTAGTGCCCCTGGCCCTCTGAGCTTCTCTTAACAGGTATGAACAGGTGGGAGGCACAGGTGCCTGCAATGGGCCTTCCCTGACTTCCCAGCCACCCAGGCCTGAAAACCAAATCCAGGGAGAAACCAAAAACAAAACAGAATAGACCCCAGACGCTAACACAACGAAGCAGGAGAGGTTGAGACAAAGGAGGCAAAACTCACAATCAGTATCCCTTTTACATGTGACTGCACCGGGGCCAGTGTCCTGGGCTGCTCCTGACAAACAGCCCGCGCCCTGGCTTGGGGCTGGCCATACAGTACAAGCGGAGGCCGGGACCACGCGGCAAGTAAGGCACTTCTTACAGAAACAGGAATCTGCTGAGGACAAAACTCACATGGGCTGCCTGACAGGTTACCTGGAGCCAGTGGCCCCAGCGCTTTTCTGAGGCCTCCATAGAAAGGTTGTGGGGTATGGGGACACGAGTCAGCAAGTAGGTCCTCTTCAGCCTTTGGGGAGGAATTAATCTTCACAAAAACGGGGGTTAAAGAGTGAGAAGTTGGTAAAGCCTTCCTTATGGACCAACCCAGGCAAGAGAGGGATTCTATTTAGGCCCCAAGCCATCCGAAAATGACCCACATCTGCATTTGTGCCCAAAGTGCCTCCTGACAGATGGGCTGTGAGCTGGGAGGGCAGGAGAGGGAAGGACCACACAGTTGTCTGACTCTCAACACCCTCTCCAAGAAACAGCAGAAGCCTGTGAAGAACAGGAGTGGACGTCCAATCACAGCCAAGGTCTTAGGCAGAGAGGGAGTCACGCCCTGGCCTCCCTGCCCTTTCACCAGGCCTGGGAAACCACCAGGGCAGGCTGAAGCCACGAAAGAAATCCAAACCAGCCCCTAGCCGCACAGCCAGCCACCTCAAATTACAAAGGCCTCTTGGGAGGGGATGCTCTGCCCCTACCTTATTCACCACTTAGCAAAAGGTCAAGGGAACTGAGGAAGGTCCCTCAAGAAGGCCCAGCAGCACACGCCCTGGAACAGCACCCCGGGCTTCAGGGCATCCAGGTCCGAGGGGCTGCATCTGCAGAGGCTGGAGCACAGATGACTGTTTTGGTTTCTGAAATGTTGGTAAGATCTGACTTCAGACAAATGGAAAAGATTCTCTGGGCAACCACTTCTCTCTGGTGGCCCATACACTCAGGGTTAGAGCAGACTAGAAGGGAGCAGCAGCCACCCCCCTCCCCCGCTCAGCCTGCCCCTGCCCCCAGGACTGCCCCCACCTGCAGCAGGGACACATGCAACTTATTAATAGTGCAGCTCCCAGAGCCTGGGTGGTAAAAATAGCTCTCCCATCACTGAGCTCCAAGGAGGGGAATGGCAGCACGGATCCTCCATCCCAGCAGCACGGCCTCCCTTCTCGCTCCTGCCCCCGGCTGCCTGGGGGCCGCCTCCACCTCATGGGGTCACTCAGAGAGGTGGAGGGGCCGCGGCTGCTGAGGTAGATAGACCTGTGCCCTCCTGCTCTGGCGGGTGGTGCAGAACTGGCCTCCCCAAGGTGGGGTGTCTGACGGGACCCCCACAGAGGGTGTGGTACGCTGGGAACAGAAGAGAGTGTTTAAGACGGAAAGAAGAGCCAAAGTGGCCAGACAGGACAAGCCAGCCCAGCGAGCTCACAGGATGAGGTGGGACCAAGTTGTTTGAGCCCCTGGCAACATGGTTTGAGCCAACTGCCAAAGACTGGGCTCTGCTCTAAAAGAAATGTGCCAGGGGCCAGTGGGATGACAAAGCCCCCCACAATGACCCTCGTACCCACTCAAATTGCTTGTGAAGCCCAGCTGGTGAGATGCCAGACTTGTCTTGGGTTTTTAGGGCAGAGAAGATCTGACTCCCATCACTGCGCCTTAGGAAACCGAGCCGGAGCTGCCGGGTCACGGGGGTGGTGGACTCACCTCGGAGGCACTGCACACAGCATGGAGCCTGCAGGGCACTTGGGGAACACGCACACTGAGAACACGTTCTCCATGCAGCCGGGAGGCTGCTGTGAGCGGGACGTGCCTGCTCTCAGCACCTCCCCAGCCCAAGTACATGTGCATCTGCTGAAGGCCCGACTCCACAGCTGAACGGGGCTCAGCTGCGGACGCAGCCTCGAGCAGGAACATGTGGCCCGGGGACCTACTGATGGCCTCCTGATGGCGCCTGGCTGCTGGGGCAGGTACAGGAGGCTGCTGGCTGAACACCCAGCCATCAGCAGCCACCAGGCCACCCTTTTACCAGGTTCTGCTTTGCAGCCCAGAGATGGTCAGAGAAGGATGGGAGAGACGCCTATTTTCAAAAACACTGTCCACTTCCTAAGAGTAACCAGAAGCCAAGGGGAGCTGCTCCTTTTCGGCCATCTGACAGAGATGAAGGCCCACAGGTGTTAGGAAACAGATCCCACATTCTCTGAGAAATTAAAACTGATCTCTGATGCAAGTGATGCACAGAAGGGTTGTGGCCTTGATGAAAATCTCTCCCTTTTGGATGATAACCCAAGGTTTGGCTTCTACTGTGATGCCAGAGAAGGAACCAGCCCATCAAATGACACTGACATTCCTGCGCCACCAAGACCTGCTCCTGTCACCACAGAGCTCAGGAGTTCTTAAGCAGGCCCTCTGGGAGCCTCACCCTTCTGTGGGAGCCCCACAGGCCCATCAGGACACGGGGGCCTTGCCTAGGGAAAGGGGACAGACTACGCAAAGGACAGGGCAGAAAGCTCGGCACAGCTGTGCTGCTCACCTGAGCAGCCTGACCTGGTGCACACCATCTAAAGCGCTGCAGGTGTCTCAACAAGCATCAGCAGATGACAATGCCAATGCCAAAGAACAACAAGAGAGGCCTAGGGAGAATGGCACAGGTGACCCTCCTGGGGCCCAGGGCCAGCAGGGGCTTGGTGTGCCTGCGGGTAGAGAGAGGACGTCAGGGCTGCCTGGGTCTGGGGTTTAGACCAGCACAGGCCAGGCTGGTCTCAAGGCTGTCAGATTTGGTTTTGAATGCTGGTGAAAGGTTGAAAAAGCAGTGCAGCCGGGGCTGCTGAAGAAAGGCCAGGGTTGACCCCACCGTCACTTTCTGGAAGAGCCTGCTGCTCAGCCACGTGCTCTGGCTCTGGAGTGGGAAAGCCTTGTCCTGCAGCAGCGCTTCCCCAGCCAGGCGAGGCAGGCCGGTTTCCAACGCAGGACGCGCCACAGGCAAGCTGTCTCGTCAGGGGACCCAACACAATTCACACCATCCTCCTGGACCCAGTCATCAGGTCCCCAAGCCAAATGCCTTGGCATTTACCAGGAGCAGCGGTACGGCGGGGCCTCGAGATGGTGCACAGAGCTGCAGTCACACCTCATCAGTCAATCAGCACCTAGGAGACTGCGATCCGAGAGGCCGTCTCCCTCTTCCTGCCCGTCCACACAGGACCACTGGGGCTGCTGCCGGCCGGGCGGAGGTTCCTCACACGAGGTTTCTGCACTTCGAAAGACCCCGGACTGATGTTGGGGTTGGACAGCCAGGACTAGGACCTCGCTCCCTCTCATGGTCAAAATCAAGACACAGAAAAATTGCACAAGACGGTCAAAGAAGGAAAAAGAGAAAGCAGCAGCAGTGTAGGAGGAGAGGTGGCCAGCAGAAAGCTAGCGTGAGAACCTGGGCATCGAGAACACCCAACAGAGCGCAGAGCTGCAGCCAGGGCGTGGCCCGGGGAGGGGGAGGGAGATTTTTGGTTTTATTGAGAATGGTGTATGGAAGAGTAAGAGAAAGCCAAAAAGAAAGAAGGAGGAACAGGTTAAAGACAGGTTCCTGCTGTTTGATGGAGCGTCAGGAGCAGGAAGGGGAGGCAGTAACGGAGGCCAGGGTCCTGCTGCCCCGCTGGGCCCCCAAAGAGCATTCCTGTGCTCAGCACTTTGGCCTTAAGGAGACTTGAGTTTCTTAGTCCGTGGGGAGGTTCCATTCTCGGCCTTCACCACTCCATTTTCGTGGTAACCTAGGAAGTAAAGATAGACAGACATGGCGTTTCTGCTGGGACTGGCGGAGAGGAGGGTGGGCCCAGGCAGCCTGGCCCAGCTGCTGCCCCACGATGAGCTGTGTGGACCCAGCAGATGCCCCGGGCTCCTGCTCTCCCGAGGGTCTTGCTACTAAGGCTCCGTTTGAGGTGGTGGGTCTCTGACTATATGGGAGGTCTCTGACACAGTCACCCAGGGCCGGGGAGCCTGCGCCTGGCCTGAGGCTGGGCCAGGTCCTTGCTGGAATCACTGCGCCACCGTCAGGGTCCTGTTTCTTTCTGGCCCCTGCAGGGCAGCCACCCACATGAGCAACCACTCCGGGGAAGGTGAGGACAGAGGGGAGGGGCCGGAGGGGATGTAGGGACAAGGCCTTATTCAGATGCCCGACACTCCTCTGGCAGAAAAATTAGGGCAGAAAAGGAAGATCTTTTCATTGTTGTCAAAAGCATGTCTGTGTGCTTGCTCCAAGTCCAAGAGGCACATCTGGCTGCCGCCTCTAGCCCATCCCACCCAGCCAGGCCTGGCTCCCGGAACGCCCAGCGCACACGTGTCCATTCTAACACATGAGCCCTTGCCAAGCAGGCCACACCTGGAGAAGGCGAGTGAGTCAGAACACATCCTGGTGCAGACGGGCCTTAGGCTGTCGGAAAGTGCAGAGCTGGCTGTGCCCCAGGCCCAGAGGGGGCGGGCGGGTACTGAAGGGGCAAGGCCCACAGAGAAGTGGGTATCCCTCCCCTGCCCACCTTGTACTGTGCCATCTTGAGTCATTCCCGAAGACGAAGAGGAGCCAGCAGCCTGGCGGCCACGACCACAGCAGAGGGCAGGTGAGGACAGAGGAGCCGTGCCGCACAGAGCAGGCGCAGAGATTGGCTGGTGCCCAGAAGCCACCCTGAGGACATGCTTCGTGCCAGAGTTCCCCACCCAGCACGCCCTGCCCCACCACTGCCAGAGGGTTCGCGCCTAGTCAGGGCCAGCCCCACCCACAGCCTGTCCCTAGCCCATACCCAGCCACGTGCCAGCCAGCCGGGCCGCAGCCGCAGCCAGAGCCCAGGAGCCCCAGGCCCAGGGAGGGAGTCCAGACGGAGGGTGGGCCGCAGGACTGGTCTGGGTAGAGCCCAGGGCCCTGACTCCTTCCTACCCGCCCAGACAGCCTCCGCCTCGCCTGCCCAAGGCCCTGGCACATACCAGATTCCCTCTTGATGAGCCTTGCTGGTAGCCGGGGGGCCGTGGGGGCTCTCCGCTTGGCGCTCTGCTCGTTCCAGTACTCCCGCCAGTGCCGCAGCTGGGAGTGGATGAAGCGCCACATGAGCCAGGCCTGGGCAGCACACACCAGCAGCAGCACGCAGAGCCTGCAGAGGGGCAGAGTGGGGCTCAGGGGGCTGGGCCCACAGCCCAAGGCAGGGACTCCTGGCGATTCCGTGGCCCATAGATTGCCTCAGCCCGGCAGGCCCCCACCACCCGGAGGGCACAGAGCTCCTGCTTATCTCTGCTCTAGCACACTCAGGGGTGGTGATGGATGCACAGGGCTAGGGAGGCGGGGAAAGAGGCAGCACAGACACACAGTCACACTGTCCCCACACCTGGTGGGACCCATGCCCTGTCCCTTCTGTACCCACAGCACAGAACACAGCTCATTCAGCTCCATATAAACTGGAAGAATTCAAATGAATTAGGATACAGCAGAAATAATTCCAGAGTGGCTTATCTAGCATGAAACTTAAAAGCTGTGCAGCCCTAGATCAAGCACACACCCTTCCAGGCCCAAGGGTCTCCCGGAAACAGTGGCCTCCTGGCTGCCATGGGAGCCATTGCCAACCTGATGAGAACTCGGCTGTAAAGAGTCCGAATAGCTGTCGTGATCCCCACGGGGCTGGGTGAGAAACCTCCTGAGCACCATAAAGGGGAGGGGGCTCCCCTGTGGACCGAGGCCCTGACAGTGTTTGTGGGCCAGGAAGTCAGGATGGCCTAATGTCCAGAGATTTCCATAAACATCAACACGCAGGGGACGCAGGGGTGTGCTGCCTCCTGACCCTCCGAGAAGCCGTGCCAAGTTCAGGAGGCTCCTGGCCGCTCTCAGGGAGCCCTGACTTATCGTCGTGCCCTTATGCCCAACTCACCTGCAAAGTAAGTTGTTGAAGTTCCCTTTTTCGGGGTCAAAAGCTTGGTTTTCCATGCGAGCAAGTCCAAAGCCGATGGCCAGCACGGCGAGAGTGAGGATGAAGAGGCGGGTGACCCCAAATACAGCAGCCCAGGCGTTAAACCTGCGCGCAGAAGTGGGGAAGGGCAGCAGCCTTTAGGCCATGAGGGACCCTTCACCCCCTTCTCCAGAAGGGACCCAAGTGTAAGAAGGTGCAAGGGTGGCGGAGGGATGTGGTATCTAGAATAAGATGCTCCAGGACAATAAAGCACCTTAGGGTGCTGCCTGCAGCGCCGGGAGCAGTTGACACCCAGGACAGGACCCTCCCGTGCCCCCTGCCCTCTGCGCAGGCTGGCCTCCCAGCCTCACACTTACAGCTTCTCGTTGTTCTCATCAGCAAAGTAGAAGAGCCGGGCCATGTGGAAGAGGAACTCGGTGGAGTACTGCAGCAGCAGCAAGATCAGGCCCAGGCGGCTCAGGCTGGGGAGGGAGAGACGAGCCTCACAGTCCCCCCAAGACCCACGGAGAGCAGAGGTGCGGCTGGCCCCGGCTCTGCTCCCCACTCCACCTTCCCTGGCTGGCCCGCCTCATCTTCAGGACTAAGCTCCGCTGTCACACCTGAAGAATTTTCCTAACACTGAACCCCCGGCCTTTCGCCTGTGCTGTCTGGGGCAGGCACCCCTACCCGCTCCCACAGTGACCGGCTGAGGCTCTTCACAGGGCTCGTCACCTTGCACTCATCACCTGGCCAGGGACCACACACATAAAAGGTGCTCAGAACAAGATGCTGAGCTTTGCAAGGAGAACCAGGGATTCCTACCGTCTAATTTCTCATTACCCCCGTCTCCACAGCTAACAGGTTCACAAAGAAGCAAAACTCAATCTAATGCAGACACCTATGCTAGTGAACCGAACTCTTAAAGAACAGCACCACCACCCAGCCAGCATGGCTCGGTGGGTGAGCGCCGACCTGTGAACCAGATCACAGTTCGACTCCCGGCCAGGGCGCATGCCCAGGTTGCAGCCTTGATTCCCAGTGTGGGGTGTGCAGGAGGCAGCCGATCACGATTCCCTTTCACCATTGATGTTTCTCTTTCTCTCCCTCTCCCTTCCTCTCTAAAAATCAATAAAAACATACTAAAAAATAAAAACCAACAGCACCACTGAGACACCCCTCTGCTTGATTCCAGGCTGCCACCGACTTCCTCGGGCAGTTTGCTGCAGATGGTCAGCTGTCGTCCAAATGCAAGTGAAAGTTCAGCCCTGGCTGAACAGCAGGAAGTCATGAGATAACGTGGGAGCCCTCCCACAGGCGGCCATAAATAAGGGTCCGGCCGATTCCACCCACCGAGACCAAGTACAAAATCACCACGAAGGTCACTAGATCCTGAGGATGGTCGAGAGAAGGACGTGAAAATGCCCCAGTGTCTTCCCGTGGCCTGGAAAGTCCAACATGATCCTGCCTGTGATCTCGACTCAAACCTCACTTTCTGTACTGCAGCCACACTGGGCTTTACGCTCCCTCCCCCTCAGGGCTGTGCACCTGCCGTCCCCTCCACCTGTACAGCTCTACCCAGATCTCCACGTACCTGGCTCTGTCACTCCTGCCTCAACCTGAGCCACCTGCTCGGGGGCTCTCCCTCCCCACACCCACAATGCCCGGAGCACACGGGGCTGTTACATGGCCCTGCTTTATTTCCTCCAGCGCACGCACCACCATGGGAAACCCTGTGCACTTATTTCCTTGTTGATGGTCTGCCTCCCGCTGGAACAGACACCTCAGGGGAGCAGGGGCTGTCTCCTTCATCCCAATGCAACTCAGCTCCTGAGGCAGCGCCTGCCCTCAGGAGGTCCGTGTTGAGTGAGTAAAGGCCTGCAAAAGCCAAGCTCTTTACCAAAACGAGATCCCACACCATCCAGCATCTCAAAGGTCTCTCTCCCTTGGAAAACCCTGCAGCCGAGGGCCCCTCCTTTCCCTGGATTCACTTCAGAAAACTAGAACAAGGGCGGAGGGGGAAGGAGCCCACGCTCCCTAAATGAGCAGAGAGGTGGCTGCACCTTGAACCGGTGCTGGCTTCCCTGGGAATGGGGTGGGGGCAAATTTGAAGGATCTGCTGCTCCCTCTCCTCTCCATCCAATTCTCATTACAAAACAAGCATTCACAGGACTCAGTGCAAACAGGGTCAGACACCTGCCCTGTCCTTCCCCGGGACATGTCAGATGCGGAGAAAAACGGATCTCGGTGCACCTCACCTCTCTGGGAGGAAGAAGGGACCCGCTAGCAGCAGGAAGCTCTCCTAGGGGGTCCTGCCTGTCCCTGCTCACCTTGCCCTCGTCACACACTGCTGGGGTGACGGCACAGACTGGCTTCCTCAGACCCACGCTGCACGTGACACGGGAGCATCCAACACAAGAGCAGAGCCAGGCCTGCCACACAGCTTCGCCCCTCAAGACCCATCCAGGAATCCTCACTGCCCAAGGCCCCCAAGACAGGACAGACCTGAGAGCCGCCTTCCTCTGACTGCTCCCCCAAGTCCACCCTTCTCAGAGGACACACTGAGGGCCCAGCAGATGCCAGGCCCCAGGACCCCCAGGTCGCTTAGCAGGAAGTTTGCAGAATGCCGGCCAAACAAAGCCCAGGCTGCTCCCTGGCCTGCGTGGACAACGCTCAAGAAAAACCCAAGTTAGCAATGGCATATCCAGCCCCTCAATACGAATCTTTTCGCGAGAGACACTCCAGACCAAACACTGCAGCAGCTCTCTCGGCCTCTGAACAACCACAGTGGCCACTCTACATTTCGTGACAAATCAAAGGGAAGGGGTTTCTGCACTGTGAGCTCTGGCAGCTTCTGCCACTGGACGCACTGAGGCAGGGCCCCACCTCCGCTGCCTCCCACCTGCAGAGCACTGATGAGGTGCCGATGTCCCTGGGAAGTCCTGCCTGGCTATCCTGGGTTGGGGCGGTCACTCTCTGGGTTATGGTAGCAGACGACATGTCATAGTGCCTCTCCTGTCTGTCTCTCCTCCGAGACTGAGGATGCTCCACTGAAGACAAAGGAACCTCCTGCCATCTATCTTTGTATTCCCAGGCCTTAGCCCAGTGCTCAGCACACAGAAGGCACCTAATAAATGCCTGCTCATTGAATCAATGTGTGGAGAGGCATGCGAACATGAGGGCATGAGGGGCAAGGAGATGTGGCCGACTGGTCTCACTCACTTGAGGAGGTACGCGCCGGCTATGTGGAGCAGGTACAGGCAAATATACTGGAGCTGGCGGGGAATTTCCTCCTGCAAACAAGAGAGGCAGACAGTGAGTGTGCTGGCTCTCCAAACGCAGAGGCAGGAATACAGAGGGGAGGGCTGAGAGTGGGCCAGGCTTCCTCCTCCTTGCCCCAGGGCTAAGCTGCTTTAACACAGTCCCAGGTCAGGCGGAGGCCCATGACGCCATGACTGGCAGCTGCGAAGTCTGAGGGCCAGGCAGAGCTTCAGGTTCACAGTCAGAGGGCAGGGTTGGGTTGAGAGAGAAGGGACAGGGACTAAGGAACAGGGTTTTTGGAAATGATTCAGAGGGATACTATGTAAAAAAGGAAAAAAAAAAAAGAGTGTGGGAAAGGCATAAACCTTTCCAGCCGCCATCCAGAGATGACAGTTAGATGTCTTCCCCGCCCCCCCTCCCCCCGCCAGCCACACACATGTAAGCGTGGGAGGCAGGCATGAGACGTGCTGGGGGCCTCCTCTCAGGGAGGTCTGTCTTCCTGGGGGACTTCAACAGGTGCTGACTCAGCATTTTATCAACCCACCAACACTCCCATCACTACCCAGTTCTGGGCTTCTACAGGAAGGGACTGAGATGGCTGGGTACAGCAGCGGGGAGGGGAGGCCACATGGCTTCAAGTGAGGGACCGAGGACTCACCTTCCGTACCTTCTGGAAGTACAGCTCAGGAAGTGCGTGCAGCCAGTAGGCCAGCTGGCACAGATAGAAAAACTTCACCTGGAAGCTGGAGACAAGGGAGCGAGTCACAGGGAGGGATGGAGGGAAACGTCCCTGTGGCACCCACCAAGCACAGAATGGAAGGGCAAGGGCCAGGAGCGAGGGAGGGAAGGGGGTCAGCGAGCACCGGGTTCCTGGGTCTGGGGACCTGGCTCCACAGACAGGACCACTTCGAGGACACAGAAAGTCCACAGAAAGAAGCAAAAACAAGCCTTGGCCACCCTAGCTGGTTTGGCTCAGTAGATAGAGCGTCAGCCTACAGACTGAAGGGTCCCAGGTTCGATTCCCATCAAGGGCACATGCCTGGGTTGTGGGCTCGGTCCCCAGTAGGGGGTGTGCAGGAGGCAGTTGATCAATGATTCTCTTTTATCATTGATGTTTCTATCTCTCTCTCTCCCTCTCCCTTCATATCTGAAATCAATAAAAACATATTTTTTTAAAAACAAAACAAGCCCTGGCCACTGGCTCAGCTGGTTGGAGCGTCGTCCAGCACACCAAAAGGCTGTGAGTTCGATTCCCAGTCAGGACACATATTGGAAGCAACTGATCAATGTCTCTCTCTCTCCCCCTTCCTCTCTCTTTAAAATCAATAAACATATCCTCAAGTGAGAATTTTTTTTAAAAATTAAGAAACAAAAATGATGAAAAGGTTGCAGAGGAGGAGGGTCTTAGCCCGGAGAAGGGGAGGAGGAGGGGAGAGCTGATGCTAGAGAGCTCGGTGGAGCAGAGGGCAGGAATATACTTAAGGATGAAAGGACCTCAGAAGCAAAGGGTCTGACTCGGTGTTATTCAACGGGCCTAGGAACAGCAAGGTGTGGCCTCCCAGGGACCGCGCCCCTGTTGCCCTCCTGCATCTCATCGGAGCAGGGAGGAAGGGCACAGCCGTGGACGGTCAGAAGGAAGGTGTGCTTGAGTGTGAGGGGGTCAAAGCCAGAGAGCCTGATGGAGCTGCCCTGCGTCTGTGCCTCATGCGGTTTAGGAGCCTGCTGTAGATGGAACTGTGTCCCCTCAGAATTCATGTGGACACCCTAGTTCCCAGTGTGATGGTATTAGGAGGCGGGGCCTTCAGAAGAGGACTTGGTGATGGGGGGAGAGCCCTTGTGAGTGGCATTCATGTCCCTGTGAAAGAGGCCCCAGAAAGCACCCCCTCCACCCGGCCTTGTGCGGACCAGGGAGAGAAATGCTGTCTACGAACAGGAAGTGGCCCTCACCACTGCGGGCACCCTGACCCTGGACTTCCAGCAAGAAGGTTGAGAAGTACATTTCTGTGGTTCATCCACCCCCACCTCCAGCCCACGGTGTTCTGTCCAGCAGCCGAGCGGAGACTCCTCTGTGACGGGGGCCAGTGCAGGCGACACTTCATTGTGGGAGTCTCCAGGCCAGCAGACTGGGAGGAAGACACACCCAGACCGGTGGCCCTCCACAGACTGCGCCCTCACAGGCTTGGTGTGACGGGTCCTCCTTCTAGCTGGCTCCGAGCTATTCTGGACACATTCTGGGAGGAGGGAGCCAGAGGACTGGCTGGTTCCTCCCCGGAGACCAAGTCATGAGAATACTCACGGGAGGTACACGTGTGGGTAGTCTTCCCAGAGGCTCCTTGGGTTTGTTAAATATCCTTCCTGTGGTAGGTGAGAAGAGATGGCATTTAGAGAGGTGAAGGTAAATAAGACCTGCTGGGGCTCTGGGCACACCCAGGGGTCAGGGGTCAGGGACACATTGAACACCCAGCTGCCAGAGAGAGGAAAGAACAGGAACCGTGAAATGTGGGGCCTCTCCTGTGGGGTCCCGCTGGCACAGAGCAGGAGGAGCTCTGTGGGTCAGAGGCCTGCCCTGCAGGCGGGCCTGACTCTTACTAGCTGCACTGGCCTCTGAGCAGGCCAGACCCTGAGCTTTAGCTGTCCCACCTGTAAAATGAGGATAAAAATACTGACCCTCCCAGAGTTACTGTTCGAAATCAATGGGCCAGCGTATGGTCATGTGGCAGTGTCTACTACTGTGCCTGGCATGTGGCACTCAGGAAATGCTCGTGGACAAGCAGCGAGGTGAGGTTGGGGGCCAAGGTGTTCGTGTTCAAGTGGGAACAGAAGATGGCGCCTGGGAGGAGGAGCCTGAGACCCTACACTAGGGTGTAAATTAGGACCTGAAAGGACTGTAGCCTCAGAGAAAGAAGAGACAAAGACTATGTCTGCTTACCTTGGGGGGAGGCTGAGAACAGAAATATTATCCCTTGACAATGCATAACCTGAGGTTTGCTTTCACAGGGGTTTGGCGTTCAAATCTATACCACCTGTGTGGTCCGGAAACCCCCTGGCTAAGGAAGCAGCAACAATATTGTGGGCCAGAGATACCATCGGGACATCCTCTCATCCACGGCTGTGCAGGACTCTCATACATAAACCCCGGCTAATGATGCGTTAATAATCCCAGGTTACAAAGCACAGTAGGAATCAATCCACCACGAGCACGTTGACTGACCCTGCACTAGGAGGGCAGAGGGGGCTATGTTAGCATGACTTCATTTCAGAAGCAGGGAAATGGAGGGCCAGGCAGGAAGGATCTCCTGAAACAAGATGCTTTCTCAGTAGCACAATGAAAACCTGAGCTGGGCCACCAACCTCCTGGTCGGATAGCCTCAGGCTGAGCTGCTTCAGTAAGTCAAAGCATAAATGGAGGAGGAGGAGGAGGAGGAGGAGGAGGAGGCAGCATCCTGTCTATGGCAGGAGTGGGGAATGTCCGGCCTGTGGGCCATATAAGGACCGAGAAATCATGTGGTCGGGCCCCGCCAAGGTAACCGGAGGCCTTGTGTGTGCCGCACAACAACTTGAAATTCAACACATCTAGGAGCTTTTTTCATAGCAACATAAATTTATAGTAAGTGAATTACATTAAATGATATTATAAATATCCAAATGGCCCTTGGCAGAAAAAAGGTTCCCCACCCCTGGTCTACTGGATCCTCAGTTTATTCCCAAGTGAGGGCCGATACACCCACCTCCGTGGCGCTAAATGCCCAGGAGTATTCCTCAGCCCCAGCCCCACAACCTGGGGCCTCAATAGTACAGTGACCTAACTGACAAGTCTGATCAGGTGCATGCACCTGTATAGCCATGGTAACGCAGATGTGAAGGAAAGGGTCTCACCCCAAACCCTCATGGTTTCATTTCTAGCCTCTTCTCACCACCACCATCCTTTCCTCTTCAGTCACACACAGACTGGGGTACAGAGGTGGGAGGTTCTGGGCACTCGGGGGTGGTAGGAACGCCTTCCGACATGGCTGCTATCCCCCTGCCATTCACTCGCCTGCCATCACCAGAACATCAGACCCACTCTCTCTACCTTGTTCCGTGGAAATCACAGAGGCAAGAACGCTCCTTTCTAGAGGAAGCAGCCATAGATGGAAGGAGGGAAGTGAGGTGGGAGAGGAGTGTCTGCCCAAAAGGACTGGCCAAGAGAGACAGCACTGGGAGAAATGAAAGCCCAGCTGATCATGTGATTTTAGACAGGAACCCTCCTTGGCTTGGTCCCTTCACTCAGGAGACAAGGAGGTCAGCACTTTGAAGCCAACAAGCAAAGAAAAATGCTGCCTGCTTGCAAATGACCAGTCCCTGGGGACTGTAGGAGGGGCGGGGGCAGGAGAGCAGGAGGAGCCTGGGACCAATGACTCACCACCTTGGGAATAGCCTTTTCCAGACCTCGGGCCAGGCAGCTGCCTGCGGGGGGAGGGGGGGGGGGCGCGCTGGGCTGGGGCACCCTCAGAGCTCAGGCATCCAAGTAGGAGAGCCCTGGGGCCGAGTGTGGCAGAGGGAGCACCTGCAACCCACCCCGAGCCCCACCCTCCACAGGCCGCAGGCAGAAGGTCTGGGAAGCTTCTGTAATCCTTTGTCCTCTTTAGTTCCACCTGTGAGCTAAGGGAGGCCTGAGCAAGTGGGGACAATCGCTCCCTTTCCCGCAGCCTTCCTTTTTGGCTTGTGAAAAAGAACCACAGAAACAGCGGGATCCAGCGTAACACAGTCAGCTCCCTAGACTCGACATACCTTGTAACATCTGTCCTCGGGAACAACTGCACACGAAAGCGCCACTCTCAGCAAATGCCAGCTCTGACCCAAGAACCAGCACTAAAGGTCTTCCCTCTACCAGGTTCGCACTGAGAGCTGGACTTGAGGTTTACAATGTGAAGTGAGGCAACCCCAGGAAGGCAGGCCGGGAGGCCAAATGCCCACCCACCCCGCTTTCCTCGGGACTGTGTGTGTGTGTGTGTGTGTGTGTGTGTGTGTGTGTGTGTTTTGCCCTGACCAATGAAGAGGAGTTCAAAGGTAAGTTAAAAGTAGGAGGTGAGATTCTTATAAAACGGTTGGTTGGCCCAGCCACGCTCCCATCACTCTGCCTGTATAAATGCAGAAAGAAACATCTGAGTCAAACACTGAAACAAATAAAACTGGTTTTTTCTGGAGGGAGGGATTTGAGGGTAAATTTTTGCTTTCATTTTTCATACTTTTATGTATTGCATACTTTTTTTAAAAAGTAATCATCTATGATGTTTATAAAAATAATCCATTACTTTAAAACCTGTTGGGAAAAAAATAAAAACCACTGACGTTTGGAACAAGAAGATGCATTTTGTAGTTCATTCATTCTCATAACCAATAGTTAGGGAGCAGCTCGAGGTCCAGGGGGAGAGACAGACAGCAGAGAATACACACATGAACAAGAAAAACACCCCAACGATGGGCACAGTGCAGAAAATACAAATGGGGGCGTCTCTGAAGAGGTGCCGTTAGGTGGAGACCTGATAGCAGAAAGGAGCCAGCAGGGGTGGCGGGGGATGGAGGAGCCAGGGAAGAGCAGTGGGGCTGGGACCAGTGAGATGAGATGGGAAGCCAGCAGGGCCCAGAGCACAGGAGTCGGGAAGAAAACGGTTTCACTGCAAGAAGGACAGGCCTTTTAAGCAGGAAAATGCATGGTTTGCTTTGCATTCTGAAAAGATCTGTCTGGCTGAGCAGAAAGGGGTGGGAGAGTACAGGCGTGGAAACAGCCTCCTTCTAGAAGGAGGAGGTGCGGTGATCCAGGGAAGAGATGACGGTGGCTTGGACTACAGGTGGGCTCCCCAACCTGGGCACTGACATCTGGGACTGGGTCATTCTTCATTGTGGGGACTGTCCTGTGCGCAGTAGGATATTCAGCAGCATCCCTGGCCTGTACCCACGAGATGCCACTAGCATGCTGCCAACCATGCCCTGGGACAGAGTCTCCCCTGAAGAGAACGCTGGCCAGGGAGGGGTGGGTGTGTGTGTGTGCGCGCGCGCGCGCGCTCGCGTGTGTTCTGGGGGTGGGGTGGGGACCTGCTGATGAACTGACTGTGGAGGGTGAAAGAAAGAGAAGAATCCAGAAAGATGTGTGTCTTAACATAAAAATGTGATTTTTAATTGAAACTAGCTGTTTTCACTCCTTTTACAAAACTTCCCTCTCTTCCTCAGCCACTCTCATTCTAGCCAGAACTGTCCTGTGAGAAAGGCAGGGTGGGTAGGGCCAGGAGCTACGGGTGTTAAGAGGTGGAGTCTCTGGAGTCCAGGGTCCCCCAGGTCTCCATTTCCTGTCGACATGTTGAGTGGGGAACCGGCTGTCACAGTAATAAAAGCCTGTTATGAGCTTTCCCCCTCAAAGTGCTATATTCTCCCAGACTAATTAGCATCATCATTTTCAAGCCCTTGAAGGCAGAGAGAAGCAGAGACAGAGCAGCCGCATTTCACACCCTGGAAGGGTGCTAAGTAACTTGGCTGTGGGCCTCCAATCTGGCCTCAATGTGTCACAGCTGTGCTGTGCGGCGTCAGGGGGAGGCAGAAAGGGTAAGAGTGATTCACTCAGAGATGAGGCAATGCTGCTGCTGAAAGACCAGTTACACGTGGTCCCCGAGCTGTTCTGCCTCCTAGAAGCTCAGGGTCTCCAGAGACAGGCATGAGCCAACCACCAGGGCTGGGGGAGGTCTGCAATCAGAAGCACCTAGACTTCCTGGGGCCAGGATGTGTGCCGCACAACAGCAGGGGGTGCTGCTCATAGGGCTGCCTGGAAGTCCGCCCCTGGACAGAGCACAGGACAGCCCTGCTCAGGAGGACAGGAGTCTCAGGTCCCGCATTTCACATCCCCCGTGTTCTGTTCAGGAGAACTGTTCTGTGACTGAATGATAATGGAAATAAAAGCAATGCACAAAAGACATGTCCACTTCTTAGAGAAGATGACGTGAGCGTTCTTCTCTGGAGCAGAGAGCCCTGCAGGGAGTGAGTGCTCATCACTCTCAGTGCAGGAAGAAGAGGAAGCAGGACGCAGCAAAGGAAATGTCTAAAACGCCACGGGACTGCTGGGTTTCTCACGGGACAATTCAGCCCCTGAGAAATGGCCAGGTTGCAGGCAGGTGGTGCTCCAGGCTGGGAAGTGAGTTGGGGGATGCTAATTAAACACTTCCTAGCAGGACAGGCTGGGTCTCGTTACAGTGAACCCCAAAGGATTGTCCACATTCTTTTGTTTGAAGGAATTCTGCTGTATCAGAGGTTGCTTGAAATAAGAGTCCTCTGGTTAGAAGGGGAGGTGGGTAACTGGTCCGCCAGGCATCTGTGGGAATGGCCCTGACCCTCACACGACTTGATGTGGGGACAGAGGGCTGCTGGACTTGCTTGCAGGAGGCCAATGTAGTAAAACGGAAAGCACGCTCGACTTAGAACCAGACCCAGAGTCCAAACCCCATCCCAGATACTCTGGAAGCACATGACCGTGGGCACGCTTTGGAACCTGAGCTTGGGTTTCTGCAATTCTTAACATGGGCAAGCGCCCGAATGAACATAAATTTGTCTTATGGGACTGTTTATGCAGGGCGCCCTGTAACATGATACAGGGCCATCCAGATACACAGTACCATTACTGTAACCTCACACAGTAACTACAACAAGTGTTCACTTTGGACAAGATGACTCTCTCCAGCTGTAAAAATGGCGTTTGTATCACTTTGCCCCTCTCTCACAGTACCGTGAGGATGGAAAAATGGCTTCAGTCCTAAGGAACGGCCCCAAGTTTTCCATACAGCTCCTTACTCATTTCCTTCCCCGAGGAGAAAAGCCGCGAGGACCACTCACCGTCACCACCACGTAGAAGCACCAGATCACCGAGCTGAGATGAAAGACAACCAGCTGTCCAGATTCGTTGAACTTGCTGTGTTTGACCTTGGAGAGATGAAGCCTTTTGCTGATTTTCTAAAGAATAAAGAGAATCCCACATATTAATATACAAGTGTATTGGTAATGGGCAGCTTTCAAACTCCTGCTTCTTCCCACGAAAAAAGGTTAAAGTTGGAAGCCAGCCATAATCCACGTTATTCAGTGTAGGACTACTGTGTGCACAGAGTGCTATGTGAAGCGAGCATTTAGAGGAAGCAGCGAGATTAGTGTCCGCAGCCTAGATGTAAAGAAAACAACCCAACCAGACTGTGTAGGACAGACCACAGGGACGCTGTCCTGTCTTATTTCAGGCAGTTCCCTCCGCATAATAAACACTACTGTTTCATGTGCTGGCTAAAGAAGCCTGTGAGAGGGACAGAGACCAAAGTGTGTGAGAGACGGTCAGTCAACAGGACCAACTGGGGCATGAAATTGGGGGTGACGAGGTTCAGAGCTCCTCCCAGGTGAGCTCCTGTGACCCACACATCTAGTTTCGGAATCTAGACGCATCACTTACGTCTAAAATGTACTCCTGAACCACAGCGTGCAAGATGATGGTGATGAAGATGTAGAACAGGATTGTGACCAGGTCCTTCGGCCCGTAGTGGTAGTGCACGGTCTCGCTGTCTGAGGAGGTAAGAAGAGCCACGTCAGCATTCCTGGGGCGAGGAAGCGCTCTGGGACCCAAAATTGAAAGCAGGTCTGGATGCATCATCAGTGCTTTCCTTTTGAAGAAAGAGTTTCTTCCCTAGAATCCTACCTCTGGCCTTGACCCTGGGAAAGTGCCCACGGGGAGGGCTCAGGGGAAACAAGCACACACCAATGTGTGATGGCTCCACCTCCTGAGCCTGGGCAGGAGAGCACAATGGTCATAAGCCAGGGGTTGAAGACAGCCCATCGTGATCACTCCTGGGCTGTGTGTTTATGGAGAAGTGACCACCCTCTCTGAGCTGCAGTTTCTTCCCCTGTGAACAGGACTGTAGTTACACTTCATTAGGGAGGCACAGCACAGGGGTTCAGACTGTGGACTGAGAAGCCCGAGTTGGTATCAGGGCTGCCATTTACTTCCTGTGTGACTCTGGGGCACCTCTAATGTGTGGCCTTTCTGTGCCTCAGTTTCCTCATTTGTAAAATGAAGATAACAGCAGTTTCTGTATCGTAAGGTTATTGTGAGAATTAGATGATTTAATGCAAAGTGCTTAGAACAGTATCTACTACATATGTATTTGCTACTATTTGTGTTGTCGATGTTAGAAGTACACTATTATGAGAATAAAATGAGATAATTTGCAGGCAAGATGGTTATCACAGTGCCTATGACTATGGTGAACATGCAATAAATGGTTTATGAAAATATTATTTAATAGTAATCAACTGGAATCCCAGATATAGTAAGTCTTCTGAAGCTTGGCTAGTACAGTCTCTTTCTCCGTGGACAGAGGACTTACACCCACGTCCGAGTAGCAGGCGCAGGGCTAGCCAGAGTTTGTGAACTTGGGCCTGGATGGCTGCTGCTCGGTAACTGCCCTCCCACCAGCAGACACACTGGCCGCCCTTCCAGCTGTGCTGCATTCTCGCTGAGTCACACGCATGAGTCATTGCCCTGCTGGGATGCAGTCACCAGCAGGAAGGTGAGTTTCGGGGTGGCCTCAGACAAAGCAGAGCCCGTTAGGTCACTGAGAGTAAACCGCAGCCTCTGACACCCTGGGCTGGGGGACTGTGACAGCGGGCAGGGGTGAGGGAGATGTCAAAGACAGGGAGCACATGAACTCTAAAACCAGACACACTTTCCTTTTTCTTTTCCCTGCTCCTTTCCACAGAGACCTACTCTGTGAGAGGCACTGGGCTAGCTGTTGAAATAGGGATAGAAGACTCTGCCCGGGCCGCAGGATGCACAGACCCACAAGGAGACTGAAATAAATGTCCCGCTACCTACAGACAGGCACATGGTACCAAGAGGTAAACACAGAAACACAGGGAGCCAAGGCAGGCAAGGCCTGACTCCGGCTGTGGTGAAGCAGTGAGGTAGCAGGTCAGGGTGAACAGAATCCTAGGAATAAGTAGGGGTCATCCCAGGCAGAGGAGGTGGCATCAGCAAAGGATGCAGGGAATGAGGCAGGAATGCGACAGGAATGGGAAGGGGGTCATGGCAGGTGATGGGGCCGCTGTGAATGGCCTGGGTGCCACGTGAAAGGGTGTGGGCTTTATCCTGAAGGCTCCATGGAGACATTGAAGAATTCAAATTCAACCGGAAAATGATAAAATGTGGGTTTTGGAAAGTTTACTCTGGCAGCAGTGAACAGCATGGAGCCAGGAGGTAAAGACACCACAGGGAGCTGTCGCAGGAGTGGTCCAGGTGAGGAGTGGTCCAGGTGAGGAGTGGTCCAAGTGAGTAGCTCAGAGAGCAGGAAAGAGAGGGCGGCGGGGGAATCGGGGGGCTGCCAGGGACAAGACTGATAAGATTAGCTGGTGACCCTCCGAAGGGGCTGAGATCTGGGAGGTGGGGTGGTGGGTCAGGCACTGAGGATGGAGGAGAAGACCAGCAGAGGGAGGAAAGATGGATGTGGGGCTAGCCTCCTTCCTGTCATCCATCTGTAAAGCTCAATGATGTTTTCCCCGCCTTCTTCAGAAGGGAGGATCAAAGGAGACTAATTAATTAGATGGCAGCATATTTTGGAATTGTAAAATCACTAGCCACATGCAAAGTTTCATCATCAAGACCAGCATAATTAGGCAAAATGGGAGTCATACTAAACACCAAAAAAAGCACAGTCCAAAAGCAGTGAAATCACACGTCAAGACTTTGGATTATCCATTTTAAAATCTATTCAGGCTCCTGACATTCTCCACCCCAAGTGCCCAAAGAGATGGTTGCAAAGAGATGTGACTGTAGCCCTAAATTCTTCTTGAAACAAGAATGAATGTATGATTAATACATTGCTTTGTTCCTTTGCTGTTGAGAGCTACATGCGTGTTTGCTCATCAACCAATCAACCATGTCCAAGGCTCCAGGCTGAGCACTGAGGAGATGGCAATGAGCAAGGTGGGCATGACCCTGCCCTTTTGGAGCTTAGCAGGTCGCATCCAACTCTCCTACACTGAAAAACCGGAGGCCAAAGAATTCTACGGCAACAAAAACAAGCAATTACTCTAAAAGTATCTGTTCAATGGGCTTTAATAGATATTTCTCTAAATAAGACATACCAATGGGCAACAGGTACATGAAAAGGCACTCAACATCACTATCATTAGGAAAATGCAAACTGAAACGACAGTGAGACATCACCTCGCACGCATTAGAATGGCCATAATGCAGGGGGTGGGGGTGGGGGTAAAAACAAACAGAAAATAACAAGTGTTGGAGAGGATGTGTATAAATTAGAATCTGTGCATTGTTTGTGGGAATATAAAATGGTACAGTCACTGTGGAAAACAGTACGGTGGTTCCTCAAAGTTAAAAACAGAACTATCACATGATCCAGCAATCCAACTTCTGGATATATACTCAAAAGAACTGGGATCAGGGTCTTGAAGAGACATTTGCACACCCTTGTTCATAGGAGCATTATTCAACAGCCAAGGGTGGGAACAACCAAGTGTCTATCAACAGATGAATGGAGAAACAAAATGTGGTTATACACATAAAAGAATATGACTCAGCACTAAAAAGGAAGGAAATCCTGTCACATAACACAGCACAGATGAAGCTAAAGGACACCATGCTAAATAAGCCAGTCATGAAGAGATAAATACTGTATGATTCCATCATATGAAGTTCCTAAAGTAGTCAAATTCATAGACACATAAAGTAGAACGGCCCTAGCCGGTTTGGCTCAGTGGATAGTGTGTTGGCCCATGGACTGAAAGGTCCCAGGTTCAATTCTGGTCAAGGGCATGTACATGGGTTGCAGGCTTAATCCCGGTCCTGGTAGGAGTGTGTGTGGGAGGCAACCAATTGATGTGTCTCCATCAATGTTTCTCTTTTTTTCTGTCTCTCCTGCTCCCTTCCACTCTCTCTAAAAATCAATGGGAAAATATCCTCAGGTGAGGATTAAAAAAAAGAAAAGAAAAGAAAGTAGAATGATGGTTGCTAGGGGATGGGAAAAGGGGAATGGAGAATTGCTGTTTAATGGGTACAAAGTTTCAGTTTTGCAAGATTCTTTGCCCAACAATATGAATGTACTTAACACTACTGAAATGGACACTTAGAAATGGCAAAGACTGTAAATTTTATATTATACTAGAGGCCCGGTGCATGAATTAGTGCACGGGTGGGGTCCAGCCGGCCTGCCCTGATCAGGGCTGATAGAGCTGGGCCTGCCAGGGGGAGGAGCCATGGGCAGTTGGCCAGCAGGCCCTGCCCCCTGGCTGAACTCCAGGTCGAGGGGACAATTTGTATATTAGCCTTTTATTATATAGGATGTATTTCTCCACAATTTAAAACAGATACCAGCCGCCTGGTGTGATAAATGCTTTGACACAGAGTGAAGGCTGAGGGGGGAATAACAAGGAGCAGAAGCCTCACTGAGGGTGAAGGGGACAGGGAAGCTGAGGAGTGCAGGGGGGAGAGCTCGGGAGGGCGGGTGGGCTGAGGAATGACGTGAAACTAGAGAGCAGGGGTGAGGCAGGCTGCAGAGGCACAGGCCCTGGGACCAAGGGCCCCCTTACGTGGAAAGCTACTGGAGGATATTAGTTACACACATATTTATAACGATCCCTCTCCTGCCGTATGTTGAATGGGTTAGAGAGGCAGGGAGAGGTTGGAAGGCGCCTGCAGGGATCCTGGGCCGGGGTGGCGGTGGGGGCCTGCACTAGGAAGGCGGCAGAGCGGTGGAGAGAAGACAAGTTCAGAGAGATGTGGGTGACAGAATCAAAAGAAGCAGCTGATGGACTAGCTGTGGAGGATCCCAAAGCTCCTTCTGCCATCTCATCTGTACCCGGGAGGCCTCCGTGCTTTCACAATTCTTCAACGTGTGCTGTCTTGCTTGATCCTCAGAACCATCTCATAAGATAAGCAAGGAATGCAAATGAAGAAACAGGATCCAGAGAGTTAAGGGACATGGGCCATCTCTCAGGTCTCCCACTGTCCAAAAGCCATCTTGGGGTCAACCCGACCCCCTCATGCCTTCCCCAGGCCCCGAATTCTTACTGGTAAGAAGCCGCCCCTTTGATCTCTGTCTCCTACAATCCTAACAAACAGTATCACATGCAAACACCCCAAAGTTGTGCTCTGATTCATACGCGTTCTCTCTCTGCTTCCCCTTATGTGCCGTCTTCCTTCTGATCGGAGCAGGAAAGTAAATTGGTTTGACCCCGTCTGCTCTCTTTCCACAGAGCTATGGAGGCTGGAACTCTGTGTTCTTCTAGGAGGCTATACATAAACTGATGGTTTTTATTTCCTTTTTCAATTTTTGGTTGCTTTCGAATTCTTATAAAAACCCCCTCCCTACCCCAGTTCGAGCTCCCACTCCCCCGTCCCATGAGCTCTCGAAAAGAACGGCAGTGGTTTGGCAGGAACCTGAATAATTCTTTAGAAGAGCAAGTTGTGGCATGTCTCTGAGCTCTCAGACCAGAGAGGTGATTCTGGTCACAAGTCACAGCAAAAGGCCTCCAGGGACCAGGTGGGCAGCACAAACGAGCAAAGTGGTCCAGGTGTCTGAAGATAAATCCTTTCCATGCAGAGTACACAGAGGTACCTTCCACAGTACACGCCACTGCTTTTCCTTCAACGTACCACCCTCTTGGCCTATCTTTCACATTTCCACCAGGACAGAGGAACAAGTTTAGGAAATATCCACTTTCGCTCTAGCTGGTTTGTCTCAGTGGATAAAGCATCAGCCCTCGAACTGAAGGGTCCCGTCGCAGGTTTGATTCCGGTCAAGGGCACATTCCTTGCTGGCAGACGCGTCCCTGGCCCTGGTTTGGGTGCATGCAGGAGGCAACCAATTGGTTTGTCTCTCTCACATTGATGTTTCTCTCTCTCCCCCTCCCTTTTCTCTAAAAATCAATGGGGAAAAAAAATATCCTTGGGTGAGGATTAACAAACAAACAACAACAACAAAAAGGAATATCCACTCTCCTTTAATCTTACTAAAACAAAAACCACAGTTAAAACGGGGATAAATGGTGACAGTCTCAATGGTAGGGGTGCACTAGAGAGGATGCATTGGTTTGACTGTGGAAAACTGCAGAGCATGTGTCCCAAGGGGCTGGGCAGGGGCTTCGGCCACTGTGGCCCTGGGAGGGGTACCAGCCCAGTGTGGCCAGATTCTCAATATTTCAAAAGCAAAGAGGGAGATATTGATGACTAATCCAAAATTTTAAAAATATGGGTGACTAATCCAAAAATTTTAAAAACACGTTATGGACCAACACCAAGCTGGCCAAAGAAAACACATCTGAAGCCAATTCTGATCGCAGGCCACCAATTTGCACTCTCTAGCCTAGATGACCGCTGGCAGCTTTCCAACACCAATATTCTATGAGTCTTCTTCCTACACGCCCCCTCTAGAGTATATCAATATGCCCGGCTGTGGAAAATTAATCTAGGTTTGAAAGAGAGCACCTTCAATTTCAATAATGATCTTCCCACTAGAGGAGTTATCCCATTTGCCATCAAAAGTGACACTGCTTACTTTGCTTATCTCTGATCATAATTTTAAAAGACAGCTATAAAAATCAATAAAAGCCTTGGTCCTTTTGATGACCTCTGTCCCTTTTCCGGAGTAACACCCTTTATTTATTTATTTATTTGTTTGTTTATTTTTAAAATTGATTTCAGAGATGAAGGGAGAGGGAGAGAGATACAGAAACATCAATGAGAGATAATCATTGATCGACTGCTTCCTGCACCTCCACATTGGGGATCGAGCCCACAACCTGGGCATGTGCCCTGAACGGGAATCAAACCACTCCACGCCGGCGGGGTGGGACTGACATTCTTATGGACCTCCTGTTTTGCTTCCTATGACTGTAAGATGGTTTTCTGTTTCCTCTGGTGTCACCTGTAAGCGCTTCTCCTGCCTGCCTTGACAGGTTCCAATCTTATCTCGATACCACTGTGCACGTTCTGACCTCCTTCCTGTGACCCGAGCTGGTTGGCGGCCACTTGCTGTGTTTTTCATATCTCCTTAGAGCCCAAGCCCATGAGGCTGGCTCTGCCTTTGTCTGAAAAACTGGCTGTTGAAACAGCGTCAATGCACAAATTAGAGGCTTCTTTCCTGCCCAGTGTCCTCCCTCACCACTGCAAATCTGCGATTGTAAAATTTATTTTTGAGTTGTTTCTGTGCTACAGCCAACTCTTGTTTTCACATTATTTCGAATCTTTTACAATATATACATATACACACACATATACATACATACATACATACATACATACATATATATGAATCCAAATTTAAGTAGGAAAAAAGCTACCTTAAGCAAAATCAAGGAGCAAATGATCACCTAGGAGGAAATATTTACAATTCAGATCATACACAAAAGGCTTATCTTGCTAATATGTAAACAGTTCCTAGAACTTGAGGATAAAAAGACAGAGAATGGGCAAAGGATATGAACAGATAATTCACAGACAGAAAAAAACACAGATGGCCCTTATACATTTAAAAAGATGCACAGAAGAGAGAAATGCAAATGAAAACTACAAGGAGATACCATTTTATACCTATCAGATTGGCAAAAATCTGGAACTTGACAATACACTCTTGCTGAGGCTGTAGAGAGACAGGCTCTCTGCTAGTGGGAACGCAAAATGCGCCACCTCGTAGGAAGGGCAACGTGGCAGTTTCCATCAAGATTACAAATGCATCGGCCCTTTTATGCAGAAATTCCACTTCTGGGAATTGATCTTATTGTTAGTACCTGCTATGTTCAAATAACATGTGTATAAGGTTATGCACGGCAACACTGTGTTAACCAATAAACTAATGGAAACAACCCAAGTTGTTTTCATCTATAGGGGACTGGTTAAATGAGCCACAGTCATAATACATCGCAAAGTGCGGCTGTGGACCAACGGCGTCAGCATCACCCGCGAGCGCAGAGACGTACGTTCCTACATACCCACCCAGGCCTACTAAACCAGAAACTCAAAGAAGAGCCCAGGATCTGTGCTTCCACAACATCTCCCGGTGCTTTTCAGGCACACTAAATTTAAGCAATGAAGCAAGCTGCTTTACAAAATTAGAGAGAAATGAAGATCAAGAACAGGTAAAATACATTGGGAGATAGAAGCAAAACGGTGGTTGCTTTGAGCGGGTTACTGACTAGAAGGAGCACGAGGAAGTTGGGAGGCTGTACCTCGATCTAGATGATGGTTAGTTACATGGGCGGGCACGTATGTAAAAATTCATCATGCTGTACTCTTAAGAAATATGTGTGCTTTACTGCACATGTTCTATGTATTTCAGTAAAACTTCGGGAGAAAATGGTGATGCTCCCTGCATAGTGATCTGAAATGATACCCAGAATACATATTTAGTGGAAGAAAAAAGCAAGGTACAGAACATTTGATATTCTACTTGTCATGTGAAAAAAGGGGAGAAAAGAAAACGACGGACTTGTTTTTGCAAAAAGAAACACTGGAAGGTGCAATGGAAATTCTGAAGGACACACAGGGAATGACGCAACTGCCCACAGGATGGGGTGTCAAAGGGGGAACACGCTAACTTCTTGTACAGATTTTATTTTCTAGTCAAAAATCTAAAAAAAAATCTTCAAATTTTTCCTGATTTGTACAAATAGAAATTTAACAGTGGTGTCTTCCCTACTTCGTTGCTGTTTCTTTGTTTGGTTTAGTTTTCCCATAGTGGCCCAGGCCCGACATGAGAAGGCCTGAAGCTCATGCCTGGAGCTGCCAGTTGCCCATCATGTGATCCAGGGCTGCTCTGCCTCAGTGACACTTTCTCTAACAGTGGGGATAATACCACCTACCTTTCTCACAAAGCTCTAATGATAACACAGATAGCGGACTTAGGAACTGTAAAGTAAGTGCTGCATCAATAGATGAGATCAACAGAGAGAACCAGAAGGTAAAGGAACAGAACAGGCACTATCCAGCGCACACACACAAACACTCCCATCAGGGCTCGTGTAGGACAATACAGACAACTATTAGCCATCTGCTGAGCACCTGCCCTGTGCCAGGCACTGCAGTGGCCACATCTTGTGACATCATTTACTCCTCACAGTGATCCCGAGTGTTAACCCCGTTCACAGACGGTGGCAGCAGTAACTGTGCCCAGGAATCTAATCTCGCCACTGATGGCAGGGACCAAGGCCCACCGTCTCCCAGCCAGGCCTCTCTGCTTCCTGACTCCCCTCCAAATCACACAGAGTGCATTCATTAAACCCACCCCACCGCCTGCCCGCTCCCAGGAGTGTCAGGGGAAAAAGAGGGACTAAGGACAGGCACTGGGCACACAGTAGCATTCTGCCCTCCCCCGTGGCCCCGTCTCCCTGGGCTGCCAGGCCACATCCGCTCTGACCTCCCAACCTGGACGATGTGGCCAGTGGCCTCTGAATGACAAGCACCACTGTGGTTTTCACACACACACTGTTAGGCATTGAACTGTGGTTCCCTCCGCCCGACAAAGAAAAGGACAAAAGCAAGTCCGGTACCTTGGCTATGGCCTTACTTGGAGATAGGTCATCAAGTTAAAATAAGGTCTTTAGAGTGGGCCCTAATCCAACAAAACCAGTGTCTTCATAAAAGGGGGAAATTTGGACACAGAGACAGATACACTTAGAGGGAAGACAGCCATTCCCAAACCAAGGAGAAAGGCCTGGACAGCTCCTTCCCTCACAGCTCTCCAAGGAACCAAACCTGCCAACCCCTTGATTTTGGATTTCCAGCCTCCATAAAAATGGGACAGTAGATTTCTGTAGTTGAAGACCCTCTGTCTGTCGTGGCATCCCCAGCAAACTCACACACACACATAACCAATCCCCCGTTCCGCCCCGTTCAGGCTGTTCAGAGAATTAAAGATATAGCTGAGGAATCTTCAAAGTTACCATTTTAACCCCATATTGCATGAACGAAATGTCTTTCCTACAGTTTTAAAGGGAAGACAAGTATATTCTTATGATGCAAAAAGATATAGCAAAAGTAAGAGAAGCATTAAAAAGAATTTAGAAATAAAAGTGCCTAGCTTCTGAATTGTTTTCTTGAAGTACCATTCCTTTGTAAGAGGTTTTAAACCTCCCTTTGGCATTCAGAAAAAAAAAAAAAAAATTACAACTCCTAGGAGCAAGGCACACACTCAGCCTCCACTGCAGTTTACACACCTGAGGCTTCTACACACAGTCGGCCTGGGCAGACCATGCCTACAGCTGGGGAAGGTGTGAACTTTGTTTCTTAATCAAGGAAGTCATAAAGAAAAAACAATTCCTGAAGATCATATACCAAACAAGTCTAAAATTATGTATTTTTTTTTAACTTGGATAGAAGTAATATAAATAGCTCATTGCTAAATTAAGGACAAAAATTATTTCAGAAAAAACAACTGAGTAAGAAAAAATTGTCCTACCTAGATAGAAGAAAAGGGATGATCAGGGGGGATGGGAATGGGAAGAAGTAAGAATGTGGGTGGGGTCCAGGTCAGAGGCGGTGTGTGGGAAGGGAAGGAGCAGAGGCAACCGAGGCTGCATGTCAAAGATGCCGCCACGGGGCTTCTGGTCCTGTCCCAGCACTTGGGTCTGGTTAACAATGAGCCACAATAACTCAGTGGTTCTCCCTTCTCCAACCTCTGGAAGTTCCATGCTGAACGGGATAAACTCTCTGGGGTGTAACAGGGAATTGGACAGAATCAAGTCTAGGTTGCAAGGCGTGACTTCTGAGGTGCTGGCTACACGAACAGAGATGTGTTCACTTCGTGAAAAGTCATGGAGCTGACCTCTCATGGCTTGTCCCCTTTTCTGCACAATTGCTAGACTTAAGTAATAAGTGCTGTGGTCTGAATGGTTGTGCTCCACCCACCAAATTCACATGTTGGAATCCTAGTGCCCAATGTAATGGTGTTAGAGATAGGTCCTTCGGGAGGCGCTTAGGCCATGGGGTGGAGCCCTAGTGAATGGGATGAGTACCCTTATAAGTCCCTATGGAGCTCCTGGCCCCTTCCACCATGTGAAGATAGAACAAGAAGCCTGTGATCTGAAAGAGAGCCCGACCTAACCACAATGGCACCCTCTCAGACGTCCAGCCCCCAGAACTGCAAGAAATAATTTTGTTCATCAGCCATCCAGTCTGTGGCTTTGCATTATAGCAGGCTGAATGCACTAAGACGGTAAGTTTACTGAACACAAAGCATCAAGTCCAGAGCTGCTGGGAGTCCTGGGTCAGAGGCTCCCACTCTTTCTCAGAGGGCCTCCAGTAATGCAGGCCTGTGCTTTCTCTTATTTGTAGACAGGACTTGGGGCCAAAGGGCATCTTGGTGGCTGTTTGGCCTGAGAGACCAGGGCAGAGCCAGATCTCTGCCTCCCTGATTGGGTTTCCCCTCTGCCCACCAGCCTATCTGGCAAACCCAACCTTCCCACAGCTTCCCTGGGGACTGGTGCTACAGGAGGTGTGAGCAGCCCAGCCTTTCCCCTGCCTCACTGGTGCATCCTTGGGACTGTCAATAAACTCTCCACACCTCAGTTCCCTTTACTGTGAAAGGATCAGGCCAGCCTATGTGAGTCTCGAGTCTCCTCCAGCTGGACAGGCCACAGGTCTGGGTTGGATAGTGTCGTCTGTCATCAAGTAAGGCTTCCACCTCTGGGGCCACTGTTGCCCACCTGTCTCTTCCTTTTCTGTCCCTCACAAGCTCATCTTACAAAGAGGGGCTCAGTTGGATATGAGATGTCAATCTTTCAAGTACATGATACAAGTACAAGACAAGACTAATTCCTGCCAGCCAGCACAGGGAACAAAGCCACACTCTGGGCCTTGGACAAAGGCCTTCGGCTGAATGAGGCTTTAAAACAATCTGTCTGAGGTTGTTTTATGGGGCAGTACGTCTCATCCTAGAAGGAGCTGTGAGAACAATGGCCAAGCTACCGGGCTTTCACCTCTAGCTACACAATGCCACACAGCAGCTGGTGGCCATAAAGCCCATTGGGACCAACAGAGCCAGGGATGGGTCCTTGTCACCTTTCATCCCTGCAAAACAAACCCTCCCCTGGAAGAGGTCCCCATCCTCATCCTTCTGTTCTAGGTGTGCAGCGCAGGCAGGTCAGGAATGCCAGAGCCGCCACGACTCCTACCCATACTGCCTTACAGGCGTGTCTGTGACTTCTGATGAGGGGCAACCCCGGCCTGAAACCACACCCACCCAGTGGTTCCCCCTCCTCCCCTCACCCCTAGACCAAACACGGAAACATCAAGATTCAAAGAGAACAGAGAGATGCAAATGAGTCAGAGGATTTGGTGGGTTGCCCTGTCATACTTTTGGGGTCAAAGATGGGGGCATTTGAAAGCCTATTGGAGCTTTGTGCACAGGACGCTTAGAACACTGCCTCTCAGGCTTGGACCAGAATCGCCGAGGACTCGTTAAAGGGAAGTTCTGACACAGCAGGTCTGAGGTGGGGCCTGAGAGGCTGAGTTTCTAACAAGTGCCCAGGGGATGCCTGTAGAGTGGGTCTGTGAACAATGTGAGCGGCAAGTGTTTGGGAGGCCTTTTGGGACTTCCGTTTTCAGGAAACACGGGTTGAGGCAGGGACTGTCACCTTTAATTTTGCAGATGAGAGATGGAGACCCAGATGTTAAGTGGTTTGCCCAAGACCAATCAGCGTATTAGTGGCACAATGCCAAGCAACCTTGTAAACACTTAGCCTGCTTGAAGTCACCTGGTCTATGTCAGAAGGGCGGCCAGGCAGGCCTTGAGTCTGTCTGCGGGAAGAATCGAACCTCTGGTCTTTGCTGACCTTTTACAGGCTATAGGTTGCTTGCCATAATACCAGATGCTGTGTGATATTTTAATCAGAAAGAAGACTCAATGTCTAATGGCAAGACCAGAAACCTGACATTTTATTCCCTGCCAGAGCTGAGCAGGGTGTATGGCAGGCAGACAAAATACAGGACAGCCAGTGAAACTTCAGTTTCACATAAAGAATCATTTTCTAGTGTAATTATGTCCCATGCATAATTTGAGATATACTTACAGTAAAAGAAAGTATTTGTTGTTTATCTGAAATTCAAATTTAACTGGTGATCTTGGATTTTTATTTCCTAAGTCTGGCAACCCTAACAGGGCTGCAAGTGGGAATAAGGAGAATAGGAATTTGGTAACAAGGAACATTTCCTGCTTCATTACTGTTTACCTTAAAGAAAACCGCAAGGATGCTGGCGTGGCAGGAGCCCCACCAGGAGGCACAGCTTATTACTGCCATGACTGTGCCAGCTCCCTCTTTAGTCATCTCTCTGAATAGAGGGTCTCTGCATTTATAGCTGCTGTTTTGAGTTGAATTGTGTCCCCAAAAGATTCATATGTTGAAGCCCTACCCCCCAGCATCCCAGAACGTGACCTAATATGGAAACAGGGTTGTTGCTGATGCCGTCAGTTGAGATGAGGTCACAGGGGAGCAGAATGGGCTCTGGATCCAATGTGACTGATGTCCTTGCATAGGGGAACTTTGGACACAGAGACCAGCGTGCATGCAGAGGGAAGGCCACGTGAAGATTGGCCTCGTGCTGCCACAAGCCACGCAACTACCAGAAGCCAGGACCGCGGCCTGGACAGACCCTTCCCTAAAGCCTGCAAGCGAGCGTGGCCCTGCTGACTTTGATCTTGGATTTCCAGCCTCCAGAGCTGTGAGACAATATATTTCTGCTGTTTAAGACACTCAGTTTGTGGTACTTGGGTGATGGCAGCCCTATAAACAAATGCTGGGAGCTGGGAAGAAGATAGGAGAGAAGGAGAGGGAGCAAAACCCAACAAGCAGGAGAGGTCCTCAACATCACCACTGGCTATTCTCCATAGAGCGTGAGAACCTCGGCTGAGCGCGGAAAGCCACTGTGTATGAAAACTCACCGCCCTGCTAAAACTCAAGCTCTAAACACCGAGTTGAACCAGTTACATGTTATATACATGAGAAACATTAGAGATCACAATTCACCCCGTTACACAAAGCACGTTGCCCTTAGAGAGATATGGGGGGAGGGTTTTAAAATTTGCAACCTCAACAGACCAGTTACTGTGAACAGGTTTTTTCCCACGAGAAGTCTGCTTTCCTCCGGTACATACAAACCAATTACTGGGTTGGTGTCTAAAGAGCTCAAGAAACAAAACTAAGCAGGCTGTTCTGATTTCATTGTCTCTCTTGATTATTTGCTGGTCATATTTCAAATGGCCCCAAATGGCAAGATTTAAACAAAAGATAGACTATTTAACAATACTTCATCCTCCCTTTCTACAGTAACTGAAAACTCCTCAATTCAGTATACATTTTAATGTATCTTCACCTTTCCCCAGGCCTTGTAGCCTGGAGGAGGACTCAGCAGCCCCACCCCTAGAAAAATGCCACACTTAGCTGGCTCCAGTCACACGGGCCTTCATTTACTGAATGTGCCAAGCTATTTGTTTCACTCCTGAGGCCTTTGCACATACTGAGCCCTCAGCCTGAAATGTACTTTCTTCTATACAGACCCGCCTCCCTATACCCTCAGCACAACTTCCTACACACGCAGCTCAGACATCAACTCTCAGAAACATTTTCCATCATCACCCTTTTATTTTACCTGTGTAACCTTGTGTATTTCCTTCTCCACCCTTATTGCAACTATAATTATTTGTTGTTCGCTTGTTTATTATTGATCCCTCCCTAACGAAAGGTAAGCTCTGTGAGTCAGAGAGCAGATGTGTTTTATACCTTACACCCAGGGCCTGGTACACAGGAGGCACACAAATATTTGTCTGGCTTGATCAGTTTATTATTTAAAACAAACAAACGAAGGTATAATATGACCAATACTGGCACACGCCCAAAACATGGTGGGATACCCTAACGGGTTTGGCTCAGTGGATAGAGCATCAGCCTGTGGACTAAAGGGTCCCAGGTTCAATTCTGGTCAAGGGCATGTACCTTGGTTGCAGGCACATACCCAGTACGGAGTGTGCAGGAGGCAGCTGATCGATGTTTCTCTCTCATTGATGTTTCTACTATCAATCCCTCTCCCTTCCTCTCTGTAAAAAATCAATAAAATGTATATATTTTTAAAAACCCAGACAAAAAACACGGTGGGATGCCCTCTATGCTCAGAGGCTCTGAGTTCACCCTGGAGCATAAAGTCTACACTTCTCATCCTGGCTGTGAAAGGGATGTGTGTAGGGTATCACTTGTCCGCTAATTTCTCTGAGAAAGTTTTCAAACTTAAAAACCAACCCTCTGATTGTGATCTGGTTTTACAAACAGATAAAGGCTTGCCTAGGTCACACGCACATGAGATGCTGTGGTCCCCACTCTCTCACGGTAAATTCATAAAGCTGTGTAGGGTCATGATCTGGTGTCTTATGTAAATTGACTTTAGGGAGAAATGTAATGAAAACATTTGGTAACTGAATATCTCTTTATAAATTAATAAACTGGCATTCTCACATAAAAAAAGCCTTATATTTACAAAAAAACTTAGGATTTATGGGTCCTAAGAATTAGATGGCAGAAGATATTTTGGCCATACATATATAAAACCTTTAAAATGTACATACTACTTGACCCAGAAATTCCAGTAATAGGAATTTATCCTTAGAAAATAATCATGAAAAATGAAGAAAAAAAAAAGAAAATAAGCATGAATACATGCAAAAATTTAGCCACAAGAATTTTACTACAGCACTGTTTACAATAAAAACTAGAAACTTAAATATCCAATAGTATGAGATGGAATAGATAACTTGTGGTAATCCCTATTAAAAAATACTTTATAGCTTTTCAGAAAACCTTACTGAGAGGAGTAACAATTAATGGCATGGAATAAAGGGTGATCACATGCTAACAGAAAAAGAAGCAGGTCATGAATCCACACTCTAAAATGAAAACTGCAGTTCTGACTGGGTGGTGGGGTCCTCTGTGATTTTTCCCTTCTTGTGTTTATCTGTATTTTGTAAATTTCTCCCAAAAGACATGCAGCAATCATGTAAATGTATTTTGGAAAAACGTTTATTTAAAATTAAATTTTAAGCAGTCACAAAAGGACAAATACTATATGGTTCGACTTATATGAGGCACCTCAAATAGTCAAATTCACAGAGACAGAAAGGAGAGTGGTGGTTGCCGGGGTGGGGACTGTGAGTTATTATTTAACAGGTGCAAAGTTTCCATTTTGCACGATGAAGAATTCTAAAGATGGATGGTGGTGATAACTGTAAAACACCATGAATGTACTTAAAGCCACTGAACTGTACACTTAAAAAAATGGTTAAGACAGCTAAATTTTACCTTATCTGTATCTTACCACCATTTTTAGAAACTTAAAAGTCAGTAAATAGTAAGTTGAACTAGGTCTAGAGGTGTCCTAGTTACTAGGATTTTAACTAGGAGGAAGATCTAGGAGGAAGAAGCCTGACTTTGACCCTGGACTGCATGGCACTGAGCAAGAGAGTCCACTGTACCCACCAGGGCTGGCATGCGCCTGGTTCCCTGTCTACTGGCGCTGGCCATGGCGTATCCTGTCTCTTCTCTCATGAGCATGGAATCTTTGTCCTCACTTGCCAGCATCCCTTAGTTGATTCTCATACGAAGGAACTGATTTGGCCGCCCCAGAAGCATGGCGTCCCCAGGGCCTGGCTTCAGAGACTGCAGGGGGTAGGCAAGTCCAGTAAAGATTTGAAGCTACATCCTCCGTAGGCCATGGGTTAAGGGATTTGCTCCCAAAGCCCTGTATCTAGGCGTCAGTGGAGCCAGGCAAAGAAAGGAATCTCACCTTAAAGTCCAGACAACTCAACTCTCTACTACAGAGTGAAGAAGAGAAAATTAGATTCAGCTAACAAAAACTCTTTATCATCAAGAGGGCACCCAGCGCTTGGCAATGAGAAAGAGGAGCATGCCTGGTTCCTGGTGCCGAGACCTGAGAGCCCCACCTGCAGAGCCGTGGTGAGGGCTGAATGTGGCTGCAGCTGTGTCTTTAACAGAGCTAGGATGTTGGATGCTGAGGTTAGCAATCTGAAAGGACCATACATGTACACAGGAAAAGGAAGTTACGCAAGAACTTCAGAGTTAGCAGGACCAGAGAAAGACAGAGACTAGTGCTTTGCTTACCTGCTGTAGGCACGCTAACATTATACTGAGGTAAAATAAATAGGAAGGCAGTCTTGGCAGTGACCTGTAAAATAAAGAAAAAGAATTCCAATTTAGTCTCTTGGTCACATCAAAAGAGTCATGTGGAGCCTGCCACCAGCCCCCAGGGCTCAGCCCTTTTCCTTCTCAGACCACAGGCCTCTCCAATGAAAGGTTTTACCTAATGCACAAAGTTAGCACTGGCTTGTTTTTCTCTTCCATTTAATGACAGCCCTCCTAATACCTGCACTAAAAACAAACAAACAAAGCAATCCTGGGCCGTGTGTGCTATCTAGACTTGTACTCACTGCAGATGGAATGAAATAAGCTGTGCTTGGCCAGCTGACAGCTCATAAGCTAAGGGTACAAATCTGTCTGCCATTCTTTCATCCATTCAAGAATCCACTCATTCATTCAATTAGTTTTGGGTACCCTGCATTGTGGAAGACGGAAGCTAGTAGAAGATGAGGTCCCAGCTTCCCCAAGCATGTTAACTACACAGCAGACAGCAGCCCGGGAGTCCACACCTGAGCGTCAGAAGCATCTGCCCTACTGTGGGGCATGGGGCAAGGCATAACACCCCATACTCTGGTTTATTTCAAAAGCTGCCTTTAAAATCTCAGTGGTGCTGTGAAAAAAACTCTGGTTGCCACCTGGCAAATCAGTGCTCTGGCAAGTTAGCCTGCAGGGGAGAAATGATCCAATGTGAGGATTTGAAGCTTGGACTTGAGAACTGGCTGCCTGAGCTCCAATCTGCCCCTGCCATTTGCTGGCTGTGTAACCACAGCAAGTCATCGGACACCGCAAGCCTCCCTTTCCCTGCCTGTAAGATGAAGGATATCTGTAGCACCTCTGCTGCTCTGTCTACAGCTCCCCAGATGTTTCTGAGGTGCCGCTGGGGCGAGAAGCACCACCCACACTGTCCTGGAGCACGTGGGAGGCCAGGGGAGGAGGCAAGACCCAGGCCTGTCCCAGAAGGCCTCCGGAGATACCTCATCAATAAAGAGGTACTGCTTCTCCTCTGAACAAAAATGTCTAAAGGATGCACCATGGGCGTGGGGGAAACACTGGGTGTAGCAAAAGCAGCGCGGGAAGCAGAAATGATGCATCACAGCCCATCGGCGCGTCACTGGAGCTCCTGGCTGCCCAGACGCAGGCTCTGTCCTCGGCCTTCTCTGTCTATTGAAGAGCAAGACTCTCCCCACCCACCAGCCCTGATTCTCTCCAGGATGTCATCTGTCTTTGTGGGCAGTGAGGCAGGAGCCTCCTCGTGGGTGCTATTGTCGTGGACATGTTCTGTCAAGCTCGCAGGGAAAAGTCCAATCAGATGAGGGGTGGGATGGCACTCTGGGAAACACAAAGCACTATCCGTATATACAGGCGTTTCCTACCCCCACCCCAAACCTCATTACTGCTGTCCTGAGACCTTCCTCAGGGTGCCCCGCCTCCCTTCCAGTCCAAGCACCTCCACTTCTTTAGAAAGGATGTATGTTACATGTATTTCAGCAAAAACTACTACTCACTCTTTTCTTTGGGAGATTTTAGTCCCCCTCACTTTGTATCCCACCCCCAAGAAAACCATACAGATCAAAATCTCATTCTTCCTTTTTTTTTTTTTTTTTTTTTTTCAGAGAGGAAGAGAGAGGGAGAGAGAGAGAAACATCAATGATGAGAGAGAGTCATCGATCGGCTGCCTCCTGCACACCCCACTGGGGACTGAGCCCAGCCATAAGCCCTGACCAGAATAGAACGGGTAACCTCTTGGTTCCTGGGTCAACATTCAACCGCTGAGTCACACCCAGCTGGGCTCATTCATCCTTCGTAACCCAGTTCATCCGTAACCTCTGGAAGCCTTTCCCACCTGCGACAGGGTGTGAGTCTCTTCTTCAGGAAGTGCTCTGTGGCATTCCCCACTGGGCATCACCTCCTGCACTCCTTTATTGTTCTCAGTGGCACTCCGTGAGGCAGGGGCTGTGCCATCTCACCTGTCCCTATACCTTTCTCAAGTAACCAACCACATGCACACAGTAGGTGCTCAGTCACTGCTCACTGAATAGAATAAAAAATCAAAAGCTGAGCATGTGCCGGCCTGCTTCACTCGACTATATCTGTTTCCCCCATGCTGTCACTCAAGCTGTCCTTGGTCACCTGTCACCCACAGCCTTCTCCTTGAGAGCCGTCGAGCTGATAAACACCTGCACCTCACTGCAGCCGCCACCCCAGCCGTGTGGTCTCTCCCCAGCTGCACTCTGCTCACACTGGTCATCCCTGGCCTGTCTACCTGTCCATCTGTCTGCCAGGACTCCTTGGAGGGTAAACCTGGTCTTCTCAGGCTGAAACCCCTGTGAGGGGAGATCAGAGGAAGCTGGACAAAATGAGAGAAAGGAAGAAGAGGGGAGAAGGGCAAGTAGGCGGGCAAGAATAAAATATCTAACACTCTCCATGCCCTGGGCGTAGATCTCTCACTCAGTTTCATGCAGAAAAGACACACATCTTTGAGGTGCTGGATTAGAGTGGAGTGGACTTCATGGGGTCTGCTCACCAGCATCCATCCCCCTTCCTGAGGAAACCCCTCTCCCCTGCTGTGAGAGCAGGGTGTATGAGGCCACTCTGGTCACCACATTCCTCCTGGAAGAATGAAGGAGCCAAAGCCTCTCCCCAGGGCAGGAGACCAGCCAATCAAACTCCTCTCCTGGGCTCTGAACCTTGAGCAATAATGAAGAAAGCGCTGGTCAGCGTTGTGTGCCTACCCAGATTGCTCTGCTGTGGCTCCCACAGCCATGCTGCTGGAGCGCCCCAGACCCCCATCAACCATGTGGACTGCTGATTGAACCGATATGGTGTGTGGGATGATGCTCCAACCAACTGAGCCACCTGGCCAGGGATGAATTGTTTCACTTTTTAAGAGGATGTGTATTTTTTTTAAGATGAAATAAACATTTACTTAAAACATAGATTAAATGAATTCTATGAGAGACACAGGAAAGGTTCTGAGACAGAGTCTGCTTTGATGGGGTGAGGAGGGACAGGCCCTGCGTGCGTGCTGCTCAGACTTGGCTGCACATTAGAGTGCTCTGGGGAGCCTGCCATTGTGCTCATGCCCCAAAGGGTCAGGCTTAATTGGTTGGGGGTGTCCCAGGCACAGAGATCTTAAAAGCTTCCCCAGGGATTCAAATGTGCAATCAGGGTTGAATGCCCGCTCTCTACACATGGAATTATAATGTGTCTTAGAAATGGACTCTGGTCAACCTAAGGAAGTTCTCTGGGGGATTCACAGTGTGCACATAGGCAACCAATAGATGTTTCTCTCTCACATCAAAGTTCCTCTCTTTCCCCCTTCCTCTCTCTCTAAAATCAATGAAAACAGCCCTGGCCGAGATGCTCAGTGGTTAGAGCATCAGCCCGCACACCAAAGGGTATTGGGTTCAATTCCCAGTCAAGGTCATCTACCTCAGTTGCAGGTCTGATACCCAGCCCCACTAAGGTGCATGTGGGAGGCAACCAATCTAGTCTCTCTCACAAGATGTTTCTCTCGCTCTCTCCCCTCCTACCCCCTTCCATTCTCTCTAAAAAAAAAAAAAATAAATCCTCATGTGAAGATTAAAGAAAAAAAAAAGGTGAAACAATTCATAAATATGTAAAGAAAACCTAATATTCACTACATTCTTTGATTTCCTTCCTTTCCCCAGCCCATATTCATGTCTCCCTCCACATGTTTGGGGCAATCTCTGAGAGCTTTTCCGATGCATTTATTTATCCATTTGGGATTTATTTCATTTTATTTTGACATCACAGCTTGAACTGTGACTACACAACATAACCCAAGGAATTAAAGACTAAAAAAATTTTACAAAGCTACATTAAATATTTAAATCTCCCTTTTAGCATGTGGTTGCTGCACTGTCAGAGACCCAGGTACAGATCTGTCACATACATGACAGTATGCAAAGTACAGTCACATGGAAAATGTGTAGGCCCACCTGTTGTTTACTAATGCCAACATGTAAATGAGTGGCTATATAATAAAATCTTTGTCATACATACTAGTGCTTTTCATTACTACTACCACAGGGTTACCCCTAATGCTTAATATTGAAAAGCTCAGCCAACTAAAACAGGCCCTCTGTGAGAGTGTACATAAATGGATGGAGTCCGCTATTCCAACTATCAAAAGAAGAATCCCGCTTTTTCTTTAAAGGAAGACAGACATTTGCTATACGGACTGTATATACATTCTTGTCCCAGTCCTGCGCAGACAGCCACCTTTGGCATTCACAGTAGTTCTGTTCCACGAAGTCACTGTGAACACTGAATGAGCAAACACTGCCCCACTGCTCCTAGGGGAAACCAGGGTTAGGCTCCTGCCAGTCTCTGGTCACACTTCCCTGAGTGGATCAATGCGCAGCCGTGCTTTGGGTGTGTCTCTGCTTTAAGGTGTTGCACTGAATACACACTGTCGAAGCGTGAACATTCAACTCATGGCAACAGTGCTGTAACTGATGCCTGAAGGATGCTTGCTAACACATGTGTTCTCTGTAAGGCACATCACAGCCATGTGCTTAGGAACACAAGATAGTACTTCAGTACCAGGTGTGAGGGCCGTTTTAAACAGCAAACTCACCAACAGAAAGCACAGAAATGCATGCGCAGCGCGCGCGCGCGCGCGCACACACACACACACACACACACACACACACACAAAGTGGCACTAAATGGACCACAAAAAGGACACTTGCTAACAGGAGAGCTGAGGCATAAGGCAGAGCGTCATCTTGCTGGACCTTGGCTATGAACGTGTGCATCGAGTGACTACTTTTCACTGCTCTGTGCATGTCCATGAGAGACCCCAAAATCACTGGGAGTGTTGGTTTAGGAGTTACAAAATTTGGGGAAGAGGAACCCTGGGAGACACCTGATCTGCGAAAAATGAGGATCAAATGCATTGGGGCCAAGCTTTCTTCCTTTCTAACACCTTTAAGGTGGTATAATTTACACACCATAAAGTTCACCCATTGTGAGTACACAGCTTCAGGGGATGTATCTTTACTTGTTTTTAAACTCTCTCTTCACTGGAATATAAGTTTTAAGAAAGTAAGAATCTTACTTGCCTTGATTATCTTCGATCACAGCCTGAAACAGGGCCTAGTCCAGCCGTGGGCGAACTACGGCCCGCGGGCCGGATCCGGCCCGTTCGGCTGTTCTATCGGGTCCGCGGAGCCGAAAGAGCGGAGGGTTCTCTTGCTCTCCCCTCCGCTCCTTTACTTTGAATTTATATTAGTTCACACAAACACTCCATCCATGCTTTTGTTCCGGCCCTCCGGTCCAGTTTAAGAACCCATTGTGACCCTCCAGTCAAAAAGTTTGCCCACCCCTGGCCTAGTCCATGGCCAGCACTCAGCAAGCACTTGTTAACTGAATAGAGCGATTAAGTAACAAAGCCAGGAGTGTGTTCACTCTCCTGACCCTCAGCCCACATTTATACTCCTGTGCATGTCCTCTCTCCCTCTCCCTGGGCTCCATACCTGTGTTGAGCATGTAGTAGCTATCTCAACAATGTGTTTATTTTCAATCCTCACTGAAGGATATT
This sequence comes from Plecotus auritus, assembly GCF_963455305.1. NCBI lineage: Eukaryota > Metazoa > Chordata > Mammalia > Chiroptera > Vespertilionidae > Plecotus > Plecotus auritus. The sequence goes on along the minus strand of NC_137775.1, from coordinate 82,561,194 downwards.
TTTTTATTTATTTTCAAGAGAGGAAGAGAGAGAGAGAAACATCAAAGAGAGAGAGACAGAAACATCAAAGTGGGAGAGAGAAACATTAATCAATTGCCTCCATACTCGCCCCAACCAGGGATTGAACCTGCAACCTAGGTATGGTGCACGGGACGACTCTCCAACCGAGCCTCCCGGTCAGGGCTCAATAATACATATTTGATGAACTAATACCACAAGCAACTATAGTACTTAGTAAACACAGATGAAGGGTTAACACATGTTTTCTTAACATGATCCTGAGAGAAGAGGATCTAAGACTCTGATTAAGGCAAAAGTACTAGATTCCAGTATTTTTCCAGCCCTACCCCCTGGTAGTAGCAGCAGAAACCATTCCCAACTGTGCATCTTTCTTTGTAGGAGCTGTGCCTGCTCCGTTTTACTATGTCTCAGAGCAAGATGCTGTCAGCTCCCATGTTTTACAGATGAAGAAGCTAAACCTGGGGTAGAGAGAGGTGAACTGGCTTACCAAGACCTCACAATTTTACAATATTCAATTTGATTTTTTTAAGTTTGTTCCAAAAATAAACATAGGATACATACAGCACAGCACATAAAATTGAACGGCAAAATAAAAGAGAGGCATGAGAGGACCAAAATATATATGAAGGCAAAGAGAAGAAGCGAGGAATAAAATTGGATCATTGGCTAAGGTGGCCAGAAAGTTGCCTCTAAGCTGTCTGGAAACCACCTGAAGGAGGAAGGAGTGACCAGCTCCCGGATTCACTATGTCCATTAGTTAAAAAAAAAAAAAAAAGACTATCAGAAAAAGCAACACTGCTTTTCCAGCATAAATCCACTCTCTGTGCTTTAAAAGGCCCTTTGCACCCCAGAAATTCACTCCATAACCCTCTCCCAACCTCAGACCAGGGACAAAGCACTGAATAAGCTCCTCTCTGCACGCACAGGGGGCTGAGAAACAGAAGCCTATTAAAAATGTCATTCCAATTATTCCCCACCCCTCTAAGGCTGTTTATAGGAAACATTATTGAGTTTAATAGCATTTTAAATGCCAGACTCAGTGGGTGAAAGGTTAAAAGTGACAATGTGCTAATACACTAATGAAAAGGGAGAGCACTAAATCATGTAGAAGGGGCCACCTCTCTCTCTCTCTCTCTCCCTCTCTCTCTCTTTCTGTCAGACACACACAGCTTCACTGAAGTTTTAACTAAAACAGGGCATCCAGCACAAAGGCAGTGACACTGAGCATGCTTATATAGCTATAACACCGTGTTCTATTAGGAGCGCATGCATCTGAGCTCTTGCTACAGGAGAGCAAGGATGCACTGAAACAGCAACTTTCAGCAAAGCGTGGTGAACTTGGACTCCAGGCCCAGTTCAGCTACAGGGAAGCTGGGTGACCTAAGGCAAGTATTGTACTTCTCTGGACCTGTTTTTTCATCCATTAACAACAACTACAATCATGGCAGTTAACGTTATCAAGTGCTCACATGGTGACAGGCATGGCTCTGAGTGCTTTATATAAATTGTCCCATGTAGCTCTCACAGTGACCCTACACCATAGTTACTAACCTCCCTACTACAGATACATGGGAAGGAAAAAGCCAACTGCAGTGGTCAGAATGGATGTCCTTAAGGGCCTCTTCAGCCTCAGCTGCAAAAGGCTCTCATTCCATTTATTTGTCAACACCTAAAACACAGCCTTCCTCAGAGGTCTTCCCAAGAGTCTAAACTGTTACTGCTTCACCTTGTGAAGATGAGGTCTGGTATCACCTACGTCTGACAGACAGAGAAAGTAAGTCAACCGCCTGTGTTAACCACCAGCCCGCCAGCCACGGACACTGCGCACACCTAGGGTTCCAATGCCCCATCTGTTCTCTCTCCACTGCAAGGTGATATCTGGGCACCAAAGAGAAAAGATAAGAACGGCGATGAAGGCAGTCTCATCTCTTTCCTTTGAGATCGTATTCAATCCTTTGGTTTTGGTTTATTCTATTTCCTGGCAGACACAGCCACGAGCTGGCACTTGGGAAGGGCTGTGTTGGCAGACAAGCCACCCAGAACAGGGTAGCATAGAAACGGGACCTTGCTTTCACAGAAGCAGCTCTGCTCCAAGCTGTGACTGTCCCATGAACAGGACCTAAGGGCTGAAACACAGTGAGTAGCATGTGGCCGAACCAGACCCCCCTGACTGACAGCGAGGACGTCCGTTTCCTTCCTCCTTAGAAGCCCATTGAAAGCTCCTCTCCCCGCTCAGCCTAGTCTCAGGAAGCCAAGCAGTCTCGACTCCAGCTTCCCCCAAATTGATTTTGCATCTTTCTGCTGAGGTGGTGGATAGGAAAATTTCGGTCAGACAGGAAAACATTTGAAAGTTACGCCCAGTTGGTGGGGAAGAGGCTGTGTGTGTGTGTGTGTGTGTGTGTGTGTGTGTGTTTTAATAGAAGAGTCTTTGAGCCCTTCTTTCCTGGCATGTTTGCTCCCTGAGTTCTTGCTTCAAGGGAAGCCCAGGAAGGAGTCCACTCATCACCTGCACCAGCGCGTCCATGGCAGGGACTTGATGTACGTGGTTTGTAGCCTGTCCGTCTCCAAACAAAAGGCAGATACAGCTGAAACAAAAATGCTTTTCACTCTTACTTTCTGAAATTCTCTGTTTGGGATGACCAGAAGCTGCTGGGAGGGCCATGCGCCTGAAACCAGGGGCCTGAGTGCTGACAGTACCTTTCTGTGTGTCTTTTAGCAATGCCTAGAGATTCTGGTTTCCTCACTTGAAAACCTGCCTTGCTATAAGAATCAAGCAAAGCTAAACACACACACAACAGATTCTCTACAAGATGTTCACAATGCTGAATAGTCTCACTATTAATGCCACGATCACCGTTTTACATTAGATTAAAAAGGGACAACATGTATTTATGAGAAAAACCCGTAATCAGAATAGCCACAATAAAATATTATTTGCTTTATTATATTTATCAATCCCAAAGTCTAAACTTTATATTGAGATAAAGAGAAATTTAGAAAGAGCCACTTACAGAGTTTTGAACATCTTTGAACTTAGGCTTTAAAGGTAAATCTGAAGATTGAACTTGCAATACTATTCATCCCAATTTGGGATGTAAATGAGGTACTGACAATCAGGAGGTGGCCTAGGGACAGCCCTTCCCCACTTCGTACATATCCACAACTTAATTATAACTTAAGAAGACTGCATATCTATGCAATCTATACTTGCATAGATTGAACTTGACCTACTATGTGCCTCTTGCCTGGCTGGTGTGGCTAAGTGGATTGATCATCGTCCCGTGCACCAAGAGGTTGCCAGTTCAATTCTCAGTCAGGGCACATGCCCAGGTTGTGGGTTCATTTCCCAGTGGGGGGCGTGCAGGAGGCAGCCAATCGATATTTCTCTCTTATTGATGTTTCTATCTCTCTCTCCCTCTCCCTTTTTCTCTCTCTTAAAAAAATCAATAAAAACCTATTAAATATATATATTCTCATAAAATACATTTACTCTCTGAAGAACTTTATATATATATATCCTCATCTTCTCCCTCAAAAAAGGAGCCCTGGATCAATATATCCAGTACCCTTACTTGACTATATACTTCATTCTTCTTCACCTCCCCCCATTAACTTTCCCCTTATTTATAGCACAGCACACACATAAACCAGTCCTCATGGAAGCTAAAAATGAAATAAAAATGAAGGAGTGCTCACAGAAAATAACGGTTAAGACTACTGATGTTTTTAAATGTATTTCTCCTGTACCACATGGCAAAGTTCAGAGTACTGGTTGCTTTGTGGATATTCATAAAACACACACATTGATCAGGACAAATTATTTTTACTTTTGGCCAAAAGCCACCTATTCAGATGCATTATCTTAACAATAAAAATCAGCCCCAGCCAGCTTGCTCAGTGGTTAGAGTGTCGGCCCTGGGACTGAAGGGTTGTGGGTTCGATTCCGGTCAAGGACACATACCTCCGTTGCAGGCTCGATCTCTGCCCCAGTTGGGCCATGCGAGAGGCAACCAGTCAATGTGTCTCTCTTGCATTGAAGTTTTCTGTCTCTCCCCCTCCCTTGCTCTCTCTCTCTAAAAATCAATGGAGCCCTAGCCAGTCTGGCTCATTGGATAGAGTGTTGGCTTGCGGACCAAAGGGTGCTGGGTTCGATTCCGGTCAAGGGCACGTACCTCGGTTGCAGGCTCCTCCCCGGCCCAGGCCCTGGTCAGGGTGTGTGCAGGAGGCAACCAATCCATGTTTCTCTCATACCAATATTTCTCTGTCTTTCCCTTTCTCTTCCACTCTCTCTAAAAATCAATGGGAAAATATCCTTGGGTGAGGAGTAATAAAAAAAAGAAAATCAATGGAAAAAATATCATGTGAGGATTAACAAAATAAATAATAATAATAATAATAATAATAATAATAAAATAAACGGGAAAAAAGGGGTTTCAGAGTGTAGAGTTTTAGTTTGCAAGTAGTTTTTGGAGAGTTAAGATTAGATAACATTTTAGACTTGATTTCAGAAAAGGAACCACTGCACCAATACATCACAGTCATCTTGGCTGCTGCTTTTAAAGATGCTTTAGCTCCATAAGGCAGGAAACAAAAAGAGAGGGGGGGATTTTATTATCATGGATGTGTCTATGACGGCTAGTCACTAATCACTGGCCGTCGGCAAGAGTGGGTGCCAGGGCCCCAAGGAACTCAGCATGTCCTGGTACTTGGGGAAATGAAAGGATTATTCAGGGGCTCGGAAGACCCAGGGAAGCTGGATTAGGCAGGGTGCATTTGCCTAAATTTGCCTGTTTACGCTTAGGGAAAGAAAGAGTAGGCAGACAGTGATCTACTGCAACCACTTTTAATTATTCTCTACCATCTGGAATGTTTTCTACTCAAAACATCAGCATGTCGATGCCCACATTTGGACTGAAGAACCAAGCATGTGGATTAGAGCTTGCTAGAAAAATGAACTTTGAGTTTACAGAGTCGGAGCAAAGCAATGCTGCCTCTGGAGGCCATAAACCAGGCCTGTTTGCACAGGGAGCCTTCAGATCCTCTGGTGTTTGTGTCAGGTCCTAACCCAGTGTCCACCTCCGCCCTTATTTAAACTGCGCAAACAGGGCTGGAAGGCAAATAAACGAGTTTTGAAAATAAGCCATTCTGTAGGAAGTTTAGATGTGTAATCTCTGTTGGCCCCCTTTCTACACACCCTTACTCCACTAAAGGGTGTTAATGAAAGAGATTAGGTGATGGGTCCCAGAAATCGCCACCTTGGTGCCATCCTAATACCACTAAGAGCCCTCCTCTTCCACACACAGCAGGAAGGTGGGGTCAGGCCCGGGACACTGCCATGTGCATCTTGATTCTGACTCACCTTTATTTCCTACCACCTTGCGTTACCCAATGCATCCTGCTCCTAGGGGCCAGGCATTGAAGCCCATTCTGGGCTGGCATCTGGCCCAGACTGGGTGAGTCCACAAAGACCTGCCAAGGACCACCTGCATGAGGGCACCTGATAAGCAGGACTTAATGACGACGATTTGGTTCAGTTGACTTAAACCAAGGCCAGGAAGGTTAATGAAAAACATCCAGCACTCAAATACCCCTATTTGTCAGCAAATACTATTCACAAGGGAATGTTTCGAATCGTCTTCAAAGTGGAGAAGGAAAACAACAACATAAAAGGCAAGAGTTGCCAGAAAAAATGTGCTACAGATAAACAGAAAATACAACTCTAGCCCCAAAGGCACGACCTGAGATGAACACAATCCACACTCTGCCACAAACTAGTCCCCCCCATACCCCTAAACACAATAAACAGTCCAGTCAAATCAGTCAAATATCGAGATCTGTTAAATGCTGTATGCCAAGATCTATCTCTCTCTCTCTCTCTCTCTCTCTCAGAGAAAAAGAGAGAGAGAGAGAGAGAGAGAGAGAGAGAGAGAGAGAGAGAGATGGCAATATACATTACTACAAAATTTCACTTTACTAATTGAAAGTGGTATTTCAAACACCATGTGAAAATGCATGGTGCTTTTGTCAGCCTCTCAGCACCCCAGGAGTCTGGATGTGGCCTCACAAAGGGGAAATGCAGCCTGGGAAGAAAACCAAACATCAGAGGAGGGGCTAGACCTCAGTCTGAACTCACAGCTGGTTCTTTGAGGATCCCCAGAGTGTGCAGGCACCCTCACCCGAGGCTCAACGTGCAACAACCCACTTCCTGATGAATCTGGGCCTCGGAGCAAGAGCCTGGAGGCCAGGTGTCCTCCACCCCGGGCCTGCTGAACAAGAGGAACTGCCTGGGACACCAGTGATATTAGGCTTCGGCTATGAAGCACAGGTCAACTTTATGCAGAAGAATGGGAGGACACAAGTAAACACACACAGAGGAGGAGGGAAAGAGGAAAGGCTCTCCCTGCCAAAGCCTTGTAGAGGGAGCATGGATCTGTTCCTTTCACTCTGCGGCCACTGCTCTGTCCCCTACTGGACATGCACGGAGGCAGGAACTAAGGCCAGGGCCTGCAGAGGGTACATTAATGCACTATGCTCAAGTCCTGTTTCTGCCATCTTCCCTGACTGCCCTGGGAGAGACTACAGAACCACCTTCCTAAAACACCAGAGACCCTGTTCCACAGTCCTGCATGACTCCCTAGTGCCTGGGAGAGAAGCAGGACCCCTGCCTGGCATCCCGGGACGCCACAGGTACCCAGCCATGCTTTCCAAGCTCTGCCCCCTCAACTCCCAGGCACAGAAATGCCTCTACCCTTCCACTCCAAACACCATCCCAGGCAAGAAAGGCACCACAAAACTTCAGAGCCAGTAAGCAAACTGTCATTACTAGAGTGTACATGCAGGCAGTTCAGAAGACCAGAGGGATCTCCTTGACCGAGACAAGGACTGAGTCCCCCCTTCACCCCCCCACCCCCAAGGAGGTTCTGCCTGACCTGTGTCCCAAAGGGACAGACAGGGCAAAAGAGGGCAGGAAGGGAGCTGCATGCACTAAGGTAAGAAGTAGGAGAAATATGACTTCCAGGGAAAAGGAATGGTCTGTGTGTGTGAAAGGTGATGAGGCCAGGAACCAGGTCTATGAAGGGCCCTTTATGGCAGGTATAAAAATTGGACTTGATCCTACATGTGGGAGGTGGCCACTCACGACTTTAGGCAGGACTAGCACGAGGTTTCCACTGCAGAGCTCATTCTGCGACGGATGTAGAGGACGGGCTGGGGAAGGAGAGGTGAGTCGGGCCGCGTGGAGACCCGTTAGGAAGGAGGCTGCTGCAAGAAGGCATAACCAAGCCTGGACGGAGGCAAAGGCAACAACAGCACAGGACAGTGCTGGGCGGGTCTCAGAAGACTCAGTGGCACAATCAATGAAGATGAGGGGTGGTCAAGGGCGGTGCTCTGGCCTTGTTCAGGAAGCAGATGCACAAGCACACAAGGGAAATAAAATGTGCTAGGTGCGGTGATGGCTACCCAGGGAGTAGTGTGGATGGTGGGGTCATCAACCCAAGAGAGAAAAGAGCAGCAGCCCAGGGCCTGGGAAGGGGGGAAGAGAAGACTGAAAAGGAGCAGAGTCCCCCACTTCCCCCCGCCCCAGGCAGCCAGGGGAAGAGCACTCTAGGGAGGACCAGCCAACCTGGGACCAGCACGTGGGCTGCACAGGGGCAGTGGTCTTAAGATTATTTTTTCTGATGGGTCCCAGGTGGCTGGAAGGGTGCTTAGCAGACAGTGGGGCCTCAGTAAGTATTTGTGGAATGAATGACGGCATGAAGAGTCCACCAGATTCAGGAACCAAAGGTCCCTGGGGACCTTGCTAAGTGAACACTGGAGTAAAGGAGAAAGCAGAAGCTGGTGGACACGGTGAACTGGACATGGCAGAGTGGAGACCGAGAACTGGACTGCCGGTTTGGGTGGCCGAGATCTTGAGGGGGTGGGAGGTAAGGGAGAAAAATGGTTGGGTATAAAGGAAAGTAAGAGGGGAACCAGAGAGAAATACATCAAGTCAAGGGGTATCCAGGACCACAGGAAGTGAGATCCAGGACCACAGGGGAGGGGTGCCCGGGGGAAGGGGACACACTGGCCCTGGCAGCTCCCTGTAGGGTTCCCTGCCTCCTGCTCCACAAAGTCTCTGCTCCCTCCGACGTTCTGACACTTGTCCAGATACAGAGAAGATGCTCCATTCATCCCTCTGGAATTGATGTGATTCTGAGGAGGAAAACAGGAAGTTGAAGAGGAAAAGGAAGGACTTGGGGAGAGAGGCAAAAAAACAAAATTAACATCCTCCCAGGCCCTCTTATATTCGAAACAGGGCTAGGAAATGTTTGTTACCTATTGAACGAATTCTTCTGAACCAGTGCCACGCCGCTACCCTCAGCACGACTTTACCCCCATTCACGTCCCAAGAGGGATTGACAAGAGGATGGCTATTCTGCAGGTTCCAAGGCAGGACGCTGAGTGCCAGCCAGAAGGTCACCAGAAGACCGCCAGCTTCCTGTCAGTCTATCAGCCTTTCCTGTCTCTGGTTGAACTAATGGGGTTCAGAATCAGAACCCGCAGACATACAGACAAGCACCTGACCATGGGCCAGGGTGCATGGTTAAAGCCTGCAGTGACTGCCACTGAGCCACAGGGGTGGTTCCATGGTTCCCTCTTGGATCTTACAATGGCCACACTGGGTTTCAAACAGATGTGTCAAGGAAAGCATTAGATGTGTGTGTGTATTCGTGTGTGTGTGCGTGTGTGTGCGCGCATGTGTATGTGTGCATGCACATGTGTGGATGCAAGTGTACAAAGCTGGCTGGTAAGACACTTTTACACCCCAGAAACATGTCTTCATTTTGCACTGTCTCTGGAAAAACAATTTTAAAAATATATAAAATAAATTCTTCAATCACAAAATAGTTACTGAGCACATGCTCTGGGCAAGGCACAATGCTACAGGACATGCCCAAAATTATAAGATCCACTTCCTTCCCTCAAAGGCTCAGACACCAAATTCAGGAGCTAAGCCATCCATGCAGTCCAGCTTCCTTATTTCAGAAGTGATAAAACTAACCTTTATTGAACACTGACTGCAAGCCAGGCAAGGCCGAGGCACATCATATGATTAACTCATGGGACCCCAATGACCCTGTAAGGAACAACTAATGTGAGCGATCTTATTAATTGCCAGGCACTGTGCTAAACACCAAATAAGATGACCTCATTTAACCTCCAACTCTAGAAGCAACTACTACTGCTATTTACTGACTCCTACCATGTGGCAGGAATTGCTCTAAATACTTATGGCAACTACCTCATTTAATCCTTCCAGAGGCCCACCGTACGGAACTAGTGAGGTTCAGAAAGCTTAAGACACTTGCCCAGAGGCACACAGCTAAAGGGCCCCAGAAGTGGGGTGACCACACAACCCATTGGCCCATGAAATCATGTGGTCTGGCCTTGCCAAGCCAACGCCAGGCGGAACTCGAAATTCAATAAATTTAGGAGCTTCTTCCATAGCAATGTAAATTTATATTAAGTGAAATATATTAAGCGAATGTTATAAATATCCAAATGGACCTTGGCCGAAAAAAGGTTCCCCACCGCTGATAAGGGAAAAGAAGTCAGTGCCCCTTGCTAAATAAACAGATATTGCATGTTTTAAAAGTTCTCTCGGCACACAGGTTGAAAATCCCTGGTTTAGCTTAATGAAGTCATGGCAACTTTGGGGGACCATCCACTGTGTGGGCCAACTTTAGATCTCAGCTGTCTCCATTTGTTTCAAACAAGCTAGTCTAAAATGGGAAGAGGAAACCAAATCCAGCCTTCAGACCCCTTAAAGCTTTTATTCATTCATCCATTCATTCAATTGTTCTAAAAGCTACTGGGCCCCAAAGTCAACTGTCTTTGTCTCCTGTGTTCATGGAGATGTCCTCAATTCCAGCATAGTGTGCATTTCAAACCTGCTCCCAAAACGATTGGAACCCAGATAAAGAAACAATTGCTTCCTGCGAATATAAGAGGCAATTCTGTTATTGCTACTGCTATAAAAACTCAAAGTTTTTGAATCTAGCCACAAAACTCTAAAAGTTGCCCCATATTTCATAACTTACCAATTAAATTTTATCAGTTACCTAATGGACAAGTCAGTCTAAGCTCCTTCAAGAGAAACTGTCAAGAAAATAATTTCCTGTTGGATACAGACATTCAAAGACTAGTGGTAACTGGACACGGTGATTAGAATCCCATTTATGCTACACTAAAAACCGGCTTGGTCCCTGAGGGCTGAGTGTGCAAAGCACTAGGGTAGGAGAAGGAAATGGGTTTAAGTGATACTTGAGTATGATGTGAACTAGCCCCAAAAGATGGAAGTGGAGGTATTTAATGTGCTGTCACTTTTAAGAATCCATGGTGATCCTTATCTCACCAGAGATCAAGGCAATAAGTAGCTTAAAGTAGTTGTGTTACACTATTTGGCTTATTGCAATCAGGAAACATCTGTCTAAAAAGCCAGAGTTTGTAGAATTTCAGAAGAACCACTCTCACTGTGCCACCCTTTCGGATGGCCTGTGGCTGTGAATGAGGCAGGATTCAAAGAGGAGATAGAACAGAAGCTGTAAGGCTACTGAGCTGGATAACTCTCCACTTGCCCCTCCAAGCCCATTCTCTGCCCTGCTCTGTGTCCCAGAGCACAGAGTGGATGACCTTTATGGATGTCCTTTATGGAGTACATCAATGGACTTCCTGACCCTGGTTCCACCTGAATCCGTTGGCGGTTGGACAGCAGAGGAGGGTGTTCTCACCGGCGCCTCCCTGCTGGGCAGATGTGGCAGGGACTGGATCCTACCGAGGGTCCTCTCCTCTCCTTGGGCTGCAGCTCGCTTGCATTATCTCACCGTCATTCTCTCTCCCTCACCCTCTCTCTCCATGACCTCTTAAGAAGTTCTTTATCTACTCCATCCCCATCCCTTCAGGCTTCGGGCTATCGCCCCAGTTTTGCAAGAGGTGGGTCTGTTTCCTCTGCTCCTGTCTCCACCCCTGTTAATACTGCTTTCAGCAACCTTTCCTGAATGACCCCATCTGTTTCTTGTGGGACCCGACTCATGCAGTTGTGCTCCGCAAATAAAAGGCTTAATACTACCACCACCTGATAATAATTAACCTGGTCTATACAACCACTGGCAACAGGCCACTCCAAGTCGGCAAAGGTCCTCCCTTACATACTGGGGAACCAGTGGGAGGCGGACAGACAGCTACTTCCTATGGGCCCGCTAAGTTCCAAATGACCCACAGTGCTGACAACTAGGATCAGAACAGGCTTGCTTTGTGCAGGGTACTCTGGGACTGGCTTCTCACAAACTTGGACCAAGACAAACCCCCACTACGGGCTAGTGACTACCTGTCCCAGTGTCTCAGGAGCCTCTGCTGAGGACGGAGTTGGGGGACACAGACCCTTGAGGACACCAGGGACCTGAGGCTGCAGTAATGAATCCCAGGCATGGCCTCGTGAACATCCAGCCACACAGCTTTTAGTTCTGATTTTGAAAGAGCAATACCCACTATGAATGGGGTCTAACTTTATACTGATAAATAATGTTTTTAAATAATATCTAATCTGTTCTAGTGAAGCGAAAGGCCCTTGTTCTGTGTGCTCGAAGTGCTACAGAAAGGGTTACTTGGGTGGAAGGGATGAGCCAGGGAGTCCCTAGCGCAGTACTCCTGGGACACAAAGAGATTCTTTTACCTTCTATTTTTTCAGGATGGAGCAGGAATTGGAGTGAGGGTGGGCATAAGGGGGAGAGTGACTGAGGGAGGGGGAGAGTCCAAAAACAAACAGGCCACTTATCTCTGGGATGTCTTTCTACCTTTTCCTACAGCTGAGTAGCCTGGGGGCGGGTTGTCTGCCAAGCCTCCCCGCCCATGTAAACACTCCGGCACCAGCTGGGGTTTGGAATCTGCTGAGTCTCTGCCAGCTGGGAACCTGGAGATGGGTCAGATTAAAGGCATGCGTAATGAGGGAGGGGGTGGGAGACAGAGGCTGTATTTACACAGAGGGGGGTCTGCAGGGGTCAGTAAGGCTCTGGCCTCTGGAAGTGGAAAAATATGAAGGGAAGAGGAAAGAGTTTCAATGTGCCCAAGCACCACGCCCCACCCAAATGGCCCAAGGCTGTTAAGCTCATTTATTTTTTTCCTTTAAAAAACTGACTTCTTTGTCCCCATCTCAGTCCCCCTGCACTCCCACCCCCACGTCCCCCAAAGCAATTACACACAGCCCTTTGAAAGTTTCGCAGCTGGCTGCTTGAGAAGGCTCAGCGTGATCAGACAGCACGGACACTCAATCCTCTGCAATCCCAATTTGGGAACGTTAACACGGAAACCCAAGCCACGTGCTGACAAGCAGGCCCTGGGCCACGTTCAGCCCCAGACTGAGGCCAAGGGTGGGGAGAGCTCAGATAGCCAGCAGTCCCAGGCAGCCATCCTGGCCTCCAGCCCTACAGACAGACTTCAGGCTCCCCAGGCAAAGCCAGAGGGCAAGGATTCAGAGGAGACAGCCCATTGGACAAGACCACCAACCATTAGGCCCCCCTGCAGAGGGCACAGGGACAGAATTAGGGTGGGAGGGGGTTAGGGGACAAGAACAGAATGAAGTCAAAAGTCCTGAAGGGCACTGGTGGCCACACCTGTTAGGAAAGCCACCTGAAGCCCTATGGAAGCACCTGCAATATCTGAACCCCAGATGCTATATATACTACTGAGAAGAGGAAGCAGGCAGCGCTGAGGAGCAAATGGAAAAAAGCACTGGTGGGGGCAGGAGACCTGTCCTTGGGCAGCTCAGCCACAGACCAGATGTGGAGCCTCAGCCTCCCGCCGTCTCTGTCACTAGGCCTCACCTTTTCAGAGGGTCTTCTCAAGTCCCTTTGCCTCCGTGAGTCTTCCACACGCTTCCAAGACAGGGATTCACCTACAGGAGCAGGGTTCAAGTCTGGCCCTTCTCGCCTCTTAGAAATCCCTGTCACAATGGGTGTGTATTTCCGTGACACTCAGATCTATTCTTCTTACTCATGTCTTTGTCCTGGTGGTCAGTCCTGCATCTTCACCTAGATAGCACATCATCAACTCCCATTCCACATGCCAAAAATCACTTTGCATCATTTAAAAAATTACATTTTGGGGGTAACACTAGCTAATCCTCCTATCCCAGCGGTCGGCAAACTGCGGCTCGCGAGCCACATGCGGCTCTTTGGCCCCTTGAGTTTTTAGTAAAGGCCAGCTTAGGAGTACCCTGATTAAGTTAATAACAATGTACCTACCTATATAGTTTAAAAAATTTGGCTCTCAAAATAAATTTCAATCCTTATACTGTTGATATTTGGCTCTGTTGACTAATGAGTTTGCCGACCACTGTCCTATCCTATCCTACATAATAAAAGGCTAATATGCAAATTGACCGAACGGTAGAATGACCAGTCACTATGACGTGCACTGACAACCAGGGGGCAGACACTCAGCGCAGGAGCTGCCCCCTGGTGGTCAGTGCGCTCCCACAGGGGAGCACAGCTCAGTCAGAAGATGGGCTCATGGCTGGCAAGCGCAGCGGTGGTGGCGGGAGCCTCTCCTGCCTCCACAGCAGCACTAAGGATGTCCGACTGACGGCTTAGGCCCGTTCCCCATGGGGAGTGGGCCTAAGCTGTCAGTCGGACATCCCCCGAGGGCTCCTGGACTGTGAGAGGGCACGGGCTGGGCTGAGGGACTCCCCCCCCCCCACACACACACTGAGTGCACGAATTTCGTGCACCAGGACTTCAGTATCATTATATAAAGCAAACCTTGTATCTTTATTCCAAAAACTGGGGCCAGGAAACATCCCTATTTTTGCCCATGTCCCAGGCTGCAATCAAAGACTCCCCACCTTCCTGTATAGCCACCTGTTGGCTTTTTCCTTTATTATGTTACTAAATCCATTATTTCCACTCTCAGTGCTATTATAGAGCTTCACACCATCGTCTCTCGGCAGCCCATGAAGAGGCTTCTAGCTAGATTCTCTGCCTCGGAAGTCAACTCTCCTTCCTCCCCTCCAGCCATCCTAGACAGGATAACCAGGTTATTGGTAAAATAAGCAGACACCCCCTTAATGGATCCACACTGCTTATAGGATACTCTCTCTTTAATCTGACATTACTGAACCTCCACCCTCTCCACCCATGATTATCACAACTCCCAAAGAAACTCAGTACCACAGCCCGGATGTTCTAAAGGATATTCTAGAATATTATCCCATGAAATATTCTCCAAGGTCAACAAATACGTTTGGTGCAGATATACAATATACATTACTACTATATTAAAGGCTCTGACAAGTCCTGCAGTAAAGAAACCTATTTCCCAAGCAGATAGGGCCCAAGAACTTTTGTAGCATTTCATCTATTAACTGCTTCCTTAGAACTTCTGAACACCTTTTCTTGCCTGGAACAACAGCCCTCTGTTCTGCCTTCATTTGTGTCTCTAACTTGACTTTCCTTCAAGGGCCAGCTCTGACCTTACTCCTCTGGAAGCCTTCTCCCCAATGCTATGATCTGCGCTCATGCTGCTTCCTTCCCTCACACCTGAAGCACCAACTACTTGTACCTCCTTGCTGAGAGGCAGGAGAGTACAATGGCTAAGAGCCTAGATTTTGAATTCAGAAAGACCTGTGTTAAAATCCCAATTCTGCCCTCACTAAATCTGAGATGGAGTTGTTCAGTTTGCTCGGTATAGAGACACATAGCAACCTATTTAAAAAAGGCTATTGAGGGGATTAGAAGGTCAAGTCTAGCACAAGGCCTGGCACAGTGGTCGGCAAACTCATTAGTCAACAGAGCCAAATATCAACAGTACAACGATTGACATTTCTTTTGAGAGCCAAATTTTTTAAACTTAAACTTCTTCTAACGCCACTTCTTCAAAATAGACTCGCCCAGGCTGTGGTATTTTGTGGAAGAGCCACACTCAAGGGGCCAAAGAGCCACATGTGGCTCACGAGCCGCGGTTTGCTGACCACTGGCCTGGCACATCCCAGTACTCAATAAGTAACAATTAGTCATTTTTCTTCTTATTTTTAATCTTGGCTTTGTCATATATCATTTCCTGTGTATCTTCCAGGTGAGAAGCCACTGGAGGCCCCACTGTCCCATCCCTCCCCTCTCCACCTACATAAATCCAGGAGCAACAGCTTCACCTTCCACCAGACAGCACGCAAATGCACAGCCTGGGCAGGAAAGCAGAGCCACCTGCCCAACTCATCAGTACTGAGCAACAGGCTGTTGGTCCCGAGACGATTCACTGCAGTCAAGTCCCATAACTTCACAGAAGTTTCCAAATGTTACCATCCTGCCCTATCCCCACCCCTGCTTACTGCACCCCTGGAAGGGTAGGGAGGCCCTGTGGAGTCCCAAGTGAACAGGTCTCACCCAAAAGCGGGCTGGGTGGCCCATTTCCACAGCCTCAAAACGGGGCAACAATGGGCTTCTGTGTCAGGACTGACACTTGAAATTTCCAGCTGCTGTTTCTAAAGCTTACATTTTACCACAGGCCATTTCATTCATGTGACTTGTTCAGTTACTATCTGGAACTGAGAAGTTTCATTTCCACTTCTAGTCAATCCTGACTTGCGTTTTTCTTGATGCTTTTTGTATAGCCTTCTCTGGTTTAAAATATACCCATTTCACCCTGTGAGCTATACTCTTCAAAAGGCTTCTGAAAAGCTTTTACGTGTCGTAGGTGGGAGTGATATCTCTAGCGCCAAGGGCGAGGACTTACCTCACCAGCATCTCCCGGCCGCTCTGCCGCACCCCCTCCTCCTGCTCCTGTGCCCTCTCTCCCTCTCTGCTGCATCCCAACTCCACTCCATGCTCCAGCTTCTCCCCCTCACTCCATCCACCTCTCCTGCTCTCCAAACAGCCTGTCACTACCCCAAACCTTCCCTCTTTCCATTTCCAAATGAAACAGCTTTAACGTGCCTTTTCTGATCATCAAAATGCTGTACATTTCATTGAATACAACACACACACACACACGTGATAAATGCATGGAAAAAAAATTATTTGAAATTCTACCACAGAAAAAAAACCCACTGATTTATATATTGATGATTATCCTCAGAGATACCTTTTTATAAAAACAAAGCAAATCCAAACTTTTACAGAAAAAGGCCACCACAATATGTCATTCTGTAATCTGCTTTTTTAAAAAAACAAAACTACAACCATATGATTTGGACATCATCTATGATAGTGCATACGGAATTATGTCACCACTTTAAATTGACCTAAAAAATTCTCTAACAGTAGGCATTTAGGAACAACCTCATCTTTTTAAAATACTAGCATCTCAAAATATTTGGATGTAATATTGAGTTGGGAGAAAAAGCAGAATTTGGTCTGTGCACTTTTATTATAATCAAGAAAAACCATAATGACCAGGCATAAGAACAGAGTAGACATTAAACCAGTGCTAAGCGGAAGAGCCTGAAAGAAGTCTATTTATAAAAGTGGTGTTCAAACAGCAAAGGAAGTCCTTCAAAAAAAATAACCTGTAAAATGCAAAAATCCCCATTATTTAAAAAAATGCAATGACAGTGAGGTCAGGGTAAAACATTTCAAGCGGTTGATCTTCACTTATTTTAATGTCATAGTTTTCTTCCAAGTGGGGAAGGAAGACAGCAGTACTGAAGCCATTTGGTCTTTGAGACAGGGAACCGGTGAGAGGCACCTGAGGGTGGGCATTCATGGGGAGAGCCGTGGGCGGGGCTCAGGCTCGGAGTTCACCAAGGAGAAGCTTTTAGCAAATGAACTCAACCTGCACTTCGCTTAATGGTCTTGGTGGCCCAGACACAATGTTTGTGTGCAAAAGGTGTACCTGGTGCGAGATGGATATACAGACTCCATAGAACTATAGCATGAAAATGAGAGGCACAGAAAAAATGACAGCCCAATGATGGCTGCAATAGTCATGCAATTAATTCATTAACATTCATGAGTAACTAACATCGATGGAGTCCTTACGGGATGTCAAGCTCTGTGGAAAGTGATGTACATGCATTATCACTGGATCCTTCCAAAAACTCAATGAAAAAGGCACAATTATTTTCATTCCCATTTTGCTGAGCAAAAAACTTGAGGCATGGTTATCTAGTAAGGATCTATAAGATATATATCTGCAATCAAGCAATCTGAATTCCAAGCCTGCTTCCAGCCCTCACGCACTTCTCGGGATTTATAAGCCCAGCACACTCTGGCACCGGGATATGGAGAATCAGGGTACACATCCAGATGACTAAGGCCTCAAGTCTGCAGTCTGTTTTTCAGGAGAAAGAGAGCCTGCGAGTTAATCATCATAATAAACCGTCTTCTCTATAAGGAGCTCTATGTACTACACAAGAATGCCACGCTGTCTTTCACTTTCAAGAGGTCTCCATGGAAATGCAGAAAACCAAGAGCGACAGGGAGCCAGTCCTCTCCAACCTGTTTAGTTTTATATATGCCCCTAGTCTGGGACTTCGGCCACGTCACCATGGTCATTTTTTTAGAAGTAAAACGGACCACAGGCACTTAGGAAGAATCACAGAAGGCAGGCATTCCTGGAGGAAGCTGAGCTTGCAGGCTCAAGGACAGTAAGTATATTTAGCTTAAACATGACGAGTGGAAGGTCTAGGATACTATATTTGGGCAAACGGTTGATTTGGGGTTTGGTGTAGTCCTGGGTTTGGCAGCAGCGCCCGTTTCCCACCCTGCCCCCGCCCAGGCCACGTGGGCGCGGCTACAGAGCTTGGCTCTCACATGGGCAAAATCCACTGACTTCTCCCTGGGCTGGAGAGCAGAGGTGGCACAGCTACTCCAGGGAGTGACAGGGTGAGGAACAAGCAGCAAGAAGCCAAAAGAGAAGGAGCCCCAGGATGGGTGGTGATGGTGTCCCATCCAGAGGGCAGAAGTCCCCCTGGGATCCAGATCCAGTCCCATAAGGGGCACCTCACAACTCAGGCCACACTGACGTAACCACTGATTTTCTTATCCATCTTCCCTGTCAGCCTGAGCAGGGAGCATACATTAATCATCTCCAGGTCCCATGGAGGAGGTGTTCAATAAATGTTTATGGAATGAATTTAAAAGAGTTCTGGAGATTGATTGCAGGAATAATGTGAATGTACTTGATAGTACTGAACTGTACACTTAAAAATGGTTAAGATACTAAATTTTATGATATGTATATTTTACTACACTAAAAAAAATAGCACATATTACAGGGGGGGAAAGGTGGTGACACTTGGAAACTTCTAATGTTCACTATGTGAAATTTGGTGAAGTATGGGTTGAGTAATTTGCATGTAAGGACTGTGGGGGCCCAGCTGGTGTGGCTCAGTTGTTGAGCATATCAATCCATGAACCAAGAGGTCATTGGTTTGATTCCTGGTCAGGGCACATGCCAGGATTTCAGGCTTAATCCTCAGTAGGGGGCGTGCAGGAGGCAGCCTATCCATGATGTTTCTCTCTCCATGATATCTCTATTTCTCTATCTCTCTCCCTTCCTCTCTCTCTAAAGATCAATAAAATCATATTAAAAAAAAAAAAAGAACAAGTGTGGGGAAGGGCTGAATTATGAAACTGTTATCAATAGAGAACCATGACTCACTGAGACAAGTCACAGAGATGGCGAATATGATAGTAGGTCTTTCCAGGTAGAACTTAGCAAAATGACTTCTAGAAAGTCTTCTCTTCCAGGAAGAGCCAGAAGAATGTGTAGATGGTTAGACATGAGGCCCCAAATCCATCCAGGAAACTCCACTCAATAGTTCCAACAAGTACAACCTTCCTCACAGTCTTCCAACCTGAGCCTTAGGGCCCACACTCTTCCCTACTAAGGAGAGATAGGAAGCTGTTCGGGAACCCACCTTCACTCGTGCCTCCTTATATAAGCACGGAGGTTGCATTTCACAAAGTGAGATCTGTGGGATGTTACTAATACCCTTGAAAGAGATGGTCAGATAAACCTGAGAAACACTGGACACTACCCTGGTAAATGTACATGATCTTCATGAAAGGGGGTGTGGTAGGAAGTTTCACACACCGCTCTGACCCAGAGCTTCCCAGCCTCCTATTACTACCCCCAGGATGTCCACTGCCTGAAACTCAGGTCAGGAAACAGTGTAACGGACATGACAAATTACTTGGAATATCCTGAGTTCAGATTCTGGCTCCCCAATTTACTAGTGGTGTGATCTCGGGCAAGATATTTGAATTCTTCAGGCCTTAGTCTTCCTCCCATTAAAATGGAGTATAGGACTCGGACTCTGAAGTCAGGCAGGTTTTGAGTCCTGCCTCTGGCATTTAAGAGCAAGGGGAGCCTGGTCAGATTAGTCTTTCTAAATCTCAGCTCTCCCAGCTGTAAAATGGGAGTAATCATCGTATCTATCCCACTGTGAGGACTGAAAGAGAGAATATAGGTAAAGTGTTTATTACAGTGCTCTGCACCAGGTAAGAACGTAATACACGTGTATCTTTAAGAACGTAATACACGTGTTATCTCTATAAACTCTGAAGTGCAGTATAAATGTTACAATGCCTTAAGGTCCAAGCCAAGACGCACACTTCTTTCATGAGCTTCCCCAAAAGCTCTCTCACCTCTGGGCTTACACAGCTTGGAAGATTTCTACATTAACCATAAACTTATTTAGCATTTAGTCATGGCTGATATGTAGTATTATATCCCATGTTGGCATCTAGTGATTCAGATACAATTCTTATCTCACATTCCTTTTTTTCTGAAACAGAATTGGGGGACCTAAGGGAATTTAAATGCTATGCAGACCTAGCATAAAAATGTTTAAGGGGAACATATGTTGAAAGCTAAAGCCTTCCATGCCTACCTCCTAGAAACAATGTTGACAGGCTGCTGCGATCTTCCCAGGTTTTGCCTGAGCATATACAAACAAATGTTTTTATTAAAATGGGCTTGTCCCATACATACTAATCTATAACCTATTTTTCTCTCAGACATCAGTCTATGTCAATACATACTGACTTGATCCTCTTTTCAACTGCTCTAAAGTATTCTACTGTGTGGCTATACCAGTGGTTCTTTGGCCCATTGAGTGTGGCTCTTCCACAAAATACCACGGCCTGGGCGAGTCTATTTTGAAGAAGTGGCGTTAGAAGAAGTTTAAGTTTAAAAAATTTGGCTCTCAAAAGATATTTCAATCATTGTACTGTTGATATTTGGCTCTGTTGACTAATGAGTTTGCCGACCACTGGGCTATACCATACTTAATCAGTTCAATACAGATGGATATTTAGGCTGTTTCAAAGGAATGACAACTTCAGGGCAAGAGCTGTGTCCTGGGTATTTTGGCATCTCCTTAGAGCTAGTATAGTGCCCATGGTAAAAATTCAGTAAATTCTGTTGCATAAACTCTGACAATGTTGACCTCTAAATCACAGATGATTATCAGGCTACAGTCTCCAGAGCCAGCACTGTTGTGTGAAGCCTGGATAATAAAGAGCAATATTGGCATTGCTGGCCCTGAGATATAAGTCTCAGATCAAAAAGACAAACTGTTCGATATTGTTTTGATGCTGGCTCCTTTCCCATATGAAAAATATTTGGTGGCCCAGCAATTCTACTCACAGGTAGAATTGAAAATATTATGTCCACACAAAAGCGTGCACGAGAATGTTCACAGCTGTGTCATTCATGTAGTGTGGTGGAAGCAACCCGAATGTCCGTCAGCTGGGGAATGGATAAACAAACTGGGGCATTTGCATGCAGTGGAATATTACTCATTTCTTTTTATGAAAAGAAATGAAGTACTGTATATGCTACGACACAGATGACCCTTGAAAACATTATGCCAAGTGAAAGAAGGCAGTCACAAAAGTCCACATATTTTATGATTCTATTTACTTGAACTGTCCATAATAGGCAGATTCAAAGAGACAGGAAGGAGATGAGTGGCTGGGGAGTGGGGGAGCAATGGGAAGTGACTGCTGACTGGTTTCTTGGGGGGACGATGGGAATGTTCTGGAATTATATTAAAAACCACTGAAATGTATACTATAAGTGGTGAATTATATGATGGATGAATTATTTCTCAGTTAAATATGGAAAAATTGTCAACTATAAATTCTACTTTACCACTTATTTACTGAAAGAATATGACATGAGAACCACCACAAGGCCAAGTGCTGTGCTGGGTGCTGGAGACACATGGTGAGCAAGACCTTCCCTGCCCTAGGGTCAAGCCGTGAAGAGTGGCACGGCCACACTCCATTGAGGTGGGGGTACTAAGAATTGTGTCAGGGAAGCACAAAGAATTCAGGGTGCTGAGGCAAAGTCAG
This sequence comes from Plecotus auritus, assembly GCF_963455305.1. Classification (NCBI taxonomy): domain Eukaryota; kingdom Metazoa; phylum Chordata; class Mammalia; order Chiroptera; family Vespertilionidae; genus Plecotus; species Plecotus auritus. The sequence goes on along the minus strand of NC_137775.1, from coordinate 82,539,841 downwards.
TGCTGTCTAGCGGCAAAGGAAGGCTTTCCAGAAAAACTGGTCTGTGACCTGAGGAACAAGGAGTAGCGACCAAGTGAAAAACGGGAGAGTGTCCCGAAGGAAGGATTTGTATGAGAGAAACATCATGGAGGGGCTGAAAGATAATCACTCAATGGGGAAGAGCCCAGTTTTCCAAACGTGCCAACAATGTCATTTTAAACATCCAACAAGTACTGGACTCCTACTGCATGGGGCACCGTGCTAGATGCTGAGAACCCAACGGCTCAATGCAGATGATGGTACAGCTCTCAGTATACAAGTGTGTATCTTCGTGGACGCATGACAAATAGTCCACGGCTAACTGACTGCTTGGTTTCAACATGGCATTTTAAAAGGACAAAGACAATTGTCAGTATCTATCAAAAATACAAAGGCACTTATGCTTGGACCCAATCATCTTGACCTTTTGGGAAAATAGGCTACAAGGTATGCCTGCATAGGTACAAAGTGACGCACACACCAAGCTATTCATCATAGCATCCTATCTAATAAAAGGGTACTATGCAAATTGACCGTCACTCCAACACGCAAGATGGCCGCCCTCATGTGGTCAAAGATGGCTGTCCCCATGTGGACACAAGATGGCCGCCGCAAGATGGCTGGCAGGGGAAGGCAGTTGGGGGGGACCAGGCCTGCAGGGAGGGCAGTTGGGAGGGACCAGGCTGGCAGAGGAGGGCAGTTAGGGACGACCAGGCTGGTAAGGAAGGGCAGTTAGGGGTTACTGGGCCAGCAGGGGAGGGGAGTTGGGGGTGACCAGGCCTGCAGGGGAGGGCAGTTAGGGCGACCAGGCCAGCAGGGGAGGGCAGTTAGGGGCAATCGGGCCGGTAGGGGAGCAGTTAGGCATCGATCAGGCTGGCAGGGGAGTGATTAGGGGGTGATCAGGCTGGCAGGCAGAAGTGGTTAGGGGAAATCAGGCACCCAGGCAGGCGAGTGGTTGGGAGCCAGCAGTCCTGGATTGTGAGAGGGATGTCCCAGATTGGAGAGGGTGCAGGCTGGGCTGAGGGACGTGCACTCGCGTGCGCACATACACACACCATGCATGAATATCATGCACCGGGCCTCTAGTTGTTTATAAGTGCAAAACACTGAACCAGCCCAAGAGTTAATCAAAGGGGACTGCTTAAGTGAATCACAGTGAACCTGCACAATGGAAGACTATGAAACCTTGACACAAATGAGGACATGCTGTGTACTGACATGGAAAGATCTCTGGGATGCTTTGTTAACCCTAAAAGGCAAGGTGCTGAACAGTGTAGATAATACCTCATTTGGCTAAGAAAGGGGGCAGGAATACACACACACACACACACACACACACACACACATGTGTGTACATGTAAAATCCATCATATATTTATAGCTGCTTGTATTTTCATAAATAAGCCCAAGAAGGTTGGAAAAAACGTTAATAAAAGTGGTTATAAGGGGCAGGAGAGGAGAGCTGGATGAGAAGAGCTGGGGAGGGAACAATTCTCAGTGTGTTCTTTTTATATGATTTTGATTTTTGAACAATGTGACTGTACTGCCAAAGATTACCTATTCAAAAAACTTCTTCTTTAAGCTTTAAAAGGCTGAGATAATGGGTTCTCTATCTGCATGCACATGCTAAAGGGGCCAGCATTCCTAATGTGCTCACAAGCATCTCTTCCTGGTTACCTGAGAGCCCAGAAGATATGTGCATAGAGAACCTGCAAATGGCCAGCAGCAGCAGCAGCAGCAGCAGAAAGGTGACTCAAGACATACACTATTCTTTGTGTTCACTGGACTATCCTCAATCAGTTCATACCAACTATGTGTCAGGCACCGAGAGGATGATACAAAGAAAATGGGAAGCACCCCTTCCTTTGGGAGGGCTCACAGCAAGTGCAAAGGAGCCAGCCTTGGCACTAGTGCCTGTGGCCTTCCTAGTACAAACCTAATCGAGTCACTCCTGTGCTCAGAAATTTTCAAGGGCTCCTGACTGCCTAAGCTTAGGAACAAATCCAAACTTTTGAAATTGGGCCTCCATTGCCCCAACCCTTCCTGACATTCAGGATTCAAGTTCCATCGCCTTCTTCCTTAAACCTACCCCACCCCCCGACCCTCTACTTCGACAGCACAGAGCCACGTACTGCACACACCACACACACCACACACACACATCTCTGTCCTTTACACATGTCCTCTCACTGCACATTGGCCTGGCCAATGCCCCTCAGGTCCAGTCCCAGCCCAACAGTCTCCTTTTTAAAATGAAATGCCCCTAAGGCCTCAGGGGGGTTATGCTCCCTTCCCTGACCCTCACACTGCACCTCCTACACATAAGAGCAGCAATGACACTGTCACCTCCCCAAGGACTCTGGGCTCTGTGATGGCAGAATCTTGCCCTTTGCGTCCTTTACCCTAGCCCCAAGAACAGTGCTTGGCAGAGAGCAAATGCTCAGTCTAAGTCTGGCTGAATGAATAAACAAGAGACACACAGAGGCAGGCAGAAAGCAGGAATGAACTCTGTTTGGGAAGAAGAGCCAGGGAAAGCATTCTGAGCAGGGGGTGACTATATAGTAGCAGAGGTGGGCATGAAGTGAGAATTTAGATGAAAAAGGGAAAGCCTTGGGGGTGGGGCACGAACAATAGCGGGAGGCAAGAAAGAGGAGGGAAGGTTCAGGAACCATCTTCATGACTCTGTCCACCAGCCAATCCCTGGGGTCCCTCCTCATCCCCACCTACCCCTAGAAAGGCCTTCAGGAAAGAAGCCCCCCCACCACCCCCCGACCTCCTCTGAACACTGAAACCAAACCAGCTTCCTCTGGTAAGACCACGGTACTTGGATACAAGCCTCTACATGGCATATATATGTGTGTGTGTATATATATATATGTGTGTGTGTGTATATGTATATATATACACACACACATATATATACACACACACATATGTGTGTGTGTGTATATGTATATATATATGTGTGTGTGTATATATATGTATGTGTGTATATGTGTGTGTGTGTGTATATATGTGTGTATATGTGTGTGTGTGTGTGTGTGTGTGTGTGTGTATATATATATATGGTAAAGCCCTGGCTAGTATGGCTCAGTTGGCTGGAGAAGCATCCCATACACCAAAACGTTTACAAGTTCAATTCCAAGTAAGGGCACATACCTAGGTTTCAGGTTCGATCCCTGGTTGCGGTGCATACAGGAGGCAACCGATCGATGTTTCTTTCTCTCTCTCTTTCTCTCCCCCTACACCCGGTCTCCCTAAAATCAATGAAAACATATCCTTGGATGATGATTTTTTTAAAAGGTGGAGAAAAAGATATTCCATCTAGCTGAGGCTCTACTTATTAAAAAATTTAAAATCATATTAGATGCAAAAAATACATTTTAAATACATTCAAAGGCTAAAGTCACACAAAGGCAACACAATATGGTGAAACAAAATGATATGCATGTACAAGGGCAACACTGCCTCACTACACACCCTCACAGTGACCATAGGTCTGAGGAAAAGCTCTTTCTCTCTCCAGCGTTAACTTGCCTTGCTGTTCGGCTGTGTCACCTGCATTGTAGGCGTGGGGAGAGAGCTGGAGAGGAGGCCTTGCAGTGTCAGCAGTCTCTGAATCAATACCGGAGAATTCCTGGATGGGGTCTCTGGGCATACTTTCTGGTTGGGGGGTAGAAACTAAAATTGGGAGGGGGGAGAGTTATGTGGATCCTCGCCACAGTTTCTGGCCACACTGTTGTCCCATCTCATGGTCTCCAGAGCAAACTTGTCATGTCACTTTTCTGTCCAAAATTCCCTCCCCATTACCTCCAGGATAAAGCCTCAACTCCTTGGCACGACCTGCAAGGCCCTCCGTGACCTGGCCCTTCCTCTTCTTTCCCTCTCCTCCTGCTTCGCCCCACCTCCAGAGCAGTGGTCGGCAAACTCATTAGTCAACAGAGCCAAATATCAACAGTACAACGATTGAAATTTCTTTGGAGAGCCAAATTTTTTAAACTTAAACTTCTTCTAACGCCACTTATTCAAAATAGACTCACCCAGGCCATGGTATTTTGTGGAAGAGCCACACTCTAGGGGCCAAAGAGCCGGATATGGCTCGCGAGCCGCAGTTGGCCGACCACTGCTCCAGAGCATCCTATGACCCAGCCCGCTGACCCTAGTGCTGCACACCAGCCCCAGCCCCTTCACCTCTATGTTTTCACAAGGACCAGCTGACACACTGTCTAGAGCCATCCCGCATCCTCTTCTCTCCGTGGCCTTAGCCAGCATCCATCACCCCTACGCTGAGCTAGGAGCCCCTCCTCCACGTTCCCAAAGCACCCGCTCCAGCAGACCGCTACTCAGTGAGCACCACTGTGTGCTGGACCAGAAAACCAGCATGGCAGCCCAACTGGAGTACTCATCGTCAAGTGACTCTCCTGTGTCCTGTTATATGTCTCCCTTGCTAGTTGGTAAGGTTGTTCCCTGTAATCGGGGACCGTTTCCTTTTCCTATGTTCCCAGAAGCTAGAACAATGCCTCACACAAAAGCACTATTTAATCAATATTTATAGAATGCGGAGGCAAAAGATTAGAATCAACTCAGACTCCTATCCCTTGAGCCACAGCTGTAGGCTAAAGGTGCGGCCAGTGGTCAGTGACAATCTGAAGTATATGGACCCGAAGACAAAGAACACTGGTTGAGAAATGCCTCATTATCTTTGTTTTGAAACTCCAAAAATGACCACAGTAATACAACTCATGTTGACAAACATGTTAGCTGGCTTCCATTTCAGATTTTAGACTCTGAAATACACTTGCACAGAGCACCTATATTTACTGAATGATTTTAAAAGAAGAAAATTGAATGGCCAAGTGGCTGAATAGTGTTGAATGAATATATTTCCCAGACTGGATAAGAAAGTAAAAAAAAAAATGTTTCTTTCACATTTCTTGGGTAATAAAGTACACTGCATAGCAGACCAACTTTGCCTTCTTTTGGGGGGCTCTGTAATGGTGGCTTACCAGAAATTTCTGGGGCTGGATATTTAAAGTTATTAAAACTTTAACATTAATCACTATGGATGGAAATCTTCCTAAAAATCTTTCTGAGTATACTGCATACCTTTACTTTTTCATGAAACATATAAATCAAATATTGTACTGTACTAGTCTATCATAATAACCTCAAAATCTACTGACGCTGTTTGCTCATATTCTGACACCTGGTATTCCTGCTTTTTCACATTTCTTACGACTTTTAATTATTTAATAATGAATAGCCCTCCCAGCTGTCAGCTACCACCCATCTACCTACCCCAGCACTACTTCTGTATTAACTTATTCTTTCTTCTGTAACCTTGGGAACCAGATAACCAAGCCTCATATAATGCCACATAAGGAAATGTAGGTGGGCTTTGAGCAAAGGTGTGGGAGACTAACCTAGGTGTGGCCTCCCAGCATCAGGGCACAGGTTTAGGGCCACTGTCTGGCTGCTCCGGAACCTCCCCATTGCATCCTGTTTCTCAGTTATGTTCCAAATGGATGGGCAGCCACAAAGGGTGGTTCCATGTAGTCGAGGAGTCACTCCAACCCTTTCAAATGCAGTAAGAACAATAGGTCCTGGGCTTTTACCCTGTACCAGGCCTTCTTTGAAATGCTGTTTTGTACGAACACTTCTAACATGTTTTGGATTAACCTTTCTAATCCTCTCAACTACTCTATGACATATTATGATCCCCATTTTACTGATGAGGAAACTGTGGCATAGAGAGGTTACATAATTGACCAATAAGACATTGCTAGGACATGGCAAACCAGAATCTAAACTCGGGCAGTCTGGCTCCAGGGCCACAGCCTTTGCCACTGTGATCCATGGCCTCTAATGGTTCCCCGACAGAACCATTCCGCAAGGATCCCTAACTCAGAAAGCAATGTGTAGACCAGCATGGTCCAATGGAACTTTCTGTGATGATGGAAGTATTCTATTATCTATGCTACTGAGCACCTGAAATGTGGCTAGTGTGACTGAGGAACTGAATTTCTAATTCCATTTCATTTTAATACATTTACATTTAAATAGTCAAATGTGGCTGGTAGCTATCTATTCGATGGCACAGGTGAAGACTGTTTTGGGTGAGTCGAAACTGTGGCATGTTAAACATAATGGATAACTCCCACTTGAAACTAGGCTTTGGAAAAATGTAATTAAGCACTGATGCATCTCCTCTCAGCATGTACTGTTTTAAATTCATTCTCACAATGTTGAGGAAGAAAGCATGCCATTTGGTTGGTGCAGTTAAAGAGGCCTTCCAGATGAAGTGGGAGCTTGTAGAAGCAACTGTATTAGTTGGCCAGGCAAAGCCTTAGGAACACTGTTGGCGTGTGGGGTTTGGGGATGGCAGGTCACAGGTCAGGTTTCAAACACTGGATTCACCCTATTGATCTGGAAAATGAAAATAATAAGCCACAGATAAATGCATGTGTGTGTGATGAGAATATGTATCATTTAATATGGAAATATGCTCAAATCCAGGGCCCCAGACCACATTCAGAGAACTGGTATGATAAAACCTGACTGGGCAGAGCAGAAAGCATGGGCCACGGTGCCCAGGGCAGTGACCTCTTCTGGCTCATCCTGGGTCCCCTGGGCAGCCCTGCCCTATGGCCTCTGACATGGAAGCCACAAACCGAGCAGACCCTCTCCCCCACCCTCGACAGTTCCTTTCTAATTATATGATTTTTCCCCTTCCCCACCACTGGTTCCGCTAAGCTGTATTGTATGTCAAACCCAAATTTAGGCTAGAAACTGACTTCAACTCAAATAATAAATGAAACCAAGAGTTGAAGTTAAGACACTAACCCAACAGAGGTGCAGCTTTATTCTGACTCAGCCTAAATCTCTGTGGCTGGGGGGAGGTGCCTCCTTCCCTTTGCTCCCAACTTCAGAGTAGCAACTTAAGTGTTATATCCATTGTCCAGCTCTGGTCTGCACACCCAGGCTAAGAAGGCATAACTGAGCCACAGGACACTGACACCCTTAGGAAGTAAATGGGGGGCAAGAGGTACAGAGGCTGGTGAGAGACACACAGTTACTTAGTGGCAGAGCCTGGGGGAGAACAAAGTCTCCCAAATCCATGCCCTCGCCCCTGCCACCACACGCCTCCCTGCCCAGGCCACAGCTCATGCCTTGAAGACCCTGGTGAGGAGCACAAGTTCACACTTCATGCCAAACCAGAGTTCAAACTGCAATTAAATAAAAAATTAGCTATCAATCATTCCTTTCCACCTCAACATCCCTCTTCCAAACAACAGTCAGAAAATCCATACAAACAAGTTAGTCCTTGCCCATTGAGGTCAAAAGTTGATCCAATGCAGCCCAGCCAACATGGCTCAGTGGTAGAGTGTCAACCTATGAACCAGGAGGTCACAGTTTGATTCCCAGTCAGGACATATACCTGGGTTGCAAGCTCCATCCCCAGTTTGGGGCATGCAGGAGGCAGCCAATCAATGATTCTCTCTCATCATTGATGTTTCTCTCTCTCTCTCCCTCTTCCCGCCCTTAAAAAAAAAAAAAAAGTTATTCCAGAACAAAGTCAGAATACAAACTAAACACACTCAAAACTCTAGAAGTGTTAGGGCTAAAAAGTTCAATTCAGCTCCCAATTCAGAGGAATTCTCAGCAGGAAACCAGGCATTGTGAGGCAGGCCTGTGTGATTTCCTGCAGGACTCCAGGAATTGCTGGAGGGAAGGCCTGTTTATCCAAGGAATGCTCCTCCAGTTCAGGAGCTCCCAGACTGTGCTTAACCTTCCAGAAAAGAAGCTGATAAGACAACCCTGGCATCTCCATACCCGGGGCCACATTCTACATTCTCACTGACTCTCAAGGCTGTCATTGCGGGCACACAAACCAGACTGCAAACACGTGTTAACTAACTAACATGGTCCTAGGCCTTCCTCAAAGCAAGCAGGGAGGTCAACAAAGGAAGGAGGGGAAGTTTGTAAAAATGAGATCTCTACCCTTCATCCTGAGGTAGGCACACCCTTCTCCCTCCCCAAAAGCCACATAAGTCTTCCAAAGTGTGGTGAGTCACTAAAAGTCTCTATAAAAAGAGAGTATCTACACATTTATAATAAACATGAAGGAACAAATTCATTAAACTAATAATACTCTGCCCTTGCAAAATTCAGAAGCTTTATTAAGAAACTCTCTCCCTACTTCAAAGGCAAGGCAATTAGGCTCAGAGGATTCTGTCCTTCTCACCCCAGGTGCGATCGTCACCTCCACCAGCCCAAAAGGAACATTACAGATCATGTTGGAGTTTGATGCCAACAATCTTAAGAAAACACATGGAAGAGTTCTAACTTCAACCAAGGTTTGAAGCAATGAAGGCCTCCTAAATACTAGAAATTGCACCTGTGTGCAGGAGTACACACATGCACGCACACACGCACACACACACTGCCTTTGGTCAATTCACCTATTCACAAAGCTGTAAAGTACAAGAGTACCAGCTGTGCTTCACAAAACTTCTAGTAGTTTTGACCACCACTCTTGTCCTCTGACTACTGACAACCCCACACTCAGGGTGTTAAGTCTCAATTCTATAAACCACCCCCTTCCCACCAATAGCAATAGCTTGAGGTTAAGGCCCAACAGTCTGTAAGTCTGTAAGTTGCACCTGCTACTTGTATCAAGACCTGACTCCCATCCACAAATAGTTTATTAGCTTTAAGCTACCACACTGTGACCTCTTCGAGAACAAGGACCCCACCTTATTCATCTGCATTCCGAGATCAACACAGGCACACAGCAGGCAAACAGCAGCCAAATAAATGAACACAGCACACTTAAGGAAGATAATTCATTTTCGAGGCTTCTACACTTAAACTGGCATTTAAAGATAGAGTCTAGAATTCCAGTGGGCAGGTGTGTAGAAAATGCACTGAAGATGTGGGTTCAAGCCCCATGTTTGAAAAAAATTCACTCTACTGTCCTGGGCAAATCTCTCAACCTGGGGAAGAGGCGGGGAGTGGGGGGGAGGTCTTATTTTTCTCTTCTAGGTTTCCCTTAAACATGTAAAACTAGGAGGACAATATTATGCTCTTGAGCTATCCACAATAGTATCTTGATGATAAGGGCAGTGAAAATAAAACAGCCAGAGGCAGCCATTCCCACACAGATGTTGACTAATAACAGGGTAACTTTAACAGTTGATAAAGCCTCTGCCCATTTGCCTATGTTCACATGTGATACACACACTTGGGTCATTCCCTGTAGTCTCTTTCAGGGAGATGCAAATTTCAATGACTGTTCCAGGCAGAAAAGCCTCCAAGTGGAACAATGACCCGCAGACATTACTTCCAGGTAATAAACAGTATCCACTCAGACAAAGAAAAATAAAGCAGCCTGTGGCTACATTCCGTAGACGCCCCATTCGGGGAAGCACCAGGGCTGAGCTGTAAATGTGAGCCAGACGTAGCTGAATTCTTATTTTGGCTCCGACTCTAACTCAGAGCGGATGGTCCTTAGCCAAGTCTCTCCTCTAGAAGCCAGGCTCTGGATGGGTATGACAACCCCCATAAACCATCCAGATTACAGGGTGAAGCTAGTAAAGCATTTCACAGATGTGAAGTGTTGCCAACCCTGTAAGACAAACGAGGGAAGCTGTCAAGAGGCAACGTGGCTTGGGTGGAGAGCCACAGAACGGCGCATCACCTAACCCTGGGCTCCCACAGACTGTCCGGGGGCGCGGGGGCTCTAGAGGACTCAGAGCCCCCCACTCACAATCTGCTACATTTCCTCTGCTGAAAATCAAAGGAAGCTGTGAACCTCCATTACCCAGAAAAGCCTCTTGCAAAGCTCTTTAAGCCACACAGTTAACTCACAGCATTAACCAGCTGTGACTAAGTTAGGTTTGCTTCTCTTCTATAGGGGAACATTTGAGACAGCAGAGGTAAATCAAGGCAAAGCATTAGGCTGTATAAAAGATAAAGGTCTGCTCGTGAAATAAGAAGCTGTGTCCAGAGCCACGTTAGTAGTTTTACCGTTTTCTTTTCCTTTCTTTAACCATTAGGTACCAATGGATACCAGATACACAGCGCTGGATAAAAAGGTTGAGAGATAACATCAGGAAAGTTTCCCACCAAAGCCTGCTAATAGTGCGCTCACTCATTAGAAAGCACTTCTGTAGTTTGGAAACTCTAATCCGGTCTTATCAACCCTCTGGCTTCGTCATTTATCAGGGTGGGAACGGGAGGTACATCAGCTATGGCACAGAGTGATTTCTGGGGCCCCTGCCCACGACGAAGCAGATCAGAAAGGAGCGCATGCCTGCCAGAGTGAAGTTTTCACCATAGCAACACACGCTTCTCTGCAAACAGTCAGGACTGAGGCGCTCTGTTGCGATCCGTCTGGACAGTGCCCCCAAGAAACGAGCATGGAGGGTTCAGACAACAGAGGGAGCAAGAGAAAAGTGGCCCTTGTTCAGCTTGCGAGGCAGCCTCCTCATGGTTTTTCTTCCTCCACACAGCTGACTGTGGCCACACTAAGACCCTCTAGTATCCACAACCGGGGTTCAAATAAGACAATGGCAGAGAAAACAGATGGGGAGCAACCACACCACAGGCTCCCTGAGGAAAAGAGGGACCCAGTGTATAACAACTGCACCCTTCGGAAAGCAGACGGTTAGCACTGGGGAACCTAGGGGGCAGGCCTCATGGCAAAGCAGGTCACATCTAACATGAAATACAGCCGGGGCTCCCCACCAGCCGGTCTGGTGGTAGACGGTGTACTCACAGACCCAACAAGGAAGCCAGTAACAATCACCATGGTTGAGGAGACCTTCGATTGAGTGTCTGTGTGCTGGCACAGGGCACGGCATTCAGACAGGTGTCAGTCTTCATCCTGAGGTCTGGGTCAAAAAACCACTAACTGATTAACACCACCTTTCTGTATAGCACATTGTAATTGTACCAAGGGAAGAACTGGGGATAACCCGATGTGCCCTACACTCCACAGGACAGGGCGACGCTTGAGGCTTGACCGGGAGAGAAACTAGTTCCAAAGTTCTGCTCTGCTGCTCACTCAGATCACCGAGTGATGCATGTAGAAATCTAACCACAGAACAAGGGCACCCAAGAGAATCAGCGACCCTTCCCGGTTTCCCCTGACTAATTTCTCCAGATCATTACTAACGGACTAAGTCAGAGGTTGGCGGGGAAGATGCATAAAGCCAGGAACGACAAACGCTAGCAAAGGAGCATCTTTAAAAGTGCATTAGAGGGGTTAGTCAAAGAAAGACAACATATGTCCACAGATGCCCGTATTAACAGAACATAAGTGGGACTATTTTTACACAAACATTAAGAGAAAGGACCAGCAGCCTCACTCCGGGTTATGAAACCCAGAGGCATGCCTGGGAGGATGTGTACAGAAGCCACGTGCTAACAGGCGTGACGCAATGGGCTCCCACTGTACACGCTGCAAACACATCATCCTACAAGTCAGTCTGGTGCAGGGAAGAAGGTAGTTCCTAGAGGAAGATAGCTCGACCACACCTGGCTCCAAAACAGAAACCGAACGCCAGCCACTACCCCAAAATTCCTCTCAGTCCCAAACCCTGAAGTCATCACAAACCAAACAAATGACGGGGCCCAGAATTTTAGAAACATTTCCCTGCTGCAGGGCCAGCAGAGCCTGCAAATGAGCTTTAAAATAAACAAACAATGTGTGGGTCTCACAAGGACGTTTTAGAGATAATATATTAGTGGCTTTCTCTCTGCTCCATGCACCCCCTCTCGCTCATTCTCCATTCCCTGATGAGAGTTTTCTCTTTCCCTGCCTGCTTCAGTTTGAAACGTGGCACTCAAAGGGACACTGGAAAGCCAAGGGAAGGAGGGTGGGGGGAAGAGACTGCTTTTAAATCTGACACACACACCATACACACCCCACTGGCTGCCCACACCACGAAGGACTGTCAGGCCCCACTGCCCCTAGGACAGGACTGAAGGGCCGAACTGTGGAGTGGAAAACTCCCCTTGCACCACCTCTTGGGAAAGCAGAGTTAGGAAAGAGAAAGCTGGAAGAGAAGGAAGGGGAAAATAAAGCTCCACATTCCTGACATTTTTTAGCCAAGTGCTGTGGCTGCACAGAACAGCTCTATTCCAAACAGCCTGCAGGACAGAAAGAAAACCTGAATTCTGGGGAAGAACCTACCCTCAGCCTTGGAAAGGGGAGGAATCTTAGGATGGCCCAAAACTACACCAAAGGAGGAGGGAAAGTCACCCTTTCGTACGTGTTCCCAAAAGGAAGTGATACCAAGGGAATGAATTTGGAGTCCTGGGGTCCCTAGGGAGAAACGAAAGCCCCTCTACATGATGGCGCGCTAACTAGTGAGCTGGGGAAGGAAGGGGCCAGGCAGGAATGACATGGAGACCAGTTAGGACACATGGGCTGGGCTGCCCGGGGTGGGAGAGGGGCCCAGCTCACCGGCAGAGACTGGACAGGGGACTGGCTCTTTGTGGGAAGAACTATAAATGAGTTTTCTTGACTCAGCTTCTGAATGAAGGAATCCTAGCCGTGCTCAAGTTAGAAACCCAAGAGCCTGCTGTCCTCTCCTCTCTCGTCTCCCCTTCCCTTTCTACCTCCTTCTGTCCTCACTTCTAGGAATAAGTGTGACGTGCTGGAGTTACCTCCCCCATATGAATCCCTACATACAGACACACACACCCCACACCTCCAGGGGAAAACCCAGAAGACCCCAAGTGTCTTCTAGTAAGTCTTGTGCTGGGTTATAGGTGCCACCCTGGTTGTCCTCCACATGTGAAGACTCCCACATGTGTTCCTCTGAGGTCCCTAAAAGTAACTGATCTGTGTCTGCTCTCACCTGGTCGGGAGACCAGAGTTCTGAAAATCTGAGGTCCCTCAAAATACCTGTCTTGGTGGAGAGTCAGTTGGTAGGTGTAGACAATGAGGATCTACTATGCGCCCAGCACATTCTCCATCAGAGAGGTTCCTTCTCCCAGACCAGCATACACTGGCAATTCCACAATGCACCTTCTACACACCTTTCAGAGAAGGAGACTCCTGCCCTGTACGCCTAGAGGTGTAGGTCTAAGGTTCTCGAGGATGAGGGAGATAGGAAACCTGCACTTCAGCCAAGGTCCCTTCCACACTCCCCAGTCCAATCCCAGGAGGGGGAGGAGGGAAGTGTTCTTGTAGTTGTTGTTGTTGTTGTTTTTTTTTCTCTCTCTCTCTTCTGTCAGGTACTGGGAGTAAGGGCTCCTAGCACTTTTCAGCTCCCACAGAGTGTCAGGTTAATCCATAGGACTTTCCAAGACTAGAGGCAGGGACGGCAGGAGGTACCAAGCTCAAACACTAGGCAGCTTTTTCTGAGCAAAGATAAAGCAGGTAGAGCCACGGACCTTAACCACTGCCAGAAGCACAGCCAAGAGGCTATGCAGGAGACTCCGCCGGCTGCAGAGCATGCTGCTATGAGGTCTACAGCTGTCACGTGTGTCTTTCCAACCACACCCACCAAGACTGGTGACATGGCACTAGGAGGCCTCTTAGAATGGAGGACAGCAAATAGATACAAACAGGACAGAGGGTATTGGCGGGACAAAACAAATTCTCTTATTTCGTTAAGCTATTATTATGATAAATAATAACAGGGCTTCAGGGAGCAAGCAACTTGTTTTCATATTTGTAGAATCTGTCATGGCTTTTGTTGCTTACATGATCTCGGTTAGACTTTACAATAACCTCACGAGAAAGAGGTTTGACTAACCTCTTTAATGATGGGGAAACTGAGACTGCACTTAGTTTTTTTAGTCAGACTAGTGACAAAGAAAGGACTGGGACCCAGGGACGACCCTAATAGATACAGCCCTTTCCAAAATACCAATGAGACCTGTGGTGGTAGGAGGAGGAGGGGAGGGATGGAAGGAGGGGTTGAAGAAGGAGTAGTACCAAAAGCTGGTGTGCAGACAGACCCATCTGAGCCTCGGGTTTATTTCCTACAGACCCTCCAAGGGCACATTCACACATCTAACCCTGACTTAGCCACCACAAGAATGTCCCCAGCTTGAGGGCAGCCCCACTGGCCAATTAGGACCCTTGTCATCTCAGAGTGGAGAGGATGGGCACCGAGACCGAGAGACAGAGAGAGGGGGAAATGAGCCCGTTAGGAATCCTCCATCTCCAAGGCAGTTTACAAATGGTTGCAGCTTCCTAACCCATTCCTGAGAATGCAGATAAGCAACCCTACCCAGAAAGGAGGACAAGGCCCTGCCTCATTGGAGACCACAGTGAGAGTGAGGGGAGTGTCACTAGATAGTGACAAGATAGATCACAGCATGACAAGATAGATCACAGCATGCCCTATTATGCTCACTTTCCTCCAGTTATTCTCACTTTTGAATATCACATTTTTCTCATTCTCTCTTAGGTCTTTCCCACCTGACCCCCTGGATCTGACCTCTCCCGGCTTAGTACAAGCCCCTGCTCTGTGAGGCTTGCACCAGCACATTGCTCAGGGTGGGGATGGGAGTAGGGGGAGAGGGGGTGAGAGTTGTAGGGCCCCATCCTCCCCCCGCCCCCATAGCATTGAGAGAATCATCTTGCCCCTAAAAGCACAGGGTATCCCATCCCTCTCCTTGGCCCTGTAACAGGCAGAAGCTCTGGGTCCACCACAGGTGGAACTGAAGGAATAATCCAGAGTGATAGTGGGTATATGAAAACTAGCCTTTTAGGCAAGGGCAAAAAAAGGGGGGGTAGGGGGCGGGCAGGAGGACAGCAGATGGGCACTGCTGGGATGGGGTCACGGCCACACGAGAAGAGGCAAAAGACCCAGAAAACCAGGTGGGAGGTGGAAAGGGTAGGGGTTCCTCCCACTGGAAAAGCCCAGAAGAGCTGGCAGCCACAGCTTGGGAGAAGGAGTTAGTTGTGCAATGACTCCGGGTCTGGGAGTCTCCGGGCTTGGCTCCCGGACACCAGAAAGGAAACCCCACTGTTTGGGCCAGGGTGGCAGCACTGCGGTTGGTTCGAGGCCAGGCTTAGGATTCAGGGCTGCAGAGAGAGCTGCAGGATATGGTGGGTGCCCGAGGGGGTCGGCAAAGTAAGGCATGGCTGGCAAGGCGCAGAGCTGGGGAGGGGGGGGGGTGTCTGGGCTGACTCGGAGACCAAGGGGGGTACAGTGTACAAAGCCGGGGGTGCAGATAACGTCCTGGCAGCCCCGCGCCCCAGCTCTGACGAAGACCCCGGGGACCTGCAGGGGTCCGCGGGCGACGCACGAGAAAGGATACCCCCTCCCCAGTCTCGCTCACCTCGAACATAAGCCCTATGAGGACGCAGAGCACCAGGCAGAAGCCGATGTCCGCATGGTTGTGGATGACGAACTCCTGGCTGAAGAGCGGGTAACTTTTCGTCCTCCTGCGGAAAGCCATGGCAGCGGGCGCGCAGCGGCCGGCGGGCCCCGCACCCTGCGCTCACGAGCCGCCGCGCGAACTTGCCCAGCCCCGGCCCGCTCCGCCCGCCGGCCCGCAGCCCGTTCGCCCTCCCGCCAGCCGGCCTAGCGCCCAACAACTTCTGGGGCCCGCCCCCTTCCTCCGCCCGCCCCCGCCCCCGCCCCGCCGCCCGGAACCGCCCCCGGCCGCAGCCCCCTCCCCACTCGCGGCCGCACTCGGCGCGCCGGGCTCCAGGCGGCCCCGCCCCCGCGTGCTTAACCCTCGCGCCGCCGCGGACGCTCCGGGGGCGGAGCCGGCGAGCGAGGCCTGGGTTCCCCTTGCCCCCTGCCCGCCTCGCTGCAGGCCGCCCTCGCCCCGCGCCCCGCGCCCCGTGCCAGCCGCATAGGTGCTGCGGCCCCGCCGACCCTGCGCGCAGGCAGCAGGTCGCGAGGGACGCGGACGCCCGGCCTGTCCTGACCCGACAGGAAATGGGCCTGGGTTTCCCAGTCCCCGGCGCTCGCTCCTTCCTCCCGAGAAGGGAAGGCCCGGGAGGCCGCGGGCCGCCGGATAGGCGCGGGGTTGTGGGCCGTAGCCCTGGGCGCTGAGAGCGGCGCAGGTTCAGTGGAGAGAGGGAAGCTGCAATGCCGGCCTTCTCGCTGGCCATAGCGCTCTGCATGGAAAATAAATGAATGGACAGTTGCTCAAGTGTTTATGGAGAGCTGGCAGTGGGCTGGGCATGGTTCCTAGTGCTGGGATTAGGCAGCAAACAAAAAAGACCCTGCCCTGGGGGAGCCTTGGTTCCAAAGAGGGCGAGTGAATGGGTGGGTGCAGTTTTGCTCTCACTTTTGAGACCCTTGCACTCGTGTAAATTAGTTTTACACGTCTTAGCCAAAGTCTTCCTTCAATATTAACTGATCTGCAGAAGTGGCAGAATAAACAGTGAAGGACTTTCTCAATGCAAGTCTCTATTTAATAGTGTGTTTTTAAAAGCCCTCTGGGAAAGCACAAAAAGTATTTTAATAAATGAATTTATATTGGCAAATATTGGATTTATTCCCACCAGTAATGGAGTCAACTAATCACTTTCTAGATGTACAAAAACAATATGAAAAAGAACTATCAAATCCTTATTCATTCTTTTATTAAAGTCTATAGTTATTTCACTTCTAAGTAAATATGATTTCTTAAAAACGGTACAGTATGAAATGTGATTGAGACTGGGGTTCCTAGATAAATCTTACATCTTAAGTTTCTTGACTCCTCAGTAATTAGCATACTGCCTTTGGTCTCTAACTTAAGGGAATGGGAGAGTGAAGCTTGTATTGGACTAAACTTCATTTAACTTCAAGATCAAATTTTCTTACAGTTGGACCTTAGTGTTATCAAGAATAGAAAGATCAAGAACTCTGGAGCATCTCTCAATTTTCCATCTGAGCTTAAATCAATCAGGAGGCTTTGGCTCAACATAAATGATAAAGATTTATTCAAGGGCCTTAGGGTTTGCGAATTAGACACACAATTGAGCAATACCCAGAGTGTTCCTGAAGAGGAAAAAAAAGCTTAGGGTTTTTATAGTAAAAAAAATACATTTTTAAAAACATATTTTTATTGATTTCAGAGAGGAAGGAAGAGGGAGAGACAGAAACATCAATGATGAGCGAGAACCATCAATCATGTGCCCTGACCGGGAATCAAACCAGGACCTCCTGATTCATAGGTCAACACTCAACCACTGAGCCACACTGGCTGGGTTAAAAACTACATTTTTGAGAAGAATCAGCCCTGCATTCTTAGCCTCTGGAATGGTAATCCCCTAGATCAGCGATATCCAACCTTTTTCATCTCTGGCACACATAAACTAATTACTAAAATTCTGTGGCACACCAAAAAATATATTTTTTGCTAATCTGACAAAAAAAAGTATAATTTTGATTCATTTACACTGGATGGCTATTGTTGTGTTGGCTGTTGTCATTTTTAAAAATTGATTTTTAGAGAGAGAAGAAGGGAGACAAAGAAAGAAACATCAATGTGAGAGCAAAACATCAACTGGCTGCTCCCTACGTGCCCCCAACTGGGAATCAAGGCTGAAACCTAGGTACGTGCCCTGACAAGGGAATTGAACCGGCAACCCTCATTGTCATTTTTAATTTGATAATCTAGGGCAGTCGTCGGCAAACTCATTAGTCAACAAGGCCAAATATTAACAGTACAGCGATTGAAATTTCTTTTGAGAGCCAAATTTTTTAAACTTAAACTTCTTCTAACGCCACTTCTTCAAAATAGACTCGCCCAGGCCATGGTATTTTGTGGAAGAGCCACACTCAAGGGGCCAAAGAGCCGCATGTGGCTCGCGAGCCGCAGTTTGCCGACCACTGATTTAAGGGGAAAAAAAGGTCAATGCCCCTGACTAAATAGTCAGGTATTGCATGTTTAAATATTCTTGTGGCACACCATTTGAAAACCACTGCTCTAGATGATGGGTGGTTTGGATGATGGATGTAGAGTGGCCTGGATATGTGAATATTCTTTCCTTAGTCCTCCGGGGGTGATCAGAGGGTTATCAGCAGGTTTCATGTATATCCAGGCATTGATGCAGGACTGGAATGATCAACAGTTTAAGTTCTCAGGCTCGTTAAAACAAAAATAGAATCCTTTTCTCATGCCTCAAACTAATTCATTTTAGTAATTTAGCAGATTGACTCTAGTGACTCCATTTTATTTCTCCACTCTATTCCTCGGTATTTAAATTTTCAAACTGCAGCCACATCTATTAGGCTGAACCCTATGAAATTGGTTTCATTACAGATCAATACTGGAATACCAGCATTTTAGATGATTCAACCTAATAGTTATCTAGTGTTACCCAATAACTATTTGTAAAGGATGTTGTAGTGGGAATTCCCTGCAAAAGATGGGATGTTGTCAACCTCTTAAGATTAAGAGTTTAGGCTGAAAGTCCTGGGAGACAGGTATTACACCTCCACGTTCGTAAATGAGAAACGTGAAGTAAAGGGGATAGGGATAGCTTAGTCTGTGCTCATACTGCTGACTGTCAGCCCTAGGCCCTTTCAAATATTATTGAACAGTTAGACAAAGGTTTCTCAGATGCATGGTTTGATATTTCACTACCTGAAACCCCATGGAGGAAGTATTAAATGCCTACTTCAGCCATCACAGCCATCTCAACATCCTAGTTTCAAAACCATCTCCAATCCCAAATGGAAATTAACAGTCTGGGGAAAAAATGAACACTTCACAAAGAACAGTTCAATAAGAATCAAAGGGAGATGAATTATTTCAGAGGCATTTCAAGGGTTAATTTATTGGATTTGGTGATGTGCACGGGTAGGGTCTCTAGGCCTGGTCAGTGATCAGGGCCAATCGGTGGGGCAATCGGTGGGGTGAAGGGGGCGGGGAGTCCCCGCTGGCACCCGCCTTGGCTGGCCTGGCGCCACCCATTCGCCAGCTGGCCCCACCCCCTGCCACTGTTGCCTCCCTCTGCAGGGCGACCGAAGGGGCAATGGGGGTGGGGGGGTAGCCCACTGGCACCCGCCTTGGCTGGCCTGAGGCCTGCAGGCTGGGGGCAGCTCCTGTGTTGAGTGTCTGCCCCCTGGCGGTCAGTGCGTGTCATAGCGACCTGTTGTTCCACCATCGTTCCAATTCCTACAGTTTGGTTGGTTTGCATATTAGGCTTTTATTATATAGGACATAGGAGTTGGAAGAGCCAAATTTTTAGGCCAGCATGACATAAAAGATGGTGCAACAATGAAAAAAATGGAATGACAGAGAAAGAGTAGGCATAAGAGAGAAGATGATGACATGCTTGAATAAGCTGCGCTTGAGGAGTCACAGGACATCCAAATCAACACTTTCACAGGTCAGTTGGAAGCTGTGGGATTGGATTTAGAGAGGGAAAACCAGAATGAAAGGTATTTGTGGTCCATCTACAAGGGACTGTTGAAGCCATGAGCTTAAGTGTTCCCCAGTGAGTGTGTTGAATGAACAAAAAAACCCTAGGTCAACATAATCCTAGGGAACCCCAACACTGAGAAGGGAAAGAGGAGGAAAAGGGTGGGGTGGAGGAAACCATGACACATGCATTTCACAAAGCAGGTTAAGTCAGGCAGGATGAGACTAAGACGAAGCCTCCAGAGGCAGGCATCATGGCCCTTGAGAGCCCACTCTTTTATATATACATATATAAATAATAGAAAGTTTCTTTAGAAAGTTATGGAGGTAGAAGAAGTGAGTAGTAGAAGAAATGGGTTCAGTAAACAAGTTACAGAGGCGAGAGAAGGGCTCTTGGAGTTTAGGAGAGAGGAAGGTAAAGGTAAAGTTCCCGGGGAAAGACAAAGGGGAGGGGAAGGCTGCAAGCTTGTTCCTGGAGTGAGAATGCTGAGAGTCCACTCTTAATTGGACATCAGAATGGGCTTAATACTGGGTAGAAGGTGAGGAAAGGAGGAGAGAACGTAGTCTATTCTTTCAAGAAGTTCAGTGAGGAAAAGGAAAGTGGATGATGTTTGGAGGTTATAGAAGATCTAAGGAATGATCTTTAAATTATATTTATTTTTTGAGATTGGATCATGAGAGAGAGAGAGAGTGAGACAGAGAGAGAGATGGAAACCAGCTGGTGTGGGTGTGGCTCAGTGGTTGAACATTGACCTATGAACCAGGAGGTCATGGTTAGATTCCTGGTCAGGGCACAAGCATGGGTTGTGGGCTCCATCCCCAGTGTGTTACTCTCTTATCATTCATGTTTCTCTCTCTCCCTCTCCCTTCCTCTCTGAAATCAATACAAATATATTTAAAACTTTTAAAAAAACTTTTAAAAAAGAGAGGATTTGAAATACTGAAAGCACTAGAAATATAGGAGGCCACTGGTGAGACTAAGAAGGTGACTAGAGGGTGACTCCAACAACAGGCAGAAGGAAAACTCCTCTAAGACTGGCCAGGGACCTAGGAATGGGTGAGTACACTGTCATTTCTAGAGATGGAGGAGATAATAACCTCTCATGTTTATTTATTTTGCACTTTCTGGTTGCCATGTGAGGGAGGCAAGACAGTCATTACCAACCCCTTCTTGTAGCTGTTCTGAGACACAGGAATGACCAAGGGCCATATAATGAGTGGGTAGCTGAACCAGGACTCAGACCAGCAGGTCAGCACAGGGTTCCCTTTGCCAGAATATACTGTAGCCTTTCAGGCTCCCTAAAGCATGGCCCTGATCAAGTGGGCGCCATCTGCCCCTCTTTGTGTCTGCATTCCCTTGTTCCATATCCCTTTGCTTAAAAGGTAACCATCCTTCAAGAGAAAGAGCAGGTACCTCTTGTTTCCCAAAGCTGTCTTCAAGGCAGTAGGCTGGAGGCATGTACACGGCACCTTGTGCCACCTCTCAGGTAGCAGCAGGTTCTCCTGCAATCAGTGTTTGTCTATGAATTTTACCCCCTTGGATGGCGTGGCCGTTCAGGGCAGGAATCCAGACACTTGCCCTCATAGTCCAACAGCACTGAGTGTCCCACATGGTGTGTTCTCATCAAGTGTTGGTTGAATGAGTGATTAAATAAGATCTAAGAACAACTTGAACTATATAACCCATAAGTGCAAAGGTGCCGTGGTTGGCATAAACGTGACCTCTATCCCCAAAAGTGGAAAATGCATTTTCTCACATAACAAGATGTCCTGCATTACTTCATTTCCAGAGATAAGTGAATCGTCAAAGACTAGTGTCTTCATATCCTCCCACTTTGCCACTGTGTTTGCTTTTGTTTCAGGCTCTTCCCTCATAATTACAAAGTGGCTGCAGCAGCTCCAGGCATTCTATCCTTCATTCAATACCCAAAATTCAGAGAAGAAGAAGAGGAGCATTTTGAAATGTGAAGAAATCGCTCCCAGAAACCCTGGAATCTCCTCATGCCCCATTGGCTAGGATTGCATCACATGACCATTCCTAAGCCAGTCATTGGCAAGGTGAGTGAAACTGGTGTGATTGGATTAATTTCACCAGGAAGGCATCCTCAGAGGAACTGAAGAGAGTTCCAACCTTTTTTGAAGATCCTAGCTACTCCTTGGATTAAAATTCCAATGGTACAATTGCTATAAGAATTCTCATGGGTGAATATATGTAATTAATATCTGCAACAAGTGCCAAAGGTGGCTTCTGGAAGCACACTGGAGGCTTAAATGTGAACTTGTCCCCATGCATCAATAGATCCCATGTTCAACACACCCTATGATGAAACCTTGTTCATCTCTATCCTGACAGAACTCAAGCTCCAAACACAGGGATCTTTGTTTCGTTTCAATCAACAGTCCCTAGAACAGCACCTGGAATACAGTAAAGTTCAATAGTATTTATCAACTTAAAGACATTCCCCTGGCATGAAAAAAGAGGAGCATTGGTGTGGAGAGGCATCCAGAAGCATCTGCACTGTGCTTTTGTCAAGGCTTTTTACTCTATATTTTTGCTTCTTTGTCTCACAGGAGACCAAAAAAACAACATTTTTGCCCCAAACAAGCCTTGCTTTCTGGTTTCTATATGCTATGCACATGAGCCTTGCAAAGGTCACAAACCCAACAGTCACTGTTGAAGTGTCTGGCTGAAGGATGGCCAACATGACAAAGTGGAGTGTTCGTACTATGTCAGGCTCAATAGTATCTTTTGCCAAAGGATGAAACATCACATCATCAGATCTTCTTGCCCCCAGTACCACAGCCTTTGGTGGAATCAGCGGTGCACCAAGGGCAGGGTGGTGGATATGGCAGCCGTGGGAACAGGTACCAAGGGCTTGCATGATCTGTAAGAAAATTTAAAGCAATAATAAACCACTAAAGGCAATGCAGTATCCTAGATTGAACCCTGGAACAGAAAAAAGGACAATAGTGGAAATACTGCTAAAATCCAAATAAAGTCTATAGTTTGGTTCATTGTATCTATGTTAATTTCTGTGTTTTAATAAATATACTATAGTTATATAAGCTGTGTGAAAGGTATTGGGGGACAGACTATGCTATTTTTGCAACTCTTCTGTAAATCTAAAGTTATTTCACAATTGAAAAGGTTTTTAGATGATAAAACTGACTAAATAATGGTCTGCTTTTTTATCATCACCATGACAATTCTAAACAATGTTAGTGATAAAAAACACTTTCCCCTCCCCCAAATCATTTGGTCTAAATTCTAAGCAATTGTAGTTACTGTTGAATCCTAATATATATGTAAGGTTTAACTTAGCACATTTTTATCATTTATTTTTTTAAATAGATATTGCAGCATTTTACATGCAAGTTAATCCTAAGAACTCATATATACAGGTGACCCTGATATGTGTGGTCTCAGATGCACACATTTGTTTTGAGCAAGTTCATATCCAACTGGAATTGTCCAAGCTTATTCCCAGCACAGTCATGTCTTCAATCCAAAGGTACTACAGAATCCTGCATTTGAACCAAAAATTTGAAATAATGTTAGCCAGTGATTTTAAAGATGAAGAACCAAAACTTGTTACTTTAATCCTGTCATTCTAGTGACCACTTGTAGCTTCTATTGTATTTACATTTTAAAACAGTGAAACCGAGAGCAAACTGCCATAATATCATGTGTCATGATGATTTGGGGAGATAAATTTTTTCCATCTAGAGGAGCAAGATGTTAAAAATGATCGGCTCCACGCCCTGGCCGGGTAGTTCAGTTGGTTAGAGTGTTGTCCCAATACACCACAGTTGTGAGTTCGATCCCCGGTCAGAGCACATACAAGAATCAACCAATGAATGCATAAATAAGGGAAACAACAAATTGATCTTTCTCTCTCTGTCTCTCTCTCTCTCAAATAAATTTAAAATATATATATATATATATATATATATATATATATATATATATATATATATTAAATGATCAGCTCCATGTATTAAATTAAATACCAGAGTGAGTGGAATTAAGATTCCAGGTATTATAAACTACCTTAAAGATCATATATCCTCTCCCCTCATTTTAGTGACAGAGAAAGGGAAGTTCAAAAACTTGCTGCAGTTAATAAGGGTTTGGTGAGTGGGGGTGAGAACAAAGGCCTCTTCCTCCACGCCCAGTGCTCCCAGGCCTGCTCTCCTTTAGCAGACAGGCAGTAATTCAGTAAACCAAGTCCCCTGTCCCTTGTCAGCTGGTGACTCAGTGACAGAGTAAGACATGAGAACCAGACAGTGGAGGGCTCTAACCACTGCCCCTGCTTCCTCTTTCCAGCTGTCTTTTAGCTAGAGGCAGATTCCTTCCAGAAGACTGTACCACCTGACATTCAGATGGGAAGAGGGGAGCATTTTTAAAAAGAGACACAGCTCAAACTAACATTAGAAATGAGTAAACTTCAGTCAGAGTTCCCACAACCAGAAAAAAAAATACTGAAATACAACATTTGGGGAACAAGGGAACAATTTCAGGCACCCATTTCCACTGAGTCCTCCAATTTGGGGGGTATCTGTTAATGGATGGTATATTGGGAACTTCAGCTGCCCACAGAAAAGTTCATCCCTGGTTTTTCTATGTTCAAGAAGAAAGCAATGGTTTCCAGAATGGCATCTGTGTGATTCAATGGCCATCACATGGAGGAAAATCTCTATAGCAAGACCATGGTGGAAAGAAGGTTTTTTGGGTAGGGAGGTGGAGAAGGTAGAGGAGGGTGTAGGGGGGATAAATGGAGATGGAAAAAAATAAATAAAGAGGGGAAAAAAAAGAGAAAGGTGTTCATGAAGCACTGTTTCTTGACTGCGGTCCCTGGGCAGCTCTCCTAGACAGGGAAGAAAGGAGACACCATCTTGATTAAATGTAAGCACCTCCCTGTGAACCTTTGTTACCAGCCCTTGAAATTCATCCTGTCTGTTTCTCAGATCACAGCCCCGTGTTCAAGAGGCATTCACATGTGAATTGTCAGGCGTGGACACTATAGGCAACTACTGGGTTCTGTCTTTGCATGGCTTCTTATCATAATAATGTTCCCTATTAAGCTATACTTGACCTCCTACCCCATGTTTGGAAGGATGATGAATCGGAGTATAAATAAATGGATGGGTGGTAGGTAGGTGAATGGATGGGAGGGTAGTGGAATGAGTAGGTAGGTAGGTATGGGATGGATGGGTGGTTCAATAGATAGGCAGATGAATAGATGGGTGAATGGAGGGTTGGAAAGGGGATGGTTGGTTGTTGGAAGAATGGATGCACGGATGGACTAATGCATCAATATGCAGGAATCTCACCCTGGCCGGGTGGCTCAGTTAGTTGGAGCATCATCTGGTACACCAAAAAGTTGCAGGTTTTATTCCCAATCTGGGCAAATATCTAGGTTGCAAGTCTGTTCCCTGGTCAACCGATCAATGTTTCTTTCTCACATCAATGTTTCTCTCTCTCGCTCCCTCAAATCAAATATATAAAAATATATCCTCTGGTGAGAATTAAAAATATGCAGGAATCTTTACCATCTCATCTTTATATTGGTGCCCAAGGTAATTCCACAGTGAAGGATTCTGCTTCACACAGTAGATAAGTTCATGATCAAATCTACATTTAAGTTGGATAGAACTTTGTCTTGGGGTAGATTTTAAGGCCCCAAAGACTAGAATCATAGCTTCCCATCTATATGCCTTAGTAATAATTTCATTGTGTGCTACACAGTAGGTGCTGAGTGAATATTTATTGATAAAAGTGAATGAATGAATGATTTTTAAAACACAAGGAAGGCTCTCCTTGACCCTGGAATTGACCCCCTCATTCTGATTTTTGGTGCTTATATTCCAACATTAAAAATTCATTCCTTCATAAATCAGTTATGTACCCAGAGAGTGTCCAGTTATGATGCAAATTATTCCTGGATGTTAAATGCATTAAACCTTTTCCATCTGTTGTTTCTTTAGTGGGAATTAGCTGGCCGCATTGCTTTCTCTTGATTCTTTGCTGATGAGGTTGGACATGGGGCAGGTCCAGATGTTTCTGTGACTGGGCTGAAGTTAGCAAGGGCTTTTACAGTAGGACGCACCAGGGTTGTGAGGAGGGACCCAGACTCTCCTCTCTCCTAACCTTGGCAGCTGGTCCCTGGCCACACCACCTTCGCAGCAGCCTCTCCTCCTGACACGATGGGACTTCCTCACTTTGTCCCATAGGTTTCTGTCAGCTGGGGAGGGCCTGAGGAGGGGAAAGAAATGAAGAGAGAAGAGGAAAAGTGACAGCAAGAAAGTTAGCACGAGAAGAAGGGAGACACAGGACAGTGAAGAGCGAAGAGAGAAAAAAGAGGAAATGAGGCTGAATATGGGCAGGAGGTAGATTGTATTTGCAGCCAAATGCCTCTAGTAATAGTATCATCATCATCTCGCCTGAACAGGTGTGCAAGGACTCCATCTACTCATTAAACAACATGAAAATGGCACGCGTTTCTACCGGCCTCTTCGGAAATCTTGGCAGAAGCTGTCAGAAGGCCCACGCTGCTTCTGAGATGTGATTTTTAATAGTGTAGACTGTACTTTTTGATTGGGGTTGGGAGAAAGAGGAAAAGGGCATTGATTGTGCTTTTTATTTTTAAAAAAATCATTTTGAAATTCTTCTCTCCAAGTGGGTTTTGCCTTAGACCACACTGAGCTCCTTTGAATAGCTAAGTCAGCATGAGCCATGGTCTGGGGCCTGCCAGTAGTCCTCGGGCCACACTAGAGCCCTGTGCCAAGGGCCCATGTCTTTGAAATAGGCCCCTCTGTTCCATAGCATTATTCATAGTTTCTATTCCCCTCTTGCTGTGACCTCAGTGTCCCTGTCTTGCACTAAGATGTCTGAAGTGTGTGATTCAAGCAAAGGGGATTTTGTTCCCGGCTGAACAAGGCTCAGGGAGACCGGCAGTGCCAGAGACAGGAGTGGGCACTGTCAGTCCCGGAGCTAAAGCCGGGGAGTGTGCAAGATCCTCACGACAAACCACCACCTTTCCCCGGGAAGGCAGCCAAGGCCTGGAGCCCTGCGTAGGAAATGCCCCGTGAGAGGCCCTTCCTGAGCACCACAGAAAATGGTTCTTTTCATAGGCTCTGAGTCCCCTTCCTTTCCAGCCGTAAAGGCCCCCATCACATCCCCTGTCCTGGCCCTCTGCATGCTGTTCACATGCCAAGCGCCCCCACCCAGGCTCCTCAGGGCTCCTGCACCTTCTCCTTGCCCTCCACATGCAGCTGGCTTCCCCAGCCCTCAGAAAGCCTCCTCCTGTCCCCAGTGGGGCTGTGGATGCTCCCTCCATCAGCACCCGGTGCCTCGCACATGAAGCTGGTCTATGTCGTGACCTAACATCTCCACAGGAACCTCTGGGTTGGACAGAAGTGATTTGTTGACTTTGCCAGATTAGCAAGGGGAGCAAATTCCACAGATGCCTCTGTCCCTAAGTCTCAAAGGTCAGCGCTCCAGTTTGATAGCAGGAGTGAGGTGAGGGAGGCAGCCTAAGATTGTGTGGAGTAACTACAGAAACACTGACAATTGCAGAAAGGATCACTCTTTGTGGAGCAATTACTGGCTGGCAGGCAATTGTCTAAGCCAGCGATTTTCAACCTTTTTCATCTCATGGCACACATAAAACTAATTACTAAAATTCCGTGGAACACCAAAAAAAATGTATTATATTTTTTGCTGATTTGACCAAAAAAAAGGTGTAATTTTAATTCATTCACAGTGGATGGCTATTGTTGTGTTGGCTTTTTTTTAAAATTTGACAAAAGAGGTCAGTGCCCCTAACTAAATAGTCGGGTATTTCATGTTTTAAAAATTCTGCCCTGACAGTGTGGATCAGTTGGTTGAGTATTGTTCCATTCACCTGGAGGATGTCAGTTCGATTCCCGGTCAGGGCACATGCAACAGGCCTGGGTTGCGGGCCCAATCCCCAGTGGGGGGCATGCAGAAGGCAGCTGATAGATGTTTCTCTCTCTCTCTCTCTCTCTCTCTCTCTCTCTCTCTCTCTCCCTCTCCCTTCCTCTATCTGAAATAAATAAAAACATATTTCAAAAATTTTTCTTGCAGCACACTCCTAGGTACTTTCAAATATATAGCACACTGATTAGAAAGGCTGGTCTAAGTCTTTCTTCTGGATTTACGCATTGAATCCTGTCAGCAGCCCTCTGCAGGAGACACTATTACTAGCTCCATTTTACAATGGAAGAAATGGAAGCCCAGAGATGGTAAGTAACTTGCCAAGGCCTCAGGCTCAGAAAAGGCAGACGCAAGGTGTGCCCGGGGGATACCTCATGTGGCATGCCCCAGGGTAGCAGGAGATTTGGATTTCTCTGCCACTCCTTGGGCGGGTTACTTTCTGCCAGCCATGCTCATTTTTCAAGTCTACATTTCCTAATCAGAAAAATTATGCAATGAGGTGATTTCTTGGGGCGCTTCCATAAGGTGATGCTGTGATTTTTTTTTTCTTCCTAATTACAGTATAAAGCTACTCAAAAAGATCGCTACATTTTCTGGACTTGGGCCAATCCCTGGCCCTGGGATGAAATGGGCAGCACTATTGACCTTCAGTGACCCTTAAGGCTCCATTGGTGCAAAGTATCTCTCTGGGGTCCCAGGTAGAGTTCCGGGTGGGTGCAAAGAGGGTTTGTCCATCAGTCAATGACTTAGAGGACACAAGGCAGGCACTGCACATCAGGATGGGTAAATCTAAGCCCCTAAGTTAAAAAAAAAAAGAAATATATATATATATATATATATATATATATATATATACACACACACACCAATAGGACTTTTAAAAAATTGAGGTATAATTGACATTAACATTATATTAGTTTCAGGTGTACAACGTAATGATATGTGTACATGTTGCAAAATGACCACCACAATAAGTCCATGTAACGTACATTACCATTCATAGTTACAGAATTATTTTCTCATGATGAGAGCTTTCAAGATCCACTCTCCTAGGTACGTTCAAATATACAATCATTATTAACTATAGTTATTACATCCCCATGACTTATTCATTTTATAACTGGAAATTTGTAGTTTTTGACCCCTTTCATTAATTTCCTCCATCTCCCACCACCTGCCTCAGGCAACCACAATCTGTTCTCTATATCCATCAGCTTGGTTTTTTTGTTTGTTTTGTTTTGTGTTATATTTCACATATAAGTTAGATCTTGTGGTATTTATCCTTTTCTGTCTGACTTATTTAATCTAGCATAATGCCTTCAAGGTCCATCCATAGTATTGCAAATAGCAAGATTTCATTCTTTTTTATGGCTGAATAACATATAGCTTATTTTCTTTACCCATTCACTCACTTATGGACATTTAGGTTGTTTCCACGTCTTGGCTATTGTAAATAATGCTGCAATGAAAAGGTGGTGCAGATATCTCCTTGAGTTAGTGCTTTGATTTTCTTGGGAGAAATACCCAGAAGTGCAGTTCCTGGGTTATATAGCTGAGGTCCTTCTTAAAAGAGAGTTGTCCTTCAAGTGCACCCTCATCGGTAAGAGGGGTGAAGGCACTGACCAGTGCTAGTCAACGTTGAGCTCAGCAGTTGCTCCAGTCCAACTCTCTTGATCAAGAGGGGAGTTCATGCTCTGATATGAGGTGTGTGAATGCAAAAGGGGCTCTGTAACACCGGGTACCCAACAAGTTCAGTGGCAGAGAGTAACTTCATAGTTGATTGGATCATCAATTCCTAACTGTATGGTAGGTAGTCACACCCCAAACCTACAACTTCTTTAGTAAAGGGTTTATCTTTGCCGTAAGCAAGCCCTGGCCATTGTTGTTGTGCATCGGCTAACACACCTTTGAATATCACTTGTAATCCTCCTTTTCAGATGCTCCTGAGGCATACTCGCCTTTAAGAGAGCACATAATCTGGTTAACTATCCTGTACCTAGCTTTCTCCCACCTTCATGCCATCTTTCTTACTTCCCTCCTTCATTTCAAATGCAAAAAAGAAACTGCAAGACGATTGTTTTCCGGAGCATTTGAGATCTTGCTTCCCAGTGTATCATTAGTTTGGCTCAAATAAACTCTTGTAAAAATTCTCTACAGGTTTGGACTTTCTTATATTGACAGATGGATTCATAAATACTATTTCAGATACCAGGGGCCATATGATCGGAGAGGTCATGCTCCTCTGCCAGGAGCCGTAATGACTGCCCATTGCCTGCAGGAGGAAGGCTACATCCTTTAGCTGGGCTTCGAGGAGCTCCACAAGCTCACTCTCTCCTTCCCACCTTGGCTTCTGTTTTCCTTGGAAACTCCTCTGCCGATCTGGACCGATCTAGCAGCATCTTAAGAGGTAACCTTGACCTTTGGTGGAAGATTTATAGTGTATCATATTTGGTTGACTCTAAGGTGCACACTTTTTCTCATTTAATAACATCTTACTCATTTAACATTGATCCTACAATCGATGGCATGCCATGATTTACTTGGCAGCACCTTTCTTTAATAGTGGTTCGTGCAATAATGGTGTATCTTACAAGTAAAGGCACCTGAGGTTTGAGGAAGTATGGCAAATAGCATTTTCCAGATTTGAGCTCTAGAAGCTCAGCCAGAGGCTGGGAACCTATGTGCCATTCTCTTGAGTCTCTCCCTCCTGACCAGGCCTGGGTCCTGGTGTAATGGGGGTGATTTATGGGAGTCTGTATAGCGCCCTAGTTGTAACCATGACTGATATTTAAAATGTTTAATGACCAGACCAATCAAAACAGAAGGCAGCTGAACACAACTGGCATGTCTGTCCTGAAGCTGACCGATCCACACCCTGGCTGGAGTGACGTGGCCAATAAGTGGCAAAACTTGGATGCTAATGTAGGTCTCTCTGACCTCAAAGCCCATGCCCTATAACTTCCCCATTTGACATCTTAGAGGAGACACAGCCCAGCTCAAGTCTTGAAGGACCTGCCTCCCACACTGCATGTTAAACACCTGAGGCAGGGAGCTGTGAGTCATTCTTTATTGACCTCCCCCATCTCTGAGTCTATATGTGCTGGTTAATGTTCACCACTGGCTCTGGGAGCATGGAGGGGCAAAGCCCTGATTTGTAGTGTTTTCCATGTAAATACTGCCATTGTTACTGGACAGGGGACCTGGCCCTGAGCGTGTCTGCCTCGGGCCAGCTGGTAGTATGTGGGGTTTCTTTTTGTTGTTTTTTTTATAATCCTCATTCAAGGATATTTTTCCATTAATTTTAGAGAGAGTGGAAAAGAGAGGGAAAGACAGAGAAAATCATTGATGTAAGAAAAACACATCGATTGGTTGTCTCCTGCATGTGCCCTGACCAGGGCCCTGGCTGGGAAGGAGCCTGCAACCAAGGTATGAGCCCTTGACTGGAATCGAACCCGGGACCCTTCTATCTGTAGGCACTGACACTCTATCCACTAAGCCATATCAGCTAGGACAGTATATGGGTTCTTGACTTTGTGCAGGAAAAATTTCACAAAATGAGTGAGGGGATGTTTATTAAAGCTGGGCACAGTAAAACAGGAAAGGGCTTAGCATAGAAGAAGCAACAGGAGAGCCTAGGCTGGGCTGCCTTGGCTCACTGGGCGTCAGAGAAAAGAGGGCCTTAAAGACAGGTTCAGGGGATTAGCCTGGGATGAGCTGCCACTGCCCAGTGCTCCCCTGGTTGCAAGCCGTGTGGGGTCCTTTAGAGTTCAGGAGATGCATGCCTGTGGAGGAAGAAGAGAGTGAAGAAGGGTAAGGGAATGGAGGAAGCTATTCCCCAGAAGGAGAGCAAGCACTGGGTCCTTTGTTTGTTTAGTTTTGTTTTTAAGCACTGGGTCCTTTGTCGCCACTGACTGGCCAGTGTTGGGGCAGGAGGTCATTAGTCATTGCAGCTGGTCCTGGCCTTGCCCACCTGGTTTTACTGCTTTTCTGGGCCTGGAGCTGAAATACAACTGAGGGCTGGATGTTATCTCTAGGGAGGTGACCTTCTGGATCTGCTGTAAACTGCTCTGCTAGTTTGTTCAGTGATCTATCTCAGTGTCTCTATTCCACTTGTCCTGGCTTACTGCTTACTGCCTGTCTCACCATCTCTGCCTGATTTCGAGTTCCCAGTGTGAGATTACGGAAGAAGGAGTTGGGAAGAGATGTGCAGAAGCACCCTGTTGTATGATATTTCCACCTTACGGATACAATAGAAGTGAGTAACCTCAAGAGCACAGATTAATAGTAAAATGTAGTGAACTAATTAGGAGGTGAATGAGCTTCGATTATTACCTTTGTTTTAAATCAAATTTATTCCCTTTAAATCTTACGTAACTTAATCTTTAATAATTATTGTGTTTAACAATATTTGTGTTTAACAAATAATTACTGTGTTGCAAATTTCCTGAAAATTGAACAATTAGTACATGACTGGTTTGAGCTGGCTCCAGTACACGAGTCTGTTCTAAGACTTTGCTTGCAATAGGCACTGGAGTGGTGGGTAAGGATGCTAATAAAAGGAATATGATTATTCACTATTGAACTGTGAATAGAGTTGGTGACCCAGGTTTCAATATTCTTTTTTTATGTCTGAGAATGTCTTTGTTTCACTACTCATACTTAAAAGAAGGCCAAACAAATAAATACTGTTTAAGGGTGGAGACCAAAGGATAGCCTAGGCTCCAACTCAGGGCATGTGCGGGGGTGGGGCCCTACGACTGCTTCCTGTTCAAAACAGTCCTCTGCCATAAGGCTTGAGCAAGCCTCTGAGCTATAACTGACTTCTCTCCCTGCCTCCCCCAAATAGGAGAAGTACTGAAGAAAAAGGACCAGTTGTATTATTATCCTGTTACATTCCAGAAAGGACAGCCTCCCAGGAATTGGGGAGCTGAGAACCAAGTAAAAATTGCAGTAAATTGCAAGTAAATTGCAGCCTCCCAAAGGCTCAAACAAGTCCTGCACTTTGGCTGTCTTAACCTTTTGTTATGGGTGCAGTGCTGACGTCACTGGAAACTGGAGTGGGCAGGCACAGCTTAGGAAGGGAAACGAACAGCTGGTGAATCAGCTGTGTTGCACTCAGCACTATCCCTGTCCTGGTTCAGGGATTGCACCATATATGGACTCAGGCTCAGACCCACAGCCCTGCTGATTTGCATCAGGGCTCCCATCAATTGCATATTGGGATTAGGTCATTGTTACCAGCAAAAGGGAGACCCCAGGAAGGTTGGTCAGCATGAAGAAATCACTTGGTCTGGCAAGGAAAAGATGAGAGGAGAGGGTGCAGCCCCTTTCCAGCCAAGCTGCTCTTGGGAATGCAGGCCAGGGCCTGAGAAAGCTGTGGGAGTGACTCCCAGCAGTGGTTGCGAGGGGAGGGGACTCAGCAGGAGGGCCAGCCTCCTTCTGCAGAGGCTGTTCTGCCTCTGGCTGGCCTGGGGCTTCAGGAGCTTTATCCCGAGGGCAATTGAGACAAGGGGAATAACTCCAAATTTTCAGATACGAGATGCTGCTGAAGGCACGGAAACCCTCCTGGCCAAGTGAGGGGCAGTCCAGGCTCTGAGTGATTCTGAGGTCAAGATGGGTTCACCCAGGTAGAACACAGCTAGTTAACCTCCAACCCCGTCCTATCAGTCCAGACTGGGTCAGCCAGTGTGACCCAGCTGGGGCTGTGGGAATCCAGGCCACAGAGAAGGAAGGCGGTTGGGGAGTGATCTGAAAAAGTGGCTTTTAATAGAGGCTAATAAACTGGATCTAATTTGTAAAGATTAACCAGCCTCTTTTTGTTGTTGTCTCAGCTATTTAGTTGCTTTCACTTTTTTTTTTTTTAAAGGAACAGCCTGAATGATTTCTGGATACTTCTCTCTCTGTGGACCTCTTGATTTGGTTCAAAAGTCCAGAACCATGGAATACTCTACCGCAGTGAGAACCAACTACTCCATATGCAAAACACACACACAAATCTCACAAACATACTGTGGAGCAAGAGAAGGCAGACACAAAAGAGTACTGTGAAATCCCATTTATATCAAAACCAAGCAAAATCAATCTGTGATGTTAGAAGTCAGGATAGTGGCTCCTTTGTTGGCCCTGGTGACGGGGAGGGGCAGGAGGGCTTCGGGGTGCGGGTTTGTCTGGGTGCTGCTTCCACAGATGTAGACACATTGAGCCTGTGCACTTATGATCTATGCACATTTCTGTATATCATATTTCAATCAAAAGTTTCCTTAAGAAAAAGCAGAACAGAATGTCATCTTGTGAAATGAGCTGTGACAGTAAGAGTAAATTCCTATGTGCCAACCCAAAACAAGCTCTGCGGGTGGGTGCCGCAGGATGGCCGCACCACAGGCTGCGAGTCAGAGAGCCTGATTTCCAATCCCACTTCTCCTTCTCACTGGCCCTCGGGTCTGGGAACTTAGCTCCCCTGCTTCTCGCTTTCCTGCCCCAGAACAAAGGGGTTGGGTTCAATGACATGATCCGAGAGAAGATTCCTCTTTCCCACCTGTTTCAGGGGAGATGGAAGATGATTCAGTGTTCATTTGCCTCTCAACAGGACCTCCTTAGAGAGGAGAGATCTGTTAAAATGTGCCCCCTCCCATATGCACACACATATACACATATGCACACCAAGGAGTATTTGGCCTTCTCAGCACCTCTTATTACCATCAGCCTTGACTCTCCATGCACCTCCTTCTTCACCTTCATCTCCCCCTTCCTTGATCTCAGTGTATACATTTCCTAGGGCTGCCACACTAAGTGCCACAAACTGATGGCTTAGTACAGCAGAAACTTTTTGTGTCACAATTCTGGAGGAGTGCAGTCCAAGGCCAAGGTGTTGGCGGGGCCACACTCCCTGTGAAGGCACTGAGGATCCTGCCCAGCCCCTCTCCTGGCTTCTGGTAGCCTCGGTGCTCCTTGGCTTGGAGAGGATCACTTCAATCTTCCATCCTTTTGTGGTGTCTCCTGTGATTTCACATGGGTCTTCCTCTGTGTGTGTCTATGTCCAAGTTCTCCCTTTTTATAAGGACACCCGTCATTGGATTAGGGCTCATCCCAATGACCTCATTTTAACTTGATGACCTGTTTCCAAATAAGGTCACATTTTGAAGCACTAGGGTCAAGGACTTCAACATATATTTTTGGGGAGACACAGTTCAACTCATAACAGACAATGATTAAAAGGTTTCAGGAAAGCCTAAAGTAGCCCCCAAATCTATGTCCTGACAGGAAAGGTTAAGGATTCCAGTTGAAGACCAAACACCAAAAGACTTGGACACATAGCAATAATCTCTTAAATTTGTAGAGTACTTCCTACTCCCAAAGCACTTTCATAACCATTATCCGTTTGATTCTTCACAGTAAGAAAGGCAGACATGCAGGCTCGGGGGCCAGACTGCCTGGGTAGGAATCTCAGCTTCATCTGTCCCAGCTGCTCGACCCTGGGCACATTGCCGCTGTGCCGCATCTGTCAAACAGGGATGTGGTGAGGAGCAGATGAATGAACACAGGAAGCCCTTACAACAGTGCCCAGCACACAGTGAGCATTTGATAAACGTTAGCTGCAAGGACAAAACACCAGATAGTGTCACCTACATTTTACAGATGAAGAAACTGAGGCACAGGCTAATTCAGGGCAGATGGAGAACTAAAACCCAGGCCTTTTGGGTTAGGACACTGACTTGTCAGGTTATCTGGCGTGACTTGCTGTCCAGTTTTAGCTAATCATAATAATGACAACAGCTGCTTTTCACCTAGCTCTCACCGAATGCCAGGCCCTGTGCTAAGTGCTTTACAAACACCATTTCATCTACGTAGGAGGCAGGTATTCTTTTCTCGATTTTAGCGAAGTGCAAATTGAGGCCTAAAAACTCAGAAGGCAAAGCTGGATCACCCAGCTAGTGACAGGGAGCCAGGCTTCCAATGCAGGTCTCTCCAATGCCAGGGCCTGCGTTTTTTTAACTACTTACACTCCAGGATCTCTGAGGGGGAAAGACCACTGTAGTTGCTTGCCTTGTAAACAACGAAGGGTTGCCAGGATGAATTGAGTGACATTTGTAAGTTCCCCAAGGGCCAGGAAGGAGCCACTCTTAACCATCCTTCAGCTTTTATCCTGTTACTTCAGGCACTGGAGCCCCATAGGTGCCCCATATGCTCACATGGGAGGCTGTGCAGATCTTAAGAAGGCAGACCAGGAGTGGAGAGGCAAGAGGCGCCAGATGAGTGCTTGATAGCCAAGGCCAAGGCTGGGCGCCAGGGGAATTGTCTGATGCTATCTGAGAGAGAGAGAGGGAGAGAGAGAGAGAGAGAGGAGTGCCAGAGCCCAGAGGGAGCCACGGTGCCCCAGGCACAAAGGCTCTGTGATACTGATCAAGTTTGTGAAGAGGAGAGAGACAGGAATGATACTTCACATGGGGCCACTAGTCCTGGAAAGGGGAATGCTGCTTTTCACAGATGGCTGCCTGGGAACCCCTACCTGGTTGCGATTTCAAGCGAAGGCCTAATGTTAGCAGCTCTTTGGGGGGGCTTTGCCCAGGCTGGAGTGACATACATCCTGACTCATACACATGACTGTGGCTGGCAGCTAGGATTTGGGCCGCAGTGCACCCAAAGTCTTTGATCCCAGCCCCTCTGTTAGGGTCCTCACTAATCCCCATGCCTGCCTGTGCCTCCTGGGGCCCCCTGGCGGACAGGGAAGGTTAAAGGAATCATTTGAGGCAGGGAATAAAAGCAGGTGTGGTGGAGAAGGGGGGTAAGATGCTTGTTGATTTTTCCCAACAGAACTGAAGGATCTCAGTTGTGGATCCCTCTGGGCCCCCATCGGGTGAATGGTTTACTATGACTTTAGGGGGCTGCAAACACAGCAGCTCTGACCCTGGAATGGACTTTGAGGGGGGCAATGTTAAGGGTTGACCTCCTGTCTTGACTTCCATTTGGAGCTCCCTGCAACACTCAGGGCATTTGGAAGGTAACACATTAAGAGTTTTCCCAAAAGAACGGGAGCTGTGGCTTGAGCAAAAGGTGTTTACTCCCTTGGAGGTGGGATTTTTACTGCTGGTTTCAACATCAAGGAGGTGTGAATGTTATGCACAAATCCTGACAATCAATACCACCTGAGGAAGGCCAGGAAGGGGCTCCACAGGCCAGTGCTTCTCGCACTTATGGTGCACAGTTTGGAAGTGCCTGGGGTCTCGCGAAAATGCAGCTCCTCAATCAGTAGGTCTGGAGTGGGGTCCAGAGTCTGTGTTTCCGACCTGCCCCTGCTGACTGTCGTGAGATCACTCTGGACTGAGTGATACTCCTGGGCCTTTCTTGTCAGCCTCCTCCATACATTTCTCTCCCCACCAAAAACATCAAATACAACAAAACAGGGAAACTGCATTTCCTGGAAGTGGCTTGCATAACCCCAAATAATTGGGAAGGGACTGTGATACTGTATATAGAATCTGTCCCACAACCCCCGCCAAGAATGGTCTCATGCTTGACTGGGTTAGGGTAGGGCAAAGGACGAAGAAGAGTCCATGCAGCCTTGGGCAATCTTACAGAACAATAGCATTAAAACTGCATGTTTATTTTGCTCTAAAATATATTTTTAAAGGTGGCTTTTACTGGTATATATACATTACAATTACTAGATGGTTAAAGCCAATTTTTATTTGTTCTTTGTGCTTTTCTGTATTTCCCAAATTTTCTACAAAAGAACCTACGTTGCTTTTATTTTTTAAAGGTTAAATTTGAAACATCCTATATTGTGAACATCCACAGGCCCTTTGGTGCTCCAACCAGAATGAATCTTTCACATCTAAGGGCTGATACTGTATATACAGGTACACTCTGTAGGTAACTGAGCCCTTAGGGATAAACAATCTGGGGTTAAGCAGCCCAAGCCCACAGGAAGAGGAGAGAGACAGGAATGATACTTCACATGGGGCCACTAGTCCTGGAAAGTGTTGAGTCATTTTTTTGGCATTGAAGGAAGGATAGAGCAGGTTGGTGAGCATCACCCAGTCTGTGCCTCTGGAGGTCACGCTGACCGCTGGCTGCTCCAAACAAGGCCTGGTTTATTTTAGTTTCTATGTCTGTGAGCAAGGCCACTTTGCAGCAATGATGTCCTGCCTTCTCGATCTATGTTTACCAATTACCAATCATTGAGCAGGTGACCTACATCAATAAACTGTGATCTTGTGCATCTTACAGATAAGAAAAGGCAAGTTGGGGGAGGGGATTGGAGAGAGGGGAGTAATGAGAGAAATGGCACTTGCATAAGTCAGTTTTGCATCTATGGCAGTTCCTTTGCATCAGGGAGTCCCGATCTTCAGAAGTGCTGGTGCAGCTCAGCTTCCGGTCAGCACAGGCCTCTCTCCTCAGCTCTGGGCCTGCACACAGTCAACCTGCTCTGCCCCCACCCTGTACACTACTGTTTCTTTCGTCATGGCCTCAGCATAGAGCATAGAGAAATTTTAGGAAATTGCCATCTTTCCCACTGGTAGCAATAAATTCTGCATATGGGGTCACCGAGTAACGATTTGTTAAACAGAATAAAAGGATATCGAAACAATGAAATTTAGAAGGATTGAAACAACAAAACAGATGATTAAGAAACAGAAAAGGGACAACTCGATAGGTAGCAATTTTTTGTTGTTGCTGTTAATCCTCACCCCAGGATATTTTTTCCACTGCTTTTTTATTTTGTTATGTTTTTTCTTTTATGTTTTTTTCTATTTCTTTCCTTTTTTCTTCTTCTTTTATTTTTTTCCATTGATCTTTTTTAGAGTGAATGGAAGTGAGGGGGAGACACACACAGAGAGAAACATTGATGTGAGAGACACACATTGATTGGTGGCCTCCCACATGTGGTCCCTGGAGCCGGGGGTTGAGCCTGCAACTGAGGTACGTGCCCTTGACCGGTATTGAACCTTCGACCCTTCAGTTTGCATGCCGACACTTTAACCACTGAGCAAAACCAGCCAGGTCTTGTTTTGTGTTTTTTTTTTCTTTAAGAAAAGCAAGCAAGAATTTATTGACTGTAGCAAAAATATGCTTAGGAGAGTGAAACAAGAAAGGGCATAGGTAGAAGCAACAGGAGAGCCTAGGCTGGGCTGCCTGCAACTTTTTATTTTTTTAATTTTATTTTGTTTAAAGTATTACATATAGTAGTACATATATCTCTTTTTTTTCCCCATTGACCTTCCCCCAGCCTCCCCCACCCCCTATCGCATGCCCTCATCCCAACCCCCCAGTGTCTTGTGTCCATTGGCCGTGCTTATATGCATGCATACAAGTCCTTTGGTTGATCTCTTTTCCCCCCTCCCCAACACTCCCCAGCCTTCCCGCTGTAATTTGACAGTCTGTTCAGTGCTTTACTGCCTCTGTGTCTATCTTTTTGTTCATCAGGTTATAATGTTCTTTATTTTCCATAAATGAGTGAGATCATGTGGTATTTTTCTTTCATTGCCTGGCTTATTTCACTTAGCATAATGCTCTCCAGGTCCATCCATACTGCTGCAAATGGTAAGAATTCCTTCTTTCTTATAGCAGCATAGTATTCCATTGTGTAGATGTACCCTAGTTTTCTAATCCACCCATCTGCTGATGGGCATTTAGGCTGTTTCCAATTCTTAGCTATCGTGAATTGTGCTGCTATGAACTTAGGGGTGCATATATCCTTTCTGATTGGTGTTCCTACTTTCTTGGGATATATTCCTAGGAGTGGGATTACTGGGTCAAATGGGAGTTCCATTTTCAGTTTTTTGAGGAAACTCCATACTGTTCTCCACAGTGGCTGCACCAGTCTGCATTCCCACCAGCAGTGCACGAGGGTTCCTTTTTCTCCACATCCTCGCCAGCACTTGTCGTTTGTTGATTTGTTGATGA
This sequence comes from Plecotus auritus, assembly GCF_963455305.1. NCBI lineage: Eukaryota > Metazoa > Chordata > Mammalia > Chiroptera > Vespertilionidae > Plecotus > Plecotus auritus. The sequence goes on along the minus strand of NC_137775.1, from coordinate 82,500,618 downwards.
TAGCCATTCTGACAGGTATGGGATGGTACCGCATTGTCATTTTGATTTTCATCTCTCGGATAATTAGTGACTTTGAGCATGTTTTCATATGCCTCTTGGCCTTCCTTCTGTCTTCTTTCGAAAAGATTCTATTTAGGTCCGTTGCCCATTTTTTTATTGGATCATTCATCTTCCTTTTATTAAGTTGTATAAATTCCTTGTAGATGTTGGAGATTAAACCTTTATCAGTGATAACATTTGCAAATACGTTCTCCCATACAGTGGGCTTTCTTGTTGTTTTTTTGATGGTTTCTTTTGCTGTGCAAAAGCTTTTTATTTTGATGTAGTCCCATTTGTTTATTTTCTCTTTAGTTTCCATTGCCCTAGGAGCGGTATCGGTGAAGAAATTGCTTCGGCATATGTCTGAGATTTCTCTGCCTGTGGATTCCTCTAGTGCAGTGGTGGGCAAACTCATTATTCAACAGAGCGGCCGCATGTGGCTCGCGAGCCGCAGTTTGCTGACCACTGCTCTAGTATTTTTATGGTATCCCGTCTTATGTTTAAGTCTTTTATCCATTTTGAGTTTTTTTTGTGTATGGTGTAAGTTGGTGGTCTAGTTTCATTTTTTTGCATGTATCTGTCCAATTTTCCCAACACCATTTGTTGAAGAGACTGTCTTGACTCCATTGTATGTTCATGCCTCCTTTGTCAAATATTAATTGAGCATATTGGTTTGGGTTGATATCTGGGTTCTCTATTCTATTCCATTCGTCTATATGTCTGTTCTTGTGCCAGACCAGGCTGTTTTGAGAACAGTGGCTTTGTAATACAACTTGAAATCTGGTATTGAGATCCCACCTACTTTGTTCTTCTTTCTCAGGATTGCTGTGGCTATTTGGGGTCTTTTTTTATTCCAGATGAAGTTTTGGAGAGTTCTTTCTAGGTCTGTGAAATATGCCGTTGGTATTTTAATGGGGAATGCATTGAATCTATAGATTGCTTTGGGTAGTATGGACATTTTAATGATGTTGATTCTACCAATCCATGAACATGGTATGTTCTTCCATCTGTTTATGTCTTCCTCTATCTCTTTTTTCAGTGTCCTGTAGTTTTCCGCATATAGATCTTTTACCTCCTTAGTTAAGTTTATTCCTAGGTATCTTAATTTTTTTGGCATGATGGTAAATGGGATTGCTTTTTTAGTCTCTCTTTCTGTAAGTTCACTATTGGTGTATAGAAATGCCATAGATTTCTTGGCGTTAATTTTGTATCCTGCTACATTGCCGAATTCATTTATTAAGTCTAATAGTTTTTTATGGAGTCTTTTGGTTTTTTTATGTACAATATCATGTCATCTGCAAATAAGGACAGCTTTACTTCTTCTTTTCCAATTTGGATGCCTTTTATTTCTTCTTCTTGTCTAATTGCAATGGCTAAAACTTCCAGTACTATGTTGAACAGGAGTGGTAAGAGTGGGCATCCCTGTCTTGTTCCTGTTCTTAGGAAAAATGGTTTCAGTTTTTGCCCATTGAGTATGATGTTGGCTGTGGGTTTGCCTGCAACTTTTTATATGTAAAGATATAAGATGGCTTTACAGGTTTCAAACATGTGATTTCTAATGTTTGAGGAAATAAAATTACAGGAGGGCTCCCTTCTTAGATCCCTCCCCCCTGTTTGGGAATCAATTCTGCCTTCTGTGACTATCTTGGCTGCTTTCTGCTGCTTTTCAGTCAGTCCCACTCAGTTTTGAATAATCTTTATTGTCATGCTCTGACTGCAAAGGTAAAAATAAATAACATTTGCACTTTTTGTCTCTTCCTTCCTCTATTTTCTTTATTCATTTGACCGTGACCCAAATGGTGAGCAGACAGAATGTGTCTCCTAAGGATCCACTTGACTATTTTTGATCCTCTGTTTTCAGTGTCATGATGCCCCCCACTTCAAGAGCTCCTCTCTGAGGCTCTCTATCAGCTCACAAAGACTCCCTTTCTACAACCTTGTCCTGACTCCCTTTCCTCTCCCCTTCTCACCATCCCATCAAAAGTTACCCAAACTTGTCCCACTCATGAGCTTCTGTTGGAAGCTGCCCATTGCCTTCACTGGCAGGAAGAGGTGGACAATGAGTCCGGAAGGCTGGTTAACCTTGAAGGCTCTGGCAAGGGCCAGAGCCAAGTACCCACTGTCTAGTTGAGACAAAGGGTGCTGAAGCAACTTCCACCTTTTAGTCTTATATAAATCCTTGCTGATGGGCTATCATGGAGCTATTACTGGAATTGCCTGCCTAAGAGCTATGGGTGGATCCCAAACCTGAATAAAAGGGATCGCAAGGCCAGAGCACAGTGGAGTCCTCCCTCTTGAGCTGGGCTCCCGCCTGGCCCCCAATATTTCCAAATTAATATTTTCTAGTCTCTTTCATTTGTGTGCGGCCTCCTCCAGAACCCGAACCCTGAAGCTGAACCCTGAACTACTCGGGACGTGGGGGGGGGGGGTGGTATACAGTACAAACTGGCACCCCACGTTGGGCGCCATAATTGTTGGTGTCCCTGTTCTGGCACCATAATGCCGGGGTTCTTTTCCCAGCCTTACAAAGGGTTCAGCATTCTGGAGAAAGGGGCTGCGCATAGATGATTAAAGAGTCCAAGGATGAAAGATAATTTTGAAAGGCATTGGGGGTCAGAGGAGCTTCAGCTAAAGGGAGCTAAAGACGGTCCCTTGACCAAGGACCCGTGCTTTTATTCAACATGATTTATCCTAAGGCAAGGTGGAACTATACACTTCAAAGGGTAGGGTAGAAGCATTATCAGTTTGGGGAATAGCCTACAGCTGTTCAGGTGTTTGGCCAACAGGAGGCAATAAAATGCCCTGAGCTGTCTGGCAGTTAACAATCTTATTCAGGTTTGGGAGAAGTGCCGTGTAGCCGTTTCCAACAGGTAAACTACATATGTGGCTCACCCTTGTTGAGCCGCCCAAGCTTCACCAACCTTTTGGTAAAACTCTTGTAATTATTACATGCTAGAATTGGTTCTCGGCAACCATCTTTATCATAAATGGACCAACTGTACCAATAGGTCCCCTTGATAGTGAGAATTATGAGCAAATGCATATTTGAGATGAAAGACCTTCAAATCACCCCGTCAAAGCAACCCTGCCCTCTGGTCCAGGGGCCCAATAAAGGATGATGACTGATGAGTTCAGCCATGGCCTAGGAGGTCTACCCTCAATTCCAAAGCACATTTGTCAAGGCCCAATGGTCATCAGTGACTCATCAGCAATAATGGAGGACCTCATTGCTCCCTAAGTGAAGCGGATTAGACGAAAACACTGGTGGGATCTGCTGTGGGTAGATCAGGCTCTTCCAGTGTGTTTGCATTGTCTACTTGTGAGCCAAGGTCCTGGCTGAGCAAATTGAGACATGACCAGTTACATTTCCCCAGCAGTGGATTCAGCACCTGCCCAAAGCCTCTGTGGTAGTGAAGTGCATGCTCTAACCTCCGTGCCAATGAAGTGGGCTCTGTGGCTACATTCCACGTTGAGAGAGCCAGAAGACCAGGTGTGGGGCCCAGCACTCCTTTCCCTCAGCGACAACTAGAGTTCCGGAAAGTTTGATATATTACCACTGTCGTACACCAAGCTCCATAATTGACCAGAGAGAAAGCAGCTGGGCAGACTCTCAGCATCCTGACTTCTGAGGTGTGCTAGCATCAGCAGCTAATGGACACAACGCTTCACTCATTTGCTGTTGGAGGCAGCATAAGAAGGAGTTCTCAGACCCGAGGCAAGTGAGTACAGACTTGAGAAGGGAATTCTCTGTAAACAGGAGAGAAGTCTGCCATCTCAGTTATGCCAGGCTGTGGGAGTATCTGGGTTGGATATGTAAGACCCCCTGTTTAAATTATATGGTAAGGGCCAGGAGTTTGAGCCACATAACTCTCTAGAACTTTCCAGGGGACCCCTCTAGACACCAGTCACCCAGATCTGACTCATTCTTACCTCACCAAAGATTATTGACAGAAATGGGTCTCTCAGTCTAACTGAGGATGTTCAATTGGGGCAATTGGAGAACTATGTTCCTGGGATGTGAAAAAATGGGGGCATGGTGTACCACTTCCTTTCTGATCTGGGATTAAATGTGATTAAACCAAAAGAGACTCTAGGAAGGGTAAGTTACAGGCAAACATAAATGTTACCAATTTACCTCTTCAATTTTTATCATGAGAGGTCATTATATACATAGATACCTTAACATACTGATAAATCCCATGAACTTTGGCATCAAACAGATCTGGGTTCAAATTCCAGCAGTATTCATTGTGTGGTCTTGGGCAAGTTACTTGACTTTTCTATTTTGTTAATCCTCACCTGAGGATATTTTTTCCTTTTTTTAAGAGAGAGAGTGGAAGGAAGGGGGAGAGACAGAGACAGAGAGAGAAAACATTGATGTGAGAGAGACACATTGATTGACTCCCGCATACACCTGGAGCCAGGGATCAAGCCTGTAACCAAGGTACGTGCCCTTGACCAGAATTGAACCTGGGACCATTAAGGCTGAGGGTCCACATTCTATCTACTGAGCCAAACTGGCTAGGGCTCAGTTCCCTTATTAACAAGATGGAGATAATGATAATTAGGGTACCTTCCAAATAGAGTTATTGTGAGGTCAGAATGAGCTAATGCAATTAAAGTGGTAAAACCCTGAATTATTTAGTGAGTGCTCAACAAGTGTCAGTTATAATTTTGGGAATGTAAAAGCTTATCACTTAAAAAAAAGTCAGGTTTATTTAGGTCTAATTTATATATAATAAATCCACTCCTTTTGGTGTATACTTCTACAAGTTTTAACAAACACATATAATCATATCTCCACCACCACAATTAAATGCAGAACAGTTCCATCACCCAAAAAAAGTTCCTCAGGCCCCTTTACTGTCAACCCCCTCTCCCCACCTTAGCCCCAGACAACCACTAGTCTGTTTTCTGTCCTTATAGTTTTGCCTTTTCCTGAATGTCATATAAATAGTACGGAGCAGAAAGTTAATTGTTTTCAAAGGCTAACAATTATTTGGCATCCAATAAATTTCTAACTATATTTAAAGAATCAAGTTACAATTTTCATTCCAAATCAGATAATATAGTTCCTGTTGACTTAAAGATAATGTATACTATTTTTGAAATGCCTCCTGAATTAGTTCCTTTTTGGGTAAGTGGCTATTCCTCATATGCTAGGTGTCATTTCATTAAGTCTCAACCTTGAGGCTAGGGTTGGCAGGGAGAAGGATATAGCATAGAGGAACTTAAGTATTCAGAAAGGGGAAAGAACAGAAAGTTCCCTTTCTTTCCTGAATGGATAGTGGGAAGAGGAGACAGAGTCCGTGAGGCTGGACGTGACTAAATGGTTCTCCATCTCTCCATTCTTGGGGAAGTCAGGAGAGTTGTGGAGAGAAATGCCAAGGGTGTGGACACTTGTTTTGTTTTTTCCAATTCATGGCCTGGACTCTGGGATCAGACTGCCTTGCAGCCTGCCCTGCACCAAACCTAGGAGATGACCACTTTTAAGTAAACTTGGTGGCACAGCGACTGTCTCATTCTCCATATTGTATGGAGGGCCCCTGAAGTTCCCTCATAGAGTGAGAAGAGACAGCTAATGGAGAGTGGCCTGCTGTGACAGGGGAGAGGACCCTACAGCAGAGAGCATGGGCTAATTATCTGGACGAGGGGCTAGATAGAAGGCATGGCTTAGAGGGGTTAAATATAAGCAAGAAGCTGGGGAGATGCAGGCAGCTAGTAGTCACCCCCAAACCCTGGCCAAGAGGCCAGATGTTGAAGCACACCTACAATCAACTTTTCTGTATGCAAAGGTCAGCAGGGAGGGTGGTGGCCAACAGTGGGGATTGAAGGTTGAGGGACACTTTTTGGATTGTAGAACCCTCTAGTCCAGTTATATGATGGCTTAATTGACACTCTCTTCCCCACAATCCCATCTTGTGGAAGCAGAGAGAGGGCAACGAAATCAAAAATTGGGAAGACTAAGCATTCCCCTCACCCCTGTTTGAATTATTGCAGCAGACTAAGGTGACTCAGTGGGTGAAGGTTTGTGAGAGAATCAAAGCTGTTTTCTCAGTCCACCTGAGCATGATGGGTGCAAATCTCCAACCCCAGTACACTCCCATTACAACTTCACAACTGCTTTATCTTAATTTCTGATTAATAAATTATTATCTCTTGACAGTGGCCCCTAATACTGCAGCTTTAAGAATCTTGGTCTTGCAACTTCTGCAGAAGCTGGACATTTTAAGGAATAGTGCAATTCATCATTCTGCAAATGATTTTTAAAAGTTCATAACTCGTCACAGGGTGTAAAGTACAGCATAGGGAATACAGTCAGTAATCCTATCTAATAAAAGAGTAATATGCAAATTGACTGTCACACCAACACACAAGATGGCTGCCCCCATGTGGACACAAGATGGCCACCACAAGATGGCCAGCAGGGGAGGGCAGTTGGGAGGGACCAGGCCTGCAAGGGAGGGCAGTTGTGGGCAATCAGGCCAGGAGGGGAGGGCAGTTGGGAGGGACCAGGCCTGCAAGGGAGGGCAGTTGGGGGCAATCAAGCCTGCAGGGGAGGGCAGTTAGGGGTGACCAGGCCGGCAGAGGAGGGAAGTTGGGGGTGACCGGGCCTGCAGGGAAGGGCAGTTGGGGGGTACCCAGCCCTGCATGGGAGAACAGTTGCGGGGGACCAGGCCTGCAGGGGAGGGCAGTTAGGGGTGACCAGGTCTGTAGGTGAGGGTAGTTAGGGGTGACCAGGCCTGCAGAGGAGGGCAGTTAGGGGTGACCAGGCCTGCAGGGGAGGGCAGTTTGGGGCAAACAGGCTAGCAGGGGAGTAATTAGGCATCAATCAGGCTGGCAGGGGAGTGGTTAGGGGGTGATCAGGCTGGCAGGCAGAAGCGGTTAGGGGCAATCAGGAAGACAGGCAGGTGAGCAGTTGGGAGCCAGCAGTCCTGGATTGTGAGAGGGATGTCCGACTGCCCTGCCTGGTAGGATCAGGCCTAAACGGGCAGTCGGACATCCCTTGAGGGGTCCCAGATTGGAGAGGGTGCAGGCTGGGCTGAGGGACAAACCTCCCCTCCCCTGTTCATGAATTTCGTGCACCGGGCCTCAAGTAGTGTAATAACTATGTATGGTGCCAGGTAAGTACTAGACTTATTGGGGTGAACACTTCCTAAGTTTTATAAATATCTAACCTCTTTTTAAAAAGTTTGTAACTCAGATAGGTACTCCATAACTCATCTTTAAGTTTAGGATTTCACCATTCAGAGTTCTTCAAGTGGGCCTCTCTTTTTCTTTTTTGGATATACAGAAAGGTACATCATGCCATTAAATGCATTTCCGCAGAGCAAACATGAGCTTTGTATAATGAGCAATTGGAATGGGATTTGGCTGCTAGGAGAAGATTAAGAAAATGATTATAAATGATAGGAAGAACAAATGCCCTTTATTTGAGAGCAAATAAAGTTTAAATGTTAGAACAGGTTACAATGCTCCAGTGCTAAAGCAACTAGTAGTTCTTATTGAAGCTTAACCCAGAGGAAACTCCATAACCAATTATATTTTGCACATGTAACTGGGCAGAAAAATACATGAGATTTAAGAAGGTAGGAGAGGAACTTCTTTTTAGACCTTCATTACAATTGGATGCTGGGACACAAATGGTCTCTGATGCACATTTTTATTTTTTGCATCCTTTTATCACTCTAGAGCCAGAAAATCAATCTAGGGAAAAGGTGAGAGTTGGCATTTTAAAATGCATTGGGAAATTATAAGTTATGAGAGCTATTCATAAAGCTGATATTTACAGATCTATTAAGATTTTATGTTATTTACATCTGGACTATAGATACAGTCAAAGTCCACGAACCCATTCCAATTTATTAAGATTTGTTTCCATTTTCAAAGTCACATGAGACCCTATTGCAGCCAAACAGACATGAGACAGAGACACTCTGAGAGAGTCACTTGGACCAAGATTTAAAATGCAGCCATTTAAAATAAAGGCCTCCCAAGCCAAACTACATATTTAGACATAAATTAGACCCAAATTGGCATCACTGAAGATGTATTTTTGGTATTTATTTACAAACACACAAATTCTCATGGGTGATGTCAGATAGAGCCTGGGCATATAAAATGTCTGCTGATCTGGGGAATTTGATTCTGAAAACTCTGGAAGGGTTTTCCCCCAATTCCCACCTCAGATTCTGCAGCTGGGGGAAACATAACCAAACAGGAAGCCTTAACAATTGTCTTTGTCTTAGCAAAGTCCAGTCCACTTCTCCCAAGTCTTAAGCTCTCCCTCTTTGGTGAGGTCTTTGGTTTCATTCATTCATTCATTCATTCACCCAACTCGTTATCTACAGCTGGGTAACAAATTACCCCAAGACTTAGTGGCTTAAAACTGCACACATTTGCCCTGGCTGGTGTGCTCAGTGGTTAGAGTGTTGGCCTGTGCACCAAAGGGTCTCAGGTTCAATTCCCGGTCAAGGAAATGGACTGGGTTGCAGGTTTGATCCCCAACCCTGGTCAGGGCACAAGCGGGAGGCAACCAATCTCTTTCTCTCTCTCTCTCTCTCTCTCTCTCTCTCTCTCTCTCTCTCTCTTCCCCTTCCTCCCTTCTACGCTCTCTAAAAATCAATAGAAAAAATATCCTGGGGTGAGGGTTAATACAAGAAAACAAACTATACACATTTATCGTCTCTTTGTTTCTGAGGGTCGAGTCTGGCCTTGACTTAGCTGAGTCTCTGCATTAGGGGTTCTCCCAAGGCTGTAACCAAAGTGTTGGCCAAGGCTGCGGTTTCTTCTCAAGATGACTGGAAAGCATCTACTCCCAGACTCATGTGGTTGTTGGTAGGATTCATTTCCCTGCAGATTGTTGAACTAAGGGCCTCCACTCTTTCTGAGGCCTCTCTCAGTTGCTTGCTACATGTGCTTTTCTTCATCAAAGCATATAAGTTGAAAAGGTAACTAGTAAGATGAAAGTTACACTCTTTTGTAACTTAACATACCCTCGACATTGTCATATTCTAAGGTATGAAAGAAAATGACCAAAGGCTATGAATACTAGGAGATGGGGATAATTGGGGGCCACCTTAGAGGTTGCCAATCACATTTGTCAAGAATTTATAGAGCACCTCCTAGCTGCTAGAAACTGTACTAGGTGCTGGGAATATAGCAATAGATATTCCACTCCCATCAGAAATCACAACTTATCTGGGGGAGACGGAGCAGACATTAGACAGATGATTGCATTTGTGATAAGCACACTAAACTAGAAATACAGGAAATAAAGGAGCCATCCTGGTCTAGGTTGAGGGAGGTAGGATGTCAGGCAGGACATTTCAATGGAGACTTGAAGATGGACTGGCCCAGAAAAGAAAAGGAGGAAAGAAGTTTTCCAGGCAGAGAGAAGAGCTATATGCAAACACCCTGAGGTAAGAAAGATCAGGTTGCATTTGAGGGAAGAGTAGCTAGAGGGAGAGAGTGGGAAGAGCAAGAGGAGGAAGTAGGGCCCCCTCTGCTACATTAAGGAGTTTAATACAGAGTCAATGACTGAAGGGATGCCCTTGAGAAGTGACTTGGAAGATCCCTTTGGCCACCTTTCTTCTTCTTCAGGTCTCCGCTCAGCTGGCCTGCAATCAGTCTTGAGACTATGGCCATGCTTGGATACACCTGAGTGGCCTGACTCCACTTTATCCTGTAACAATATCCTGCTAATATTGTACCATATATTCCTAAAGGCTCTTCCTCCTACAGATTTTTCTAGCAGTTTTCAAACAGAATAAGATGTAGATCCTTAATATATAAAACAGACAAAAGCAGAACTATTTGGATCAAAGACAGTTATAGAAGAAGGGACAATAGGGAGCACCCTTCTCCACATTCCCAAGGGGTTCCCAAGACACCTCTCTGGAGCCAAGGCCTCTGAAAATCCCAGTTTGAGAAACATGTCCCCAGGCCACAACTTTGCCAACTGTTATTCCCAAGGGCTCCTTCTTTCAATAAACTTTTATTGAATCCTTCTGATGAGTCAGGCATAAAGTAGGCATTGAGAATATGAAAGCGATTTAGACATGAACTCTCCATGTAAGGAGAAACTCATATGGGTGAATGACTCACTGCATTGTCATCTGATGGGCAATTACAGAGGGTTGAGCAGGGAAGCATGGTGGCTCAAAGGGAACACAGGTAGGGAGGATTTCAAGAGAAGCAGAAGCTGGAATGAAAAGATATTTGCTGGTGAACAAGACACCCAGTGGTACCTGTCCCAGAGTACTAGACCTTGCATCTGCAATCACTCCCACACACTGTCTAGATGAGATCCCTTTCTCAGTATGCTGAAACAACATCCTAGGCCTAAATAGGAAGGCCCTGATGATTCTCCCAGGTTCTCTAACAACCATGGTGTTAGAAAGCTTGTATTGGCTTTTAATTTCTCACAATTTCTGGATTGGAATAGAAGATGAGCAACTTTACACAATTCTCTACCCCAACTGGCCTTTCCCTGGCTTAGAGAAGGAAGGACTGAGCAGAGAACATTCTTTGTATCCCACCTCAGAGTGTTTCCTCCTTACCAGGGCTCTGCACAGAAGAGGCGGCAGCAGCCTTTGACCTGTCTGGTTTCAGAGTCTTAGACTGGGGTCACCCATCAAGTCAGGCATGTTCTGTTGGTCTCTGGCATTTCCCCCCATGTGCCTTGACAATCCAGAATTCTAGAGTGAGATGGTTTCCATTTGCTGGTTAAGATTCCAGGCATTTGACTAATCATTCATAGTGACAACTAAAAGCCCATACCAGTCCTGCAACAGTAAATTCAGTGACTTTAAAGTCCCAGCACAGTAAAGGGTGCAGCAGTAGGCTGACGCTATGCAATATCAGAACAACTGGTCATTCAGAGGAAAAGGTTTTCAGACCGGATGTTGAGTTGTGCAAGCCAGGCAGTCTGTTGTTTCACTGCTTTATCTCTCAGTGACTCATTCAACATCTTTTAGCCTCAGCCTCAGGCCCGGTTTCATAATAACAGCAAACAGTCCAGCTCAGCTTTCCTTCTCCTCCCTAAGATCTTCCCTCCAACAAAAAGTGAGCCGTGTCTTTGTCCTACAAACTCCCATCACCTCTCAATTTTCTACACATGGCAAAGTACTAGCACAGTATCTTGGGACACCTCCACCTCTTATAATGTTTTATTAAAATTGTATCCTGTCTTTCTTCCCGGGTGTTGCCCTTTGTCTACCAGAGTAGATTGTAAGCTCCTTTCAGGCTCCGGGAATGCTTTGCCCCCATTGGTATTCATGGTCACTCTCCCACCTCCAGTCGACTTTGCACAGTGTCATACAAGTAGGCGTTCTATAAATATTTGTGTGTGAATGAATACCCATGGCCTGCCCAATGTAATGTGCAGCCAGTTTCACTGACATGAGGGTGACCCAGCCAGAGGCAGTCTGGGTGGGCTGCATATGGTTCACAGCTGGCTGGCAATGTCCACAGAGCCCAGGCCAAGTACATGTGAAAGTAAACATCTTTATGCCTTAAGAAAAGGGTCCCCCATGAAGCCTGCATGAAGGGTGATTACCATGTACTTAACCCCAGCTTGGGCTACATATCACCATTTTTCACTTGCACCCTTCCCTTTAGTTGTAAGATAACCATATTTACCATGTTTTACCTCTTTACCCAAGAGAGCATTCCCAGAAAAGAACCCACCAGAGGATTCTACTAATAGCAGCATGGTTTTTTTATTTCCTTTCAACTACTGCCATTTACCCAGACTGCAGGCAATTAGGGTTTCATCTCCTTCCACCTAGATGACAAGTTGAAGAGTGGATATACAGAGTGCCATCATGCTCTATTCAAAGACAGGATTTGCTTTTTAGTGCATGTAGAAACCGCGTGTTTTCAGCCCTGGATAACCATGTCAGGAGGGGGTTAGGCTTCTGTTCTTAGGACATTCCCGCCTGGCTTTATGACTACGGTGACTCATTCGGCCATCTGGCAATTTTCTTCCTGCCGTTAAAGGTAAGAAGAGTGGGGATATTAAGAACTGCTTCTCAGGATTAAGAATATTATGAGAATGAATTGCTTTTTGTCTGTACTTCTAAGAAAATGGAACACAAAAACTGTGGATTCCTGGACTCACTGTTTCCATTGGTTGCAATGGATAGAAATAAGATAGGGCTAAGAAACGTACAGAAATGAGAAACAAGATGGTTCTCACCATTAAGAGATGTATAACAGTAAGAAACAGACAGTCCTCACCATTAAGAAAGTTTCTTGGGGGTCATAATTATCTATTTGTCAGCTCTTTTCCTCATATGTGAGAAATTGAAGTTCAAAATATAATTTCTCATTTGCAATCTCTTATTCATTTTCTCCATCAAGCACTCCAATGCCACATTAATATTCCTAAATACGCATTTCAACATATCATCTTCTGGCGTGAAAACTTTCAATAGGCTCACTGCTCATAGTATAAAGATCAAACTCTTAATGACTCTTAGGTTTGAGAGCTTCTAAAATCTTGAATGGACTTATTTCTTGATCTTACTTCCCATAATTCCTCATTATAAATGTTCTCTTTGGAAAGATGGCCAGGTTACTATACTGAGAATATACATCCTTTCCCCACTCCAATCTACTTGTTCATATATTCAATAATGGTTGGTTGTCTCCCATATGGCAGTGCTGTGAGAAGAGATGGTGAACAAAGTTTCTGCATTCACGGAGCTTGTTGTGTAGTCAAGGATACAGACACGTGAAATGACCATGGCAATGACAATGACAGAGGAGCACTGATTGTGATGGGAGCACACAGAACCACACCTAATCCAGCCTTGCAGAGGCAAAGAATGTTGCTCAGAGAAAAAGACATCTAAAGTGAATAGAAGTTGGGCAATCCGTTGAAGAAAGTGTGTACCAGACAGAAAAAGCAGTGTATTCAATGGCCTGGTGATGCAGACATGTTGAGTTTGAGTAACTGAGAGAATGTGAATGGATACAAATAAATGTGTGTGTGTGTGTGTGTGTGTGTGTGTGTGTGTGTGTGTGTGTGTGTCTGTGTGTCTGTGTAACAAGCCCAGATCTTCTGAGATCTCACAACCAGGATAACAGCTTTAGACTGGACAGGCTTAAGCACAGAGTGTCATGACTAGATTTGGCTATCATCTAGAGAATGCCATTCCCCAGTCCCATGAATCAAGAAGGGAGTGTTTGAGAGTATTAGTAAGTAATGTCTCTCCTTTTCAGGATTACTGTTAATGATCTTGTTAAGATGTTTGATCAATTTTCATGCATTTGTCCTGAAAGTATGAGAAATCCAACTGAACCATTCTTTGAGAATTTAGGCTCCTACAGGGCCTTAGAAGAATGATATAAGAGATTTGTCTAAATCAACATAGAGACAAGTATATCAACTGGTGGTATTTCATATAAAAAACTTGTCTTAAAGACAATAGCTACCACTGGTTGAGTGCTTAGTGCATGTTCATATATTCATTTGACTTTGTGTGAGATACCTATTATTATACCCATGTTGGCAATGAGAAAACAGAGACTCACATGGTTTATGTAATTGGCTTGAGGTCTCAGGGTTAATTGCAAATATTTGCTTATTATAAACAACTAAAGCTGGAATTTGAACCCAGAACTATCTGACTCCAAAGCACAGGTAGTTTTAAAGTTTCATTAAGTTGAAATTTACTTGGCATTAATTAGCAATATTTTAGAATATTTCCATCTTCCTTTCTGATAAGTCCAGATGTATAGGCTACTGCATGTTTTGCCTAGAGTGGTAGGCACCTAACAAACACAGAAAGCATTGGATAGAAATGAGGAGTAAAGAAGGGATCACCAGGGCAGAGGGAGAAGGGTGTTTTATAGTGATTTGTACCGATGAAATATGGGAGAGCAAAATGAGTAGGATTAATGTTTTTCTCACTGATTTCAACTCAGGTCCTTGCCTGAGTAATAACTAGTGGGCTGGAGTAAAACGGCTTCTCCCCTATGGCCCATGTGAAAGATGTAATGAATGGTTCCTTGCACAAGGCTCCCTTGTACAGAGGAACACAAGGACACAGAACTGAGTCCTCCAAAAACAGGCCCATGCCCAGGATTTAAAAACCACCAACCAACCTGTACCCAGAAACAGTCATTCATTTAGACTGCAGGAACTGAACAGCTTCAGAAATGTTCCAAACTAAATGGCACAGGGTAACAAACAAACAGCAGCAGCTCCCTCGCATGAGGTTTCCAGGAATCATCCTGCCCAGTAAAGAAAACAACGACCCAAATCTGCTTGTTAACCAATGCAAGTCTGAGAGGATAACTCTGAGTCTTAATGCTCTTTTATTATTTAACAGTGGAAAAGAAGAATGAAAATGACCCAAGATATTGCCAATAGGTTAAGAACTCAATGAGAAATCAGAATATTTTGGCTGATATTCTACTATTTACCACCCACCCTACGAAATAAACACATATGCTTATCGCAACATTGTTTGTGATTGCAAAAGCCCAGAAACAACCTAAATATCCATTAATGGAGATGGCTAATACAATAGTGTAGTCCTACTGTGGAATAAGAAAGAGGGAAGTATTAATAAGTACTAATAAGTACTCAGAGGGCTAGCTCTTGTCATCCAGCTGAGTGAAAAAAAGTAAATTGCAGAGTAATGTGTACAATTTGACAATACTTAAGCATTAAAAAGTAGAAAATAAAACTACCTTCTATATCTTTTCTGAGAGTGAATATATTGGGGGAAGCCCTGAAAAGATACATAGCAAATCGATAAAAGTGGTCACTTCTGGAGATGAGGGCAGGATAGGGGATGAGGGCAAAGTGAAGCCTTCAGTTTTATTTATAATATTTAACTTTTATAAGCAGATATACTCATGCTCAGTTGTGTAATTATAAATTAGTAAAAATGATCAAATAAATCATAATAAGTTAACTTGAAAAAGAACAGGATGGAGATGAGGGTCAGAAGCTCACTGGGAAACCATGGCTGCCCTTGTGCAACCATAAGGATGGAGGAAAGAGCAATTTCTAACCAGGGGTGCTAGGTGGATAAGCCCATACCACAACATAAAGTTAACTCTTGCAGATCAACTAGTAAAAAATGTAAGCCCTAGCTGGTTTGGCTCAATGGCTAGAGCATCAACCTGCAGACTGAGGAGTCCCAGGTTCGATTCTGGTTGAGGGCACATGCCTGGTTTGCGGGCTCAATCCCCAGTGGGGGGCATGCAGGAGGCAGCCAATCAATGATTCTCTCTCATCATTGATGTTTCTATCTCTCTCTCCCTCTCACTTCCTCTCTGAAATAAATTTAAAAAATATATTTTTTAAAATGTAAAAGATATGAACAGATAATTTTCAAAAAAGGGAATACAATTGTCTAATCTACTTTAAAAAGGATTTGACCTTATTTATAGTCCAAAACATCTATAAAATGATGGCAGATTTCTGGGGAAAATATTTGCCACAATGTGATAGTAACTTAATGTCCTTAATATATAAAAAATTCATAAACATTGAAAATGAAAGATATTAACACTGCCTATAGAAGACAAAGGATATGAAAAAAACGTATAAAAGAGAGAAAGCTTGGGAAGACATCAATATTCATGGATTGTAAGAAATAATGTCGTTAATATGTCAGTACTATCCATAAGTAATATACAGATTTAATACAATTCTTATTAAAATCTCAATGGTGCATTTTGCAGAAATTGAAAAGTCCATCCTAAGATTCATATGGAATTTCAAGGGAGCACATGTACCCAAAACAATCTTGAAAAAAAGAACAAAGTTGCAAGTCTCATGTTTCATGATTTTAAAACTTATTACAAAACTACAATAATTGAAACAGTATGTTATTGGCCTAAAGAAGGACATGTAGACCAGTGGAATTTCAGAATAGAGAGCCCAGAAATAAACCCTCACCTATATGATCAGAGAATTTTCAACAAGGGTGCCAAAACCATTCAAAGAAAAAAGGACTGTTCTTTCAACAAATAATGCTGGCAAAGTTGAATATCAGATGCAAAATAATGAAGTTGGACCCTTACTTTACACCATATACAAAAGTCAACTCAAAATGGATTAAAGACCTAAATGTAAGACCTAAAACTATGAAACTCCCAGAAGAAAACCCTTTATGACATTGCATTTTGCAATTATTTCTTGGATATGGTACCAAAAGCATAGGCAATAAAAGCACAAAATAGACAAATGGGACTACATCAAACTTTAAAACTTTGGTCCATCAAAGTAAGCAATTCACATAATGAATAAGCAATGTACAGAATGGGAGAAATATTTGCAAGCCATATATCTGACAAGGAATCAACATCTAGAATACATAAAAAATTTCTACAACTCAACAATAAAAAATAACAATTTAAAAATAGACAAAGGACTTGAATAGACATTTTTTTTTTCAAAGAAGCTATACAAATGGCCAACAAGCATATGAAAAGATGCTCAACATCACTAATCATTAGAAAAATGCAAATCAAAACCATACTTTATACCCACTAAAATGGCCACTATAAAAATAAAACAAAACAGAAAAATAAGTGTTAGTGTGGGTATGGAGAAATTGGAACTTTTGTAAACTATAGGTGGGAATGTGAAATGGTTTAGCTGCTATGGAAAATAATATGGAGGTTTCTCAAAAAATTAAAAATAGAATTACCACCTGATCCAGCAACCCCATTTCTGAGTATACATCCAAAAGAATTAAAAGCGGTGGCCCTGGTTGGGTAGCTCAGTTAGTTTGAGCATGCACATAGGAGAAGCAACCAATGAATGCATAAATAAATGAAACAACAAAATCTCTCTCTCTTTCTGTCAAAATCAATTTGAAAACAAAAACAAAGGAGAAAAAAAGAGATTGTCTTAGAAAAAATAATTTTTTAAAGTGGAATCTCCAAGAGATCTTTACACACCTATATTCATTACAGCATTATTCATAATAGCCAAGAGGTGGAAGCAACCCAAGTGTTCATCAACAGATAAATGGATAAACAAAATGTGGCATATACATACAATTTCACATTATTCTGCTTTTAAAAAGGAAATCCTGGCACATGAGACAATATGATGATTCTTGAGGACACTGAGCTAAGTGAAATAAGCCAGTCACAAAAAGACAAATGTTGTATTATATTACTCCACTGATATGAAGCATCTAAAATAGTCAAACTTACAGAATTGGAAAGCAGAATGGTGGTTGCCAGGAGCTGGGAAGAGGTGGAGATGGGAAGTTGTCCAATGAGCATAGAGTTTCAGTTTTGCAAGATTAAGAACATTCTAGAGATCCGCTGTGCAACAATGAGACTATACTTAACACTACAAACTGCACACTTAAAATGGTTAAAATGGTAAATTTTATGTTGTGTCTTTTACAAAAATAAAAGGAATCCCAGGTGGATTGGTACATGCATTCAAGTTTGAGATGCACTATTCTACCAAAACTTGACATTGCAGCTAGAGTTTCAAAGCTTTGATACTCTTAAAATACTTTATAGATGTTATCTGGAGAATATAACAAAACATTTGAACAAAGCGATGAATAAGATAAAAAGAGAAAATAATTACAACTTTCAAAAGCAGCATTCCCCAAAGGAGATTTAATGTTGATTTACATGCACAATGCCAATAAGGCTTTCACTCATCAACCAGAGTGGAAAATTTCAATTGTTAAAAACCCCCAAAAACGTATTGATGGTTAATCAATGGTGATCCCTCTTTCAGGCATAATGATCCACTTGGTAAGATGAAAACAAACAAACAAACAAACAGATATACTATTCCCATCTATCAAGTTGTTAAATATAAAACGTAAATACAACATAAAAGACATATTAAGAAATAATATACATACAGTAAAGGACTGAAATCTTACATGCAACATTCACTGAATTTTGATGACATGTGCAGGTAGGCATGTGTACACACACAAAAAATAAAACCACACAAATCAAGTTGTAGAATACTTCCCAAACTACAGAAGACTCTCTCATGACCCTTCCAGTCAATTCCTTGAGAGAATGTTAAGAGCTAATACTCGTAATCATGTTGTGTGAAATGAACTTCTATATATCATTAATAGGACTGTAATCAGTGAATGCTTTCTAAAAAGCAATTTTATGATATTATCAAAACTAGTGATAAGGATCAATTTCTTTATTGAGGAAGGAATTTGGATTTTTGGGATCTATCCTAAGCAAAAAATGAGATGTAATAAAATGTACATACAAGGATGCTCATTACTGCTATACTATCCTCAAAAAATTAGAAATTGCCCTAACCAGTTTGGCTGAGTGGTTGGAATGTTGGCCCTCGGACTGAAGGGTCCTGAGTTCGATTCTGATCAAGGGCACATACCTCGGTTGCAGGCTCGATTCCCAGCCCCAGTTAGGGCACATGCAGGAGGCAACCAATCGATGTGTCTCTCTCACATAGAAGTTTCTTTCTCTCTGTCTCTCTCCTCCTCCCTTCCACTTTCTCTAAAAATCAGTGGAAAAAATATCCTCAGATGAGGATTAACAAACAAATAAATAAATAAATAAATTAGAAATTGGGGGAGATGTGGGACAAATGGTACAATTTTCAGTTAAAGAAGAATAAGTTCTGAGGATCTAATGCACAGCATGGTGACTGCAGTTAACACAGTATCGTATGCTTGAAGGTTGCTGGGAGTACATCTTAAGTATTCTCACCATACACTCCAAAAGTTAACTATGTGAGGTGATGGATGTTTAATTATTTTGATTTTGGTAATCATTCCAAAATGTATATAATATCATATTGTGCACTTTAAATATGTATATTTAATTTGTTACTTAATTCTCAATAAAGTTGGAGAAAAAATAAAGCACACACAAAAAACTAGAAATAGCCTAAGTATAGATCATAAGAGAATTGTTGGATTATAATATAACTTGAAATACTTGCAGTCACTAAAACTATGGTTTTTTAAAAATCTAAATGAAAAAATACTCATAATGCTTAGGTATTAAGAAGGATAAAATAAAATGGGAAATTCAATATGATTTTAATTTTGAAAAGCATTACTTTTATGGAAAGAAAAGACTACCTTGGTGTTATCTCTCTCTAGTTAATAGGAACATAGGAAATTGTAATTTTCTTTTGCTTTTTGTATTTTCCAAAATTTTTTATAATCACACATATGTCTTTTATAATGAGAAGAAAACCTTATTTTTTAAAAAGCAAGCAAGGAAAGTAAACGCATTGTCATTGGTTCTGTTCCTTTGAGAATGAAATAAAAGCCTTCCTGTGGTTGACTGCAATTTCACTTCACTTTAAACTGGAAACTTAAATAATAAAAACAACAAAGCACAGAACAGATCAAAAGTCAAATGGATACTTCTATGAAGACTCTCATGACACACCTTGTGTTACAGACAATTGATAAAGACCCATCATTTCAGTGCTTTGTCAAAAGGAAAACACCTTGAGAGCTGCATAAAATTCTGTTCTGTCCCTTCAATGCCAAGAAAAGAGGAAATAAAAGAAAAAGCCCAAGCCTCTATATGACACATTTTCATCTTCTTCCCAGAATTCACAGGAGAGGTCAACATCAATCCAATCTAACCTTCTGCAGGGAACCAAGTCTTAACACCCACATAGCATAGATTACACACATAAGCAAACATCTGCCCCTCTCCTTAGTAGTTTTAAGGTTCTTTACCACAGAGCAAAATTTGAGGCCAGAAACTGTATTCCCTGATGGACCCTTAAATAACTCCCTATTTTATTTTTGTTGGAAGTTGGAGGGGAAAATAAACTTGCCAATAAATACAATCCATATGGACAGAGCAAGAAAATATCAGAGCTTAAATTTATATTTATTTTCATGTCACCTTTAAAAAATTTTCATCTGTGTACAGAATATATCAGCACAGTAGTAGGTGTGTATACTATAAATATAACTATATATACATATATTGGAATGTTCATGCTCACATTTTTTAATGGTAAGGGAGCATGCAAAAAATAATAATTGGAGACCATCAATCTAGACCAGAGGATCTCAGCTTCAATTAACTGTGAAACATGTTTTATTGATAATAGTGAAATACTATATCAGTTTCGGATTTTTAAAAATCAGTGCAAATTCAATATTATCACCCTCAGTTCCTACATAGGTATTGTGATTAAAATTTATTTTTTAATTTTAAAGGCTATTTTTTAAAGCAGGGTTAGGGCAAAGTCAAAAGCCAAAAGGGAAAAAAAAATGAACTAAACCAAATTAAACAAACAACACAAAAGCAAACAACAAAGGCTTCCTAGTCTTTGTACTAGAAATGGTGAACAGATGTTACTGAGATCCACTGAGAAATGACCTTAAGTTGTAATAATCAGAATTTAGACATATCATAATTTTGGTACATATGGGATAGAAAGCCCAAGGCATTAAATATCTGGTTATAAATAGGAAGGCAGAGGTGGGGATGAGAATATTTTCAGAGAAGAAAGTGCGTTAACATGGGAATAGGTTACTGATGGAGGTTGTTCAAAGAACATTGAGTTTCAGCAGATATTAAAATAGGATAGAATATCACTCCTCTGGGCCAGCACAAATTAATTCTCAGGCCTCTCAAGATTTTGCAATGCTAGGACTCTCTGTAAGATATAATTAAATTTTATGACCAGATTTGTCCTATGAAATGTCATGAAATGAACATCTCTCAGAAGTAGTTCATACTGATCTAGGTAAACCCCACTTCCCTGTCCCTATGAGGGCCACACATAGACAGATAAGTTAAGGTTTGTGATTTTGGGGACAACTGTCAGGCCATGAAGCAATGATCCTCAACAGTGGCTGCATATTTTAATTATCTGAAGAGCTTTAAAAAATATTGATGCCCTAAGACTTGTACATGAAAATTATAAAACATTATTAGAAGAAATAAAAGACCTAAATAAACAGAAACATCTAATATTAATGAGTTGGAAGACTTATTGTTAAAGAATTGTTAACAATACTTTAAATTTATATACTGAGTCAACCAAAGTCCTGGATGACTATTTTGTAGAAATTGACAAGCGAACCTAAAATTATATGAAAAAGCAGGTGATAACATTGTGCATTTCTTCCACCTGGCTGTTTATGAGTAATATAAGCAAATGTTTTCCTGAGTTCTATGAGCCATTCCAGCAAATTAACAGAACCCGAGGAGAGAGGCCATGGGAACCAAGTGAGTGGAGGGGTGGATATGGGACTGCGGGACTGTGGAATCTGATGCTATATTCAGGTGGACAGTGTCAGAACTGAACTGATTTGTAGGACACCCAGTTAGTGTCAGTGAATAAGTTGTTGGTGTGGGGAAAGAACCACACATTGGAATTGGGTGCAGAATCGTAGCTGGTGATCAAAAGTGAAATCAGAAACAGAATTATAGGATGACTGGATATCCACATGCGAAAGAATAAAGTTGGGCTCTTATATAATACCATATACAAAAATTAATCCAAAATACATCAAAGATATAAATGTAGGGGTAAAACTATAAAACTAGCATAAAATGTAGGTTTAAATCTTTGTGACTTCTGACCAGGCAATAGTTTCTTACATTTTATAACAAAAACATGAGCAATAAGGAGAAAAAAGAAAAATTAGACTTTATCAAAGTTTTAAAGAGTGTCATCCCAATACACCAACATTGTGGGTTCAATTCCCAGACAGGGCACATACAATAATCAACCAATGAATACATAAATAAGTGGAACAACAAATTGGTTTCTCTCTTTCTCTCAAATCACTAAATTAAAAAAAAAAAAAGTAAAAAGACAACCCATAAGAGAAAATATTTGTAAATCATACCTGCAGGTGATATATCAGATACCATCCTATATAATAAAAGGCTAATATGCAAATTGACTGAACGGTGGAACGACCGGTCGCTATGATGTGCAATGACCACCAGGGGGCAGATACTTAATGCAGGAGCTGCCCCCGGGTGGTCAGTGCGCTCCCACAGGGGGAGCACTGCTCAGCCAGAAGCCAGGCTCATGGCTGGCAAGCACAGTGGCGGTGGCAGGAGCCTCTCCCGCCTCAGTGGCAGCACTAAGGATGTCCAACTGACAGCTTAGCCCCGATCCTCACAGGGATTGGGCCTAAGCCATCAGTGAGACATCCCCCAAGGACTCCCAGACTGGGAGAGGGCACAGGCCCGGCTGAGGGATCCTCCCGAGTGCACGAATTTCATGTACCGGGCCTCTAGTCCTATATAACAAAGAGGTAATATGCAAATTGACTATCACACCCTCACAATATGGCTGCCTACGACCAGGCCAGCAGGGGGGTTAGTGAGGGACAACCAAATGACTGAACAAGCAGGCTGTGTGGTGCGACCTGGCCGACAGAGGGGTTAGTGAGGGTCGACCAGGCTGGCAGGGGAGGCAGTTGGGGGTGACCAGGCCAGCAGGGGGGACAGTTAAGGACAACCAGGCCAGCAGAGGGGGACAGTTGGGGGCGACCAGGCCGGCAGGGGGGGCAGTAAGAGGTGACCAGGCTGGGCGGGGGGGGGGGACAGTTAGGGGCGACGAGACCAGCAGGGGGGGCAGTTGGGGGCGATTAGGCTGGAAGGGGAGGTCAGCGAGGGGCAACTAGGCTGGTGGGGGGGCAGTAAGGGGTGACCAGGCTGGTGGGGGGGGCAGTTAGGAGCAACCAGCCCAGCAGGGAGGGGGCAGCTGGGGGCGACCTGGCTGGCAGTGGGGGGAAGTTAGGGGTGACCAGGCTGGCAGGGGTTGGCAGTTAGGGGTGATCAGGCTGGCACACAGAGGCAGTGAGGAGCGACTAGGCTGGCAGAGGGGCAGTTAGGGGCGACCAGGCAGGTAGGCAGGTGAGCGATTAGGAGACAGCGGTCCAGGATTGTGAGACAGATGTCTGACTGCCGGTTTAGGCCCGATCCCCAGGATCGGGCCTAAACTGGCAGTTGGACATCCCCTGAGGGATCCTGGATTGGAGAGGGTGCAGGCTGGGCTGACGGGACGCCCTCCATGCACAAAATTCGTGCACCGGCCCTCTAGTACATTAATAAATCTGTATTATAGTATCCAGAATATATAAAGACTTACAATTCAACAATAAAAAGACATATAACCCAATTTAAAAATGGGCAAAGAATTTGAACAGACATTTCTCCAAAGAAGATATACAAAAGTACAATAAACATGAAAAAAATGCTCAACATTATTAGTCATTAGGAAAATATAATGAGATACCACTTCTACCCACTAGGATAATAAAAAAGACAAGTGTTATTGGGGAGAAAGTGAGGAAACTGGAACCTTCATACATTGCTGATGGGAATGTAAAAAGGTGTAGACACTTAGGAAAAACAGTTTAACAGTTTTTCAAAAAGTTAACATATGACTCAGTAATTTGACTCATAGATATATACCCAAGAGAATTGAATACATATATCTATAACAGCAGCATTTATAATAGCCAGAATGAAAACAGTCCAAATGTCCACCAATTGATGAACCAATAAACAAAATGTGCTATAGCTACACAACGAAATATTATTCAGTCATAAAAAGCAAGGATGTACTGATTCATGCTATAGTAAGTATGGCCTTGAAAACATTATGCTAAGTGAAAGAGTTCAGTCACCAAAGGTCACATACTGAATGATCCCATTGTTGTAAAATGCCCAGAATAGGCAAACCCATACAGACAGAAAGTAGATCAGTGGTTGCCAGGGGCTGGAAGGAGGAAAGAATGGGGAGTGACTGTTAAACAGTACAGGTTTCTTTCTGAGGTGATGAAAATGTTCTGGAATTAGGGAGTGGTGATGGCTGTACAACTTTGTGAATACAATAAAAACTACTGAATTTTATATTTTAAAGGAGTGAATTTTATGGTATGCAAATTGTATCTCAATTTTTAAATGTTATAGAAAAATGTTGATACTACTGAGATCAATCAAATCTAAATATCTGGGGATGAAATCTGGGCATTTGAATTTCTGAAGGCTCCTGGGTGGTTTTGAAGCATCATGGGTTAATTATCCACTGCATTAAATAAACCATCAATTTCTTCTATTGTGAATTTGTAGGCAGAAATTAACAAGATTCTTTGACCCTCCACTGTTCTAATGTTAGGAAAAGGTCTAGAGTAATCATAGCTAAAATTCACCAGTGTTGTCATAATGAAACATATTAACTTGTTCATCTATATAATAAAGAGGTAATATGCAAATTGTCCATTATGGAATCACAGTAATGACCATTCAACAGGCTGCACGCGCAGCAGGGAGACTTGCATGAGCCTCACTTCCCTGTCCCTGGCGTCAGGCCGGGAAAGTGAAGCTGTGTCCCCCATCCGGCGCCGGAGTTCTCTTTTTCTCCCCGGTGCATGTGCCTGACAAACACCCCCACAACACTGTGCCCTGTCTGAGGGCACTCTGCCCGGGGATGCCACCCCCCCCCCACCATGAGGTGGGGGGGGGGCCCAAGGGGCTACACCTGCATGGCAGAAGGCTGGTTCTTGGGGTGTGGTTGGCAGACACCAACCGGGGGTTGTGAGAGTTGGCGGTGACCCCCGGGAGGGGGGGTTGCGCATGCAAATCAAGAGGGTGTGGACCCAACATGAAGGAAGGGCCCAGGTGCGACGACAGAGAGTGGACGTTGAGGTAAGGCACTGGACCTGGACAGGCCACTGGGTAAACAATGCGGAGATCCCACCACCACAGACACACAGGGCCGCCCCACGACGCCCGAGACGTTGGTCAATCCTCCCAAGCGTACCACCTCGAAGCCTCCTCCTGCCACGCAGACCCGGCCCCGCCACCGTGGAGACCACAGGTAACCCTCACACCGTAGGGAAGTCGCCACAGCTTTCTCCAGCCATCCATCCATTCATTTGGACAGGGGTTCGCATCCTGGGCGGAATGCCCCCCAAGAACAAGCTGGGACCCAACTGTGCCTGTGCAAGCACGCTAGTTGCCTGCGAATTCTGGATGGCAGCAGATGGAGAGCTGCTTGAGGTGTGGGAGCAGGCATGCCAGGGGATGGGAAAGGCCTCCGTGCCCCCCCACCCAACTTTGGCATGCAATGGGAGAAAAGCCTTGTGCGTGCACGAATACACACGTGCGTGCACGTAATGCAGCAGTCCCCTCGATGGATGCTGGCCCTGGCTCGGCAGGACCCTCCCCCGACTCCAAGCGGGGAGGCGCGGGCCACGGTAGGCAAGACACAGCTGCATCATTGCTCAACCCCTCAAAGCCAGTGCGAGAGGGGCCCAAGTGCCCAAACAGAGGCAGCTACAGATCCCAGAGAGGAAAGAAGTCAGTATTAAGACAGGACAAAAGCATAGAATTTTTAATTAGCCTGTAGAAAGAGTAAAAGAGTGAGGGAGGAGGGGGGAAGATGCGGAAGAAGGGAAGGAGGGAGGGAAGAGCTTTATAAAGGAGTCAGTAGATTGCAGAGTTAAAGAAGGAAAGAGGATGTATGAGTGAACTGTAGGAGCTATAATGAAAATCAAGTATAGTTGTGTACTGGGGACAGATTTTAAAAGTAGGAGTCAGAAAAGAAAAAAGATAAATGATAGTGAATAATTAGGCAGGTAGATAGATATTAAAACAGTGGAAGTAAGAAGAGAAGAATGTATAGAAAAGGTAGGATGAGAGAGAAAGAGGGAGGGAAGAAAAGTTTTAAAGGGGAGCCGGTAGAGCTGAAAAGGAGAATGGGAAGAAGGAAGAAATGGGGGAGGGAGCAAAGCAGGTCCGAGGGAGGAAGTGAAAAAAAATTAAGGTGGGAAGGAAGGAAAAGGGGAGGGAAGGATGGGGTAAAGATAAAGGAAATAAGGAATGTGGGGAGGGAGGGAGGGTAGGAGAAAGATGGGAAGAAGGATGATGGAACAGAAATAGGAAATAAGGAGGAAAGAAAAGTTTATAAATGATGAGTCAGTAGGAAAAAGTGTTACATAAAGGAGAAAGAAAAATTGTGTGAGAGGGAGAAGCCAATAAGGAAGTCAAATACAATTGTGTGTGAAGGGGATAAGATTTAAAAAAAAAAGTTAATAGGAGCAGTTAGGGGTGACCAGGCCAGCAGGGGAGAGCAGTTAGGGGGATCAGGCTGGTAGGGGAGGGCAGTTAGGGGGATCAGGCAGGCAGGCAAGTGAGCAGTTAGGGCAGGTAGGCAGGTGAGCAGTTAGAAGCCAGAGGTCCCGGATTGCGAGATGGATGTCCAACTGGTAGTTGAACATCCCCCGAGGGCTACCAGATTGGAGAGGGTGCAGGTCAGGCTGAGCCCCCCACTACCCCCGTGCATAAATTTCATGCACCGGGCCTCTAGTTATATTATAATGTTGTTGTGTGTGTGTTTTTTGTTGTTGTTATTAATCCTCACCCGAGGATATTTTCCCATTGATCTTTAGGGAGAGTAGAAAAGAGAGGGAAAGACAGAGAGAAACAGTGGTGTGAGAAAAACACATTGATTGGTTGCCTCCTGCATGAACCCTGACCCAGGCCAGGGCCAAGGCCAGGGAGGAACCTGCAACCAAGGTACATGCTGGAATCAAACCTGGGTCTGCAGGCCGATGCTCTATCCATTGAGCCAAACCGGCTAGGGCTATAATGTTTTTTAAAAAGACAGTTTTTCCCAGTGCTAATCTGCTGGCATGTTTTCACATGTCCTCCACCTTGTAATATCATTTAAGATTTTTCGAAGGATGTAACTTACCCTTAATTAGAGTGTCAATATAACAATCTGTAATGCCAGGAGGAGTTTTTTGTTTTAAAAAAATCTATTCCTGCTTCAAAGTTGACACTGGGATAGGCACGGTAATCCCTAGCTCTGAGGAGGTCTCCCTTTGAACCCAGGAGTGGGATGTAGCCTTCTGATCTTGGGTGGTCCAAAGGGTGAGGTGGGGTGCTTCAAGGGAGCATAGGCTAAACTAGTTCACCTACCCAAGAAGCACAGGCCCAGTGGTTTTCAATTCTACTTCATTTGTTTATTATTCCCACTTAATTCCAAAAAGGAAGTTGAAGTAATTTGATTGTTTGTCGAAGAAAGTAGTTTAGGCCCAGAGCAGTCCTGATAAGCAAAGTGTTAGTGTCCAGGATGGCTTCTTATGCAGAGAGATGAGCCTAATAATTCCCCCACTTAACCTGGATATTCTGTGTCACTTTGAAGAATGACTGTTTTCTACATGGTCTAATCCCACGACGAGAAGCAACAGGATGAAGCCGTATGGAAGGTACAGATGCAATGGCAAAGCTCTTGTATCCCCTACTGGGAAATACCTCATTTCTGCCAAGATATCAGGATCATATGCACATTTTTTTTATTAGAAAAGTTTGGCACATTTATGCAATAACCTTTCTGGAAAAAATGTAAGGCTTTCAAACTTCTAATCCTATCTAATAAAAGAATAATATGCAAATTGACCATCACTCCAACACACAAGATGGCTGCTCCCATGTGGTCAAAGATGGCTGCCCCCATGTGGACACAAGATGGCCACCACAAGATGGCCAGCAAGGGAGGGCAGTTGGGAGGGACCAGGCCTGCAAGGGAGGGCAGTTGTGGGTGATCGGGCCAGCAGGGGAGGGCAGTTGGGAGAGACCAGGCCTGCAAGGGAGGGCAGTTGGGGGTGACCAGGCTGGCAGAGGAGGGAAGTTGGGGGCAACCAGGCCTGCAGGGAAGGGCAGTTGGGGGGAACCCAGGCCTGCAGGGGAGAACAGTTGGGGGGAACCAGGCCTGCAGGAAAGGGCACTTGGGGGGGACCAGGCCTACAGGGGAGGGCAGTTAGGGGTGACCAGGCCTGCAGGGGAGGGCAGTTAGGGGCAAACAGGCTGGCAGAGGAGCAGTTAGGCATCAATCAGGTTGGCAGGGGCGTGGTTAGGGGGTGATCAGGCTGGCAGGCAGAAGCGGTTAGGGGCAATCAGGAAGGCAGGCAGGTGAGCAGTTGGGAGCCAGCAGTCCTGGATTGTGAGAGGGATGTCTGACTGCCCGTTTAGGCCCAATCCCGGTAGGATCGGGCCTAAACGGGCAGTCGGACATCCCTTGAGGGGTCCCAGATTGGAGAGGGTGCAGGCTGGGCTGAGGAACACACATCCCCGTGCACGAATTTCATGCACCGGGCCTCTAGTCTCTTATAATAAGCATAATGGATGAAATGGAACACACCCTCTTGGAGCATGTTAGAGTTATGCAGAATAACTCTACCTGTAACTTTACTACTTTGTATTTCATACAAGAGAGCATATCAGAATTGAAGTAAGCACAAGTAATGCTATTAATTATTTGATCTAGACTGCTGCTCATTGTACTAGTCTTTGCTAATATTGAATTATAGTGATTACATTAATATTTACTTTGGGGGTAGGTCTAATAGAAATGCAATTAGTACAACCTACTGAAGTAGGTTCAATATTGAGGTAATACAGATCTATTCAATTTAGAATTATCCTAGTAATAAATTCTATTTAAACAAACTTCTTACTAGATATTTCTGTCCCGGTCATAATGGAATAACTGGTACCACACAGCCTTACCACTAGAAACAACCACAAAACTAGGTAAAACACATTTAAAGCAACTGTTTTCAGGCCCTGGACAACCGTCAGGGAGGACTGTAATTCCTACAAGAAGGGAAAATTCCTGCACACACACAAAAAAGACATCGCTGATTAATTACCTCAATAATTTAAGGAAAAAATAATAATCCTACACACCTCTTTTTAGAAAACAGAGGAGGGGGAACACTTACAAATGCGTTTTATGAGAACACAGTTACTCTGATACCAAAACCATAAAAATACAAAAAGGAGAACTACTGACCAATATGATCATGAGCAAAGATGTAAACATCCTTAACAAAATTTTAGCAAGTTGAACCCAGCAATTTGAATGATCCTCATGATCAAATGGATTTTATTGGAATATTGCAATGTTGGTTTAACACTTGAAAACAAATTAATGTGAGTAACAGAATAAGAAGAAAAATCATGTGATCAGCTCCATACATGCATCTGACAAAATTCAGTACTCATTCATGATAAAACCTCTCAGCATACACAATAAAAGGAAACTTCTTCAACTTTATAAGACATCTATAGCCAGTAACATACTTAATGGTGAAAGATTAAAACACTTCCCCATAAGATCAAGATCAGAACAAATATGCACACTCACTTCTCCTAGTAAAGGTTTTAGATACTTTTACCAGAGGTCTTCAATCATGTAATAAGACAAGAAAAAGAAATAAAACTGTAAAGGAAGGAATAAAACTGTCCTTACTGGCAGATGACATGATCATGTACATAGAAAATCTTAAACAACTTAACAAAAGCTACCGGAGCTAGTAAGTAAGTTTAGGAAGGTTTCAGGATATAAGGTGAATATACAAAACTCAATTGTATCTCTACATATTAGGAAATAAACATTTGAAAAATTAAACTCAGTATCATTTAGAATAATATAAGAAATTCAAAATACTTAAGTATGCATTTAATAAAATACATATGAAACATATATGCTGAAAACTACAAAATATTGCTGAGAATCAAAGTAGATAAACAAATGAAAAGACTATTTCTTATGATGTCAATTCTCCCAGAACTGATCTAAATTTCTGATACAAACCAAATCAGAATACCAGAAGATTTCTTATAGAAATTAACAAATGGACAATATGATTTTTATAAAAATTTAAAGGGCTTAAAATAGATGAAGTAATTCTGAAAAAAAAATCAAAGTTGGCGGATGTACACTACTTTAAAATTACTATAACGCTATGGTAATCAAGAGAATACAGTATTAGCATAAATACAAACAGATTACTGGATTAGAATATAGTAAAAGAGTAGACTCACACATACTGATTTTTGACCAAGGTACAAAGGAAACTCAATGAAGAAAGGAAGTATTTCCATCAAACAGTGCTGAAACAACTGGTTAACTATGCATAAAAATATCAATTGCAATTCATACTTCACACCAAACACAAAAATTAATTTAAGTCCATGGACATGGGCAATAGGGTAGTGAAGATCTGGGGTTGTGTTGGTAGGGGCTGGGAGGAGGAGAATAAGGGGGGATATCTATAATACTATCAACAATAAAATATATTAAAACAAGGAAAAATGATTAATTTGAGATGGATCATAGTTTTAATGTAAAAGCAGAAACCATAAAGCCTCTAAAAAAAGGGGCGGGTATTTTAGATTTAGGCAAATATTTCTTTGTCAGGACCCACAGAGCACTAATCATGACAGCAACAAATTGATAAAATGGACTTATGAAAAATTAAAACTTCTGTTCATCAAAAGACTGTTAGGACATTGAATAAGCAAGCTATATATGGGAGAAAATAGTCACAACATACATGTCTGACACAGGACTTGTATCCAGAGTAAATAAACAACTCCTATGATTTAATGATAAAAAGACAAACCAATCGATTTTAAAGAGTAGTCAAGAAGACTTCTGTCCAGAAGGATGAAGTAGATATACTTTTCCCTTATTTCTGCTCTGTACAGCTAAAACTCTGGACTTTTTATATAAAGATCAGAAGACTCTGAAAGGTGGAGAGAAGACAGACCAGCTACAAAACTGAGGAACAGATGGTGAGTTCCTGGGTTCTCATTTTGCCTCCCATATCCCAGGCTGGATGCTGGAGAAGCCAGCAACCTGGAAATGCCAATGGGCATGCCCATGCCCCCAGAAAGGCCTGCTGGCTCTAGCTAAAGGACCAAAAGGGGGCAGCCTAAAAAGACAGAAAACTGTTAGACAATAACTATTCTATTGCAGCCCAACATCACAGAAAAAAAACGTAACCCTATCTCTAAAAGGCCAAGTAGGAAGCTACACCTCTACCCCCGTGAGGTTAGAAGGAGGCACCCTAACCCAGCAGGGGAGATCACAGAGCTGGAGATGAAGTCCTGGCTCTACTTGAGACTCTGATTCCAGTGGTTCAACCTTTTTTGTATGCTATGAGGCAATGATTCTCCCTTTTGGTCTAAACTATTTAGTGGTGTTTAACTAAGAGCCCTAATTTAACTTTAAAAAATTTTTTTCCCACCCAGCCAGTGTTGCCCAGTGGTTGAGCATCGACCTGTGAACCAGGAGGTCATAGTTTGATTCTTGGTTTGGGTACATGCCCAGGTTACGGGCTTGATCCCCAGTGGGGGGCAGGTGGGGGTGGCTGATCAATGATTTTTCTCTCATCATTGATTTTCTATCTTTCTTTCCCTCTCCCTTCCTCTCTGAAATCAATAAAAATATATTTAAATTTTTTTCTTTTCTGAGCTCTAAACTATATTCTTATCTCAACTTCCTATCCTTCCAGGCTTCTTACCATAATTCTTTTCTTTCCTTCAATTGTGTCTACCAAGCTTCCCCACTTCCCTCAGGGCCCAGGCAGCTCCCTATATTGCATCTATTCAACAATACTTTTTGTGGCAACCAATTTTATTGAGTTAAAAGTTGGCTGTAGCAGGCATCCATTTAAAATATACAATTTGAGCCCAGCTGGTGTTGCTCAGTGGTTGAGCGTTGACCTATAAACCAGGAGGTCACAGTTCAATTCTCGGTCAGGTCACATGCCCAGGTTGCGGGCTCGGTGCCCAGTAGGGGATGTGCAGGAAGCAGCTGATCAATGATTCTCTCTCTTTCATTGATGTTTCTATCTCTCTCTCTTTCTCTCTCCCTTCCTCTCTGAAATCAACAACAACAAAAAATAAAATGTATAATTTGATGAATTCTGACACATGCATATACCAGGAAAACTAACTACAATCAGTTTATATAACATTTTCATCACCCTAAAAAGTTCCATCTTGCCCCTGGGTAGGACATCCCTCAGCCCCATGTGCTTTTTTGTCACTGTATTTTCATTTTCACTATAATTTGTATTTACACTTTTGGGTCTGGCTTTCCTCACTCAGCATAATAGTTTTATATGTATGTCGTGTTTATCTGTAGTTTGTTCCTTTTTTGCTGAGTAGGGTTCCATTGTACAGATACACACTACATTTTGTTTATCCACTCACCAGGTGAAATTCGATATTTGGGTAGTAACCTGTTTGGGCTATTATGAATAAAGTTGCAATGACCATTCACGTAAAAGAAAAAAGATGGCATAGAAGTGTATTTATTGATAGGGAAAGATTTTCATGACCAACTGTTTTTAAAAAAAGATTACAGAACAGTTTATACAATGTCAACCCATTTTTGTAAAGAATATATTTGGGTAAACAAGTAAGTTCATAGAAAAAAGCCTAAAATGTTAATGATGGTTATCTCTGGCTATTGAGATTACATGATTTTTAAGTTAAAGAAACAAATAAATCGAGCAAAAGACTGGAACAGGCACTTCACAAAGGAGACTCTGCCAATAAGCACATGAAAAATGTGTTCAGCACCCTTGTCATCCAGGAGATGCAAACGAAAGCCACAGTGAGATGCCACCACTGATAGCACTGCACATTGGCAAGGATGTAGAAATGAGAACGCTCATCTATGACTGGCAGGAGTGGGAAACTGTGCAACCACTCTGAACATTGGTCTGGCAGTTTCTCATAAAGTTAAATACGCATCTACCCTATGACCTAGCAAATGCCCTTTTAGGTATTTACCTGGAGAAATGAAAACATTGGACATAGGAAAGACTTGTGTATGAATGTTCATAGCAGCTTTATTCATAACACTCCAGAAAGAAAATCATATTTCAAAAAATTTTAACTTGTTCTTTTCTCTTTTCCCAGTCTTGGCCTCAACAACTAGAATAGCAATAAACTAGAAACAACTCCATCAGCAGGAGAAGGAATAAGCAATACTACTCAGCAAAAAAACAGCTTCTGATATACACAACACATGCATGGGCCTCAGTATCTTTATACTGAGTGAAAGAAGCCAGATACAAAAGGGTACATCTGTATGGTACCATTTATGTGAAGTTCTGAAATCGCCAAAACCAATCTATGGCAAACCAATCAGGACAGTGGTTGCCTGTGGAGGTGGGGGCAAGTGGAGATTGACTGGGATGGGACTCAGGGGATATTTTGGGAGTTATGGCAGTATTCTGTATCATGATGAGGTATGGGTTACACAGATGATGCAACTATTGAAACTCATCGAACCGTATACTTAATGTCTGTCATGTCACTGTATATAAAGTTATGATTTAATAAAAATGGGAAAAATGAAAAAGAAACAACAAATATTTTTGTTCATGTAAATATTCAAACACAAAAAAATGTAGAAAATATAGTAGAATGAGCATGCTATCATATTTGAGTAATCATTTGCTAACTCCGGTTACTGGCAGTAAATTGCTTAAGACACACGTCATAACTGACATGTTCGCAAGCCAAGCATGATTGAGTGTTCATTTCCTAATGAAAGGCTGTATTTTCCCCCCTGACAAGTCTTATGGTTTGAGAAATGGTAATATTTTCTAGCCTTCCTGGGGATTTCAATGGAATGTCAGCGTTTGACCCACTGACACCCACGGAAAAATGTGGTCACTTTCAAATACCAGCAAGGCTTCATTTTTTAGAGATTTTTACTAGTCAACATTGCTTTTTAGGAGGAAACAACCAGGAATGATTGATTGGTTTTAAAATAGGCTCAATATTTTTTGCTGTTTCACCAACTGAAGAACTATAGTGATAGTTCATGCTATACTTCTCTCCATTCATGTTTTAGAAGATGAATTAATGGGGAAAATGAGGTAGAGTAGGATTAAAGTGCTATTTTTTAAACAATTATTTGCTACATGAACTTGAATACATTTCTTTTTTTTAAAGATTTTTTATTGATTTTTAGAGAGAAGAAGGGAGAGGGAGAGGGAGAGACATTGATCCGCTGCCTCCTGCACGCCCCCTACCAGGAATCAGCCCACAACCCAGGCATGTGCCTGACTGGAATCCAATCAGCAACCTTTTAGTGCATTGGACAATGCCCAATCAACTGAGCCACACTGGCCAGGGCTTGAATAAATTCCTTAATCATTCTGACCCTCGGTCTCTACATCAATAGCCATAAGAATAGCATCCCCAAAGTGTCATAATGAAGATTAAATACTATCTATGAAAAAGCCTTAACAGATGCCAGAAGCTCAATAAATATTACTGTCTTCCCTTAACTCCTCAGTAGAAGACAAGGATAAAGAATACTGCTTCTTCCACAATTCAGAGGCAGATACATTCTTTGGGGAATTTATATGAGACTATGGGTAGATCATGGTGGGTGGGGTGGGGGGGCTGAGAGTTCTTCACCTTTTATCTCCCTGGAGCAATCATGAACACTTTATAACTAATGATGAAAATATTGTTTGCAGTTTCTATTCTTCTCTATGAAAGAGTACCTGGAAAGCCATTTCTCCTTGGTTTTGTGGTGGCCTTTGCTTTTATTGCCCCCTGGGAAGCACTGATCTGGATCCCAGCTGCTGTGTGTGCTGGGTGTCTTCGCTGACAGTGGAGACTCGGGTCAAATCCTGAACAGTGCTCCCCCGTGTGTGGACAGGGAGGTCGGCACTCAGAGGTCTCACTTATAGCCAAAGGCCAACTCTCTGCCCTTCCTTAAGTTTTGTTTACTAGTAAAGGCAAGATCCATTTCTGCCCCTGTCACCCGCTGCAGAGCCAGCAGGCTTCACTGTGAGCCCAGCCAGATCCCTGTAATAAATTACCTGGGAAAAGAGAAGAGAACGAAGTAAAGTGTTTTGAAATCTGACTTTCTTCCCGGAGTGTTCAGGGTTACCTAATAGAAAGGGCAGGGTTGCACTAAGGTGTGTGCTGGGAGGTTTGCAAGCTAAAGTTTGTAGAAAAAGTTTAGTTAGTTCTTTTAAGTCATCGTTGAAAATTTTTTTCATATTAAAAGTGAAATGCTTCCAAACTTTAAAAGAATAAAAAATAAAACAGGTTCAGAGTGTTACAAAATAGCACTGGACATTTGTACATGATGTAAGCCCACGTAGTTGACTAAATCTACAATAATCTGTAAGGTAGATCATATTGAAGCATAGTAGCCTCTATTTTGTAAAAACTGCTGTTTGAAATTTTCCACTAGACATAAATAGTCCTTTGTTCTGTAAATTAATTCTGCTATTATTGGCTTCTGTATAACATGCTTGCTCTAATGATTGGGAAAATAAGCTCAACTGTCTGACCTTGCAACCTGCTCCACTGCCGTCTCTAGCTACCCCCATACCAGGTGTCTTTTAGTTATCTGTACTCAAGGCTACAGGCTTCCTACGAGATATCTGCTAAGCATAGGGCTCTTTTGAAAACTTGCAAAAGGCACCGGAAGCCCATATTTAGGAGACAAAGACATTAGAAAAGTATAAAGGGAAACCTACCTCCATGTTGCTTTGCTCAGACTCTGGAAACAATATTCCTCTGAGCCCGCTAGTGTAATAAAGACTCCTAATTAATTTGGCTTATTAAGGCGTCTTATGTTCAGCTCGCTGATTTACAATATAACAATATTAGTATCTCTCATTTTATAAATGAGGAAATGAAAATTCAAAGAAGTTATATGCTTACTTGGTCTCACATAGAAGTAAAGAATAAAGCTAAGTCTGGACCCTGGCCTTCTGGCTCTAAATCTTTTCCCATAAGACAGGTCATTAGTGTTAAATCCCAGTTTCAATTCTTTTTTTGTGTGTTTTGTTGTTGTTGTTAAGCCTCAGAATTTATTCGTCTTTAACTGAAAATTGTATCCTTTGGCCTACATCTCTCCAATTTCTAATTTTTTGTTTGTTGGTTGGTTGGTTAATTCTCATCCAAGAATATTTTTTCCATTGATTTTTAGAGAGAGTGGAAGGGAGGGGAGAGACAGAGAGACACATCGATTGGTTGCCTCCCGCATGGGCTTTGACCAGGGCCAGGGATTGAGTCTGCAACCGAGGTACGTGCCCTTGACCCGAATTGAACCCAAGACCCTTCAGTCCAAGGGGCCAATGCTCTATCCACTGAGCCAAACTGGCTAATGCTCAATTCTTTGAGGGTAGCATTGGTTAAATGGGTCATCAGAAAACAAACTTTGGGGTAATCTTCCCTCAAGCACAGACTGTGATAGTGGGGATCCAGAGAGTAGCGGGGGAAGAACAGGATGTGGAACCAGACACGAGATGCTGCACATGAACCTCACAGCAGTGGCTTAAAGATGAAGATTTGAGAGGAGCCTTCGATGGCCTCTCTTGAATTTGATCCCCTTTCATACATCTCCATACAGAGGTTACATCTCTTTTCCAGACTGTGAACAACCAATGCAGAGTGAAGAACAAAGGAAAACAGAAGCACATATCATATCTAGAGTGTGCCAAGAGTATCATCAAAATGAGGAAGAAATTCAGGAATGTACACACATAACTTTTTTTAGATTAAAAACACAGTGCCTCGCTAAGAACAAAGCTTTTTTTTTTTTTTTTGTCAGCCCAATGTATTTTTGTCATGTTGACCATTGAAATTATTTTCTCAGCAGAGAATTTTCCAGTAAACCTCCCACATCATTACAAACTTCCTGTTCTCAACTGTGGTTCCTCGTAGACCCTCAAGTCAGGCAGAAAGAGAGCTGATATTCAGCAGAGAATTAACTGGGCAGGGTGTGTACCTAAATGTATCAACTTCTAAGGGAAGGAAGCTTATTGCATTGCATTGTATTTTATTTTGCTTTACAAAGCATTGCTTTTTATTTGTGGTGTGCCTTTGGATGTTAGAGATTACTTTTTGAAGATAGAGACTTTTGGTTTAGCACAGCTCCCAGTACCTGAAAAATATTCAATACATGTTGTTAAAGTCAATGTTTCACATGTACTTCTCCTTGACCAAATAAAGAACATTTTATGGGTCATTTTTCATCTTAGATGAGCTTATAGGAATAGGCAATCTTTGGACATTGGAGGAAATAATTTATGAGGACTGTGGTCTAAGTTTAAATTCTGGGTTCTCGAGCACACTTTTAAAAATGAAGCCTTTGATCCTTTATTAAGTATATAAAGCAAGCACCCAGCTAATGTAAACCTCTTTTTAAATCACTGGTTATCAGGCTTGACTGCACATTGGAATCACCTGGCGTGGAATGTGTCGTAGGGTTATTTTAAATGCTACTGCCAGGTCTCAGACCTGGAAATTTTCATATAATTGGTCTATGTACAGGCCAGGCTTCAGGGTTTTGAAAGCTTCCCAGGAGATTCTAATGAGCAGCCAGAGCTGAGCATCACTCTCTGATACGAATGAAGGCATTTACCCAGTACCTACTAAGTACCAGACACTGTGCTAGGCACCCGTTACTCTTTATTTTACTAATGTGGAAAGTGGGACTCACAGAGGCTGATGATGACTTGCTTACCATTATAGAGCAGTTGAATGTTAAAATTGGAAAGCAGCAGCAACATCAAAAGTCCTATGACCTTCTACCCTTTTTGCCATTTACATTGTAGAAGTCTAAAGGCTATGCTGGTGACTACAGAAGCCAATGTAACCCATCAACCTCTAAAAATGAAGGCACACCTAAATGAAGACACACTCTTTAGAAGATTAGAATGTAGTTCAGCATGCTATGTGAAGCAAATTTTAAAAATGTGTATGGAAATAAATCTGGGTACAAAGACTGTTGGATAAGTATTTCCTTTTAATGCCACATTCTATTCTTCAAAACCCAGCAATGTCTCCTATTGAATTAGAATGTCCCGGGAAGCTTTCAAAACCAGATTAATGTTAAGAAGGGCCAATGTCAGCCCTTATTGAGTTTGGCATCAGAGATGAGGAGCAGGACCTGGGTGACCACCACGAAATGAAGGCAGGGTGTGTGTGTGTGTGTGGGGGGGGGAGGGTAAGAGATCAACCAAAGGATTCGTATGCATGCATATAAGCATAACCAAAGGACGCAGACAGTAGGGAGGTAGGGCCATGTGCTGGATTGGGGGGGGGGGGGGGTCTGGCTGGGGAGAGGTCAATGGGGGGAAAAGGAGACATATGTAATACTTTCAACAATAAAGAATTTAAATTTTTTTAAAAAAGAAAGAAAATAGGGGCTGAGCTCTCCATGGGGTGGGAATCATATAGAAACTCTAAGGCAAGGTCATTTCCTTCATTGCCCATTGTAAACTAGCAGGCTATGATGCTGAGATTGTGCATCAGTTACAGATATCCAAATGGCTTAGAAACCCAGGGAGCAGCTATTCAGTTAATATACATTAACTAAGAAAACAAACCTTCAACCAAATCCAACTGTAACTGTGATGGAAAAGCCCAGTGTCTGCTTGAAGGTAGCTTGTGACTTTAATGTGTGTGTGTGTGTGTGTGTGTGTGTATTTTTGACTTGAATAACCCTTTACTAGTAAGTGCTATTCCTCAAGTGTCCCATCAATGCTTCATTTTTCTCTCTAAATCTCTCTCCTTTCAAGGTCACTCCTCTCTCCTTGTGAACTGTTTGTCTATTGGCTAGGGAACATATGGGATAAGCAATATTAGTGAACATTTTAAAGTCCTGTCTGGAGCGGTAAGAACTGTCAATTTCAGATAGCAAGATAAATAGAGACAAATGCAGATGAGAAAGGGAAGTAGACACTAAGAATAAAATTGGCAGGTAAAGAAAGTGCCAGGCAGGTATTTAGAGATAAAAAAGAAAAAAATAGCATAAGACAAATAATGAATGAGACAAAGAGAAACTGGGAGAGAGAGAATAGAGAGAAACAGACACTCAAAGAGAGCTAAGGCAGGGAGTGGGAAGAGATTGAGGGGGTGGAGAGAGAAACAGAGAAAGGCAGCAAAGAAAATCTGATAGGAGACAGAGATGAAGGGAGAAAGAAAGAACGGAAGGAAGGAAGGAAGGAAGGAAGGAAGGAAGGAAGGAAGGAAGGAAGGAAGGAAGGAAGGAAGGAAGGAAGGAAGGGGTGGGGGGAAGAAAGAAAGAAAGAAAGAAAGAAAGAAAGAAAGAAAGAAAGAAAGAAAGAAAGAAAGAAAGGGGAAAGGAAGAGGGAGGAAGGAAACAAGGGAGGGAGGGAGGAACAGACATGTTGAGAGAGAGGAGCATGGAGGACAGGTAGAGGTGAGTAGCGAGATGGTGAGCAGAGAGGAGTGTGGAAAGTTTATGTGTATTCTCACAGAGAAAGGAGAAGCTTGACTAGTTTACCAGAAGGGACAGCCTTTCTAGTCAGGGCTGCTGAAGGGCATGAGTTTAGTCATCCTGAATAGAAGCAGGATTCCTTCCTCCCTAGCCCAGTCTGTGCTCCATCTGGAGGGCAGGGGGAAGGTGGCTTTCTATGCCAGCACTCCAGGCCACGGGAGGACCTCACAGAATTACAGAAGTTGGAATTAAGATCCTAGTGGTGGACGCGTGTGGTTTCTTGGCCATCCATTTACCCCATTTCCAGTAACAGCCTCCATTGTTTGTGGGGGAACCACCCTTCCCCACATTCAGTCCCCGTGGTTTTTATGGCACTGACAGTACCTCCCCACCACCCCCATTCCAGGGACTGTGTGTGTGTGACCCAGGCTTGGCATATGATCCAAAGCATCAGTTTCTCCTGTGGTCGGTGACGGGTTCAGGGACAGACACATAACTCAAGGGAGGCAAATCAGAGCCAATCAATCTCACTCTGCGGGTTTGTCTGGGCTCCTGGGTGTGCCTGTGGATGCAGACTTGAACCATGGAGACATGTTGGCTGGAGCTAGGGTTGCCATCTTGCCAACTTGCAAAGTCTGAACATAAAGCCAACACACAGAGCAGTGGGGAGTAAAATGCAGAGCAATGGGTTCTTGTGGGCTTTTCTGAACACTGACCATGCTGTTTCTGAAGTCAGAACTATCTCTAGGCTTTTCATTTGCAAAAGCCAAAAGATTACCTTTTTCTTGAATGGTTTAAACCACTTCGAGTTAGGTTTTCTGCACTTGCAACCAAATCCTAATTGAAATAATGTCTTGGAGATGGTCTGTCACCACATTCTACAGAAACTGAGTTTAAGTAATTGAAGATTTTAGCTAGCTGGTGGCAGCATATGAACTGAGCTTTCAGCTACCATGTACTCATCTGAACTCTTTCATTATCTCCCCTTATTTTATTTATTTATTTACCTATTTATTTAATTTTAAGTTCTTTAAAAAATTTATTGATTTGAGAGAGAGAGAGAAGAAGAAGAAGAAGAAGAAGAAGAAGAAGAAGAAGAAGAAGAAGAAGAAGAAGAAGAAAGAGAGAGAGAGAGAGAGAGAGAGAGAGAGAGAGAGAGAGAGAGAGACTTCTTGTTCCACTTATTTAAGCATTCACTGGTAAATTCTTGTATGTGTCCTGACCGGGGATCAAACCTACAACCTTGGCGTATTGGGATGATGCTCTAATCCAGAGGTGGGGAACATCCCACCCACTGGCCATATAAGGCCTATGAAATCATTAGGTCTGGTCCTGCCAAGGCATTAGGGGTGAGTTAATTAAACGTTTGACCAAATATAGCAGGCTAATTTTTAAGTTGATAAGTTTGTATGGCTCAAGAATGATGTTATAAATATCCATAATGGCCCTTGGCAGAAAAAGGTTTCCCACCCTTCTAAGCTGTAGAGCCTATTTAAAAATAAATGTTTTGACCCCAGTGATTTCATAAGCTTTAGAAATGCCAGCCCTAAACAAAAGTGCCAGCCCTGGGCAATGTTTACCGTTGCTCAGCCATTTTCCCTTTCTATGATGTCCTGTCTCTCCCTTCCTAGTCATGGAAAGCAGAATGTGACAGATGTCACGGATACTTTTATGTGAACTTACCAAATAGAACCTTTACTTTCTCAAAAAGAACAATAAAAGAGCCCAAAGGAGTACATTTCTAATGCAGGGATTCCCAAACTTTGTAGCATGTGGATAGAGGACACACTTCAGAGTTGCTGAACCTTCTCAGAATTCTCTGAACTGCCAGTGAGCACTCGGAGTGAAAACTTACCGAAGATCCTGAGAAATGTCCCCCACCCAACAGACTTCATTGTGCACTAGAACCACTGGAGAGTTGGTTAAAAGACTGCTGGGCCCCCTCCCTCAGTCTCAGCTACAGTTGGTCTGGTGTGGGGCCTAAGAATTTGCATTTCTAACAAGATTACAAGTGACGTTGATGCTGCAGATCTGGACAACAGTGTCCTTTGAAGAGTGTGTTTAGATTGAAGAGTCTAACTCTGAGAGGGCACGGCCAGGTGACATAAACCTCAACATTGCTCTGCCCTAGTCCTAGGAGTTAAGCACCCTCACCCACGCACCAGCAGAGAGGCCTGCTAAGCTTGAGGGGCAGCCTGGGCAATGGTGGGAGGGGCCCCTGGTGTCCCGCAGGGAGTCCACTTGTGAATTAGATGTGGGGCCACAGCCAGGAGTCCATGAGTGCTTGGATCTGCTGATGCTTGTGGGGTGGGAATATATTTTTAAAAAAATCCTCACCTGAGGATGTTTATTGATTTGAGAGAGAGAGAGAGAGAGAGAGAGAGAGAGAGAGAGAGAGAGAGAGAGAGACATTGATGTGAGAGAAAAACATCAATGGGTTGCCTCCCGTATGTAACCAACTAGGAATCAAAACTGCGACCTACCGTAGGTCTGTGCCCTGAGAATCAAACCTGCAACCTTTTTGGGGACGACACTCCAACCGACTGAGGCACCCAACTGGGGCTGGCAAAACATTTAAAAAATACAATTATAGGGTTGTTACCCCCACACCCCCAATAATGCCTATTACACCAGGAACTAACTTCCTCTGTCTACCCTGCTGCCCCAACTCCATTCCAGGCAAGAGCCAGAACCGGTCTATTTTCATGGCACCAGGGAAGAGATGATGTAGGACAAGAAATGAGATCTATGTCGTGGGCCTCATGTATATGGGTACAAGGCAGGACAGTTTCATGGTGTGTGGCCAGTGCTGTGGCACAGGGCACTATGCCCAGAAGGGCCCGGCACATGGGTTTAATGCTCTGCTGTGGCTGTCCTGAAATTCTTCATTGTTTTATATGTGAATCGGGGATTTGTAAAGCAGAGTAGAGTTTGACAAGACAAAGGAGTGTGCACCAGGGCCTGGAGGCATGGCTCCTGCCCAGTCCTGCCTCCCACTGTCTCCTGGGTTGGGTTGTCCACCACCCCCTCCCCTGTCCCCTGGTGCCATGGGCCCCACCTGGCCTTCCACAGCTGGCATGGGCCTGGGTGCAGTGACGGAGGTAGGGGTATCAGGGCCTGGTGCACACACCCCATGGCATCTGGGGGTGGCATTCAAGGCAGCCCCCTTTTGGCCTCAGGCTGCAGGTGTGCAACTCTGAGGGGTCTACGCTCACCCTCAACTCAGGGACTGAGTGTAGCTGTGTGAAGCTTGCAACCTCTTGGGGATCGTCGTCTGCTGTTGGCACTTGGGGCCTGTGGGAGGGAGAGTTGACCCCTCAACCTCCGCCCAGCTCTGTATTTCCATTTTGTATTGGGTCCAGTGAATGATGTAACTGGTCCTGCATACAGGCCTGAAACAGCCCTAGAGAACTCTACACCCCAGAATAGCAGAGATGTAATGATGTGCCCTAGATAGCCCCATGGAGGTTTCCACCTTCCCAGCATGGTATGGGAAGAGAAGACCCATTCTTTGCACCTCAAAGTAATAAAGAAGTGAGCTGAGAACAAGCCAGGACTAGAGGAGCCTTGGTTCTGGGATGACTGGGCAGTGACCTGCACAGGAGCAGGCATTGCTTTAAGGGGACACCAGCATGGAGAGGCAGCGACCCAGACTAGAGATGTGTGTGTGTGTGTGTGTGTGTGTGTGTGTGTGTGTGTGTGTGTAAATCCCACATTGACAGATTCAACTCCTGCCATCAGATGAAATGGAGGAGGTTTGAAGTAGGAAATAAGGTGACTTATAGAAAAAGTATTAAATTTCCTTTATTCCTGAATTTGTGGATTGAGGTTTATAACTGCTACACTTGCCCCCCAAAACGGGTAAAAGAGTTTGTAGAGGCATGGGGTTAAGAACATACAAGGAAAGGGCTTTGCTTATAGGGCTGAGCGCTGGGAGAGACTGGCCTGACTGGCAAGGAACCACTGTTCAGAGGGTCTGAGAAGGGAACTTTGAAAGTCACTGATGAAAACCTAATTATCCAGGGATCATGAAACATACGCATCCAGCTGGTCAGAGGACGCCACCCTAAGAAGCAGTATTAAGGTATACTTCCCTTTAAGAGAGCTGTTTAAATTGTCCATTAGAATATTTTATTCTATTTGGGATACATGTTCCTTTTGAACTTTATTTGGGAGAACACTTTCCTTAAAGCAACGTATGCTGGTTGCTAGGGGCACTGTTGGGACCCAGGAAGCAATACTTGATGAAAGTGAGCAGGAACTGAGTCTCAGAGAGCCCGAACAGAGGGAAGTGACTGAGAAGCCTGACCTTTTTATTAGGAAACACTTTTGGGGTGTTTCTTTTTATCTCTATATTCTACTTTCCTACCCCAAAATGCTGTCCTTGTGCAGTTTTTACAAGGGGGACACCTCTAAGATGAAAGGACATTTTGGGACTCACAGTACTTGTAGTAAAGATGCATTTGTGATGCTCATTTGCCTTTCTCTGCATTGGGCAGGAGAGAAGGAATAAAGGAAGAATAAAAACCCCAACATAGATAGTGTCATTCTCTTTCCCATTAGCTGAATCCAGATGTAAATGAAAGAACAAACACTCCCAGGAGCAACTGGAACGAAAAGGAGAAGGACGCTCCTCCAAAGGAGACCAGGTCTTTAGAGGACCAACGTGCCCCCACGGGGGCCATCTCTGGTAGTTACCTCAGGCCAAGTAATAGCTGACCTAGGGGGCATATAGGTTACTGGCCTTTGGGATTGCATGGGAGGGTGCAGGGAGTGGATTCTGTGGCCAGACCAGTCCCACGTCAATAAAAATTCTTGCATATCCCAATACATGCCAGGTTGTAGTACGTAATACAAAGCTTGGATAAACCAAAACCACTGCGTCAAAGTGCGTGAATGGTTTCCTGAATCCCC
Organism: Plecotus auritus; assembly: GCF_963455305.1. NCBI lineage: Eukaryota > Metazoa > Chordata > Mammalia > Chiroptera > Vespertilionidae > Plecotus > Plecotus auritus. Next base: position 82,456,625 of record NC_137775.1, on the reverse strand, counting down.
CTGGACCTGAGTTTGACTTGTAGAGGGTTTTAGCTTCTCCATTTGGTGCCAAACTTGCCATAAGTGAGAACTCTTGATATGGATGCAATTCATACCTGCATTAAACTGGGACAGAAAAAGCCATTCAAAAAGCTAAAGCTCCCAGGGAGAACAAAAAGGAAGCAGAGAAAAGCAGCCTCCGAGAGAAATGGCATTTGATAACTCAGAGCAGACAGCCGACTCCTTATTATGGAATCAGACCGAGTGAAAAGGTTCTTCAGACAGGGGGTCAGGTGCGCATGAGAGCGCACTCAAAAGGGTGAGCAATCTTCTTGGCCCGGTGCCCTTCTCCGTCAGCATGGTCTCTATGTAAAGAGAATGGTATCCTGGTTCTCAGAAGCTCATGTTTCCTCCGTGTCAGGTACTCTGTTTAGCTCATGATGGGAATTTTGTTCTCATCAGCATCAGTTTTCAAAATTCCTCACTTGGCTACAAAATTAAAAGGGATGCTGAGTCCCTTTGGGATGTGTTATATCATGAATCATCAGTCTCTTCCTGATTCTCCCGGGAATGCCATCCTCATACAGAGTTCCCATTGACTCCTGTGTTCCCTGTCAAAGCCAAATTCAAGAATGGAAAAGATGAGCTAGAGTCAATTTCACTTTGGACTCATCAGCTAAGTTCTGCAGGCAGGGGTCAGAGTGGCCTAGGATCAAAGAGGCAGAGATCAAAGAGCCTGCTATTCAAATACATAGGGGTTTTTTAACAAAGGAAAAAATAAACAAATGGGACTGCATCAAAATTAAAAGCTTCTGCACAGCAAAAGAAATCAGAGTCAAAATGAAAAGAGAACCCATTGTATGGGAGAACCTATTTGCCAATGATACATCTGATAAGGGACTAATTTCAAAAATATATAAAGTACTCATACAACTCAACAAAAGGAAGACAAACAATCCAATTAAAAAGTAGGCACAGAACCTGAATAGACACTTCTCCAAAAAGGATATACAAATGGCCAGGAGACATATGAAAAAATGCTCAATGTCACTAATCATCAGAGATGCAAATTAAAACATAAATGAGGTACCACCTCACATCTGCTAGAATTCCTATCACCAATAAATCAGCAAACAACAAGTGCTGGCAAGGATGTGGAGAAAAAAGTACATTATTAGTGGGAATGCAGACTGGTACAACCACTACGGAAAACAGTGTACAGTTTCCTCAAAAAATTAAAAATGGAACTGCCATTTGACCCAGTGATTCCACTTCTAGGAATATATCCTCTAAGAAGTCAGATACACCAATCAGAAAGAATATATGCACCCCTATGTTCACAGCAGTGTGATTTATAATAACTAAGATCTGGAAACAGCCCAAGTGCCCATCAGTAGATGAATGGATTAAAAAACTGTGGTACGTTTACACAACAGAATACTATGCAGCTGCAAAAAAAGAAGAATATCTTACCCTTTGAGACAGCAAGTAGAGACCTGGAGAGTATTATGCTAAGCAAAATAAGCTAGTCAGAGAAAGACAAATATCGCATGATTTCAGTTATATGTGGAATCTAATGAACAAAATAAACTGATGATCAAAAAAAGATCCAGAGATACTGAAGCATGAAAAAGACTGATGGAGAAGAAGGAAGATGGCGACTGGCAGGAAGGTAGGGAGAGAGAGAGCGTGAGAGAGTGAGGAACCCATAGAGGAGAGTGTAGACGTGTGTGGTGTGTGTGTGTATGAGCTAGGGACAGTTAGATTCTGAAGGTCCTCCAAGGGGCTGCCAAACCCCGTGGGCAGTCTTAGATGGCGGAGCCCCGCGCACAAAGCGGACACTTCTGGGCAGACGGTGCGGGCAAGGAGACCATGCCATCTTGAGAAACAGAGCTGCTTGAGACTAGGATCCTGGTCTCAGACACAAACCAGGACCCTGCAGCCACTGGGGACAGAGAACTGCGACCACAGCTTCAGACCAACAGACAACAAGAATCCAGATTTCCCAGCAGCAGATTTATGTGAGTCAAAGAGCCTATCCCCCTCCCCGCAGGCTCAAGGATAGCGCCATAGTAACTGATAGACCCGCCCCTCGCTCGAGCCGCAGCGCCCCTAAGGGAATTTGAGCTTGAGAGTGCGCAGCTCCCCCATGGGGAATTTGAGCTTTGTGGGCCTCAGCTCCCCTACAGGGAATTTGAGCTTGAGAGTGCGCGTGTGCGGACTGCAGCGCTGCTACTGGAATTTGAGAGACTGGAATCTGCTCCCCGCAAGGCAATCGGCGAACAAACCCGAAGCCCACGCAGGGCGGCAGTGCCACCTGACTTTGATTCTGGGCAGGCGCACAATGAAGTCAGTTTTCTGCAGCACAGGCATGCCACAGAGCTATTGTGCAACCCAGTCCCAATGGTGACCTGGACCCAAATTCTCCTGGCAAGAGGCAGCACTGAGCACCACCGACTTGACTCTGTTTCTTACCATGTGTGCTGGGATCCCTGACTCACAGCGCATTCACACTAAGAGCCAGTGACTCCAATTCTCGATGCATGCGAACATGGGGACCCTGATTCTCACCAAGAAGCCGCACAAGGCAGCAGAGACTCTGATACTCGATTCTTGGTGCAGACACAGGGAAACTCTGACTCCTGGCACATGCTAGGGGACTCATTTTTGGCACATGCCAACAGTATGGTGCAGGCAGGGTCCCTGATTCTAGATGCACACACGAGACCACACTGAACGCTGGGAACACTGACCCTGGGCAAGCCTGGTTCCCACCAACCCATGGCATCCACACATCCTAGTGTCGGAGCACTTCAGTGAAATTTGGGTCGTGCAAAGTTCCCACGGCACATGGCCCAGGTCCACGCAACTTGAAGTTTGAACCTTCTGGTGATAGTCGGAATGGGGAGATGACACAATCCCCAGAGGAAAGAAAATGAGGAGTCGCCAAGAAAGGAAATTAGTGAAACTGAAGCATGCAACATAACCAAAAAAGAGTTCAGAGTAATGGTCGTGGAATTTATACATCGGATGGATGAGAAAATCAACAACCTATGCAAGAATCAGGAAGAAATGAAAAGTGATATAGCTACAATCAAAAACACCATGGAAAGTTTCAACAGTAGACTAGAAGAAGCAGAGGACCGAATTAGTGAGTTAGAAGATCAGGTACAGAAACAAGCTCAATCTGAACAGCAATTGGAGAAAAAAATTAAAAAGCAGGAGGAAAGCCTAAGGGAGCTTTGGAACAACATGAAACAAAGTAACATACATATAATAGGGCTGCCAGAAGGACAAGAAGAGCAGCAAGGATTAGAAAACCTATTTGAAGAAATAATGACAGAAAACTTCCCGGATATGGGGAAGAAAAAAGTTACACAAGTACAGAGAGTCCCAAGCAGGATCAATCCCAAAAGACCCACACCAAGACACGTCATAATTTCAATGGCAAATATCATCGACAAAGAGAGAATCTTAAAGGCGGCAAGAGAGAGACAGAGAGTTACCTACAAAGGAACCCCCATCAGATTATCAAATGATTTCTCAACAGAAACACATCAAGCTAGAGGGAATGGAAGGAGGTATACAAAGTGTTGCAAAGCAAAGGACTGAATCCAAGAATACTCTATCCAGCAAGACTATCAATCAAAATTGAAGGGGAAATCAGGAGCTTCGCAGGCAAAAAAAGGCTAAGGGAGTTTATCACCACCAAACCAGCAATGCAAGAAATGCTAAAGGGAATACTGTAAAAAGAAGAAGTAAACAGGTAAGAAGGAACACAGACACAAAAATAGATATGACTACAAACATATACCTTTCAGTAATAACTTTAAACGTAAACGGACTAAATGCTCCAATCAAAAGACATCGAGTGGCTGAATGGATAAAGAAACACAACCCATATATATGCTGTCTACAAGAGACCCACCTCAGAACAAGAGACTCACACAGATTGAAAGTGAAGGGATGGAAAAATATCTTTCAGGCAAATGGAAATGAAAAAAAAGCTGGGGTAGCAATACTTATATCTGACAAAATAGACCTCAAAGTAAATGCCATAACAAGAGATAAGGAAGGCCACACCATAATACTAAAGGGATTGATACAACAAGAGGATATAACCCTGATAAACATATATGCACCCAACGCAGGAGCACCCGAATACATAACAAAACTCCTGGAAGATATCAAGGGAGAGATCGACAACAATACAATTATAGTAGGGGACTTTAATACACCACTGACATCACTGGATAAATCCTCTAGACAAAAAAATCAGCAAAGACACAGAAATCCTAAATGACTCACTAGATCAGATGGACTAAACTGACATCTTCAGAGCATTTCACCCCAAAGCCACGGAATATACGTTCTTCTCAAGTGCACATGGGACATTTTCAAAAATAGACCACATATTGGGTCACAAGCAAAGTCTCCCCAAATTCAAGAAGACTGAAATCATACCAAGCATCTTCTCAGACCACAATGCCATAAAATTAGAAATAAACTACAATAAAAACAATCCAAAAATCTCAAACACTTGGAAGCTGAATAGCATGCTATTAAATAATGACTGGGTTACCAAAGAGATCGAAGAAGAAATTAAAAGCATCCTGGAAACTAATGACAACAAAAACACAACAATCCAAAATCTATGGGACACAATGAAAG